>NC_090022.1:35547208-36747208 GCF_037176765.1 Anolis sagrei | reverse complement strand
TGCCTTGTAACCTTACTTTCCAAATAGCCCTCGTATATACCTATATATCTTGGCAAAAAGGGTCCACAATTGAAAAAAAGTTTATGAGGCACTGACACAGGGCACCAAAGAGACCTATGAAAATGAGGCCATATTACAGTAGAAAGACAACTAAAAATGGTTAAAGTTATACCACAAAAGATGTCAAATGATCCCTGTTATGTTACACTTATGTTTCTTTAGCTACCACAGAAAGGAATTAATTGCAAGTAACTCATTATTGGTGGTTGGTTCATCCCAGTGTCTCTCAGTGTGTCTGGGCCCATGGGCTTTCTGGGCAAAAGAAGTTACCATGCAGAATAGCTGTTATTTCTGCCAGCACTCTCTGTGCAGAGCCAGGCTGCCTCTAACTACTGCCTGCCACCATAACCTACATGTCCCCTTCCAACACTATTGGGCACAACACCAACCTCTGGTAAGCTTTTCTGTAGGAGAAAGATATCACTATTGGGTTCTATTCACAATCAAAAGTACTGGTCCATTAATCACCAGGATAATTTATAGCCAGAACTGTTACAAGTTCCTGGAACAATTCCAGTGGCAATGAATCAAACAGAAGTACTATTTGGCAAAGTTATAACATATATTTCAAAGGCTGGATGGTCATCTGTTAAGGAGGCTTTTCCTGTATCACCACCAGGTTGAGCTAGATGAAATCTGAGATCCTGTCCACCTCTAACATTATATAATTTGCTCTTTGATCTAAGGCAGCAAAATATCTTGAACCAGACCCAATTCTATCCTCACCCTTGGCCCCATCACCATGAAGAAGAATTCCCAATAAGCCCTCTGGCTAGTAGCTATCACAAGCAGAGAGTTAGTCTAGATGGTTCATAAATGCTTGCATCTAGAAAAATAATGATACATCAGGGAGTTCTGAGCCAGAACTGTAACCCTAACTTAATTCTTTTCCAAATAAATAGAAAACTTCTACATATTTATGCATCTCACATAAATTGGTATGGTGGTGATGGAAAATTCCCCCTCTTTCTCTCAAAGTATATCACAACAGGGAAGGTTCACAGTAACTAGCTTGTGATGGCCATGACAGCCTTATTTGTGTTGTTAAACAGTGCATAATTAAAAGTCAATACACTTGGATCATAATAAAATCTGTGCAACTAGTCAAAGTCTCTCCCTTGGAATTCCTGAGAGAAGAAATTACTAAAAATCTTGCTTGGTTTAATTGGTGGGCAAAATTAAAAGAAAAAACCTCACCCTGGAATATTAAACATTCACTGCTCTATCAGAGCCGTAGATTAAGATCCATAGGCAAAGTTCAGTTTAAGGTTATCTAGCTCGTTTGGTAAGCTAGGGAGTACTATGCAGAGGAGATAAATGGTCGTTTACCTCCACAGGTTGCCTGTAGTATACTGTGTAGAAATGAGCTTTGCTCCTTGGAGGATACCTGTCATATCAAAGAGGAAAGAATGCCTTATTAGGCTGTGCCCATTTCATAATGAACACAAGTGCGAACCTCTGGAGATCGGAGCTGTTCACTTTTAAAGTTCTGAGAACACTTTTAAAGGAAGTAAGGTAACCATTTTTGGAGAGGGAATGCAATCAATGGAGAATTGTGCATCTTGTTTTGCACACATGCAGAACATACTTCAAAACATTCATCCATCCATCACTTTATTTGTATCTCATCTTTTTTTCTCAGTTTGAGACAGAGTAGAGTTTGCAAAAGACAGAAAATGGCAAAAGAACTATAGTTAAAAATCTACAAAAGGTGAGATTAAAACAGTATCAAAGTAACAACAAAATTAAAACTACTTTAAATATTACTTAAAAACAGCAATGACAGGGGTTTCTGGGAGTTGTAGGAGTTGTAGGCAGCTGCTCGGCATCTTGCGAGAATTCTTTTTTTTGAAATAATTTTTATTAAATTTCTCACAAATCCACACAAGGAAAGAGGGGGAACAATAAACAAGAAGATAGAACAGTAGGGAAGGGAAAGGTACACACAAAAAAAGAACCACCAATACATAACAAACATCTAATACAAACAATAAAACTACCTAAACTATTCTAAAATGACTTCCACTCCAGCCTCAGGATCTTCTCAAAGTATTTCTTCACCTTAATGTCTATTCTCATCCCATTGTTTTTTCAACTTTCTTTTCATAATCATATATAGGGGACCAATCTGTCCTCCTTAAAATTTTTCCATTGTTTCTTCTCAACAAAAAAGTTAGTTCATCCATGTCTCTTATTTCTTTAATTTTCTTCCGCCATTCTTCAATACTCGGGACCTCACCATTCTTCCAATATTTGGCAAAAACCATCCTAGCCGCCGTTGTGCAATAAGTGAGTAATTTATCTTCATTCTCATCCAGTTTCAAATCAGAGTCTGTAAATCCCAGAAGATAATATTCAGGTTTCTTCTTAAAACTTTTCTTTAGTATTTTTTGCATCTCCTCATGAATAATAGACCAGAACTTAGATGTCTCTTTACATGTCCACCACATGTGGTAAAAAGTGCCTACTTGCTCGCTACATTTCCAGCACTTATCTGATACATTTTGATACATATGACTAAGTTTGCTCGGGGTCAAATACCACCTATAAAACATTTTATACCAATTTTCTTTTAAGTCCATAGCATATGTATATTTTAATTTTTTATTCCATATCGTTTCCCATTCCCCAAAGTGGATGGGCCTTCTTATATTTTCCGCCCATTTAATCATAGAGGCTTTCACCTGTTCTGTTTCTGTCATCCATTGGAGCAATTTATTATATAATATTGTAACCATTTTCTTTTGCGTTTTCAATATTCTATCCCATGTATTCTCCTTCCAATCAAAACCTATTTTTTGGTCTTGTTTAAAATATTCTTTAATTTGTAGGTAATTTAACCAAGTTATATTGCTATATAAAGTCTTTAATTGTTCAAATGTTTTAATCTCTGTTTTCCCTTTCACTAATATATCCTTGTATCTTGGCCATGTCCTCCATCCTAATAATCTTCTTTGATGTGCCTCCATTGCTGAGATCCATAATGGTGTTGTTTTGTAGAAAAAAGCTTTATATCTCATCCATGTCCGTAGTAGGGAGGCTCGCACAAAGTGGTTACCAAAGTTTTTCTCCTTCATCTCTCTATCATACCATACATACGCGTGCCATCCCACTCTTAAATCATAGCCTTCTAGGTTTAGGCACTTTTCTTTATCTAGAGTCATCCAATCCCTGATCCAGGACAATGCGCAGGCCTCATGATAAGTCTTAAGGTCGGGAAATCCCAATCCTCCTCTCGTTTTCTTATCTATTAAGTTTGTATAATTGATTCTCGGTCTTTTTCCTTTCCAAACAAATTTCATTAAATCTTTCTTCCACTTTTTAAACAGAGTTTGACTTCTTATCACCGGTATATTCTGAAACAAAAACATGAGTTTCGGTAATACGTTCATTTTTATCAAAGCTATTCTGCCCAGGAGAGATAAATTCAACTGGTCCCAGTTCTGCAAATCCTTTTGAACATTCTTCCAAACTAATTCATAATTATTCTTCAAGAGTTGTCCATTTCTAGCTGTAATCCAGACTCCTAGATATCTAATTTTCTTGACACCTTCTATTCCAACCTGTTGTTGGATCTTTATTTGTTTCTCCTTATTCACATTCTTGAATAGAAGTTTAGTTTTCTTCATGTTCATTTTAAACCCTGCCACCTTTCCGAAATCTTCTATTTTATTTATCCAACTTTGTAAATTTTTCTCTGGGTTTTCAATTGTACCTATTAAGTCATCCGCAAACGCTCGTATTTTATATTCAAATTTACCAACTTTTGCTCCTTTAATCTTTTCATCTTCTCTAATTTTCTTCATCAGGATCTCCACTGCCATAACAAAAATCAATGGAGAGAGTGGGCAGCCTTGTCTCGTGCCTTTTGTAATTTCAAATTCTTGAGTCACTTGACCATTCACTTTCACTTTAGCCTTTTGAAATTCATAGATAGCATTAATTGCATTGTTAAATTTCTCTCCCATGTCCAGCTCTTGTATCAAAATCTTGAAGAAGTCCCAATTCAAATTGTCAAATGCTTTCTCAGCGTCTATTGACAAAAGGGCAAATTCTTTCTGATGATTAGTCTCATAATATTCCAGAAGATCTAAAACGTTGCGTATGTTTTCTTTCATGTGTCTGTTTGGAAGAAAACCTGTTTGTTCTTCTCCGATCCATTTGCTTAAAAAAGATTTTAACCTTGTGGCCATGATATTTGCGAACATTTTATAATCCGTATTTAGTAAGGAGATCGGTCTATAATTTTTAATATCGTTTTCCGGTGAACCTTCTTTATGTATCACAGTAATTTCTGCCTCTTTCCAGGAGTCTGGTACCTTTCGATATTTCAAAGCTTCATTCGCTATAACTTTAAAAGTAGGTATCAACTGCTGTTTGAACGTTTTGTAAAATCCTGCCGTGAACCCATCCGGTCCCGGAGCTTTGTCTACATTCATTTTGCTTATAGCTTTCTCAATTTGCTCTTCTGTTATTTCCTTGTTCAATTCTTCTCTATCTTCATCTGATATTTTATCTAGCTTCATTTGTCCAATATATTCCATAATATCCTCTTTCTTTATATCCTCCTTTGTATATAACTGTGTATAAAAAGTCCGAAACTCCTCCAAAATTTCTTGGTCCGTCTTCAGATCCTTGTCCTTGGTGCTTATTTTAGCAATATGGTTAATTTGCCTCTTTTTTCTGACCTGGTTTGCTAACCATTTACCCGGTTTGTTAGCGTTCTCAAAAGCCTGTTGCTTTAAAAATTTCATCTGTCTTGATTGAAATTCCAACTCCACATAATTTTTTTCTTGTTTCAGTGTCACCAATTGTTTCTCTGTTCATTTAGATGGGTTTTTCTTTAATTCCAGTTCTTTAACTGCTATTTCTACCTGCAACTCGTTTATTCTTTTATTCCTTTCTCTGTTCCTTCTTGCTCCTTGTTGAATAAAGTGCCCTCTCAAGACTGCCTTAAAGGCATCCCAAACCACTCGTGGCTCCATTGAATCTAGTTTGTTTATTTGTAAATAGTCCTGGATTAATTTCTTAAAATATTCTTTATCCTCTTCCGTCTTTATTAGATTTTCGTTTAATCTCCATTTTCTATGATAGTTTTTTTGATTTATGACCATTTCCAAAGGGCAGTGGTCCGATAGATCTCGTGGCAAAATGTTAATCTCTTTCAATTTAGTAGAGAGGTTCCTAGTAGTCCAAACCATATCAATCCTGGACCAGGATTGGTGTCTATTCGAGAAAAAGGTATAATCTCTTTTATCTTTATTTCTACTTCTCCATACATCTTCGAGATCAAAATCTTTTTGCAGATCGATAAATTTCTGTGGGAGTTTCCCTCCCTTAAGCTTCTTTTTCTTCAAACTTTTATCCATATGACAATCGACGACCCCATTAAAGTCTCCTGCCAAGATCAACTCATCAAACTCTATTTCTTTTAACTTAGTATTTAAGTATTCAGCAAACTTTCTCTTCGGTCCATTGGGGGCATATATATTACAAACCAATATTTTGGAATCTCCAATTATCATTTTCACTGCCACACATCTCCCTTCTGTATCTCTAAATGCCAATTCTGAATCTATTGAGTCTTTTACATAAGTTACTACTCCTCTTTTCTTTTTTTCATAGGCCGAATAGTATTCCTTTCCTAATTTTTTATTCGGAAGGTGCGCCACATGTTTATCACAGATATGCGTTTCCTGTAGCATTATTACATCCAAATTCTGTTTCTTCAAACTCCTCCATACTCTCTTCCGCTTCTGAGGGGAATTCATACCATTGATGTTATTTGAAAGGCATTTTATTTGTCTCTCCATCATTTTATTTCTTCTTATCTAATCCCAATCCTGTGTCGCCAAAAGCCAATTCCGTTGTTGCAGTTACCGATTGTTCCGAACTCTGGCCTCCTTTTTCTTCCTTTTTCCGTGGTGTCATTCTCTGTGGTTTCGGTTCTTTTCCCAAAAAGCCATAATCCTTTGGTGATTTATATCTTGCCTTTTTTGCCTTTATTCCTTTCCTTGGTGTAGATAGTCTTCTTTCTTCACCTTCCTCTACCTCTGCTTCCTCTTCTTCTTCTTCTTCTCCTGGTTCTTCTTCTTCTTCCTCTTCTCCTTGCTCTTCCTCTCCTTCCTTCTGTTTCATAAGCTTTTCGTAAAAAATCTTGGCCTTATGTTCCGTTGTCAACCAATATCTTTCTTCCTTGTATGTCACCATTATCCCTTCTTTTCTTTCCCACCTGAACCTTATCATTCTTTTCTTCAATTCTTCTGTTAAGAAAAAGTATTTTCTTCTTCTTGCTAAGGTCGCCTGTGGGAATTCCTTCAGAACCGCAATTTTCTTTCCTTTATAAAAAATTGGTTTTTTATTATTATTGTAGAGCACATCATCTCGTACCTTCTTTCTTGTAAATTTTACTATCACGTCTCTATCTGTCTTATTTCTTCTAGAATAAAATGATGATATCCTGTAGACTTGGTCCACTTCCTGTTCTAATTCGTCTCCCTCACACTCCAGACAGTCTGCCAGAATTTTGATTATCAGTAATCTTATATCTTCTTTATCGTCTTCCATTATATTTCTGAGTCTCAGTTGGAAATCCATTTGCATTTGCAGTAATCTTTCTTGTTCTAATTCCATTTTTTCCCTTTGTCTATCCAGTCCTTTTATTTTCTGTGTCATCTCCGTTTGCGTTCCCTCAATTTTCTCTTTGGAGGCTTTCAATTCTTTCACTTCTCCATCCAGCTGTGTTATTTCTTTCCTTATCTGTCCGAATTCCTCTTTTATTTCTGTTTTCATTACTTTAAATTCTTCTGTCATTTTTGTAATTATTTCTTCTTGTTTCTTATAATATTCTTCATGTTTAGTCTTCACTTCTTCCTTTAATTCTACTTTCAACGCGTCTTGTTTTTCTGATATCTTTTTGATCTCTTTTAAAAGATTATCCATTTTGGGATTTATATCCAATGATCCTCTTCGTGACTCTGCTTTACTTGGAGTTGTCATTTCCCAATTACTTCTTATTTCCAAAAAAACTTTATTCTAATAACATTTATTATCAATTATACCATTGGTTTTCAAGGCAGGGGTCCATTAATTAATTATTTGATTTCGTGATCAATAGAGATATAAATCAATTTCCAACTTCTTATAGATCTTCAATTCAGTTATTAACAACTTATAAGACTAATTCATTTACTTATAATATATCCACCCCCTAAAATTTAAAATCTAATGCTTTAATTAATTTTGATTAATTTTATTTATTTAATTCTGATTTCCCCCCTTATTTAAGAGAATAAAAAAAACAAATCTGCTTAATGATATGACACTATATTATATAAAATCAATTTCATGTGGTAATATATTGACTACTTTAGTTTATCGGTTTGTCAAAAATATATAATTTATAATAGGAAACACTAATTTCTTCTTCTTTTCCTCCACTTGGGAGCGCCAAAATATTAGATTAATCCTTTACTTATCTATTTCTCTTTATATTTGCTCCTCCAATGGTCATTTATCATCTACTTCTCCTCCTTATTATGATGACTTTCGTCTACTTCTCTTCCTTGTCCGATGTCGTCTTCTTCTCTTCCTGGTCCGTCGCCGTCTTCTTCTCTTCCTTGTCCGTCGTCGTCTTCTTCTCGTCCTCGTATCTCCTCTCCGTTACTTCTATTTATGACTCTTGTCTTTGCACCGCCACTCCTCTGCTCCTCCGGGTCTCGCTGTCTTCCAAATACACAAATTCCTTCTCTGCCGGTCTATAGCGTTTTTTCTCTATGGTCCAAAATGGCGCCGGCTCTCCTTCCGCCCCGTCACTTCCTCCTTTCGCTCCTTTCCGACCCTTCTTGATTCCTCTCTATTTCTTGGTCCGCCGCTATCTCCCGCCTTCCTGTTCCGTCACTTCCTTTACTTCATGCAACCAAGTTGTTTATAGAGAAGGCTGGGGTAGACTCAACAATAATGGCGTCAAGGTCGGTATTGTTTATCTTTATTTCTTCCTTCTCTGGTTCCCAAAGGAGCCTCAAATAGGATTGCGTGGGGGGCTCTTTATCCTCCTTACTTCTTTTATAATGAATTATAATATATATTGAAATTAATTTCCATAGATCGGCTTGTTTTCACTTAATTTGCTCGATTTTCGCCAGATTTCCACTTATCCAATTTGATCCACTTTATCCAGTTTATCAATTCACCTAAGTATAATTTATTCTTCCTTGATTATCTTTATTCTCTGTTTCTTTATTCTTTGTTCTTATTATTTATTACTTCTCCAACCTTCCTTATCTTCCTCTTCCCTCCGTTCCTCCCTTCTTTCAAATATTATCAATTTGGGAGCACTCTCCCGTTACCTGGGGTTGAAGTCTTTCTTTTTTCCTTTCCCCCCACCGGGGGTTTCTTCTGTCTTCCTTTTCTTCTAATTTGGAGTGGGTTGGCGGCGGTTAGACAAGCCTCGCGGCTTGATCCTTGCGGGGTGGTTCGCTTCCCCTTCCCGCTCGGACCCTCTCGACCTCTCCTCCTTGAGGGTGGAGAGATCTTTGGGGTCTCAAGCGTCTTTGGGGTTCACGACACCTTTGCACTCAATCCGGCAAAGGGGGGAGCTTTTTAGCTCAACCTGACCACCACAACGCTGGTCCTCGTCGGGAGCTCCCTCTCGACGAGGCTATCCCGTCGCCATGTCCACCGGAAGTCCGGCATCTTGCGAGAATTCTGATGAGATGCCACATAACACCAATCTTACTACAGCTGCATTGGTTACCAATTGAGTACCGGATCACTTTCAAAGTGATGGTACTCACCTTTAAGGCCTTGCATGGTCTGGGGCCGATGTATCTGAGGGACCGCCTCACCCCCTACCAACCCCAGAGATCCCTCCATTCTGAGGACCAAGATCTATTGGAAGTCCCCAGTGTCAAGACCTTGTGTCTAAGAGCAACCAGACGCAGAGCCTTCACAGCAGTGGCACCATCACTCTGGAATACTCTGCCACCTGAAGTCTGTGCCTTGCGGGACTTACCAGCTTTCCGCAGGGCATGTAAGACATACCTGTTTCGACAGGCTTTTAATGTTTGATATTGCTGTTTTTAAATTGTTTTAAATTGCTTTTAAATTTTGTTAGATTTTAGTCATTCTTGTAAGCCGCTTCGAGCCCCAGGGGAGTGGCGGCATATAAGTTCAAATAATAAATAAATAAAATAACTAAAAAACACCTGGGGACCCTAAGTTGAGAACCACTGTTCTAGAAGTAGCTAGCTACAGAGAAAGTCTTCTCTTTTGTTCCCAAATATGTGCCTATGGAAGTAAAGTTACAGCTCAGATAGATAAAAACTTAAATGGTCATTCAGAGGATATCTGCCATATGTGGAGACTGACTTGTCTAAACTACAAAACTCAATAGGTGAAGAAAGCTCAGCTCAAGTCCTTCCAAAGCTATGCAGTGATATTTTGCATGAGACTCATTTTTCCATCTTGAAAACAGAATAAATGGACATGATATAGCAACAGTCATTCTCATGGTTTTAAGATAAAAGCATCCAAGAGTGGAAAAGACTGTGTGGCCAAAACAGCTTACAGCAATTCAGAATATTAAAGAGATATATAGTTATAACAGAAGCAACATAATACAGTATAGCTGGCTGACTGCAATTTCATGTTTTCTTACTGAGTGATGAATTTCCCTATACTTGTGAAATCCCTGCAACAAAAACAGTACATCCATGCAGGTTTATGAAGCCTTTTGGACAATTATTTTTTGCACAAAATACACTTTTTTCCTTCAGAAAACTCATGTCTTTTAGCAGCAAACATGTTTTCTGGGCATGAAATGGGTTTCTTGCACAAAATAGTGGAGGGTTTTTGCAGGAAAACCCATTTTTGTAATGAAAAAAGCATGTGTATTTCTATGCAGAATAGGAAAAACCTTGTGCCAGCTGAACTGCTGACCTGAAGGTTGGTGGTTCGAATCCGCAAGATGGGATGAGCTCCTGTCTGTCAGTTCCAGCTCCAGCTTCCCATGCAGGGGCATGAGAGAAACCTCCCACAGGATGGTAAAACATCTGGGCATCCCATGGGCAACGTCTCTGCAGATGACCAATTCTCTCGCACCCGAAGTGACTTGCAGTTTCTCAAGTCACTTTTGACATGATCAAAAATGTATATTCATATATAAGTAACCTCATGTATAAGTTGAGGGTTGGCATGAGGGCCAAAATTATGGATTCTGATATGACTCATGGATAAGTTGGGAGTCTTTCTGCAGAGAAGGGAAAGCTCGAATGTTATCTCAGGGAGCCAGTCACCAATGAGCACTCCAGCTTTTCCACCTAGGCTTTCAAAAAGGTGAGGTTAGAGCTTCTTTTAGGTTCTCCCAAGATAGACTATGCTCTTATCTTTCACTCTCTCACTCAGAGAAGAGAATGGTTACTTTTTGATAAGGTGACCCAGGTTTTTGGGAACTATATTTTATTTTTAGACAATATTCAATAATCCAAAGACTTATGAGATTTAGACTATTGGGAGATCCCCCCCCCCCCCAGTGATCTTTCTATTTTCCTATAAAGAGGAGAATTGCATGGAAATGATTCCTTGCATGCAATAATGAACAATGGGTAGAGATACTTCCTTGACCATGGCAATAGCATTGTGATCTGCATTGGAGGTCCTCTTGATGAAGAAGACTCCATTAAGTAGCAGGAGTATGGATGAATGATCTATACTGCTTTCCTATCCATTTCATTACCAAAATAAAAGTGCTGGTACTCACCCGAAAGGCAAATTCATTTCAACTTTCATCTGCTCCTACATAAACCTGCCCAGATCATAAGGTCTCCAGAGATGCTCCACCAAATGAAGTGAAGCAGGTGACCACTAAGGAAAAGGTCTTACTGCTGCTGATACTATGTCTGAGAAATAATCTTTTATAGATAAGTTGTGTGCTTAAATTATTTTTCTCAGTAAATGTTTTTGTTTTTCCTAGTACTTTAACCATTAAAAATATTAGTTCTTAGATTATGCATTACTGTCTTCATTTATGATCATGCACTGCCACTGATTTTTATTTTGGTTTTATACAGGTCTTTTGCATTTTATAAAGTTCTTACCATACTTCATTATGCTTTTATACTGCTCAGTTTTAAGATTTATTTTGTGAGTTGGTGCTAGGCAATAGAGAAGTGTGACGAAATAAATAAAACACACAGCTTAACAAAGATGTGTGAGATCAGGCCTGAACTCATGTTGTGTCTTTTCTGCTGTGTTTTTCATGCTTTTCAGCTTAAAAGACTGGAGGCAGCTTGTTTATATGTCCCCTTTTGCACATTAATGTTTCTCTGTGTCGTACTGTACATTTGTGAACTTGCCAGAAAGGATGGCAACTAATGGTTGCAAATCTAATTAACTGAATGATGAATTGTGGCATAGGAGGATTTGGCCAAATGTGTGCTTTGAGCTTTTGTTGTTGTTGTTGTTTTGGAAGACTCTTCAGAAAATTTAAACTATGTGATATCTTTTAAACAAAGTATGTATTTCCATCTTCATTTGGTTTTCATAGGATCTTTGGAAAGTGCAGAACGGAAGATACCAATCAAAACGCACAATTTTATTAGGTGAGACGAAGAGCAAAACTCTGTTACCTAACAGAAAATAGCAGCAAGAAGGTGTGCAAAGGTTCATTCCCTCTCCCTTGAACAGCTTGTCGGTCACCTTTTCCTGACCTTATTTGCCTCATTATTATGCTGCAAATCCCCTGCGAAAAGTGAAAAAAGGAAGGCTGGTTATTACAAAAGGAAAACTGGAGAATAGAGAAATGTAGAAAGGTGAGAAAAAGATGCAAAGCAAGTCTGGAGTACTAGGAATTATTCCACAAGTGATATTTTGAGCACTTCCTGTTCATGCACAGCTATCTGTTGCCCCCCCCCCCCCCCCAACTTTCTGAGTTCAATACCAAACTACAAACATTATAGTTACTTTATGCTGTTTGCCTTCAAGTCATTTCCTACTTACGGCAACCCTACGATGAACCTCTCACTAGGTTTTCTTGGTAACATTTGTTCAGTGGGGTATTGACATTGCCTTCCTCTGAGGTGGAGAGAGCCTGTCTTGCCCAAAGCCACCCAGTGGGTTTTCGTGGCCAAGCAGTATTTGAACATTGATATCCCACAACATAGTCCAATGCTTTACCACACTATTTATTACTTCTCTCTACCATTTTATATTTAGCACAAAGCTTTTATATTTTGCCAGTAGACACAAAATTACTTTAAATAACCAATAAGTTCCTTATTGGTACTTTCTACACCATTCAGTTTGTCTCCCCATAAAATTCTGGGCCCTGGGGCTGCCGGATTATTTCTACCTGTATATTTCTACGACAGAACAAAGACTTTTAAAGACCCTGTAATTGCAAATGATATGTCTTGCCTTCTGCGTGTGGAAAACTGCTTTCCAACAGGTATTTTCCTCAATATGACCAGCAATTTGCTAGCATCTTCTAACTTTTGAAATGAAGTCATTTTATGAGTCCACTTGCCCCTTTGCCATTTATGGCAATTTGAAGTCTGCAGTTCAATCTGCATCCCTGCAGGAAAAAGAGAAGGCTGTTTATATTCTGATGCGCAAACAGCTTATTTAGGAATTATAAAGCAAAATGCTGCACGTAGATTTACATTCAGGAGGAGTATAAGGTCAGACTTGAATTGTGTGTGTAATATGTTTGTCAGGCAACCCATGTGTATGACTGACAGCTCTTAACTTACTTGCCACAGGCTGTTTTCTACAGCTGGGAATATTCTGTCTTTTGGACCTAGGTGATGTACACATAAAAAGAAGAAAAAATCTACACAGACTAATCTTGCAGAGTCAGATCATATTGAGGAAAGAATGATAACACAGCCATGAAAAAAGGGAACTTCCATGTTAGGGATCATTAGGAAAAGAGAATGAAAAATAAAACAGCCACTACTGAAATGCCTCTGAACAAAACCTGCAGTATGCCCGTGCTTGGAAGACAATACAGTATCAGTCCAAGTCACCAGTTGCAGAGAATGAAAACCAAAGAGCTTAGAAGGGCAGGGCAACTCTGTAGCAAGGGAAGGTTGTAACTAAAGAGTTTGGGAGATTTGGGAAAGGCAGAGAGAAACATGTGTTATGGTTTACTTCTGACATTGCTCTCTCAAAAGTAGTGGTGGAATGCTGGACCAAAAGCAACATATGCTTAAAGAGCTGGGAATGTTTAGCCTGAAGAAGAGAAGGCTGAGAGGAGACATGATGGCCATGTATAAATATGTAAAGGGAAATCATAGGGAGGATGGAACAGGCTTCTTTTCTGCTGCCGTGGAGACTAGAATGTGGAACAATGGCTTCAAACTACGGGAAAAATATTCCATATGAACATTAGGAAGAACTTCCTGACTGTGAGAGCTGTTCAGCAGTGGAACTCTCTGCCCCTGAGTGTGGTGGAGGCTCCTTCTTTGGAGGCTTTTAAACAGAGGCTGGATGGCCAACTCTCAGGGGTGCTTTGAATGCAGTTTTCCTGCTTCTTGGCAGGGGGTTGGACTGGATGCCCCATGAGGTCTCTTCCAACTCTGTGATTCTATATGTTCAAAGGGATTGAACTTTACATTATGTTATGATTGAAAAAAGAATTTCTACAAATGATGTAATATATGTCACCAAAGGTATGCATCACATAACTTGTACAGAATGTATAAAGCAGTTTCCAATGTATGTTGGGGCAATATGAAGGGACATATATTGTTGCTGTGTGGCTTCAAGTCATTTCCAACCTATGACAATCTTAAGACAGACATAACACATGGATTTTGGCAAGATTTGTCAGAAGTGGTATAGCATTGCCTTCCTCTGAAGCTGAGAGTGTGTGATTTGCTCAATATCATTTCAACAATTACATGGCTGAGCAGGGATTTGAAATCTGGTTTCCAGAGTTGTAGTCCAATGCTCAAACATTGGACTACAACTGCTTAAAGTCAGCTTTAAAACAGGATTGCAGAAATTCACAGAGGATACAGCTATGAATATCTGCTACGCACAATGGTCAGAGGTTTTCTCTAGTTTCAGAAGAGGGATATCTGTACATTTTAATTATGAGGAACAGAAGGTGGGCAGGTTTCTCAATGACAGTTGATTTTTTTGTTTGCTTATTTATTGACATACTTTATTTTTATCCCACTTTTCTCCTGATATTGGTCCTGTGAGAACAGAATGCTAAACTAAATAGAGCTTTGGTCTTATCCATCAAGGCTCTGACTCAGTGTGAACTTACATAATTGAAGATAACCATGTGTACTGTAGGTATGACTTGTATTAAGGCATATTGCTTCATTTATTGTTTATATACCAAAGTATGATAGCCAGTGTAGTGTTGAGGAAACCACGGTTATATTCCCTGCGAAGTCATGGAAGTCCCATGGGTACCCTTGGACAAGTCATACACTCTCAGCACCAGAAAATTCTGTGTTAGGGTCACAGTAAGTCTTGAAGTGACTCAGGGCAGATTTATCTTTGATTGCCCGATCATGAGAGAAAGGGTCAATTCAACTAAAGCAGGCTTAGCTGTCTGATATTAATTACTCCTCCCTCCCTCCTTCCCTCTTTATGCATTTCAGTATGTGAAACTAAAAGCTATCTGCTCCCTCTCTCCAGACCAGAGTTTCTCAACTTGTGGGTTGGCACCCCTGGGGGGTCATGAGGGGGTATCATATGGATCACAAAGACCATCAGAAAACACAGTATTTTCTGTTGGTCATGGGAGTTCTGTGTAGGAAGTTTGGCCCATTCTATCGTTAGTGGGCTTCAAAATTCTCTTTGATTGTAGGTGAACTATAAATCCCACCAACTACAACTCCCAAATGTCAAGGTCTATTTTCCCCAAACTCCACAAGTGTTCACATTTGGGCATATTGAGCATTTGTGTCAAGTTTGGTTCAAATCCATCCCAAAGCAGTTGCTCTACTCCAAACTCAAGAATGGAAAATGGAATGTTGGTTGGCAAGAAAAAGATGGGCTCAAAGATGGGCTCAAAGCTAACCTTAAAAACTCTGGCATAGACACTGAGAACTAGGAAGCCCTGGCCCTTGAGCGCTCCAGCTGGAGGTCAACTGTGACCAGCAGTGCTGCAGAATTTGAAGAGGCACAAATGGAGAGCAAAAGTGAGAAATGTACCAAGAGGAAGGCGCATCAAGCCAACCCCAACCAGGACCACCTTCTACCTGGAAACCAATGCCCTCACTGCAGGAGAACATGCATGTCAAGAATAGGGCTCCACAGTCACCTACGTATCCACCGCCAGTACACCGATCTTGGAATACAATCTTACTCAGACAATGAGGGATCGCCTAAGTAAGTAAGTAAGCAAGTGTTTAAGTCCACCATGCTCTCTGGATGTAGGTGAACTACAACTCCCAAACTCAAGGTCAATGCCCACCAAACCCTTCCAGTAATTTCCAGTTGGTCATGGGAGTTCTGTTTGGTTCAGTTCCATCATTGGTAGAGTTCTGAATACTCTTTGATTGTAGGTGAACTATAAATCCCTGCAACTACAACTCCCAAATGATAAAATCAATCCCCCACCCAACCCCACCAGTATTCAAATTTGGGCATATTGGGTATTTGTGCCAAATTTGTCCAGTGAATGCAAATACATCCTGCATATCAGATATTTACAATACAATTCAGAACAGTTGCAAAATTGCAGTAGTGAAGTAGCAACAAAAATAATTTTATATTTGGGGGTCACCACAACATGTGGAACCATATTAAGGGGTTGTGGTATTAGGAAGGTTGAGAAACACTGCTCCAGACCCTTTTGGGTATTATCTGAAACCATCATCCTGCCTAACTTTCTACAGACAGTTGTAGAAGAGTGACCAAATACAACCAAATGAATGTGAGAGAAACCAAATCTGATAAATTCATCTGCTGAGCCCCCAGTATTGAATGTTTAAAGTCTAAGCATCTGGGTTTGAATCTTTGGATATATGACCCTATCTGTGCTGCTGGTTTTTGACTACTGCCTCCTTTTTTCCTAACAGAATCCTTATCCTTATATCAAATCCAGCAACATTAATCCAGGCCAAGTTTATTTTTGGTTGATATAGGACACACTTGTCAAGCTCACAGGCCGAATCTGGACCACCACATCATTTTATGTGGCCCATGAGGTTTTCAATGCCACAGCAACATGGTTACATCTATACAGTCATACAATTACAAATGGCCCTTTGAAGGCAAGCATAAGGTTGATGTGACCCTAAGTGAAAATGTGTCTGACATTCCTGATATAGGGACTTCACCCTATGAAGGAAGGGGAAAACTTGAGTTACCATATTCAAAGATGAAGTGTGGCAAAAAGGACACCATCTTTCAGGGTAGCTCCTGGGAATAATTTGTTGTTGTTTCTTTCAAGGATTGTTATTATCTCCTGCACCGTCAACAATTCAATAATGCTTACCACAGAGGAGTATCTTTGTTCATATCTCTGTCCCTCGTTATTTATTTAGGAAGCTCCATTCCTGCCTTTCCCCTAAAATAACACTCAAGGCAGTCCGAGGCTTTCTTTTTCAGAGGACACAGCTACAGGTGAAAGTTTCTGTCATAAATTTTGCAGAGACCCTAAGGCTTCTGAGTGGCATGGGGATAGAAACCTCCCCACATTAAATTTGTAATAATTGAAGACGTGAAGTCATAGTAGATACAGGTAAGTATAAACTTGATATATTCACTGATATAGCCAGAGTTTGGAAACATTAGTTTTGAGACTAAAGCACTCAAGAGTCTTGGGATATGCAGTCCAAGAAGGGATTTCTTTCAAGTTCTGCATATAATACACATGTCTTGTGAACACTTTGACAATATGTTTATTTTCCCTAAAGGCATAAAGGGATAGCAAAAGGTTAACTAGACCTCTGTTAGATCACCGTCTGTGTCCCAACTGTGCAGTTCTTACCATTGTAGAACACATGTTTATGGAAGCCAAAGAAAAAGGGCACACCACTATAAAGATAGAAATATCTAAAAATATTTCAAAAATCCTAAACAACAACACAGGTTTCTAAAGTCTCGGGAAACTCTGATAAGGAGACATTTGGAAATGCAAGCATAATTGCAGTCCATGATTCATTCTGAGCTAAAAATATAAATTGTGATGATAGTCTCATCAGAGGGATTAAGAATAGTATTGTGCTTTTGTATAGAATCGCTTTGTTTCATTTGTATGGCCCCGTTTTCATTTTTGAGTGTTACTTCCAAAAATGGGGCCCCGAATGAGTTGCTTTGTTCTTTCATCTGAATAAACATTTTTTGTCCCATTGGCCAACATGGGAGGGCTTCCCACACTCCCCTTCCCCTCCATTTTTGGGCTAGAGTGCCTCACCATTTCACTGATCTTCAGGCTCCCTCCAGCATTCATTTGAGTTGTTAGGGTTGGTGGGATAAACCCATCTCTGAATCCAAATGGGCAAAATGCAGTCTGTGGCCCATTGATGCTGTTTTTGTAGCCCTTGGCTCTTCTTCAGGCTCCATTATCTTTTTGAATGGGTAGTGCCAGGGATTGCATCTGAGTGCTGAGTGCAGAACAGAGACCAAGCACCTCTTATTAGGCACTTGGCACTCAGCTGCAATCCCTGGTAGTCACTGGTGCTTTGGGGCTGCAGGCCACACACTCTCACTCTTAAAAGAGAATCTCTTTCCAAGTTACTTTGTGTTGAAAAGTACAGAGGGGCTTGCTACCCATTTTAAAAGATAATGGAGCCTGAAAAAAGGGTGCAAAAACAGCATCAATGAGCCACAGATTGCATTTTGCCTATCTGGATTCAGAGACGGGGGTTTATCCCACCAACTCTAACAACTCAAATGAAAGCTGGAGAGAACTTGAGGATCAGTGAAATGGTGAGACCCTCTAGCCCTAAAACTGAGGGGATGGGGAGCGTGGGAAGTCCATCCATTGCCACCAATGGGACAAAAATCAGGTGACCAAATGGTTACTGTTCCCACTTTCCTTTTGTTTCAGTGATATTTATGTAACGGGGGGGGGGGGGGTACAATTTCATGCCATCCGAATGGATATTGTGAAAACATGAAATATCAGGCCCATCAATAGTTAAGAGCTTGATCTTGAGTTCTGGTAATAACTTCCCAAAGTTTGTGATTTTTTTCTTTTTCTGATTGTTTGTTGAGAGTGAAATAAACTCAGAAGGCAATGGACTGACCCATCATTGCTAGACTTTTAAAAATAAAAATTGACAGTGCTTTAGTGGGAGGATCCAAGTACCAGTGGATTGGACTAAATAGCTTTTGTGATCCCTTCCAATTCAACAATTGTTTGATTCTATGACTGGAGTTCTTGCATAGCTACCTCTCTAGATTGACCTTGTAAGAATCTTAACAATCTTGTTTTGTTTTTCAAAATTCACCATGAGGTACTGCAAGGGACGTCTTTATTCTAACTATTCCTTAGCATGTCATCATCAGAGAGGGATGTATTTGTCTCATTTAAGGTTCTCCCTTCACATGCATTATTGTCTTTAAATATGTTTGCAATCCCTTTTAAGCACCTTTTAATTAAAAAACAGAACACCTTATCATCCCTCTGTGTATTCCTTTCCAGGAATGGACTCGGGGATGCATTCTCTACGGATAGCAATCAATTTCTACAGTAAACATCACTTCATTCTGCAGTACAGTAGTTATCCCTGCTGCTTTTAATTAAATCCATGGTATGATTTGTCAGGTTTTTGACAAGAAAAAGAAACCTTCAAGTGAATTTCAATTGGGGTTTCAAGACATCTTTGCCTTTCAAGATATCCATCTCTAGCATTTTACAGTTATCGGGCTGGTGTGATAAAGGGCTCCTTTCATGTGTGCATGGCACATAAAAGAGTGATATGAGCCATGCTAAAGGTACCCTACTTGTCATAGTCTATCACCCGAACATACAAAGCTGCCTCATACCAAGACAAACCACCAATCCACCTGTGACCATTCATCTAGCATTCCAGTGTGTTATATCAAATGCTTCCTTGAGGTTCTTGCAGAAAGTCAGATTCCATGCACTACTCTCTTTTACTGGTACATAGAATACAGAACATCTTCCTGATCAAAGAAACCAATTATTATGTTACGTGTCTCTGCTGAGTTTTGAGAGCACAATCTATTCAGGTGTGGAAGCACTAAAAAACAGAATGCAGTGCAGTGTATTGAAATATCAACAATAATATACAAATTGAAGCAGTTAACATGAAACAAAATATAAGGCAATGGTTGAAATAGTCAAAGCTTGACTAAATGGTATAATATATGTATAAAGCAAAGAGATATCAATGTTCTTGCAAAAACAAAGTCTGCTTAAAAGTCTCAGTGTTGTTCACTGTAGCTTACTCCCATGTGAACATACTGAGAACAGATTGCATGAGACTAAGCTACTCCTAAGAGAATTCAACTACAGTAACTTTTGAAATATTTTATATTTGTTCAATTTGGATTGATAATACTTGAGAAAGCTCACTTACACAGGGTGACCTAATTTTGCCTAAGAGGGTTCAACTATCAAGGCTCAATTACAATAGATTTTGTAATATTTTAATGCTTGTTCAGTTTGAATTCTTGAGGAAGTTCACATAACACAAGGTGAGCTAATTTTGCTTGATCATTGAAACAGGGGATTGAGACTCCCAATTATACACTTGGGAAGGTGGAACCTCCTGCACTCCTATTCCAGGTTTCAGAGGAAGGTACACAGATTGCTCAAGTTGGCTCTATACCAGGTATGGATAAACCTAGGCCTGGGGGCTGGATGCAGTCCCTTGGGCTCTTTTCTCAGGTCCTCTTCTCTCATGCCACTCTATTCTTCCTTCCTTCTCTCTTTCCTTCCTCCTTCCATCCTTACCTCCCTTCCTTATCTCCTTCTTTCTTCTTCCCTCCCTTCTTCCCCTCCACCTTTTCATCCTTTCTTCTTTCCTTTTTTCTTTCCTTCCTCTTTACTGTCCTCCCTTCCCTTCCTCTTTCACTCCCTATTTCTCCTCAAAGCCAAAACCAAGGTTACAACATCTGTTATAGAACTCCAGTATGCTGGTGACAATGTCGTCTGTGCGCATTCAGAAGATCTACAAGCCACTCTAAACACCTTCACAGAAGTATACAAGAAGCTCGGCCTGTCATTGAACATCGAGAAAACCAAAGTGCTGTTCCAGCAGTCACCAGCCAATCCCTCTCCAATGCCAGAGATACAGCTTAATGGTGTAACATTAGAAAATGTTGACCATTTCCACTTCCTTGGCAGCCCCCTCTCCATCAAAGTCAACATCGACACCAAAATACAACACCACCTGAGCTCTGTGAGTGCAGCATTTTTACAAATGAAGCAGAAAGTGTTTGAGGACATCTGTAGGGATATCAAGGTGCTTGTTTATAAAGCTATTGTCCTCCCAACCCTGCTATATGCCTGCGAAACATGGGCTGTCTACAGATGTCACATGTAACTCCTAGAACGATTCCATCAGCGCTGCCTCTGGAAAATTTTGCAAATCTCTTGGGAAGACAGGCAGACAAATGTCAGAGTGCTGGAAGAAGCAAAGACCACCAGCATTGAAGCGATGGTCCTCCACCATCAACTCCGCTGGATCGGCCACGTTGTCCGGATGCCCGATCACCGTCTCCCAAAGCAATTGCTCTACTCCGAACTCAAGAACACAAAACGGAATGTTGGTGGACAGGAAAAGAGATTTAAAGATGGGCTCAAAGCCAACCTTAAAAACTCTGGCATAGACACTGAGAACTGGGAAGCCTTGGCCCTTGAATGCTCCAGCTGGAGGTCAGCTGTGACCAGCAGTGCTGCAGAATTTGAAGAGGCACAAATGGAGGGTGAAAGAGAGAAATGTGCCAAGAGGAAGGCGCATCAAGCCAACCCCGTCTGAGACCGCCTTCCACCTGGAAACTAAAGCCCTCACTGTGAGAGAAGATGCAGATCAAGAATAGGGCTCCATAGTCACCTACGGACCCACCAGAATACTGATCCTGGAAGACTATCCTACTCGGCCAATGAGTAAGTAGTAAGTAAGTAGTAAAGTAAACTAAAGTAAGTATTTCTCTTCACTTCATTAGCTCCCTATTTCGCCTTCCATCCTTTCCTTCTACCCTATTGTCCTTCCTTCCTTTTCCTTTTCCTTCCTTTTCCCTTCCTTCCCTCCCTCCCATTCTCTTCCACCATTTCTTCCTTCGATCCATCCTTCTCTTCTTCCCTTCCTTCCTTCCTTCCTTCTCTTTTTCCTTCCTCCTTTCCTCCTGGGGGAAGTTTAGGGAGAAGAGACAGTTGAGAGGGAACATGAGAACTATGTTTCAAGATTTAAAAGGAGGAGGAGGCGAAAAAACCTCCTCCTTGGCGCCTCGCCTCACCATCGCCGCCTCACCATCGCCGCCTTGGCGCCTCGCCTCACCATCGCCGCCTTTCCATCGCTACCGCTGCAGCTGCTGGGCCGCCGCTGGGCCATCGCTGCCGCCTTCCATCGCGGCCACCACCATTTGGCCCGCCGCCTTGTCATCGCTGCTAGATTTCACCTTTGCCACCACTGCTGGATCTTCTAGAGTTTCATCTTTTCAGCGTTGACTAATATTGTGTAGAACCTTTGTATGTGCCTTAATATTGTGTAGACCTCTTGTGCTGGCCTCAGTAGTGTGTAGACCTTTGGTGCTAGCCTTAATAGACCTTTAAGCCAGCCCCTATATTGATACATACTGAATGAGAGTTTGATTGACCATCTGTGCTGCCCACCGCTGAGTTGTCACCTCCGGAAGCCCCATCCGCTTGTATACCAACCGTCTAAAGATTCCACCGGGGATCATATCAATAGTTAACTAATTTGCCATCACTTTCATCCCCATTGGAGGGTAATATATACTACCAACTTAGTATATTCCTGGTTGTCATTTGTACCAATATGGTGAGAACATAATAGAGCACTTTAGGCGCCTGCCGCCTGCTGCTAGATTGCACCAGCACTTTCGCCCCTTCCCCATCCCTCCGTGCCGCACTTTAATTATTGTCGAATAGAGCACTTTAGACCTAGCACTTTATGATTGTGCCCGATAGCACGTAGTGTCTGCTGTTGATTAAAGACTACTATAGACAGGGCTGCATTTAAAAACTTGCACTTTAAGATCTAGCCCATTGGTGTGGCTGGAACACCACCACCATCTGTATTGCTGCTATCCATGTGGTTCCCCATCCCCATTTATGTACTGTCCCTGTTACTTCTGTGTAGCGGAGGGGGCAAAAAAGGAGGTGGGTTGGAGCCTGCGAACGAAAATGGGATAGGGAGGGAGGGGGAGCGGGAGAGAGGATGTTGGCAAGAACCAAAAAAATCTAACAACGAGCAAAGTAGAAAGCAATTTCTTGACTATGGATGGCGGCATGGAGGGGGGGAGGTCTTCCACTAGCCGAGGGGCCCCCATAGAGGTCGTGGTGGGAAGGAGGAGATGCGGAAAAAGGAGACCTCAAATTCGGCCTAATTCGGAATGCTTATCCATATTAACAACCCCCAATCGGTCTCCTAAGGTAAATTGGTGTAACCAGGTGAGCAGACCCTCCGGCTTGAAGGTGGTGTTGTTGAACGCCAGATCTGTCAACGGAAAAACGACCTGGATCCAGGATTTAATCCTGGAGGAGCGGGCAGATCTGGCGTGCATCACGGAGACCTGGTTGGATGAAGCTGGGGGCGTAAATCTCTCCCAGCTTTGCCCTCCAGGTTTCTCCGTGCAACACCAACCAAGAGCCGGAGGACGGGGAGGCGGGGTCGCAGTGGTCTATAGAGATTCCATCCATCTGACCAGGAGCCCCATCCCGCAGACCACAAATTTTGAATGCGTCCACCTGAGGGTGGGTGACCGGGACAGAATAGGGATTCTGCTAGTGTACCGTCCACCTCGCTGCACTACAGTCTCCCTACCTGAGCTAGCGGGGGTGGTCTCGAGCCTGGCGGTGGAGTCCCAACAGCTCCTTGTGCTGGGGGACTTCAACATCCATGCCGAGGCAACCCTCACAGGAGCGGCTCAGGACTTCATGTCCGCCATGGCAAC
This sequence comes from Anolis sagrei, assembly GCF_037176765.1. Classification (NCBI taxonomy): domain Eukaryota; kingdom Metazoa; phylum Chordata; class Lepidosauria; order Squamata; family Anolidae; genus Anolis; species Anolis sagrei. The sequence goes on along the minus strand of NC_090022.1, from coordinate 36,724,069 downwards.
CATGGGGCTGTCCCAACGGATAACTGGCCCCACCCACTGTGCTGGACACACATTGGACTTGGTCTTCTGCCAGGGATGGGAGCAGGGTGGCGGTGTGGAGGAGCTGTCTATCTCTCCGTTGCCATGGACCGACCACTTCTTGATCAGATTTAGGCTCACTGCGCCCCCTAACCATTGCAGAGGTGGAGGACCCATTAAGAAGGTCCGCCCCAGGAGGCTTATGGATCCGAATGGATTCCTGACGGCTCTTGGGGATTTTCCCGCCACCTCGGTAGGTGACCATGTCGAGGCCTTGGTCGCTCTCTGGAATGGGGAGATGACCAGGGCAATTGACAGGATCGCTCCGGAACGTCCCCTCTCGAGTAACCGAGCTAAACCAGCCCCTTGGTTCACTGAGGAGCTGGCAGCGATGAAGCGAAGGAAGAGGGTACTAGAGAGCGTGTGGCGCTCGGACCCAAGCGAGCCAAATCGAACACGGTTTGTGTCCTTTCTAAGGGCATATGCCGCGGCAATAAAAGCCGCAAAGAAAACTTTCTTTGCGGCTACTATTGCGTCTGCAAAGAACCGTCCGGCGGAGCTGTTTCGGATTGTCAGAGGTCTTTTAACTCCCCCTACCTCAGGTGGGAGCCCTGACAATTCGGTCACGCGCTGTGAAGCATTTGCTCGGTTCTTTGCAGACAAAGTCGCTTTGATCCGCTCTGAGCTGGACGCCACATTAAGTGCAGTCTCTGTGGATGTGACACAAGCACCTGCTTGTCCTATTTTGTTGGATTCTTTTCAGTTTGTGAAGCCCGAGGATGTGGACAAGATACTTGGAGGAATGAGGCCCACCACGTCCATCCTAGACCCCTGCCCATCCTGGCTTCTGAAGGAGGCCAGAGGGGGATTGGCCGAGTGGGTAACGGTGGTGGTGAATGCCTCCCTTCGGGAAGGCAAGATTCCAGCGAGCCTAAAACAGGCTATTATAAAGCCGCTGTTGAAGAAGCCATCACTGGACCCCACCAAATTCGAAAACTTTCGGCCTGTTTCCAATCTTCCCTACTTGGGCAAAGTCATGGAAAGCGTGGTGGCCTCACAACTCCAGGTATTCTTGAGAGACACGGATTATCTGGATCCGGCACAGTCTGGTTTCAGACCGGGACATGGTACCGAGACGGTCTTGGTCGCCTTAGTCGATGATCTGCGCCGGGAGCTAGACAGGGGGAGTGTGTCCCTGTTGGTGCTCCTGGACCTCTCAGCGGCCTTCGATACCGTCGACCACGGTATTCTTCTGGGGCGCCTTGCAGAGATGGGTCTCGGGGGCACTGCTTTGCAGTGGCTCCGGTCATTTCTGGAGGGCCGTACCCAGAAGGTGTTATTGGGGGACTCCTGTTCAACACCACAGCCTTTGACCTGTGGGGTTCCTCAGGGCTCCATCCTGTCCCCCATGCTGTTTAACATCTACATGAAGCCGCTGGGTGAGATCATCCGGAGTTTCGGGGTGCGGTGTCATCTGTACGCAGATGATGTCCAACTCTGTCACTCCTTCCCACCTGCTACTAAGGAGGCCGTCGAAGTCCTGAACCGGTGCCTGGCCGCTGTAATGGTCTGGATGAGGGCGAACAAACTGAAATTAAATCCAGACAAGACAGAGGTACTCCTGGTCAGTCGCAAGGCCGAACAGGGTATAGGGTTACAGCCTGTGCTGGACGGGGTCGCACTCCCCTTGAAGGCTCAGGTTCGCAGCTTGGGTGTGACCCTGGACTCGTCGCTGAGCCTGGATCCCCAGGTTTCAGCGGTGACCAGGGGAGCATTTGCACAGCTCAGGCTCGTGCGCCAGCTGCGCCCGTATCTTGGGAAGTCTGACTTGGCCACGGTGGTACACGCTTTGGTCACATCCCGCCTCGACTACTGCAACGCTCTCTACGTGGGGCTGCCCTTGAAAACGGCCCGGAAGCTCCAGCTAGTCCAGCGCGCGGCAGCCATGTTGTTAACAGGAGCAGGGCGTAGGGAGCACACAACGCCCCTGCTGTCCCAGCTCCACTGGCTGCCGATTTGCTACCGGGCCCAATTTAAGGTGCTGGTACTATCCTACAAAGCCCTAAACGGTTCCGGCCCAAAATACCTTGCAGACCGCATCTTGGCCTACAAGCCCACGAGGACCTTGAGATCATCCGGGGAGGCCCTTCTCTCGATCCCGTCTGCCTCACAGGCACGCCTGGCGGGGACGAGAGAGCGGGCCTTCTCGGTGGTGGCCCCCCGGCTGTGGAACGCCCTCCCTGCTGAAGTTAGACAGGCGCCCTCCCTTATGGCCTTTCGTAAGAGCCTGAAAACATGGCTCTTCGAGTTGGCCTTTAACTGAGTGCTATATCTTGGCAATGATGACCGGAATGGACCACGACTATGAGACTGACTATGACCCATGATATGACGAAGCGGATTTTTAGTATAAGTATATGTCAAGTAGTAATAGCATGTTATGTATTGTTCTGATTACTGTAAATTGTCCTTTCTATGTTGTTGTTCACCGCCACGAGTCGCCCCCTGGGCTGAGAGTGGCGGTAAATAAGTGCAAGTAATAAATAAATAAATAAATAAATAATAAATAAAAACCGACTTTCTGCTACACAGAAACTGACCAGGGTATAAGGGAGCAATGAGTTCAAATGGCAGGGAAAGAGATTTGACTGAAAAGATTAGGAAGAATTTCCTGGAGAGTGGCATAGGAAGCTTGGAGTGTGGCAGCGTCTCCTTCTCTGAAGGCTTTTCCACGGAGGCTGTCTATTGGGAGTGCTTTGATTGTGCCTTCTTGCATGGCAGGGGCTTGGACTGCATGGCACTTGAGGTTCTCTTCCAGCACTGGATTCTATATCAGGAGTAGGCAATACAGGGTCTACTGGATACACTTTTTCTCTCCCATCCACCATCTCATCCTGACCAAGGCCAACCCTTTTGGGATCCAAATGTTTCCTGTCTGTCCTTCACTTTCTGCCTCAGAAAGAGAAGATCAAGGGGAGGAAAGAGCAGGGAGGAGACTTGGAGAGAATACCATCTCTCCCAGCCCACCCACCCCACTCTGGCCCTCTATGTGGCTGCCAAGCTAGAAAATTTGCCCATGCCTGCTCTACACTATAGAATTAATGCAGATTGACACCGATTTAACTCAATGCCATGGAATCATGGGATTTATAGTTTGGTGAGGTACCAGCATGCTTTTGCATTGTAAAGACCTTGTAAAACTATTATTCTCATGCTACCATGGCACTGGGCAATGACAATTAACATTGTGTCAAACCGCATTCTATTTATAGTGTTGATGCACTTCAAAGTGTCTCTCATTGTGAGCAAAATAATGGTGAAATGTACAATGTTCTCTTTAAATTATAGCAGCGATTTTACATCTGAAATGCTATAACTTAGCATGTGCAAATAGAATCCAAATCTCTGTCCCATGTCATCACCTTATTTCATAACCTTTTCTGAGTGATGCACTTTTTCTCTTCAGTAATGTGTTAAGTTGTCACCCTAGTATTTTTAGAGGTCTCTACAAACAGAAATGGGAAGAAACAGTCAAAGCAAATAATAGCCATGAAATAGAGAAAGCAGAATGGGAAAGCAATGAAACATGCTCCTTTTAAAAATAAGCCAGAATGTCTGCTTATTTCAGTATGGTGGGTATCCTCCACGCCATTTGTGGAAGATGTGTCCCTTTAGAGCTCCTAGTTTCCATTTCATGGTTGTTAAGATGGTATTTAGAATAGGAAACACAAATAGTTCAGTCATGGGGGTAGGCCAGATGTGTCCCTTTCCTTGCCTTTCATCTTTTCCACAATATTACTTTCCCTGTATATACTGAAAGTCTGTAAATATTAAGGAATGAATTGTTTTGATTATACTTCTAATTAATTACAATTTATTTTAAAACTTTTTAAAAACTAATCACTTTAATATGGATTATCCAAAACAATGTAGACATTGAAAATTTGTGCTTAAGAGATTACATTTGTTAGCATATCCTTCTCCCTATTGTTGGGTAGGGTACTCATGGTGACCAGGAGCTCTGTGGCAGTGGTGAATACAGATTTGATCCTTCTCTTTTCTCTTGTGCTGATGAATTTACATGAGCAGGAACAGACGTTGGACCTGTCCTTATCAGACCTAGTCATGCACTCCACACTGTGGCTAAACTATATGGCTGCTCTAGAGTTTTGGTCAAACTCCAAACCATTCCCCGACTTTCTTTAATGTGGGACAAAACTTGGTTTAGCCCACAGTAATAATTGAAAGTCCTTGATTTTCTATAGACATCCAGAAGCAACTTCTTGGTCAATGCAGACAATTGAGCATGTGTAAACAAACATCAGTGGCATTCACTGCACTCAATCATAGGCCATTTGACCAAGAAACAGTTTTGAGTAGTTTTCATCTTCTTCTTTTTGTGCGTGTGTGTAATCATTTCCATTTTCCAGAAGGTAGTGCTGGAGGAATGTTCTTCAGCTTCATGGTCCTTATCCTAGTTTCACCAAGCCCAATACTACCCACTGTTCTTTTTAAAACCTACCATTGAGCTAAAGGGAATTAATCTGCAGTTTTGAAATTCGGGAGTAATCACTATGCTGACATTATCCAGCTATATTTCTCTTCCAGAACTGAGGCTCTTGGAAGTTCTGAGTTATTGTCTGGATACAGTGAATGGCTGCACATTTCATTTTTGTTTGATCCAAAAAAAAAATGGTTCAAAACTCATTTCGGATGTAGGGGGCGCTGGCTATTCGATTTTGAAATGATTTCTGTAATTTTCTGGGGAAAAAGATCGGAAATATCAGAAATATCTGAATCGCTTCGTTAATGGCAGGTGCCCCTCCCCTATTTTTCTTGCTGATTTTGACGTTTTTGTACCTGACCAGGATTCAAACTGGGAAGGCTTTTGTTTCCAAGGCAGGAGCCCTGCCAGTGGGCTATTTCCCAGCCATTGACTTGCATAGGAGAATAGGAATCTTTATCTTCTCTCGATCTTTGCACTGTTTCTTTGTATGAACGTGGGTGCGAGAGCATCTCTCTCTCACTCTCCGGCAGTCAGAGGTAGTGAAGTCTGCTGGAATCTAGGCAAGTGAGGACTATATATCTCTGGAATGACCAGGGTAGGAGAAAGAACTCTTGTCTGGTGGAGGCAAATGTGAATGTTGCAATTGTTCACCTTGATTAACATTGAATGGCCTCACAGCTTCAAAGCCTGGCTGCTTCCTGCCTGGGGAATCCTTTGTTGGGAGGTGTTAGCTGGCCCTGATTGTTTTCTGTCTGGAATTCCCCTGTTGTTGTTTTTTTAGTGTTGCTCTTTATTTACTGTGCTGATTTTGGAGGTTTTTTTTAATACTGGTAGCCAGATTTAGTTGAAAAGTAGTTGTTCTACTCCAGAAACTTTGTGTAGCACAAACTGTGTGTGAGTGTGTGTGTGTAGAGCCATGGGGCTCCCCTTTTGTGGTGGACACAGGCTATCTTTATTGCAGGGAAAGGATTTATTGCAGGGAAAGGCTTTTCTGCCTTCTCTTTAGACACCTTTGTAGATTCACTTTATTTTATATTTAGACAAAGACTGCTGCTCAACCATCTCGGCTAATGATCAGCAAGGCAGTGTGGAATTATTCTGTGATGTCTGGATGTCTCCCATGGTTATTTTGATTTTCAAAACCATTAAGCAAGTAAGTTTGGTAAAGCCTAAACAAACAGTTTTAAAATCTCGCAGTTTCCCTTCCCTGGTGAGTGGCCGTGCAAAGAGGGATGAGGTGGGTGTGGCTAAGCAGCAGCACAGCTCTTCTTGAAGGCCATGCCCCCAGTGGTAGAGATTGCAAAAGGTCCTGTAGTTTAACAGCAAGACCTTTTGCAATCTCTCCCACTGGGGGCGTGGCCTTCAAGAAGAGCTGTGCTGCTGCTTAGCCACACCCACCTCATCCCTCTTTGCATCGCTGCCACGAGCCAGGGAAGGGAAACCGCGAGATTTTAAAACAGTTAGGCTTTGCCAAAGTTGCTTGATGGTTCTGAAAATCAAAATAACTGTGGGAGACATCCGAAAATAATTCCGAACAATGGGTAAGTGGTTCAAATTTGGAATTGCTCCTCCCACTATTCCTGCATGGTTCGAAATTAGTTCAAAAGTCCAAATTTGGTAAGTTTTTCTGAATTTTAGGTTTTTCCAAACCAAATTTAACAATCCAAGTGAATATCCAGATGAGACACACATTCCAATGGTTAGCAGGAAAGGCAACTTCAACTTGTGATTGGGTTTACAAACTGTTCTGAGTGAGGTTCCATGCTCTCTGAAATATCAGATTGCAACCTGAGGGTCCTTTTGGATTAAGCATTTTCCCTCAAAGGTGACATGGCCAGGGTTCCCTTTAACTAGCTCTGGTTTGTGTGCCCACTGAATCACCTCAGAGCAGAACCGATTCATCACTGTGATTCAAACTTTAATTACATCATCATTAGTCTTCTATAACAAACTCTACATGAGGCTTCCCTTGAAGAATGTTTAGAAGCAACAGCTAGGGAAATCTGTGGTGGCCACACTATTATTTTGTGTTGACTTTACAGATTAGGTAGCACTAGTCTTTGTCATAAGGCATGTAACTGGTATTGTGGCAACTTGGTGTCTCTATCTATCTATCTATCTATCTATCTATCTATCTATCTATCTATCCATCTATCTATCTATTGTAGTTATGGAAACATGACGAAGCCTACATTTGTCCTACATTTGCTATGACCACAATCCAATATTGACAGAGAGGAGGAAGGCACTAAACATGTGCTCATTGCCTGTCTGAGTCATTTGAAATATGTATCCCCACTCACCTGATGCAGCTTACAACTCTAGTAAGGGTCACAACTAAACAGATGGTGAATCATTAGTCATTAGATAGCATTTAACAGTGGGGGGAGTGTAATACAGAAATGTATTCTGATTTTTAAAAATAAAAGGTTATCTTCTCTTCCACACAAATACATTTCTTCTTAATTTCTCCTAAACAGCTTCTTTCCTAAAGTCCTTCCTCCAACACAGATCTGTCTCTTATGGCAATTTTCTTTACCTCCCTCCTTCTAGAGATGAAAGATGTGGGTGATGGATCTCTTAACTTTTACAGAGCAATGATGAAGTATAAGGAGTTTTTTTTTTCAAAATATAAATTATGCACTCTCTGATAAATAGTTTTATGATTGTTCCCAAGTTTCTAAACAATTAAAGTCTCTTGGGGACTTCTTCACTACTGAATTGGACCAATAAGAATCCCACAATTGAAGCAGTCTCATATATGGTTGACTTAAGCAAAAACTGTCGGTGGAACATGAAAAAGGGTCTTCTCTATCATGGTACCTTGGGCATAGAATACCCTCCTTTTTGGAAGATTGATTGGTATAATATTTGGCTTCATTGTAATCAATTTAAGCTATCGAATGTTGTTTTATGGACTGCCAAACCATGAGATCTTTGGATACAAATTAGGATAAAATAAGTGGATATATGAATCAGATTTCAGTGGTCTAGAAACTTGAGTTTAACCCCAAACTGAGGAAGATGTCAACAGTCCTGTTTCATCTGTATAGACAGGGTTCCTACTGAAGCTATCCAATTCAGGTTTTTAATAGATTAGAGGCATCTACACTCCGAGCAACCAATTCAATAACAACCATTTCTTCCTTAAAAATCAAAAGGAGCTACAAGTTTTCTATTTATTCCATGTATATCCCACCTGTTTTCCAATTATACCAAGGTGATTTTATTCTCAAAAAAATCCTGTGTGTTAGACTAGGCCAGGGCATCTTAAATGTTTTCACTCATGCTTGATAAATTTCTATGTAACCTCATGTATGTAGGTAGATAAAATAAGTATAAAAATAAGGCAATTACTGATAACAAATCAGCATTTGCAAGGCTTGATAAACATTTATTTATTTATTTACTTATTTACTTACTTACTTTTTCTTCTCACCCCTCAGGGGACTCAGAATAACATACAACAAGGCAAAAATTCAATGCCTCGTTATACAAACCATATAAAATGTAACATAGATCCAATTTCAGTCATGCAATGATGAAAACTATGAGTCCAGGTAGACCCCAAGGGGGAACATCACATTACACCTCTTAGCTAGCTCTTTGTAGTAACAAAGTCTCAATCTCTCAACAGTAAAAAAAAAAGGCATTTAAAAAACCACTTGCATTGCCCATCTGATTTTTTTAAAGAAGCAGGTAAATAATTTTAAAGAAAATGTTCATCTTTGAATATCAAGGAACTTTCCAGAACCAAAGTTATTCCTTTGATTGCTTCCTCCAAAAGTGTAGCTACTATGGGACAATGGCAAAATATATATGATAAGAAAGTTAAGGAATCATTAGCAGTGTTACATTTCTAACAATTCGCTGTAGTTCAATGCTCTAACAACTACACTAAGCTTTGGGACCCTTTACTAAAAGTTGTGATTCCATTTTTTGTCGTTCTGTCAACATGTAAAGGCATTTCTATCCAAAAAGATACTGTCATTTGAGCCAGCTGGTTGGAGTGGAGCACTATCTAGTTGGGTGTTGGTGGGTTTTTTATTCATGGGTTTTAACTGGATTTTAAATATGTGGTTATTTCGTGTTGTAATTCCCTTTGTTTTGATCTAGCTAGGGGATTCTGAAATTCTGAGTCTAAATGGTAACTTTTCCAAACCTCTTGCTAAGCCTTGTTTATATTCTTCTATGTAAATATGTGTATGTGCAACATCACAGCTGCTTGGCCTCAGCTTGAAATAAAGACTCTGCAGAAGATAGTGCCACCTGTGCACACCTAATTGCAGACCTTCTCAATCTGTTCCACAGCTAAAACATATTTAGGGGGTGGCATAAAGGTGGCACTTTCTCTCTGAAGATTGCAAAGAAGTTGACAAGAAGGAATTTGTTAAGCGTCATAGATTCCCATGTGACAAAACCCTGAAGGCTTGGATCTGTTTTGCCCCCCAGCAAAATAATTTAACTCTTACAAAGAAGGCACCATATAGACTATTATAACTTTCTTTAAAGCACCCTGACCCAATTGTGTGCCATTTGGATTTAGAAGACTACAACTCTCATCCTCAGCCCATGATACTGCTGAGACACAATGGCCACTTGTGGGAGGATCCTGTTCTCTTCCTATGGAATAAATACATCATCTGACTTTATCTGCCTGCATACCTACATATCTAACTAGATTTATCAGCTATGTTTGTAGCAAGCGCTCCTAAAAATTAAATTTAAGACTTTTGTATGCCACCCCAGCCAGAAGAAAAGCAGCATAAATATGCAATAAAATAGTTACTTGCCAAAGCATGAATTGATTCTTGCCTTCTGGTATTTTATGTAACTTCATATGAATGATTTTTTTTTGAAACTTAAGATATAGTCACGCTTGCTTCAAACAAAGCAAAGCTTTGCCTTAATGAGAAAATAGAAATAATTTTGCAAAGGGAGTTGCTGGACAAGCCTGGTGGAAGGCAATCAACCACAGCTCAGGGAATGCTATGAAGGGGGACTGCAGGTGAAAATGTAACAGAAGGAGAAACCTAAATGTGAGCAATAGATCGGACTTGATTCCCCAGAGGTAGTTTTTGGATTTGACAGAGACAGGGAGAATTTGGAATAGAGGCAGGAAAGAGTTTACGATAGTTTTAGGGATTTAGGGGTTCAAAAGTTAATTGAGGATTCAATAGTTAGCAGATATTACTTATGTGAATCTTATTAAATTTCCACTTCTTTCTTTGTTTTATTTCCATCTCTTATTTTATCTCTATCTCTTATTTGGAACTCATCACAACAATACAGCCAATGGTACACATATCAGGGATTGCCCTGAGGTCAAAGTACAACAGGATTCCAAGGGTTGGAACTGTGGGGCTGGCCGGGCTTGGTAAGGGCATCTGTCCCAAATCTTGCTGTCTTTCAGAATGAGAGTGATCACATTCAATAATTCTAATATTTTATTGGAAAAGTTTGTTCATATTACAACATTCATCCCATGCCCACTTGAGAGAATGTAAAGAGATTAGTGGGGGAATACGGACTGGAAATATTTTGAATATGGGGATATGAACTGGAAATATTTGTCGTGAAGAAAAAACTGCTACAAGAGATGTAAACTAGCTGAGCAGAGAGAGAAAATCCTTAAATATGGACCAAGTAGTGAATAACTCAAAATCATGGCTACATTAATTTATATGAATGAAAACTCATAGCTTATACAATGGTGAACTTCTACTGAAAAGATCTTACTCTGGAGCTGGGGATAGGCCTTGCTGGTGACTGGGACTCAATTTTTTTTTTTAGTACGGAACACATTGATATAGATTAAGGGTCCTATTTCGGACTATTTCCCGACTTTGTGGCATGCATTATGTAAACACCACCCTTTCAAGCTGATTTCAAGCTGATATCTCTCTCTCTCTCTCTCTCTCTCTCTCTCTCTCTCTCTATATATATATATATATATATATATATATATACACGGTCGTGTCAGGAGCGGCTTGAGAAACTGCAAGTCACTTCTGGTGTGGGAGAATTGACCGTCTGCAAGGACGTTGCCCAGGGGACGCCCAGATGTTTTTGATGTGTTACCATCCTTGTGGGAGGCTTCTCTCATGTCCCCACATGGAGAGCTGGAGCTGACAGAGGGAGCTCATCCACGCTCTCCCTGGATTTGAACCTCCAGCCTTCAGTCCTGCTGGCACAAGGGTTTAACCCATTGTGCCACCGGGGGCTCCTGGGAGTCAAAATAATTACATTTCAAAGAAGTAACATAGATTGAATGTTGTAGCAAATGTTCAGAAACTAGAGTAGAGCAGCAACACATGAGAATTACACTACTTTTCAGCTCCTCGTGCTGTTAAAGCAGGAGAGAAATCACAGCTTCACTGATTCATTTTTTCTCCCAGTGTCATCATTATCTCTCCATTTCTGTGATGCAACTGAGCTAGAGTCCCATCCTACAGAAATGGTTGGACAAGTTCATGGAAGAGAGTTGCATGTGCAATGCAGTTGTGTATTTATATGAACATTCGCAATTGATGAGTATCCATCTGCTGCCCTTCTTCATAGTACTCTTCCATGTGTACATTCACTCATTCAGCTGCAGCTTTATACTCATACTTAGTCACACATATAATTGCAGATTCAATTGTGCAATATTGCCATTCAACATAAGAGTCATATAGCATGTCCAGTTCATAACCAGTGATTGACATTCTCCAACCCCAGCTGTGGGAGATCAAAGAAGGAAAAACAGAAGTAAACCCATTTGTCCTAATTCCAACAGACCTCTGAGGATGCTTGCCATAGATGCAGGCGAAACGTCAGGAGAAATGCCTCTAGAACATGGCCATATAGCCCGAAAAAACCCACAAGAACTGAGAAGTAACTACTGCTTCCCATGATTCTGGCTAAAGAATAGTACACCATTAAAATAGCTTTTCATCAACATGCCAGCTCAAATATGTTGCTAAATATTAGTACTGCTATGGATGTAGTGTAATCGTTATAATGACTTACACACCTTTGATTCAAAGGAACAGTGGAAGGAACTATGAATATTCATTTCTGTGTTGACATCATAGATTCTGTTTAATCACAGATTCAGTCTAATCGCAGCTACCCAAGCTGATGAACATCCCACCTGGGAGATATGGCTAAGTCATATTTTAAGTGTTGCATTTATTTATTCCCACAATTGTTCACATCCTTAGCCTATTATAGTGTTCTGTAATGATAAACTTTGTGAGTTCTATTACATTGCACACATTTTGATCCATTCCTGTAAAACCATTTTTCTCACTTATGCTTCAGTGTGACTAGGGAAACACCATTTTCCCTTAAAAAAGAAATGGGAGCTATTTGGAAGAAGGATGACTCCTTGCAATGTGTGTGTTCATCCCATAACCCATGGTAAACAGAGAGTGAAAAGGATATTCCTGTAGGCTCTTTTGAAGAGTTTACAAATCAGAGCCTCTGACACATCTAATATCCCATACATCTGGAGTGGGAAGTGTGGAAAATAGGAATAATGATGTTCCATCCCACAGTTTCTATTTCTGTGTGTCCATGCTATTTTGGATGCATTTACTGTAGAATTAATGCAGTCTGACATCGCTTTAATCGCCATGGCTGGATACTATGGAATCCTTGGATTTGTAGTATGGTGAGCTACTGGCACTCTTTGTCAGAGAAGGCTAATAGAAAACCTTGTAAAACTAAAACTCATGTGATTACTTTAATTCCACAATGTAGACTGCTTCCTTCCCATTCAGTGACAACTGGTGCTTTCCATATCAGTGGAAGTCATCTGCATTCCAGTGCTATAGCAGTGTAATATCACTTTTTACATCAAAGAAAGACAAATGAAGTACAGGTTATCATGCAGAATAAATAAATAAACAATATACAAGCCTGAACCCAATTTTAGTTCACTTTATTGTAAACCAATTAAAACACTTGGCTTGCCATTCAAAATTTAATTCTAATTAGGATTAATCAACAGGATTCAGGCTTCAATATAAAAATCACATGCCAATCAATACCGCAACAGAAGGAAAACAATGTAAAATTAACAGCAGAGGCTAATTCTATGGAACACTGGAATTCATTGTTTAGCATAGCGGGTGCTCTTTGTCTTAACACCGGCAGGGTGAATGTGTCCATGTCGGTGCTTCTAGATCTCTTAGTGGCTTTCGATACCTTCAACAATCTTTCTGGAATACTGACAGGGGATTTGGGAATCATAGAATCATAGAGTTGGAAGAGACCTCATGGGCCATCCAGTCTAACCCCCTGCCAAGAAGCAAGAAAATCCTTCAAAGCACCCCCGACAGATGGCCATCCAGCCTCTGTTTAAAAGCTTCCAAAGAAGGAGCCTCCACCCAGGGGCAGCTCAACCCATTACGCAAAGTAAGCCTTTGCAATATAGTTGATTTTGCCCAGGGGCACTCTTGAGGCGCTCTTGGGGGAAAATAGACCTTGACACATGCGAGTTGTAGTTACTGGGATGTATAGTTCACCTACAATCAAAGAGCATTCTGAACTCCACCAATGATGGAATTGAACCAAATATGGCACACAGAACTCCCACGACAAACAGAAAATATATATCAGTGATTTGGGGGCGGGGGCGGCGGTAAAATACTGTTTGCTTACCATTGAAAATTACCTAGGGCCACCTCTGCCTCTCTGCCTACACCACACTCCGAGGCAGAGAGTTCCACTGCTGAACGGCTCTCACAGTTCAGATAGAATCCCCTTTCTTATAGTTTGAAGCCATTGTTCCTTGTCCTAGTCTCCAGGGCAGCAGAAAACAAGCTTGCTCTTTCCTCCCTATGACTTCTTCTAACATATTTGTACATGGCTATCATGTCTCACAGAGGCACTGTATTGTAGTGGTTCTGGTCATATCTCTCAGCCAGATTCCAGATGGTGCGGAATGGGGGTAGCTGCTCCTCAAAAAAGGAGCTATTAAGAGGTATCCCTGAAGGTGCCATTCTATCCCCAATTCTCTTTAATGTTTACATGAAACCACTAGGAGAGATAATCTGGAGGCATGGGGTGGATATTATCAGTAAGCTGATGACACCAAATATGCCTTTATTGGCATACAACAGCAAAATCACAACACAGGCATATACAACAACAAGAAGTAACAGATAAAATGAAAGCATAAATAAGTGTTACTAATCTCAAGATTACAGAGATATTCACAGGAACATCTCAGCAAGTAAGAGTCCAAAAGTGGCAGGCAAAAATCTGGACCCTCAATCAGTGGCTGATATCAAATGAGAAACTCCTCCTGGGCACACAGAAGACTGGGCAACTTGAGAAGTTCTGAATAGAATGCATTCTGGCACCACGAGATGCAGAGCTAACCTTATGAAATGAGGCTGCAAAATAGAGTCCACGACATATGAGTGCGGAGAAGAGCAAACCACAGACCACTTACTATGAGCCCTGCCACATGCACATTGAAGGACTTTCTTAAAGCCACACCAGAGGCACTCAAAGTGGCTAGCTTCTGATCAATGGGAATTTAATACAAGCTTTTAACTTTGTTTGTGGTTTTGGTATGCATTATAACTGTATTCTCAATTCTCTTCTGACACAATAAATAAAGAAATCTCAAGGATAAAAATTGCAACAGCCTGGCAAAATAATGCATCAGGATTGTTCAAAAGATATGGAATTTTATAACACCCCTGCCATTGAGAACACTGTGAAAAAAATGGACTCCCTGTGTTTCACCCATATATTGTCATATTAACAAAGAATGGTGAAGTGTTTCAACAGAAACCAAGTCACAAGAACAAACCCTTTTCAGAATGTTCCATGTTTTTATATCTCCCATTCACATATTTCTTCCATCCTTCAATAACAGCCTTAGCGGAGGATAGTGCGTCTCCTCTAAATGAAAGCCTGGAGGAAGTAATGGGCTAGATGAAGAAAAATGAATTGAAACTGAATTGAGATAAGACAGAAGTGCTTGCCATTAAGGGCCCTAACTTGAGGATGGAGGTGTGTCAATCAGTTTTGGATGGGGTCATACTTCCTCCAGAGAGACTGTGTTAGCAGCTAAGGAGCACTCTTAGATCCATCTCTCTAAATATCAGCCTACATAGATGAAACTTCAGGAGTGCTCCCTACCAGGTTAATCTAATATGCCAGCTGTGCCCCTTCCTAGAATTGGAGGACCTAAGGATGGTAGGATATCATATTACACCTATATTGCAGTCACTCCACTGGTTGCCAAAGTACAAACTGTTGGCTTTGAGAAAATCCCAGCAGATTTCAAGGATGCCACCATCATCACCATCTTCAAAAAAAAAAAAAAAAGAACTATCGAGGTATCTCCCTTCTAACCTCCTCTGGGAAAATCCTCGCAAGAATCCTTGCAAACCGCCTTCTACTCCTCCCAGAAGACACCCTCCCAAAATCCCAGAATGGCTTCCGCCCCTCCAGAGGAACAGTGGACATAATCTTCACTGCACGACAGCTCCAAGAAAAATGCAGGGAACAAAACCAACCTCTGTACATGGCATTCATTGACCTTGCAAAGCCATTCAACACAGTGTTCTCTGGACCATCCACCAAAAAATCGGGTGCCCTAACAAATTTGTAAACATCCTGTGGCTCCTCCATGATGACATGATGGCAACAGTCTTGGACAGCAATGACTCCCAAAGTGACCCATTTAAGGTGGAATCAGGTGTCAAACAGGGATGGGTTATTGCCCCAACTTTTTTTTTTCCATCTTCATTGCTATGATACTTCACCTTGTTGAAGGGAAGCTTCCCACCGGGGTGGAAATCATCTATTGGACAGACGGCAAGCTATTAAACCTTAGCAGACTGAAAGCCAAAACCAAACTTACAACATGTTATAGAACGCCAATATACTGATGACAACATTGTCTTGCACATTCAAAAGAAGATCTACAAGCCACTCTAAACACCTTTGCAGAAGCATACGAGAAGCTCGGCCTGTCACTGAACATCAAGAAAACCAAAGTGCTATTCCACCAGTCACCAGCCAATCCCTCTCCAATGCCAGAGATACAGCTTAATGGTGTAACATTAGATAATGTTGACCATTTCTGCTACCTTAGCAGCCACCTCTCCACAAAAGTCAAAATTGACAGTGCAGCATTTTTACAAATGAAGCAGAGAGTGTTTGAGGACTGGGACATCTGTAGGGATACCAAGGTGCTTGTTTATAAAGCTATTGTCCTCCCAACCCTGCTATATGCCTGCGAAATGTGGACTATCTTCAGATATCCCATGCAATTCCTGGAACTATTCCATCAGCCTTGCCTCCGAAAAATCCTGCAAATCTCTTAGGAAGACAAGGAGACAAATGTCAGTGTGCTGGAAGAAGCAAAGACCACCAGCACTGAAGCAATGGTCCTCCACCATCAACTCCACTGGACCAGCCACGTTGTCCGAATGCCTGACCACCGTCTCCTAAAGCAGTTGCTCTATTACAAACTCAAGAACAGAAAATGAAATGTTGGAGGACAGGAAAAACTGTGACATTGACACAAAGAACTGGGAAGCCCTGGCCCTTGAGTGCTCCAGCTGGAGGTCAGCTGTGACCAGCAGTGCTGTAGAATTTAAAGAGGCATGAATGGAGGGCAGAAGAGAGAAATGTGCCAAGAGGAAGGCGCATCAAGCCAACCCCGACCGGGACTGCCTTCCACCTGGAAACTGATGCCCTCACTGCAGGAGAGCATGCAGTAAAGAATAGAGCTCCACAGTCACCTATGTACCCACCGCCAGTATACTGACCTTGGATGACAATCTTGCTCAGCCAACGAGGGATCACCTAAGTAAGTAAGTTGGCTTTGACCTTTAAAGGTTTGAGTTCAGGTTGCCTACAGGATTGCCTTCTCCCCTACTATCTGCCACTGCATACTCAGGTCGTCTTGGAAGCAGCTACTCCAGCCTGCCAGAACCCAACTGGTAACCATCACCCAGAGGACCTTTTCATTGGCCATCCCAAGAATGACCTGCCAGAAAGAGCTCTGACAGCTGTCAAAATTAAAGAGACAATTGAAAACCTATCTCTTTGGATAAGCCTGCCTCTTGGGCAGGCTTATCCAGTCAATTTTAACTTGTGAAATTTTAATCTGCATTTTACTTGTGTATATTTGTTATATGTATTTTAATAGTGTTTTGTTTTATCTTGCTGTTTAAACCATGTTATACTTCACTTCAAGCCACAAAAAGAGGTGGGTAATAAATTATCATTATTTAGGGTGTTCTGTTACAACACTTCATACTTCCCTTGAACTACAGCAGAAGAGATTTGCAACAAAGTTTGAAACTGCACTATTTGGTCCATGTAGACATATTAAATGTAGTTAACTGCTCTACACTGCATTATATGAGTCTACACTGACCATATAATGCAATTTCAAACTGTATTATAGCAGTATTATAGCAGATAAGGCCCCAGTGTCTCAGCACTCAACTCTCCATGACAGTTTAGCACATTATCAAACTGTTATAGCGGTGTAGAGTATTAAACTACTTAGTTCATTCTGGTGATAGAAAGTAATAAGCCAAGAAAGAAGGATGGGAAAGTATTAGAAGTCAATCCCATTGCGTTCTGCAAACAATAGCTGTATTAATGGAGTATGTACCTATGTGATAACAGGTGTTGTATTTAAATCATTTCATTCCTCTTGGAGACTGGCCCATGAAGAGGAACAAGAATATTAGAAGTGAATAATTAGGTTTGGAAATGGTGCAATCAGGGAAAAACATTGGCTTCTTGTGTTATGATCTGTACTATCATGAAGAAGAACTTCTGGCAAGAGATGTGTTGTACCTCTTGTGTATGTGGATCTATTTGCTAGCCTTCTCATAAATCTGATCAGGAGGGGCTAACTGAGTGATACAAGAAAGGGACACAGTACCAGAGGGAAGGGGCAGATCTTGTACTAAGGCAATAGTTCTCAACCTGTGGGTCCCCAGATGTTTTGGCGTTCAACTCCCTGGTAAACTGGCTGAGATTTCTGGGAGTTGTAGGCCAAAACACCTGGGGACATACAGGTTGAGAACCACTGTACTAAGACAATACACTTAATAGAAATGCTTTTTTTCAATCTATATAATAAAAATAAAAGAAAGCTTTATTTATATACCGCCCTATAATCCCAAAAGGACTCAGGGCAGTTTCTAACATAACGACAAACATTAAATTGCCAAATGAAAAAAACATACAACAAAATTAAACATTATAAAACATAAACATAAATTCTATTAAAACAGTCACAAAAAATTAAAAGCCAATTTTAATTTTACTCCATCAAAAGACCAATGGCCAGAATTTAATAAGTGAACATGGTCAGCTATGAAAGGACTGGGCAAGGGTTAGTGGAGCAAAGTATCATAGGGCGGAAGTGGATAAAGGGCAGAGCAGGGTCCTAGCTGATGGCCAAGGGAAGGGCCTGGGCTAATCATTTTTAAAGGTCTGCTGGAACCACCAGGTTTTCAGGTCTCTACGGAAGGAGGGCAGTGTAGGGGCTTGCCTAATTTCTCTGGGAAGGGTGTTTCAAAGTCAGGGGGCCACCACAGAGAAGACCCTTTCTCTTGTCTCATCAACCATGCTTGTGACAGTGGTGGGAGCAAGAGGAGGGCCTCCCCGGCAGATCTTAGAGCCCATGCCAGTTCATATGGGGAGATGTGATCATGGAGATAGGCAAGGCCCAAACCATTTAGTGCTTTGTAGGTCATAACTTGCACCTTGAATTGGGACCGGCAACTTATCATCAGCCAGTGGAGCTGCTTTAGCAGGGACATTGTACGTTCTTTATAGTTAGCTCCAGTTAGAAGCCTGGCTACCAACTTTTATACCAGTTGGAATTTCCGGGCCATCTTCAAAGGCAGCCTCACATAGAGTGCATTGCAATAATCCAAACTGGATGTAACCAAGAGATGGACCACTGTGGTCATGTCAGACTTTTTGAGGTACGGTCACAGCTGGCGCACAAGCTTTAACTATTGCAAAGGTCCTCCCGGCTACCGCTGACACCTGAGCATCAAGTGTCAGTGCCGAATCTGAGCATCAAACATCAGAGCTGAATCTACAACCTTTTGTTGCTTCCAAATAGTGTGGAAAATTTAGAGAGGCTATTCTCACACAACCCTGTTTAAAAGCCATTGTTTTCATGCACAGAATCAAATATAACCAGATGGTTCTCATCACAACAACAAATACCATAGAAAAGTATATTACGGGTATAAAATTATACTGAAAAACTAGCTATCAGGCTATTTAAACTGTTTCTCCAATTATTTTTAATAACACTACATCTTGCTTAGATTATATTAAACCAATAAATTGGTAGAGAAGGGGAAACATGTTTTTTTTAAAAAAAAAAAAGGAAATGTCTGCTCTTTTCATAACTGCCATGTTTGGTAATCATACCAATGTGAATTCAATACAACCAATCCATTCCTGTTATTCTCGCTCTTGGCTGAAATCAATTCTTCAAAGGAGAAAGCAATAAGAACATTCACAAATGTAAATGTCTGCATAAAATCAATGCAACTATTTCATGGTCTCCCTTTGGAAAGAAAAAAGGTAGAGTGAAACATGACATTTTATTTTTTTTTTAAAGAATAAACAGGCTTGCCTTCTCTTGCACCCTTTCAGCATTTCATTATTTTCCCTGTAGGATGTTTCTCTGTGTGTTTCATCTCCTGAACTCTCTTGGGAAGAAGCAATTAACTATTTATTCCTGCAAGCTGAAGGAGATAAAATATACCCCCCTTAACCACAGACTTGATGTTCATGGTTTACTTAGCTATATTCCAAAAATATTCCTCTCAGCAATGCTTGTGGGCCTCTCTAGACCCTTCAGTACTCTTCTGGGATATCTTCCAATTCGACCATATTGTAGAATACACGAGAGGACCAAAGTGTTTGTGAGCTTTTTCCTGTCCTCCAGTCCTATACTATGATATGCTTTCTGCCAAGTATTTTCACAGTACAGCTTTTGACATTATCCATGGTTTCAGGTATCCAATGGATCATACCAGGTAGGATGCACTGATTTATTTATAATTTATTTACTTCATGTATATCCCATCCTTCTCAACCCCGGAAAGGACTTGGGGCAACTTACAAAAAAGGCCCAATTTGATGCCACTTTTACATAAGATAAAACAAAACATACATTAAAATCAAAAACACATAATCTTAAAAACAGTTATATTAAAAAAAACATGCTGTTCAAAGGCATATTTCAGGATCCGTTCTATAAATTGCACTGTTCCATAGTCACTTATTTTGCAAATCACATGATTGCATTGCAGACTATTATCCAGAGGCTTGGTCCCATAACCATGTCTTCACTTTCTTTCTGAAGGACAGAAGGGAGGGAACAAATCTAATATCACTGGGGAGGCAGTTCCATGGCTGAGGGGCCACCACTGAGAAGGCTCTGTCTCTCATCCCCACCAATCGCATCTGCGAAAGAGGTGGAACTCAGAGCAGGGCCTTCCTAGAAGGTCTTACCTTCGAGGTGGGTTCATAGAGGGAGATACATTCAGACAGGTTAACTGGGCTAGAACCATATAGGGATTGTATAGGCTAAATTCAGGACTTTGAATTGTGCTTGGTAGCAGACTGGCAGCCAGTGGAGCTGGCTCAGCAGGGGAGTTGTGTGTTCCCTGCATTCCACTCCAGTAAGAAATCTGGCTGTCACTCATTGGACAACTTGAAGCTTTCAAACAGTATTCAAGAGCAACCCTACATAGAATACATTGCAGTAGTCTATTCTCGATATAACAAGAGTGTGGACCATCAAGTCCAACTTCCCAAGGTATAGGTACAACTGGCGCACAAGTTTTAATTGTGCCACTGCTGAGACCTGGAGTTCCAGGCTCAGCAACAAATCTAGGATCACTCCCAAGCTGAGAACCTGTGTCTTCAGGGGGAGTGTAACCCCATCCAGCACAGGTTGCAACTCTATACCCTGATCAACCTTACAACTGACCAGGAATACCTCTGTCTTGTCTGGATTCAGTTTCAATTTGTTCTATCTTATCCAGACCATCACAGCTGCCAAGCACCAGTTTAGGATCTGAACAGCCTCCTTAACAGTAGGTGGAAAGGAGTAATAGAGTTGGGCATCATCTGCATACAGATGGCATCGAACTCCAAAACTCTGGATGATCTTTCCCAGCAGTTTCATGTAGATGTTAAACAACATGGGGGATAATACTGAACCCTGCGGGAACCCACAGGACAAAGCCTGCGGGGCTGAGCAGGTGTCTGTCTCCCAACAACACCTTCTGTGAGTGGCTCTCCAAGAAGGCGTGTAGCCACTGCAGAACAGTACCTCCAAGACCCATTCCTGCATGGCATCCCAAAAGGATACCATGGTCAACTGTATCAAAAGCCACAGAGAGGTTTTATTATTCAGTAGCATAAAATAATAAATAAAATGGGTTTTATTAGTCAATGGCAGGATATAGGTTTGTTGTTTGCCACCTCCATGCAATAGAGTTCTTGGTCTACTTCTTTAGTATGATCCCTGTGCTGTACTGCACCTCTCTACCTATGAAAAGATATAGCTGACATCTCCACAAATGCATGTTCTCAGATCTCTATAGATACAAAGAATAGGGGTGAGGCAAAACACTTTCAAAAGATTGTTGGGTGGGAAAGAATGATAGTTTTTTCTCTGCAAGTAAATTTTCTCCAGACTAGTTCACACTCACTCAAAGCTGACTGAACCTCTGGTTTTGAAGGGGGAAATAGCAAAGTACAGAGAAGGATGTCAATGAAATCAGTATCTGCAGGGGACAATAAGTTGGTAGCAGAAGAATGAGCATATGCTCCTTCCCACTGATTCACTACTTAAAGTTTTTCCTTATGCTAGTTTTCAAAGGAAAATGTGGGTGAAGGGCCTTAAATTTTTGCCAAAACATGTAATTCTGCCCTAATTGGTGGCTTGCTCCAACTGTAACTTCCAGTGCTTCGGTTAAGGAACTGAGAAAACATACCCTTCCCATCCACTACTAGTTAAAACATCTACACATCCTTCCTTTACTTAACAACACTGGCATTGTGATGCTAATGTGAAGTGGCTGCTTTAGGTACCTGCGAACAATGTGGCAAGGGCTGCTATTTCAAATGATGCTTTTGATTTGACAGAAGCTCCTAACTTGAGTTCATGAACAAAATGCCAGCAATTTGGGGATGCTGCCTCAGGTGTTGCTGGGAGAACATTGTTACTGGAGAGGCTTGTTAGTCAATCAGAAACTCTGCATGAAGCAGGCACACATAATACGCAAGAGATGAAAATAGATTTCTCCATTTCCTACCGGCACAAAGGCGAATGGCTGTCTCTAATGCATCAAGAATGCCATTCTGTGGTGCACTTTCAACTGGCAGGTAGCTGTAATACAGATTCATTTGAGACCAGCTCTTACAACAACCAACTTGCTCACAGAGCCATTTATTTTTTCCTGCAGCACTTTCCTGCTCCTGGCAACCAGCTTTCCTGGCTCATTCACCATGAGAGGAACATGGAATTTTGCATGCTGCTGTAAACTCTCCCACCGTGAGCTGAGCAGCAGAGTGAAAAACGCCAGGTTTTGCCTATGACGAATAATCAGTCATACCATTCTTCACAGCTGAAAGAAATAAGCTTCCCTGCAGAAGGATTTTAGCATGTGTCATTTCTAAAGTTGAAGTGAACATGGGGTTTTCAGAACCCATACATTTCAGTGAAGAAAGCAAAATATTTACTGGAAGGATTCAGTCTGGATCAGACTTGGAAACGTCTAAAGTCACTATAGGGTTGCCATATTGCTGCTGTTGGCCTCCCTTCTCCACCCCCTATGTATAGTTCTATGTGGAGGTAGCAAGTCAAGGCTAAGGTCGTGAGGTGAAGTGGGGCGTTCTGCCAGCGTATTGACACAGGAAGCCCTGGAAGTAGAACAACTGCACAATAAAAATCTCCCGATAACTCCTCCAGCCATTGGTGGCTATTTGGGTCAGGGAAGGACAAATTGGTGCCCAGCACAATCAAGTTGTCATTGTGCAGCTAAGGAAAACTGTTGCAGAAGTAGCTTCCAGTAAAGTAGCAAGAAGCTTCCAGTAAAGCTACTTGCTTTACTGGAAGCTGCCTAGAGAACCTGTAGGCTGATTTACCTTGAATGCATTATGTTTGGGAACTATTTTATCTATTGCCTTGGTCATTCCCACATTCCAGAAATAAACCAAGGCTGCCTGAAGGTGACAGGAAAATTCCTAAACCACCAGGGAACCATCCAGATTTATAATTCTCCTGGGTTTTTTATCCCACATCTTAGGGCACTTCTACACTGCCATATAATCCAGGATATCAAGGCAGATAATCCACATTACCTGCTTTGAACTGGATTATCTGAGTCTACACTGCCATATAATCCAGTTCAAACCAGATAATCTGTATTTCATACAGTTATGTAGAAGAGGCATAGAGGCTCCAAATCTCTCAAAATGACCTGTTCATAACAGGAAAACTATATGGCACTCCTTCATTCTTAAAACACATCCCATCCAGTCCAGAAAATGATGTCCAGAGTATGCCCACTGCTTGGGGAAGACCCATGTTTGTCATGAAAGATGTGAAGTTCTGCAACACTGCTGACAGGGCAGTCTCAGCATGGATGCTATTTGTCCCTCAGCATAAGAAACCAAGGAGACTTCCACTTCATCCTGAGAACATTCTAGGTGACTTAAGAAGGCAGACTATAGGACAACAGTCTAAGCAATAGATCTTTTCTCAATTGCTCATCTCTAAAAATACAGACTCAAATGCAGCAGACTGTGGGTTGAGTCATCTGGTCAGGATGATGGAATTTCTATAGATCACTCTGCCTTTCTGTCCTCCCACATCAGCCTGCCCAGTTCCTGTTATACAAGCCAGGTTGACCTGCTCATCCATGATTAAGTCTTGAACAATAGCCACTTTACCATTCATCCATCTGGCATTGAGCAGCAATATTTACAGCTCGGGGAACTGTTGCCACAACTAGCAATGATATTTGAACTAGACAACAAAGCATGTCTATGTGCATTTTGCAAATCTATGCATTTTTACTAATGCAGGTTTTCAAAAGTTTGTATGTTTTCCCTCTTCCAAAATAATTTGAAAGCTGCAGAATGTAAGAAATTCTGGCAAGATTAACTTTGTTTTAGAGCCAGTCTTAGGAACCATGAAATTGTTATTTCTATATGCAAAGCCAGCATATTTATTTTCCACAAGCTGCTTCTAACAGACTTCTCCAGTGTATACATCCAACATGAACTGACCTTATTACAGAAATCCCTAGAAAGCATATTTGTAGTTTTGCTGAAGATAAGAGGTTACTAATCCAGATTGAAAAACAGGGGACCATAGTTGAGGCTAATAGAAAAAGTGGTGCAATGCTTTGATCGTTGTAATTTGAGGAACAAGCAGTGTAAACCCTGATCTAGATGGTGGCAGCAGGATGAAAATTGGCCAACAAGGAAGGCACAGGAGGAATAGGCTGCTTAATGCTGTCAGGTTTGTCTCCTTTCCCTCGCCATCACTGTGCAATCCTGGAAAACATGGCACAGCTAGCATGATACTCTAACAGCATTCTCAACCATTACCATAACTGGAAACTTGTTTGTTATATACTGATTAATAATTGACCTGTCTTGCTCCATGTAGAGACTGCGGGCCCATCCAGACAGTACCTTTATTCCAGGAGCTTCCACAGCAAACAGGAGACACCATTCCCTGTAAACGTGGAAGCAATAACTACAAAAGGCAAAAACCACGAGATTTCCTGGTGCGGGAATATTGTGGGTTTGAGTCAAATATGCAGGTGTTCGCATGTCTGAATGTCCTTGCACTTGGAAATCATGGGATTTTTTATCTGGGTTTATTCCTGGGTTTTAAATGTTTGTTTCTTATTGGTCGGTTCCTGACAAGAAAGTGACACTTTAGTAGAAGGCAAAAACTTTGTTCATGCGCCAAAAATGTCATAAATAGTGTGGAGGGTACAGTTCCTCTGTCCAGGACAAAGAATGGAACTTTTGCAGTGATTCACTGCAGTGATTATCCACAAATCTGCACATCCACATCTTGAGGGGGGTTTGTGTGTGTGTGTGTGTTTTTAAAGAACTTTCAAAGTTTCCAGTGGAAGTCCCATGGTGGCCATCTTGGGAGCCTCTAAATCCCACAATGAAGCATCAAGTCTGGACAATGGAGGAAGAAATCCCAGGACCAACAGGTCTGTACGTGGACCTCTTCTGAAGTCCTGGGATTATTTTTAGTTATTCCTGTGAAATCTGTGACAGCTTCTCCTACATCTTTTTCATTAAAATCTCCTGCTATCTTCCCTTGTCAGCATTAGGAGAGGAAAGAATCTCCTCAAAATTATTGTTGCTTTGTGTCTGCAAGTTGTTTCTAACTTACTGTTTCTCTAAGGCAGTGTTTTTGGGGTGGGGTGGGGGGAGATTTGTTACATATTCCAGAGATTTCTGTAACTTTGCTGCCCTTGAGATTCAGAGAGTGCTCCTTATCCAAGCCTACCTCTGTGTCTTCATGACCAAGGTGGGATTCAAACCATGGTCTCCAGAGCTATCATTCAGGGTTCAAACCACTACACTCACTTTTTTGTTTTAAAAATATCTTCAGCTAAAATACAATATTTAGCTGAAGAAGTAATCGTATTGTGTCGCTTTGAGTTTTTCGGACTGTATGACCATGTTCCAGTAACATTCTCTCCTGATGTTTCACCTCCACCTGTGGCTGGTATCTTCAGAGGTTCTGTTGGCAATAAGGCAAGTGGAATGTATATATACTTGTGGAATATCCAGGATGGGAGGAAGACAAGGGACAAAGCCGTGTCTGTTTAAACCACGTGTGAATGTTGCAATTAGCAAGCTGGAATTAGAATTTGACTAGCCATGAATAGCTTTCTTCCTTATCATGAGTGACATCCAGTATTTCCACAACCCATGAACTTTTCCTACGATCACTTTGTCCTTTACTTCCCTGTTTTCAACTTCCATCACTCCTTTTGAAGTACAAAGACAACTATTAGGGCATTTTCTTCAATTGAAAGAGCATGACTTTGACGAAGTAACTATTTTCTCCTCTGTCTTGAAAGGTCCGCCATTTCCACAGCCCTTATTTTCCTGCCTCAATACAAGAGTTTTCTTTTTCTGCTAACTGATCCTGAAAGGAATCAACTGTCACTTTCAGCACTGTATTCCACTTTTTCCACTTGATTGTAATTCTGTGTTAGTCTGGTTGTTTCCTTGAGAAAGGCCCTTGTCCTGCACTTTATGAGGAGCATTTTCCTTTATTCCCAAAAGTCACCAGCTCAAAGCCCATCTAGATGGACTAGAAAAAACTGAAAGCTTCTGCTTTTTGTTCCTACTGTTTCTGATTCTTTTCTTTTCTTTCTTTTACATCTACATGTTATAAATATCTGGGGATCTACATGCAGTAGATTATCCAAAATACTTGGGACCAAAAGTGTTTTGGATTTCAGGTTTCTTTGGAATATCTGTATTTGCATAGAAATACCCCATGAGAAAACTTGGATTAACCCAAGAATAAACATGCATTTCATTTATTTTTCATCGATATCTTCTATGTATAGCATTAAGTTAATTTTATACACAATAATTTTGTGCATGAAACAAAGTTTGTGTGCACTGAACCATCACAAAGCCCCCCCCCCCCCCCCCCCCGGGGACAATTTCAGAATTTGGAGAATTTCAAATATTGGAAATCCAGATAAGGATACTCAACTTACTACTCTCCAGGGCCCCTTCTACACAGCTGTATGATATCTTGATTATCTAATTTGAACTGGATTATCTGGCAGTGTAGACTTAGATAATCCAGTTCAAAGCAGATAAAGTTGATTATCTGCCTTTATATTCTGGATTATATGGCAGTGTAAAAGGGCCCCAGGTGAGTTAATTAAACCAGTATTTTCCAAAATAAAATACTAGTTTCTGCTCACACTCCATAAAGTACAAATTATCCATTAAGGCGCTGCTGCCAAAAAACAAAGTACAGATTCAACAGAGATCAAGTGAGGGAAAGAGGGATGCAAGCAATAAAAGAAAATGATATTAATGCTTAACATGTAATATTGCTGAAGCACTTTAGCACTTTGACAATAACTGCTGAATAATAATTAAAAAGGTCTCAGAAGAAACGGGTGAAAGGCAATTCCCAAAGTGTTGTATGAGTTCTAGATGTGACACATGATCAGTTGGCGGGGGAGGAGAAAGAACACAAAGGAAGGAGGGAAATCAAGAAAGAGCTTGGATACAAAACCATGAACATTCACATAAAATCAAAACAAAAAAAATAACTACAAAAGGCAAAAACCACGAGATTTCCTGGTGCGGGATTTCCTGGTGCGGGAATATTGTGGGTTTGAGTCAAAGATGTACTGGAAAGTGGGGATGTGCAATCCATTGAAAATGGTTCAAAAGTCATCTCATACCTGGGGGGTTCTGGTGTTTTGTTTCTAAAGTAAAGTTAGTGAAAAATCTGTTACTAGAACAAGAGTAATGAAATTTTGATACTATTTCTTATACATAATTACTATAAGTGGGGAAACTTTGGGGGTTCCTTTCTCCCTCATTTCTACAGCTATTGTGGTGAAACTCATGACAATGGTAGAGCACATTTACCACTCTTAGCCCATCTAATTTCAGAACATTTCACTTATTCACTCATTTGTTGGGAATTTTCAAAATTTTATAAGCATACTTTAAATAATAAAGAAAATATGTTCCTAGTTCGAAAGTATTATTTCCTGTTTAATTGTGTAGTTCTTGCTTTGAAAGTAGAGATTATACACTGAGAACTTTGTTTTTGTGCCAAAAACTTTGTTAAATTTATTTATTTATTTATTTATTTATTTATTTATTTATTTATTTACAGTTCTTATATTCCGCCCTTCTCACCCCGCAGGGGACTCAGGGCGGATTACAGCAAACATTCAATGCTAGTTTGACGAACAACGTTTAACAGACAAATACACCGAGGCTATTTAACTTTTTTTCTGGCCGCCAGGGAAGTTGCTGCTTTTCATCGTCCATCAACGACACCGATGAAGTTCTTCCGCATTCCACATTCCCCGGAGTCTTTTTTCTTTATGGCCTCATAAATTAGTTAAATTTAGCCTCCCACACAAGGTGGTACCTTATTTTCCTACTTGACAGATGCAACTGTCTTTCGGGTTGCAAAGGTCGACAACGGGCTACACAATGGCTGGACACCCACTCCAGCCCGGGCTGGCTTCGAACTCATGACCTTTTGGTCAGAGTGATCTTAATGCAGCTGACACTCTGCCAGCTGCGCCACAATGGGTGGATTACAATGTTAAATTGGTGGACTCAATTGCAAATTGCACTATAACATGATGTCCCTCATCCAAAGACAAAGTTTTTGCAGCTTACTAAACTTTCTCCATGTTTTATGATAATACCAATTAATCAATGACATTTCTAAACCAGGAACATAGTGTAGAAACCATCAAAGCACCCTCAACAGATGGCCATCCAGCTCTGAATAATAATAATAATAACAATAACAATAATAATAATAACAACAACAACAATAACATGTTCCTAGTTTGAAAGTGTTATTTACTGTTTAATTGTGTAGTCCTTAATTTGAAATAGTGGTTCTACTACAGGAACTTTGTTTTTGTGTCAAAAACTTTGTTAAATGGCTGGATGATGATGTTCAGTTGCTGGACTGGAGATAACAGCAAAATGTGCTATAACATGATGTCCTTCTCACAAAGATAAAATTTTTGCAGTTTAGTTGACTTTTACTATGTTTTGTGATCGAATCAATTAGGAAATGACATTGATAACCCAGGATCAAAAATCATAATTAATTGAAACTGGCTGGCTATGGAATGGCAAATCTCTCTGATACTGAGCAGTGCACTGCAGTGCACTTCATTGCACTGCATTGAATTTTCCTTTCCCAGAGTTTTGTGCTGTTCCCAGAAAACACTGCTCCCTCTTTTCCCCACTCCTAATATTGAGACGCCATTAATTTACAGAGGCACTAAAGAGGCCTTTTGCTTTGCTTTCAGCTTTGCTTCCTTGCACTGAATATAAAACTGACTTTGGGAGTCTTACAAGGTTTATAAAACTAAAACAAAAAATATGGGATAAGTTTTGATTCTTACATTTTTGGCATGTGCCACGTCTACATATCAGATATTTCCTCAAAAGTATGTATTTAACAAACTTGATCCAAATTATTAGGACTAATGAAACATTGCACCTCTACTGGAAAGCCTTGACACTTCCAATGCAAGGGCAGCCAGAGGCTTTCAGATGTAGTTCCACCTCCTTACCAATGATGGAGGTGCACCCAGAGATCTTTTGGCTGCTTTTACAAACCTAGAAAAGAATACGCTTTTTATTACCACCCCTCCCCAGCATCAGCATATGCCCTGCCAGTGGGCCAATGAAATCTTTGCTTATGTGATGCCAGTTTTATGTGCATAGGCCATATTCAGCCACGGAAATTCTGCCACAGAGGATAATTGGAGGTAAGGTCAGCAAGCAAGAATGGGAGAATGGGGGGGAAAGGCTCATGTTTTCCTCCATTCCGTGGAAGAGATCAAGGAGCAAGTAATGTTCTTCAGTCCAGCCACAAAGTCAAGAAATTTTATACTTGAGATAGGAAAATACAAAAAAGCCAACAATTTCTTGCAAATATATTTATTCCATAGTTCCACAAATAAAAACTACATACGCTGGATCATTAAATTTCACAGTGGTTTGCTTCATGGGTCATAAAATATAACACTTGTCTTTCATACCTAATAGCATTTTAGCAACAATATATTGCTGGCTCCAAATCCAAATGAAAATCCTTACACATTGACTGAATCATTAGCATGTAGGCTAATGTATGTCCTTTATGTTTTTTTATTCTCTCTGCTGCGTACAGGTGGTTAGAGTTACTACTACTAATCTGTCCCATAGCAAATTTCACTGTAAGCCATGAAACTCATTTCAGGAAATGCCCTCTCCACCCAGCTTTTTCATTTCCTGAGGACATTATTGCATGGACACTACTATTCTGTGGCATTCCCAAATTGGGGAAATAGCAGCTACTTTCCTCCATTACAATGGGAAGCATCACATAGCCATTGGCATAACTACACCCTCCTTCTGTGTCATTTCCCTCCCTTTGCTTTATTTACATATTTTATTTTTTTTAAGACACCAAGACTTAATTGCATGAGGCAAGTCCCAGGGATGTGGCATGGTCACCAAGGACGAATGACAGGCTTTCCCCATCAATAGCCCTTGATGACTTCACTGCAGGGAGGTTGCAGACTGGCAACGGATATCACATACATTGTGATAGGGACCAAAAGTGATGGTCTTTGCAACTGTGCCAGTTGCAAAGCTCCATGTGATAGTCCCAAATCAGAAGAACAAATGCCTCCCTATACTACTGCTACTCCCTTGTTACTGCCATTCAATTTCTGTCTCATTCAGTTTTGCTTCGGGCAGGCAGTGCTACTTTCCAGCAAAGCTCTGAGAGGTCCTTTCTCATTCACAAGGATTGTGAATGGGGTGCCCCAACAGATCATCTGAGTAACAGTAAAATCCCTCAGTTCTACTATTTTTAGGTTGTCAGTTCTGAATCATACTAGGTTCCCAGACCTGTGTTTTAGAGATGGCTCCTGGTGATGCCATTAAGTTTCAACCACAGTTGCTTCCAATTTGTCATTCAAATCCACAAAGGAGGATGAGAGGAGAAAAAATAACACATTTTTGGAAATGAAGACAGAAATTGTAGCTATAAGTAGTGCACTGTTCCCAGAGCAAGGTGAATTAAGGCGACAATGGACAGCACTCCACATTTGCTGGAGTTAGGAGGCAGGATCTCTGCAAACATGGAAACATTATGAATAATTGTTATTTTTTTAAAACCTGAGAGAACACCTCCCTAGTTATCTTGGGTATCCCAGCATGACTTTATAATCAATTTCCATAGAGTCACACTGGAGGACCAAGGAATTTCTATAGAGAACATTGTAATGTGGAAGCTTAAATCAACAAAAGACAAGCCCACAAATGTTGATGGCATAAGGAATTGTGAATATAGCTTATGTCTAGGCCACTGTATGCCGAGAGTGTGCTTATCTCTGCACACTGTGAGCATAAAGTTGGCCCTCCATGAATTCTGCATCCATAGATTCAACCATCCAAGGCTTGAAAATATTTCAGAGATTCCAAAAAGTAAACCTTGATTTTGCCATTTTATATAAGGGACATAATTTTACTACACTTAATGCTTTAAGTATCCATAGAGACTGGTATCCCGGGGGGGGGGGGGGGGGGGGTTCTGGAATCAAACCTCAGCAGATACCAAGAGAGCAATATCTCTTCTTGGTATAAGGTGCTACACACACATATAGTCTGCTGGATCAGATGTGGGGACAGTGAAAATGCAAAACCCCTTCAACATCTCTAGCCTTAAGCAGCTGTACAATTTTGCTAGCTCTCCACTCCACCAGGGATGTGATTTAGGCCCAGAAAATCACTTCTGATTTTGAAACAGCTGGACCTAAAACAGCTCTAAGGAGTAGGTTTCATACCTAACTGAATTTACCTCTGTGGTCTCTAATGGGTAAAACTGATATTTTTCAGTAAAATGAACCTGTGGGTGTGCATTATCAGCACTCTTGATATAGAGAGAAGCTGAGTTGGTTCCTATTTTGTGCTTCTTCTGGCAAACAAACAATGTTTTTATTTAGACAAGCCTTTGGCATTCAAGCTGTTTTGGTTGGCTGAAGTGGGCATTAACGGTTTGGGTGCTGCATATTTCCTATCATTGCTATTTTTGAATTCCAATTGTAATGGATTTGTTTCTGTGTTTTGATAAATATCTTGTTTTTATTTGTATTCTCATAGTAGTAGCTTCTTTTAACAGGGGAAAACATAGGATACACAGTGAATAAAAAAATAGAAGAGTTAAGGGGCAATATAGACTCCATCACTGTGCAGAAATGGTCTTGTTGTGAGCAGAAATCTCCCTGAAAACCTTCTGTTCAAATTCTTCAGTTGTAGGCAAACAGAAAAATATGTTGAAGCTACAATATGCTGTTAAAGATAAATCACTGCCCAGGTTTCATCCCTCCTTTGGGGGCTTTATCACATTAAGCTGTTAAAGCACAGCTATGACATTATAATAGCATATTTAGTTGGTGATTGCTGCACAATGTTGTAACATGCCCACTGTTGCATTCAAGAAGTTCTTGGATCATCTTTTATCTTTAAGGAGGGAAATCTGTTAATGGTTCCTATATTGCATGGTTGCATGCAATATTTTTTCAGGTGTGGAAGTTTACTTCTGCAGCAATCTCAGTTTGATTCCCCGGTTTGATCTTCCTTCTGCCCCAAGCAAGCAAAATGGTGGGAGGTTGCTCCTATGATGATAGAAAAATGTGCAACTGCATAGTATCAACAAGACAGAAAAAAACACTGTACATGTGTAGGGCAGGGTGAACACAAAAAGAAAGGAGGGGCCAGTGGTAATATGCAGAAGACTCATCTTAGCATCAAGAATCAATATAGCAGCAGCATTGTGTGATGGCAGGTAAACGCTTGAAAGTATTTGTTTCAAAGCGATAACTTAAACAATGTAATAATTGTGAGACCTTAAGCTGGTGTGATAAAGTCCATATACTCTCCAGCACAATGGCTCAGAAGGCCTTACTGCTTAGCCATATTGACTGTGGTTTCTGGGAATTGAAGTCTGAACCATCTGCATAGGACAGAGGAAAACATATGGCTCTTAGTAGAATGCAAGTCCTAGTTGTCCAAACCAACATAACCAACACCTTATCACATTGAGAAATTTCGCAGTCGTAGGACACTTCAGCCTCTTTTCAAGCATGAAGAGACATTGAATCCATCACATGAGTTGAACTTCTCCTGGCTGTCATTCATAGCCCTCCATGGTTGAAAAGAGGCAGAAGTGTCCTGAAAGGAGGGGACTCCAGCAATCGACCTCATCACATTGAGAAACTTCCCCCTCATAGGACACTTTAGCCTCTTTTCTAGCATGGAGAGGCATGGATCTCATCACACGTTCCAAGCCTGAAAAGAGGCAGAAATATCCTGAAAAGAGAAAACTCTGAACATGAGCTAGCAATTGTGTTCAGAGCTCCTACCTCTTATCACACCTTACACCCATGTTTGTTTATTTATTTTATTTACTGCATTTATATATTGTCCCTCTCAGCCCGCAGGCGACTCGGGACAGTTTACAGTTAGTACCAAGACCACAAAATAGAATTTCAATATAATAAAACAATCAAATAATAAAACCATAACAGAGTTAATAAAATCAAAAACAGGTGCAATGGGAACCATCACAGTTTCCCATCCTGTTTCATTGCCCAACCATCAGCAATGGTTTTAACCTGGATCGCTGTCTCCTGTATCCTATGGGCTTTGATGCAGAACCATAGGATCCCATGGAAAGCAATTATTTTAAACTGGTGTCAGTCTTCTTTAATGTAAGCCCCTGTTCAAGGGATCTTTTGGTTTTTGGATATTGTTGTTTCTCCTGATTAAGCTCTTAAGTGTGAGCGTGATGAGGAGGCAGAATGCCAAACGGAACTGCTGAGGATATAAAACTCTCTACTCTTAAAGGGATGGTCACCATGCTTTCCCCTCTCAAAGTGATGAAGTGGTAAGAGTTATATCCTTACAATCCTGTATTTTATAGTGCTATAAGGGTGCTGTCGTGAAGCTTTTTAAACAATATTGCTTTGCTGCCAAATTTTAGCTAATACAAAGACAGACAGCCAAAGTTCAATGTGCATGAAGAAGGAGTGTGGTAGAAATGTAATAAGCAAATCTCTATTTCTGAGGAACTTTTCTCTGTATGTGAAACTTTTACCTGAGCATTTATTTCTTTGCTTAACTCCATGACCTCAATGATCTGTTGACCGAAGTTTCTACCTCTCATTCCTCATCCTCTCCTCCCCTGTTATCAAATTCAAACACAGGAAACAGGTTGTGCATTAGGAGCTTTATGGTGGCATTAGTGGATGTGTTGTACAACCATCATTCTTTTTCATTCTGTTTTTGATGGCTTTATGACCAATGGAAGGCTGGGCTTGGTTTGGTGAGTTAGCTGACAAACCGCTCTATGGCTCATTCTTCAGGATGCTATTGCCTGTTTCTCTTCAGCTTTATCGTACCTTACACTCCCGTTAGCATCTAATTGAAAGTATTTGGGGAACTCAGGTTCTAAATTATATGGTTGTATGCTCTAAAGGTTAGAGTTTGGCAAATACATTGTTATAAGGGTTGTCATTGTGTCAGCTGGTAGCACTTCAAATGAATATACATACAGAGTAGGAAGTTATATTCTAGAAGTAACTTTTACTCTATGGTTATTAAATAATAATAATAATAATAATAATAATAATAATAATAATAATACTTTTTAATTCTTCTCCCCATGGCTTGAGGCTGGTCACAGCACAGTTATGAACACACAAATACTATTAAAAAAACACACATTAAAATTCAGTTCCATAAAAGATACAGATCAAAGCATTTCTGTAAAATACACAAAAATCACACAGGACAGAAATCAAAATACATGACATGAGTTTAAAATTCATGCTTAAAGACTGGCTGGGTAGGCCTGCCAAAAGAATAGGTCTTTTACATTGTGACAGGTGATCTAGCTATTGGAGCTCTACCGGCAGTTCGTTCCACAGTCTTAGGGTGGCTGATGAAAACGTTCTCTGGGAGACAGTTGCCAGTTGGGTTCTGGCTGATTGGAGCAGATGCCCCAGAGAACCTCAGTGTGTGGGGTGAATTGTAACCAAATCTATCACCTTTTAAATTACTAGTACAAATCCCCTTTTTACTTCAATGCCTGCAACTGAGTGTAAATCGACTCACCACATAAAACTATAGAATATTCCTCCTCCATTGCATAGTGTTAAACAAATGACAAAATTAAACTATTTAAAATATTACTTTAAAAATAATAATAGCTATTGTTTGTTGTTAACTGCTGTGAAGTTGGCTTCAACTTATGGTGACTCATGAATGAGAAACTGTCACATTGCTCTATGCTTAAAAGCCCTCCTCAGATCTTGCAGACTCGGGACTGGGGCTTCTTTGATTCCTCTCCCTCGGGGAGATGGGATGGGATATAAATAAAGTTTTATTATTATGTTATTAAGTCTATTCATTCAGAACACAGTCTTTCTCTTTCCTTTTCAAACATTTTTTGTCATTTCTAATTATTCATATCTTCTCATGATATGCCAAATGTACTACAGTCTCGGTTTAGTCATTTTGGCTTCCGTGCAGAAGATGCACCATAACAAGCAATTTTCACATTGTACTCTAGCCTGGCTCTGTATCTTTTGTCCCATATAGATGGGCTCCTAGACCCGCTCAGAGGGGGATTCTAGAGTCTAAAAGCAGCCCAGAAGGTAAACACTGCACTGCTTCTTAAACTGTGGGTGCAAACCCCAAATGGGGTCCCCTTAATTCAATATTGGGATTATGAAAAATGTGGCAACAATAAAAGGGTTTTGAATGGCATCCATTTAAACAAAACTATTAGCAACAACATGCAGTCAGGGGATTCTACAGAAAATGCTTTAGCTGACCTCCACAAAAAGGAAAACCAGTCTGTTCACCAAGCATTGTAAATGGTGATTTATTATTGTTAAAGTTTGATTGTTATAGCTCTTTTATATACCTATGCATTTGGGATAAAGTAAAAATGTCCCAGGTAGAAAGGGGCCACGAGTGGGAAAAGTTGAAGAAACCCTGCTAAAGACCACACCTCAGGGGTAGAACTCATGTTCCTGGGGACAGATATCTGCCTAAGGCCCTGGAAAACTGCTACCAGTCAAAGATGATAACCTTAGATTCAGTAAACAAACAAGATATAAAAAAGCCGCTTCCGGGTATAAAAGCAGCTCTTTATGTTCATTTTTCATCTCTTTTTGTTCATCATTGTTTATGCACAAACAGTGATAAGAGAGAGCAGGTGAAGGGCCAGAGCCTCCACAGGTGCAAATGGGCTCTTGCCAAGGTGTGGCCTGCAGGAGTGCCCAGTTATGCCAAATCGTGGACTTTGGTTCCAGTTTTTTACAACTCTGATAATCACCCATTCCACTTTTGATCCATTTCCCCATAAAAGAAACCCATCATGCAGAAAAAGAAATCAAGTCCATGCAGTTGCTTCATGGTACGCTGCTTCTTCTGATTAATTCATTCTAGCCACTGAATTTCAGCTGTTTGATCACAGATTTTTCATTTGTGCATTATTGTGTGGACAGCATGACTTATCTGGAGACAATATTTACTTTTGGGGTGGAAACAAACATTGCCACAGTTGCTTTCAAGAAGGGAAACCTACATAATATATATTTCATATCAGAGTTATTATTTGTACATCACCAATCATTGTTTAATCTTCATGTGGATTTTGTCTTGTTATTGGGATATTCACTGCACTTTGGATTTATCTGGATTTATCTGGTAGCCTGCCTTTTAATTAAATGCCCATGAACATGGTCAAATTAGTTTTTTATAGAAAGTTGAACGAGTGGGTTTCTGTTGGCAAAATGTGACCTAGTAATGTGCTATTCTGTCAAGGAAAAGAAACCAGACAAAAGTACATTATAAAAACAACATATAACAAACACACTTAACTATACTAACACAATTAAACTAGAAAAGGAAAAGGAAAAGTGGCTTCTACTTTCTTAATTAGTTATTGAAATTGTCAAATTAATAAACATTATCTAAATAATATGTTAACTGTGTTTTATAACATATATATCTCTACTATTTCTTGATACCTAATAGCTTCCCCCAGCATACAAGGCAACAGGCTCTTGCAGTTAAGCAGAGAGTGATTATTGGGAAATGTGTGTGTGAGAGAGAGATTGTAGTGGATTTCTCAAGCAGAGTAACTAATGCATTAGGGAGAGGCTGAACTCTTCACCAACCCAGTCCACCCACACAAGGTCTTTCAGAGAAATAAATCAAAATTTAAGTTTTCTTTGTAAGGTATATAAAAGAAGATTTACTCATACTTGTGCATAATCAAACAGGTTCAACCTTTTCAAAAGAGAAAAGTAAGAGCACTACATAGTATCAGGAGAGTTGGAACATCTCATCTAGAGAGGCAGTTATCACACATGCTTCATGAAGGACGGGGAGAGGTGGGGAGATGAGAGCAAATGAAAGCACAGAGAACTAAGAAAAGCTTCATGATATATTAAGAGAATCAACAAACACAACAACAACAACAACAACAACAACTGGAAAGGAGGGGGGATATAGCAGCACCTTGAAGAGTAATTGGTTTTTATTTTAGCATGAACTTTCATGAAAATAATCCCAGTTCTTCAGATGCAGCCAAAGTGATATCAAGGTCTCAAGATAGAAGGCATTTCCTTTTTGTGGGATGGGAACCCAAATTATGCCCTTTGCCCTCAGTTTTCAAAGAGCTGTGTGATGTAATACAGATTTTGCAAATCTTTGGAGATAGAGACATTTAGCTTCTTTGGACTCACGTAACTATATGTTAGGCATTTGACACAAAAATGAAGACATCATCCTCAAATATCTGTGATTTATAACTGTCCATGGCCATAGATCAAGGAATACTGGAGTAGTAATAACAGGTGTAGATTTAATAGGAACAGAAATGAGAAGCTCGGTTATTTCAGATTGCCTATAGACCTCCTATTTCCTTCTAAAACTATAGCAATTTGATTTCATTGGTGGTGATATATGAACATACGAAACCTTCTTATCCTAGGCCCATCTGCTTCTTTTTTTTTTATTATTCTGGTTGAAAACAGTTTTACAAATCCCAGACAGAGGTTGCTCTCATTCTATCTAAGCATTACTTTTAGTAACCAACCACTTGGACTTTCCAGTAGTTGAACCTGCCTTTTACATGCAAAACAAGTGCTCTATAACTGAACTATCCTCCATCACACTGATGCATATATTTAGACACCACCAAAAAAGAACTGCACCACAAAGATAGAAGAGTTATGTATGTATAACATTTGCATATGCTTATTTATAAGTGTAGGCACACATTTATTTATTTATTATTTAGAAATAATTTCAGATATTCTGATATACCTTGGGAAGAATAATCACAATAACTGAGCAATAATAGTCAGTCTAATGTAAACAAAAATCCAATACATTTTCTTAGAGAGACTTTGACCAGATAACCTATGCACCTGCTTCCCAAAGTACTGTCCAAGTGAAACTTCAAGGCATCTGCTGGTCCCCTTTCTTCCTGTTCTTTATGTTTAAATCAGACTTGAATTGGAGAGTCCTTCAAATAGACTCTGAGAACGCCTTCAAAGAGAATGGCTATAGAGGATGTCTTCAAAGAGAATGGCAATAAGACATGCATGCGTATGTTTCTATAGTAATAGGCAGCACCATTTTCCTTTGAATCGAGGTGGGCAAATGTGGCCCTCCAGATATTTGCCTGATGGTAGCTCCCATTAGACCTAGTCAGCTTAGCCAGTGGCAAGGGATTATGAGAGTTGCAATTCAAGAGGTATCTGAAGGACCACTGTTGCCTACCTATAATTTAATCAGCAATGGAATCAAATGAGACCTCCAGGGTTTTCCTGATGATGCTCATTGCAGTTCCACCGTCTGTTTTGTTCAGAACAAGATAGGTTTGAATGCTGCCAATGAAATACATAGTATGAAATGCACATGTTTGAGAGGCAGCATATATCTTTTGCATTAAATGGTCCTTTTATGCTTTCTTTTGAAGGGACTGAACTGCAAAATTCTCTGAAATGAGGTTTGAGCATCACATCTCATTCTCTCTTTCAGAATAAGAATTAAAGCAAAACAAGACCAGTGCACGCACACACACACACACATTGATATTGTTTTAACAGTCCACCTAAACCAGTGTTTCTTAACCTGGGGGTTGTAACCCCGGGGGAGGGGGGTCATGAGTGGGTGTCAGAGGGTTTGCCAAGCACCATCAGAAAACATAGTATGTTCTGTTGGTCATGGGGATTCTGTGTGGGAAGTCTGGCCCTATTCTATTGTTGATGGGGTTCAAAATGCTCTTTGATTTTAGGTGAACTATAAATCCCAGCAACTGCAACTCCCAAATGTCAAGGCCTATTTCCCCCAAACTCCATCAGGGTTCACATTTGGGCATATTGAGTATTCGTGCCAAGTTTAGTCTAGATCCGTCATTGTTTGAGTCCACAGTGCTCTCTGGATGTAGGTGAACTACAACTCCAAAACTCAAGGTCAATGCCCACCAAAACCTTCCAGTATTTTCTGTTGTTCATGGGAGTTCTGTGCACCAAGTTTGGTTCAATGGTGAACTATAAATCCCAGCAACTACAACTCCCAAATGACAAAATCAATCCCACCAACCCCACCAGTATTCAAATTTGGGCATATTTGGTATTTGTACCAAACTTGGTCCAGTGAATGAAAATACACCCTGCATATTAGATATTTACATTACAATTCATAACAGTAGCAAAATTACAATTATGGATTAGCAACAAAAATGATTTTATGGTTGGGGGTCACCACAACATGAGGAACTGTATTAAGGGGTCATGGCATTAGGAAGGTTGAAAAACACTGATCTAAACAACCTTGGCATTTCTAATTTGGTGAGGTACTTCCAATTCTTTGCTAGAGAATTCAACTGATCTAATTCTCATTCCCTGTCTTTTCAGGGTACCTTGCTATCTTTGCTAAAATTCAACTACCAGGATGTCTTAGCAAAATGATATTTAAAATAGGTTGAAACTTAAATAGAAGGGTAATGTAGATATACTTTGAGTGAGATTTAATTCTGCATCACTACATTGAGGACTACACCAGAAAACCCTCAGCCTTCTCAATAGAGGACTAAAATCATTACCCTGCATATCTATCCATGTCTTCTCAGAAGTAAGTCCAACTGTGTTTGGTGAAGCTTTCTGCTTAGGAAGCAGCCATAGGATTGCAGCCAAAATGATAAATTAGTTCAGCTACAGGAATCATAGAATCATAGAGTTGGAAGAGACCTCATAGGCCATCCAGTTCTACCCTCTGCCAAGAAGCAGGAAAATTGCCTTCAAAGCACCCTGACAGATGGCCATCCAGCCTCTGTTTAAAAGCTTCCAAAGAAGGAGCCTCCACTACACTCCGGGGCAGAGGGTTCCACTGCTGAATGGCTCTCACAGTCACAAAGTTCTTCCTAATGTTCAGATGGAATCTCCTCTTTGTAATTTGAAGCCATTGTTCCATGTGCTAGTCTCCAGGGCAGCAGAAAACAAGCTTGCTTGCTCCCTCCTCCTTATGACTTCCTCTCACATATTTATGCATGGCTATCATGTCTCCTCTTCGCCTTCTCTTCTTCAGACTAAACATGCACAGCTCTTTAAGCTGCTCCTCATAGGGCTTGTTCTTCAGACCCTTGATCATTTTAGTCGCCTTCCTCTGGACACTTTCCAGCTTGTCAATATCTCTCTTCAATTGTGGTGCCCAGAATTGGACACAATATTTCAAGTGCAGTCTAACCAAGGCAGAATAGAGGGGTAGCATGACTTCCCTGGATCTTGACACCATACTCCTATTGCCACCACATCACATTGTTGGCCCATGTTTAACTTGTTGTCCACGAGGACTCCAAGATGTTTTTCACACATACTGCTCTCGAGCTACATGTTCCCCATTCTGTATCTTTGCATTTCATTTTTTCTGCCTAAGGAGAGTATCTTGCATTTGTCTCTGTTGAGCTTCATTTCGTTAATTTTGGCCCATCTCTCTAATCTGTTAAGATCATTTTGAATTCTGCTCCTGTCCTCTGGAGTATTGGTTATCCCTCCCAATTTAGTGTCGTCTGCAAACTTGATGATCATGCCTTCTAGCCCTTCATCTAAGTCATTTATAAAGATGTTGAACAGGACCGGGCCCAGGACAAAATCCTGTGGCACTCCACTTGTCTCTTCTTTCCAGGATGAAGAGGAAGCATTGGTGAGCAACCTCTGGGAAACCAACTTCTTGTAATCAAATTGAATTAGTTGCTTGCATTTATACAGTGTCATGCCAGAAGAACCCATTCATAAACTGTGAGTGGACAAACCAGCCTGACTTTTCCTAGAACCTAAGAAACCAGGATGATTTTTAGCACCTCTTGTATGTCTTCTTCAGCCTTCAGATTATGACAGCATCAGCAGCATATTTCTTCTATATGTTATTGGAAGCTTCCACTAGGGAGAATATAATAGTTCATAAACTTTCTGCTTGCAACAAGCACCCCCTATTTTTACAAAGCTTGGCAGCTTGTAAAACTATTTTCTTTAGCATTTTTCTTTTCACGTTCTTAACCATCTCTATTGTCATACATACGTTCTTGGTGTACATGACAGGACCACAGCATGGGGTTGGCAATCTGTCAGGCCATCTCCCTCAAGCTGCTCGTTGCAAGTATTCTTCAGGGAAGCTGCAAGCTTTCCCTTGCTCTTAGAAGCAAACATCTGTAACCTTTTAAGATATTCAGACTGCTGGATGGCACAGCAACAACAATATTCCATCAAAATGATAAGAATAAGGTAGCCATTCCCACATCATAAAGTAGGTAGCCTCTTCAACATCATCTCTCACCCCAGAAAAAAAGATAAAAAAGGGCACAGATTTCCTTAAAATTGTACATTTTTTCATTTCTATGCAAACTGAGAAAGAATTTGTATTGTTATAGTAATGTATTTTAATTTCAAGAGCCATTGAGGAGGGGTGGGAAACAAATAACATGTATTATTATTATTTCAAAAATAAAGCTTTAAAATCATTGCATGAAAGAAAAATGAATCTGTGCAAGTAATGGGAACTGACATAAATGGTTTTAGTTACCTATCTAAACAGAATAAAATTTCCTTCCAACACAGTTCAGGAAAATGGAGTCTTGAAAGTTCTATTCTGTTCTTCATTTTTTTTAAAGTTTGTTTTATAAAACATCCGGTACAGCCAATTCATTCAGAATTTCAAGCAAGATCAACAAGAAAAGATGTGCACAAAGGCCCCATCTGCAGTGACCATTTAATGTAGTTCAAAGCTAGCTTCACAGTGTGGCAGCCAGACAACAATGTTCTGTGATTTGTATAATCACCATCCAGGCTTCAAATTCTTTCCAGGAGTTCCTATGTAATCATCTGAACAGCAAAACCACTTTCTTAAATACCGGCTTGAAACTGCATTAAATTGCCAATACAGATGGGGCCAGAGTCTAGCTATTACAATATCTGGTCTCCATTCACAGATCATGTTAATGGAAATATTAGTATGGCACCCTTTTCTCAAGTGCATGTCAGTTTGGAGAAGGGTGTTATTGTTGACTAATTTTGTAAGGGGACAAATTATTCAACAATAACATCCTTCCACAAACTGGGGAAAAGCTTCCATTTATATTGTCCCATTTCTAACGGTAAAAGATGTAATGAATTGGCCAATCATTGGATCTGTATTTTGCCCCAGTAGAAAATATATTGTTTTCTTTATAGATTTGGATGAAAATCTTGATCACACTCAACACAAAAAGACAACGTCTATCTGTACAGATGAGAGCATTATTGAACAAGTAACAGACTGTGCACATGCAGGTCAAATGGAGACCCGATGAAAATAAATCAAGAGATGAAGCCGCCTAGGTTGAAGCAGGCTGGGAACAGCAATCACCCCATGCGGTTGGAAGAGGAAGGTTTGCCGCCAGTGCATCTCCTGACAGTGACAAATGGCTCTGACAACATGGTCCCTCGCAAAGAAAATGGTTCAGAAATGTCTCTCAAATACTGTGGCAACCAGAAAGTGAAAAATAATGTTGAGTGTATTGTTGTAACCATCATACAATGATGGTGGGGCATGCCATGGGTACTGAAAACTAACACTTGAGGATGAAGTGGGTTTTTATTTTCCAGGAAATAGGACAGATCAGGCACCCTGGAACTGTTTTTCAGGGGGTATGAGAACTCAATACTGGCAGGCAGGCTCTTATTAATTTCATCTGTTTGGAGGTACTTTTTACAAAGCCTTAAAAAGGACAGTCACCAACAATAGCTGAAGCAAGAAACAATGAGGCCGATGGCAAAATAATAAATCAATTTTTTCAACACTGAATAAATTTTAAAAATGTGAATAATACATCAAGCAAAGTGGTAACATATATATATATATAGAGAGAGAGAGAGAGAGAGAGAGAGAGAGAGAGAA
The DNA here is from genome assembly GCF_037176765.1 of Anolis sagrei. NCBI lineage: Eukaryota > Metazoa > Chordata > Lepidosauria > Squamata > Anolidae > Anolis > Anolis sagrei. Next base: position 36,681,225 of record NC_090022.1, on the reverse strand, counting down.
AGGACCCTATTACTTGGATGCTTATACACTTTTCTATCACATCCCTCTTTCCAATATGCTTCTTTAAAAGCAAACTCCGTGGTGATATGATAGAAGGTACAGGGGGGCTCTTTATCCTCCTTACTTCTTTTATAGTAAATTATAGTATATATATAAAGATTAATTTCCATAGATCAGCTTATTTCCCATTAATTTGGTTAATTTGATCTATTTTCGCCAAATTTCCACTTATCCAATTTAATCCAATTTGCCCGAGTTATCAAATCACCTATATATAATTTATGCTCCTTGATTGTCCTTGTTCTCTGATTCTTTATTCTTTATTCTTATTATTTGTTCCTTCTTCAGCCTTCCTTGTCTTTCTCTTCCCTCCGTTCCTCCCTTCCTTCAAATATTATTAACTTGGGAACACCTTCCCGTTACCTGGGGTTGGGGTCTTTCTTTTTTCCTTTCCCCAGCCGGGGTTTCTTCTATCTTCCTCTTCTTCTATTTTGAGTGGTTTTGGCGGCGGTTAGACAAGCCTCGCGGCTTGATCCTTGCGGGGTGGCTCGCTTCCCCTTCCCGCTCGGACCCTCTCGACTTCTCCTCCTTGAGGGGGGAGAGATCTTTGGGGCCTCAAGCGTCCTTGGGGTTCACGACACCTTTGCACTCAATCCGGCAAAGGGGGGAGCTTTTTTAGCTCTACCAAACCACCACAACGCTGGTCCTCGTCGGGAGCTCCCTCTCGACGAGGCTATCCCGTCGCCATGTCCACCGGAAGTCATCTCCACCGGAAGTCACGCAATCCTAGTGGAGGTCCCTTTTGGAACTAGAGACAGAAGAAAGAAAGATAAACAATACCGACCTTGACGCCATTATTGTTGAGTCTACCCCAGCCTTCTCTATAAACAATCTGGTCGCATGAAGTAAAGGAAGTGACGGAACAGGAACAGGAAGGCAGGAGACTCTGGAGGGCTAAGAAAAGAGAGGAATCAAGAGGGGTCGGAAAGGAGTGAAGGAGGAAGTGACGGGGCGGAAGGAGAGCTGGCGCCATCTTGGATCATAGAGGAAAAACGCTATAGACCGGCAGAGAAGGAATTTGTGCATTTGGAAGATAGGGAGAATTGGAGGAGCAAAGGAGTGGCGGCGCAAGCATAAGAGTCATAAATAGAAGTGACGGAGAGGAGATACGAGGACGAGAAGAAGACGACGACGGACAAGGAAGAGAAGAAGACGGCGACGGACCAGGAAGAGAAGAAGACGACGACGGACCAGGAAGAGAAGAAGACGACATCGGACCAGGAAGAGAAGTAGACGAAAGTTACTATAATAGGGAGGAGAACTGGATGAGAAATAACTATTGAAGGAACAAACATAAAGAGGAACAGATAAGTAAAGGACTAACCTAAAATTTTGGCGCTCCCAAGTGGAGGAAAAGAGTCTGTGCTTCCTATCAGAAATTTGATATTTTAGAAATTTTATATTTGGGATAAATTGATAATCTACTGTAGTCAATATATTATTACATGAAATTGACTCTAGACAATATTGTGTCATATCCTAAGAAGTAAGAAGTAAGAAGTAAGAAATTGATTTACACCACAATTGGCTACGAAATTGAATTAAATTGATGGACTTTCGCTTTGAAGATCAATACTATAATTGATAATAGATGTAACTAGAATAAGATCTTTGGGAAATAAGAGGCAATTGGGAAATGACAACTCCAGGTAAAGCAGAGTCAAGAAGAGTATCATTGGATATAAATCCTAAAATGGATAATCTTTTAAAAGAGATTAAAAAGATATCAGAGAAGCAAGACGCGTTGAAAACAGAATTGAAGGAGGAAATGAAGACTAAACATGAGGAGTATTATAAGAAACAAGAAGGAATAATCACCAAAATGACAGAAGAATTTAAAGTAATGAAATCAGAAATAAAAGAGGAATTTGGACAGATAAGGAAAGATATAACACAGCTGGATGGGGAAGTAAAGGAATTGAAAACCTCTAAAGAGAAAATAGAAGGAACGCAAAAGGAGATGACACAAAAAATAAAAGGATTAGACAGACAAAGGGAAAAAATAGAATTAGAACAAGAAAGACTACTGCAAATGCAAATGGATTTTCAATTGAGACTCAGAAATATAATGGAAGATGACAAAGAAGATATAAGATTATTGATAATCAAAATTCTGGCAGATTGCTTGGAATGTGAGGGAGATGAATTAGAACAGGAAGTGGACCAAGTCTACAGGATATCATCATTTTATTCTAGAAGAAACAAGACAGACAGAGACGTGATAGTGAAATTTACAAGAAAGAAGGTATGAGATGATGTGCTCTACAACAATAATAAGAAACCAATCTTTTACAAAGGAAAGAAAATTGCGGTTCTGAAGGAATTCCCACAGGCAACCTTAGCAAGAAGAAGAAAATATTTTTTTTTTTAACAGAAGAATTGAAGAAAAGAATGATAAGGTTCAGGTGGGAAAGAAAAGAAGGGATAATGGTGACATACAAGGAAGAAAGATATTGGTTGACAACAGAACACAAGGCTAAGATTTTTTATGAAAAACTTATGAAAGAGAAGGAAGGAGATAAAGAGCAAGGAGAAGAGGAAGAAGAAGAAGAATCAGGAGAAGAAGAAGAGGAAGAGGAAGTAGAGGCAGAGGAAGGTGAAGAAAGAAGATTATCTACACCAAGGAAAGGAGTAAAGGCAAAAAAGGCAAGATATAAATCACCAAAGGATTACGGCTTTTTTGGAAAAGAACCAAAACCACAGAGAATGACACCACGGAAAAAGGAAGAAAAAGGAGGTCAGAGTTCGGAACAATCGGCAACTGAAACAATGGAATTGGCTATTGGCGACACAGGATTGGGATCAGATAAGGATAAATAAAATGATGGAGAGACAAATAAAATGTTTTTCGAACAATATTAACGGTATGAACTCCCCCCAAAAACGGAAGAGAGTATGGAGGAGCTTGAAAAAACAGAATTTTGATGTAATAATGTTACAGGAAACGCACATCTGCGATAAACATGTGGCACACCTTCCGAATAAAAAATTAGGAAAGGAATATTACTCGGCCTATGAAAAAAAGAAAAGAGGAGTGGTTACGTATGTAAAGGACTCAATAGACTCAGAATTGGCATTTAGAGATACAGAAGGAAGATGTGTGGCAGTGAAAATAATAATTGGAGATTCCAAAATATTGGTTTGCAATATATATGCTCCCAATGGACCAAAGAGAAAATTTGCTGAATTCTTAAATACTAAGTTAAAAGAAACAGAATTTGATGAACTGATTTTGGCAGGAGATTTTAATGGGGTCGTCGATTGTCAGATAGATAAAAGTTTGAAGAAAAAGAAGTTTAAGGGAGGGAAACTCCCCCAGAAATTCATGGACTTACAAAAAGACTTCGATCTTGAAGATGCATGGAGAATTAGAAATAAAGATAAAAGAGACTTTACCTTCTTCTCGAATAGACATCAATCCTGGTCTAGAATTGATATGGTTTGGATTACTAAGAATCTCTCTACTAAAGTGAAAGAGATTAATATTCTGCCGAGAGACTTATCAGATCACTGCCCTCTGGAAATGGTCGTAAATCAAAAAAATTATCATAGAAAATGGAGATTAAATGAGAACTTAATAAAAACGGAAGATGACAAAGAATATTTTAAGAAGTTAATCCAGGACTATCTACAAACAAATAGAATAGATTCAATGGAGCCACGAGTGGTTTGGGATGCCTTTAAGGCAGTTATGAGAGGACACTTTATCCAACAAGGAGCAAGAAGGAATAGAGAGAGAAATAAAAGAATAAACGAGCTGAGGGCAGAAATAGCAATAAAAGAAATGGAGTTAAAGAAAAACCCATCTAAACGAATAGAGAAACAATTGGTGACACTGAAACAGGAAAAAAATTATGTGGAGTTGGAATTCCAATCAAGACAGATGAAATTTCTAAAGCAACAGGCTTTTGAAAATGCTAACAAACCGGGTAAATGGCTGGCAAACCAGGTTAGAAAAAAGAGGCAAATCAACCATATTGCTAAAATAAGTACCAAGGACAAGGACTTGAAAACGGATAAAGAAATTTTGGAGGAGTTTCGGACCTTTTATACACAATTATATACAAAGGAGGACATAAAGAAAGAGGATATTATGGAATATATTGGACAAATGAAACTGGATAAAATAACAGATGAAGACAGAGAAGATCTGAATAAAGAAATAACAGAAGAGGAAATTGAGAAAGCTATAAGTAAAATGAATGCAGACAAAGCTCCGGGACCGGATGGGTTCACGGCAGGATTTTATAAAACGTTTAAACAGCAGTTGATACCCATTTTTAAAGTTATAGCGAATGAAGCTTTAAAATATCGAAAGGTTCCAGACTCCTGGAAGGAGGCAGAAATAACTGTGATACATAAAGAAGGATCACTGGAAAATGATATCAAAAATTATAGGCCGATCTCCTTGTTAAACACGGATTATAAATTGTTTGCAAATATTATGGCCACAAGATTAAAAAATTTTTTAAGTAAGTGGATTGGAGAAGAACAAACAGGTTTTCTTCCAAATAGACATATGAAAGAAAATATACGCAACGTTCTAGACCTTTTGGAATATTATGAAACCAATCATCAAAAGGAATTTGCCCTTTTGTCAATAGACGCTGAGAAAGCATTTGATAATTTGAATTGGGATTTCTTCAAGATTTTGATACAAGAATTGGACATGGGAGAGAAATTTAATAATGCAATTAATGCTATATATGAATTTCAAAAAGCTAAGGTAAAAGTGAACGGGCAAGTGACTCAAGAATTTGAAATTACGAAAGGTACGAGACAAGGTTGTCCACTCTCCCCATTAATTTTTGTTATGGCAGTGGAGATCCTGATGAAGAAAATTAGAGAAGATGAAAAGATTAAAGGAGCAAAAATCGGTAAATTTGAATACAAAATACGAGCGTTTGCAGATGATTTAATAGGTACAATTGAAAACCCGGAGAAAAATTTACAGAGTTGGATAAACAAAATAGAAGATTTTGGAAAGGTGGCAGGTTTTAAGATGAACATGAAGAAAACTAAACTTTTATTTAAGAATGTGAATAAGGAGAAACAAATAAAGATCCAACAACAGGTTGGAATAGGTGTTAAGAAAATTAGATATCTAGGAGTATGGATCACAGCCAGAAATGGACAACTTTTAAAGAACAACTATGAATTAGTTTGGAAGAAGGTTCAAAAGGATTTGCAGAACTGGGACCGGCTGAAACTATCTCTTCTGGGCAGAATATCCCTGATAAAAATGAATGTATTACCAAAACTTATGTTTTTGTTCCAGAATATACCGATAATAAGAAGTCAAACTCTGTTCAAACAGTGGAAGAAAGACTTAATGAAATTTGTTTGGAAAGGAAAAAGACCAAGAATTAATTATGTGAACTTAATAGATAAGAAAACAAGAGGAGGATTGGGATTTCCCGATCTGAAGACCTATCATGAGGCCTGCGCACTGTCCTGGATTAGGGATTGGATGACTTTAGATAAAGAGAAGTGCCTAAACTTAGAAGGTCATGACTTAAGAGTGGGATGGCACGCGTATATATGGTATAACAGAGAGATGAAGGAGAAAAATTTCGGCAACCATTTCGTGCGAGCCTCCCTATTACGGACATGGATGAGGTATAAAGCTTTTTTTTATAAAACAACACCACTATGGATTTCAGCAATGGAGGCGCATCAAAGAAGATTATTAGGATGGAGGACATGGCCAAGATACAAGGATATATTGGTGAAGGGAACAACAGAGATGAAATCATTTGAACAATTAAAGACTTTATTTAGCAATATAACTTGGTTAAATTACCTACAAATTAAAGACTATTTTAAACAAGATCAAAAAATAGGTTTCGATTGGAATGAGAATATATGGGATAGAATACTAAAGACACAAAGGAAAACGGTTACAATATTATATAATAAACTGCTCCAGTGGATGACAGAAACAGAACAGGTGAAAACCTCTATGATTAAATGGGCAGAAAATATAAGAAGGCCCATCCACTTTGGGGAATGGGAAAGGATATGGAATAAAAAATTGAAATATACATATGCTATGGACTTAAAAGAAAATTGGTATAAAATGTTTTATAGGTGGTATTTGACTCCGAGTAGATTGAGCCATATGTATCAAAATGTATCAGATAAGTGCTGGAAATGTAGTGAGCAAGTAGGCACTTTTTACCACATGTGGTGGACATGTAAAGAAACAACAAAGTTCTGGTCTATTATTCATGAGGAGTTACAAAAAATATTAAAGAAAAGTTTTAAGAAGAAACCTGAATATTATCTTCTGGGATTTACAGATGATGACTGTAAATTGGATGAGAATGAAGATAAATTATTTACCTATTGCACAACGGCGGCTAGGATGGTTTTTGCCAAATACTGGAAGAATGGTGAGGTTCCGAGTATTGAAGACTGGTGGAAGAAAATTAAAGAAATAAGAGACATGGACGAACTAACTTTTTTGTTGAGAAGAAATGAAGGAAGAGTTTTGAGGAGGACAGATTGGTCCCTGATATATGACTATGAAAAGAAAGTTGAAAAAACAATGGGATGAGAATAGATATCAAGGTGAAGAAATATCTTGAAAAGATCCTGAGGTTGGAGTGGAAGTCATTTTAGAATAGTTTGAGTAGCTGTATTGTATGTATTAGATGTGAGTTAGACAAGGTGGGTTTTTGTTTTGTTTTTTCCTGTGTGTACCTCTCCCTTTCCTACTGATCTATCTTCTTGTTTTTTGTTCCCCCTCTTTCCTTGTGTGGATTGTGAAAAACTTAATAAAAATTATTTCAAAAAAAAAAAAAGATAGAAGGTACAGGATTGCACATATAATATTCCAACAGAAAATGCAAAAATGCAAGCCTGAGGTATAGGGAATCAGACATAAGGCGCCGTCAGAAGGAAGACAAATTAATTTTCTCACTTATTAACATTCAATCATTCTTAAATATGAAAGCTCTCACAAATGCAATATGTGTCATTTGTGTGTTCAGTGCTGCTTACTCCCAAGTAAGTATGTATTGCATGGATGAAATGCAATCTTTGATATCCCTGGGAGGATTCAACTAAAACAACTGTTTTAATGTCTCTGTGTGTGTGTTTGATTGCTTAGTGCATTTGTGAATGATCATTCCAAAGGAGATTCAGTTACATAGAACCCTTGGTGGTCCAATTTGCCTGATCCTTTCAAGAAGGGAGAATGGGAGTCTTGCAGAATGGGCTTAAGCTCCCTTTCCCCTCCTATTCAAGGGCCCATGAGAAAGATGGAGTTTGTTGATCTTCATGAGGGAAAACACTTTTTTACTTACAGGAACCAACAGCATGATTTCTTCTTTTGTTTTATTTGTAGGTTTCATAATCTTGTAAACTTGTTTGATCAGAGCTTATGAGGATGGAGGAGAAAAGCAGTGGGTTAAACTGCTGAGCGGCTAAATTTGTTGACCGGAAGGTCGCAGGTTTGAATCCGGGGAGTGGTGTGAGCTTCCGCTGTCAACCCTAGCTTCTGCCAACCTAGAAGTTTGAAAATATGCAAATGTGAGTAGATCAATAGGGGGAAGGTAACAGCGCTCCATGGCCACATGACCTTGGAGGTGTCTATGGACAACACCATCTCTTCAGCTTAGAAATGGAGATGGGCACCACCCCCCAGAGTCAGACACGACTGGACTTAATGTCAGGGGAAAACCTTTATCTTACCTAACTTGTGGAAAGTATTCATCTATTTGCTTAATATGTAGATCTCAAAGTTTTGGTAGGTTGAAATGAGCTTATTGTGTGCCTTTGAGCCACAAGATACTAAGGCAAACATATCCTGGGGTTTGCTCAACAAGATTTGTTAAGAAGGAGTTTGCCATTGCCTTCCTCTGAGTCTCAGAGTGTGATTTGTTCAAGGTCACTCAGTGAGTTTCTGTGGCTGAGCAGGGATTTGAATCCTGATCTCCAGAGTCCTAGACCAAAGATTATGCCACTTTATCAAACCACTATCTCTCAATATGTGAAACGATGCCTCTCATAAAACACTTCCAACTCCCTTAGAAAGTATTTATCCAGCTTAAACTACAGGTAATAACTAATGACTTGGTCATATAGTGTTTTCATTCTGAGTCCATTGTAATAATGGCATATCAGGTTTAAATCTCTTTCTCCTTCCTCACCACACACAAGTGATGAGGAAAAAAATGAGGTCAGAGGGGACATGAAATGCAAAAAGCAAATACATTGGAACAAGTCTGAATTAGGCTGGCTGGACTTTGGAGTAGTTACAAAAGCCAGGATCTTTTTTTTTATGCATATGCGATAGGCCTGTTTGATCAAGAAAAAATTTGTTTCTAAATTCGATTCTTAATTGGGGTGTTTTTTTGTTTCGATATTAAAAATATTTACAAAACTTACCAAAAAAATGTTTTGTTATTTACGAATTTTCGTAAATATTTACAAAACATTTTAGAAAAAAAAATTTTCTTGATCAAACAGGCTAAGTGTGAATGTTGCAGTAATGGTCACCAATGGCTTTCTCCCACCCTGGACATTCCATAGTATTAGAGATGATATATAACTCACCATTAGTTTCCAACAGACCTCTGAGGATGCCTGCCATAGATGTGGGCAAAATGTCAGGAGAGAATGCTTCTGGAACATGGTATACAGCCCTGAAAAGTCACACAAGCCGGATGGCGCGCGGAGGCCGCTTGTGAGCGCGCGCGCGCCATCCAATGGGCTCCGGTTCCTGCGCCCCCCCCCCTCCTCCTCCTCCTCCTCCCAGGAGGAGGAGGAGGGAGGGCGCAGGAACCGGAGCCGGATGGCGCGCGGAGGCCGCTTGTAAGCGCGCGCGCCATCCAAGCGGCCTCCGCGCGCCATCCGGCTCCGGTTCCTGCGCCCCCCCTCCTCCTCCTCTTCCTCCTCGAGGAGGAGGAGGAGGAGGAGGGGGGGCGCAGGAACCGGAGCCGGATGGCGCGCGGAGGCCGCTTGTGAGCGCGCGCGCGCCATCCAATGGGCTCCGGCTTCTGCGCCCCCCCCTCCTCCTCCTCCTCCTCCTCCTCCCAGCTGCACTTCCTGCAACACAGCTGGGAGGAGGGGGAGGAGGAGGAGGAGGAGGAGGAGGAGGGGGGCGCAGGAGCCGGAGCCCATTGGATGGCGCGCGCGCGCTCACAAGCGGCCTCCGCGCGCCATCCGGCTTCTGCCACGGTGCACTGCTGGGGTGCTTGGGAGCGCCGGATTGGCTCCCAGGCACCAGCACTGCAGCACCGGCACTCAGCAGCAGCAGCCTCCATGCCATTAACGAGCGGAGCTTCAGCTCGTAAAATACATGGGGCTGCTGCTTCGATATTTTTAAACCCTTCCGGGTTTAAAAATATGTTTTGATATCGCGTCGGATATTCAAAAAATAACGATTAAAAAACGAAAAACGAATTAACGAAACAAAACCGACAGGCCTAATATGCGAACTTGCCCATTGAAGCCTTGGGCTGTGGTGGACCTAGCTAGGTGGTACTGCTGGGTCAAGAGGAGATCTCCTTGAAGCCAGAGCCAGCTGTTTTCAGACATGGAGACAGATGTTCAAGCCTTCCAGGAGCTTTTCTTACCAGCCTCCTTTTCCCAGGAGCTTTTCTTACCTGAGAGTATCACAAGAAATCAACTTTCTGTGTATATGTGGTGCCAGTAATAAGATAATCTGTCTTTACTGTGATTATTGCCTTACTAACAGTACCTGCACTAGTAAGATGTTATTTAACATAAGCCTTGTGATTCAAAAACAAGAAGCTCATCCCTATTCAATTCATAAGAGGTTGAAATGAACCTCTTACCCCACTACCTAAAGAGGGAGGTGAAAATGTACATTAAATTTTAACTGCCCTTTAGGACCTCAAAGCATCTTATGTATTCATTCATTCATTCATTTCTCTCATGTCTCCAGAGGCCCATTCACTGCACAATTACAGTGCTATTATTCTACTTTAATTGTCATGGCCCCATCCCTGCTTGCCTTTTGCAGGAAGGTGAAAATGTACGTCTCCTGTGAGGCATTTATGGAATGATGAGAGGCGGGCTGCTGGGAATTCTTGTTTTTTCTCATATCAGGAGTGACTTGAGAAACTGTAAGTCACTTCTGGCGTGAGAGAATTGACCGTCTGCAAGGACATTGCTCAGGGGACACCCTGATGTTTCAATGTTTTACCATCTTTGTAGGAGGCTTCTCTCATGTCCCCGCATGGGGAGCTGGAGCTGACTGAGGGAGCTCACCCATGCTTTCCTCAGATTCGAACCTGCAACTTGTCAGTCTTCAGTCTTGCCAGCACAACAGTTTAACCCACTGCACCACCGGGGGCTGGGGATGATGTCAATTGGATTTCTGGGTGGCTGTGTAGTTTTTAATGTATTGTAGTATTTTTATGTTAAATGGTTTAATGACATGATGAGTCAATTTGTTTTTTTATGTCTATATTCATGTTTTAATGCATTTACATTGTTTCAGTTTGTATTGTGTATTATTTATTGTCAGCTACCTTGAGTTAGTAAATATGTAAGTAAATAAACCCGATGCAATCCTGGAGTCTGTAGTTTGATCTTCACTGGTGGTCTTTGGCTTAGATGTCTAAATGCTTCAAATGACCTCATCACACAGATCCCCCCACCCCAAATGCTATTTTGCCAACCTCCGTGGTGAAACAGCAGGGATGCAGAGTGACTCTGACATCCTGCACATTGCTCCCAAGTAGTGATGTTTTCCCCATCACATGGGGGAAGCATTTCCGAAGTGGTGCTGAAGTGTGCTGGCTTCGCTCTGCTTCCATTCTGGTTGAGGGTGGGGCTTCAACAGGAAATCCAGCAATGTCAAGTGAAGGGCAGTGTGTCCATCCGTCACTGGACTATCTCTTTAGCATTCTAGGATGCTAAAAAGGTGAGTGTGATGGGGTCCCTAAACTACCATAGAATCCAACCATAGCAGTTAAAGTGGGAGACAGCAAAGAAGAAAAAAATAAGATATAATAATAATAATAATAATAATAATAATGCTTTATTTATAGACGACCTTATCTCTCCAAGGGGACTACAGAAAAATAAAACACAGTGGCAAACATTAAAGTGATGAGGATAACATATAACAGATCAAAAGACAGCTGAAATAAACAAGACATAATACATTCCAAACATTTAACATATTAAATCCTTTAAAACACTTTAAAAATTGACTAAAATTATTGGAATTATGATGGTATACAGCAAATTAATGAAGGTAGATATGCAACAACAAGGCAGGGTGTATATTGATGTAATTAATCCTCCTCCCCTCCACAGGCTAAGGTGCATAGATCTGTTTTTAAAAGCTTTCTAAAGGGGAGGAGAAAGGTGGACATCTTTAGTTCTTTAGGGAGGGAGTTTCAGAGGCAGGGAGTGATCATGGAGATTGACAGTGTATTTTAGGGGCTTATCACACCTTTATTCCTTGTTATATATTTTGAATTTCATTCCAGCCAATTTCATGAGGGTAGCTGATTTTTGATGCACATCATGCGATGTGCGGGGCTTGATGAATGCAAAGCTGGGGTAAAAATTGCTGGAAGACACATTAACAACCTCAGATATGCAGATGACATCACTCTGATGGCCGAAAGCGAGGAAGACCTGAGGAGCCTTCTAATCAAGGTGAAAGAAGAAAGTGCAAAAGCCGGGTTGCAGCTAAACATCAAAAAAACCAAGATTATGGCAACAAGAATGATTGACAACTGGGAAATAGAGGGAGAAAATGTGGAGGCCGTGACAGACTTTGTATTTCTAGGCGCAAAGATTACTGCAGATGCAGACTGCGGCCAGGAAATCAGAAGACGCTTACTTCTTGGGAGGAGAGCAATGTCCAGTCTCGATAAAATAGTAAAGAGTAGAGACATCAGACTGGCAACAAAGATCCGCCTAGTCAAAGCCATGGTATTCCCTGTAGTAACCTACGGATGTGAGAGCTGGACCTTAGGGAAGGCTGAGCGAAGGAAGATCGATGCTTTTGAGCTGTGGTGTTGGAGGAAAGTGCTGAGAGTGCCTTGGACTGCCAGAAGATCCAACCAGTCCATCCTCCAGGAAATAAAGCCCGACTGCTCACTGGAGGGAAGGATACTAGAGACAAAGTTGAAGTACTTTGGCCACATCATGAGGAGACAGCAAAGCCTAGAGAAGACAATTATGCTGGGGAAAGTGGAAGGCAAAAGGAAGAGGGGCCGACCAAGGGCAAGATGGATGGATGGCATCCTTGAAGTGACTGGACTGACCTTGAAGGAGCTGGGGGTGGTGACGGCCGACAGGGAGCTCTGGCGTGGGCTGGTCCATGAGGTCACGAAGAGTCGGAGACGACTGAACGAATGAACAACAACAACAACATTGTAGCCTTGCTGCACTTACACTTTAATATCTTTATTTCATGGACTTCTTAAAATGAACATTTATGGCATCATTGCTAACTCCTGGACCCTTCCATAATAGCACTACAACAACAAAATGGTACTATGGGGGCATGCAATCATGTTATGGCAATATAACAGCAAACAAAAATAATCGGAAGAGGTGGTTAAGAGGTCTAAACATACTAGAAAAGCTGTCTTTTCAACCTGAGCACTGAACGTTGTCTGTGGCTTCTCTTTGGAAATCCTTGAGTAAGGTACAACCTGGCTCATTCACAGGAAAACGTGCTATGAGATATTCACACCTGAACTGATTACTAAATTGTTGAGGGGAGGACATTTAGGAATGATAGGGTCAATAGCCCTGGTTAGATTTTGATTCCATTTATTGAGAAGGTATTCAAAGGGATCAGACACAGAACATCCTAAGACCTCCTGGAATCTCAAAGGATCCATTAGCCTTCTAGGGCAGACCATTTTAGTAGGTCCTCCACCCCTGCAGGTTAGTATCACAGGTTGTAGCTGGGATACTAGCCCTGATCAGAAAATGATCTGTCCATGACAACTTGGAGGTATTGGTCACATCTCCTTACAGATCCATACCTGCCAGGCTGAAAACTGCATCAAGGATATGATCTGCTGAGTCTGGAAATCAATTGAGATAGGCCCATATTTGTCATGAATACCATGAACTCCTGAGCTGGCTTTCAATTGTATTTTGAAGTCACCCAGAAGTAAAGGTCTGGGTGACTCCACCAGCACCTTCAAAGTCAATTCCGTGAGCTCAGTCAGGGACTCTTTTAGGCAGGAGGTGGATGGTACACTAACCGAATCCCTAATCTGTCTCTGGTTTTCAGGTATGATATAATAGTGTATAACAGTGTGCTGTGATAACGCCCTTATTTTCCTTCAACCATACAGACAGATAGATAGAAAGACAGATAGACAGATAGATATAATTTGCCTACTCTGCCTTCCAGTGCAGGATTCAAGTTGGCTCTTCTTGAGTCCTCTTTCCGGGATTTTACAACAATTGTTTAGTAATGATATGATTCACAATCTCATAGCTTGTTTCATGAGTGAAATGTGATATTCTATTTAAAAAAAAACAGTTCAGTGCCCAATTTGGAAGCAAGTGGACTTTTTTAAAAAATGAGTTGTAATAAAACTACTTTGAAGAATGGCCACCCCTCCCCCCTCACCTCCATAAGGTCTGAGACTTTCTGAAACTGCTTACAATGCTATTCTCTAATCTGTCTTTTAACAAGTAATGGTGCATGATGGGAGTACATAAACACACATGAAAACCTTTCAAAATACGGATTCAACATGCCTTGCTCACACAGTCATGGCAAGGCACAACCTGGGCAACAGGGTGATGTATTACTGAGTCTAGACATATCAACATTCAGGCTGGGACATAAACGAGCCAAGTGAAAATATCTTCAGCAAGAAGTAAAAAAAAAAATCCACCAAATCTTACTATAAATCATCCTCTGAAATGTAAGCTAGGACTGAAATCCTACCAGTCTAAGATCCCCCAGGGATTGGCCATTTCTATTTTGTGATGCTTTTATGGAAGTGATATCAGCTATGCCTTAAAAGTCTTGTGAGATATTGATCCCAGGCTTCTGAAAGTATATACAAGACAAGCAGCCATCTAAGTACTGAGTGGCAGACTGAAATATATGTTCATTGGTTCTGTGCATTTCTATTGAGTTTTCTGCATATCACAGACTACCCCCACCCCCACCACTTTCTGAATTTATGGAGTTTATTGAAGGAGTAATAGAACCACTGAATAAAATAAAAATATTCTGCCCAATATGTCATCCAAATTGAATTGGATTTAGTCAAAAGGTGAATAGAGTTCTACTCTTCATCCACTATGTTAACATTCATGTTTCCCAACTAAGATTGCTTATTTGATAAGAGCTCCTTCATCTGGGATGTGATATTAATGCATAAATCGCAGTGATGTGTCTGGAAAGACTCATAGAGTTTGAACAAACTAAAAGATAAATGAATTACACCCAAAACTAAAGGAGAATAATGGCCTTTTGGAACTAAATGTGACTGTTTTGGCCTCTTTCTGGAAGAGATTATGGGAATAATGTCAAGTTTTTACATTGCAAAAGAAAACAAGCATGGAAAGCTATGGTAAATTATATTTAACACAATCTCATTGAATTAGATTAATGGAATAAGTGAACATATGTAACGATTATCTCTATTCTTCTTGTTAAGCTCTATTTGTTCTATGTGCATTTAAGCACATGAGTAAAAATACTTATAGTCTGCCTTTATTCATGTCATTAAATTCCAGAACAAATGTCTTTGGGACCATTGGCAAATGTGTTTAGGCTTGTACCCAGTTGGAGTATTTGGAAAAACTACATAGACATGGTATGATTGAGAATTTCATTGTATGAACATCCTTAAATTAGGTTAAGACAATTATTTTTGAATCTTAGCATCTTCAGAATGCTTGTGCATTTCTCTATTTTATGGATTTTTTACAGCAACCTCAGAATAAATTCGTCAACACAATTTCCACTGGAACATGAACACAATATTGTGCTTTGATAGCAGCATGACCTCTGTGAATCTTAGATTTTCATTAACAATCAAGTTAAACCATAATGATCACTGGTGTGGAAAACTAGTATCTATAAGAGTTCAAGCTAGAGGTAGCCGTTTATAGCTAAAATGGAACCATTCCAATAAAAGTGGAAAATACATGCCTACAAAGTACTAAAAATATCCAGATCCAATGGATGTGGATTTGAAGCTACTTTAAAACAACAACAAGGAAGCCTATCAGTTTCAGATCAGATTGTTTAATCTATATTTATTCCACCTTTCTGTCAAAGATGGAACTTAAAGCAGATAAGAGTAATAAATTTCCAATAAAAGTAAAAATGCAATTAATACGTTAAAAAAACAGATGAAAAGCATAATCGGAAAGGCATGGCAGAGTACTGGGGTAGATGAACAGCACTGCAGTTCTATCCACAGCACCAGCTTTCAAAAACACATACACTAATTATAACTTTATATTTGTACCCCGCCTCATCTCCCCGAAGGGATTCAGGGCAGTTTACATGGGGACGAGCCCGATCCACATAGTTAAAATATAACACATTCAAATACATAAACAACACCATAAAACAATTAAAAACAACATTGTAACAAAATATAAAATCAGACATCAGTCAACAACAAATGAAACTGCAGTAATGATCAGTTTCTGAGCATGGGTGGGTAGACCGGTGCAAATCAATTGTGGGGATAGGGCTGACAGATAAAGTGTGTAAGTCAATTGGCAGCAGCAAGGATAGAAGGCAATGTAAGACTAAGCATTATAACTTTGGGTACAGAACGATAATAAAGTCCAAGGACAAGATTTTTGGGTCCTAGCTGGGGTCAAGTTATCAGTGGAATTGTCTAGTCAAAAGCATAGTGGAACATCCCCGTCTTTAGATCTTTGTGGAAGGTGGACAGAGTGAGTGCTAGTCTAATCTCCCTGGGGAGGGAGTTCCAGGGCCAGGGAACCACCACTGAGTAGGCCCTCTAGAAACAGAAAGACTGTGGATTGGAAATCAGGAAACATGGTGAAGCAAAGAATCACTGTGACCTCACTCTCTTGCATTTGCACAGAGAATACCAAACAGGGAGGGATTCCCTTGTCCTTCCAATTTCATCTAATAAGATTTAGGATACAGTATATCATCACATTCTCACACAATGCATCTGCATTATAGAATTAATGCAGTTTGACACCACTGTAACTGCCATTGCTCAGTGCTATGGAATCCTGGAATTTGTATTTTGGTGAACTAAAAGTCATTCAATATTCCACCTCATGTTTAAAAACTACCCAGCATACTCTGTAGAATTAATACAGTTGTATGTAATTTTAACTGCCATGGCTCAATGCTATGCAATCCTGGGAATTGTCATTTGGTGAAGCACCAGCACTATTTGACTGAGAGGCCCATAGTAATCTTGGTTTTTGATATTGAAGTTTTCCCTGATTTTTTTTAAAAAAAGGAAAATGGGTGGGGACTGCACTCACTTGTGTGATGGTTTTAAATTTGGGACAGAATGGGAGAACATAAAGTGTCTGATGAGATTTGAAACCAAAACAGTGTCTTTTAAAATGGAATTCAATCGCCCTTCCAACACACACACACACACACACACACACACACTGAGTTTTTGCAATGTGTCTCATGAAGTCTCTACACAGAAAAAATGAAATGTACAGATATAGGACAGATGACACCTGGCTTGAAAACAGTACATGTGAAAGTGACTTACGAGTCTTAGTAGATAACAACTTAAACACAAGTCAACAGTGTGAAGCAGCAGCTTAAAAAGCCAATGCAATTCGAGGCTTCATTAATAGGAGCATAGTGTCTAGATTGAGGGAAGTCATAGCCCCATTCTATTCTGCTTTGGGCAGACCTCACTTGGAATACTGTCCAGTTCTGGGCACTACAATTCAAGAAGGATACTGACAGGCTGGAATATGCCCAGAGAAGGGCAACTAAAAGGAAGCCAAATCTTATGAGGATCAGCTTAGGGAGCTGGCTTTGTTTAACTTGGAGAAGAGAAGATTAAGGAAAATATAGCTATTTTTAAATGTTTGAAAGGATGTCACATTGAGAAGGCAGCGAGTTGGTTTCCTCCTTATCTAGAGACTATGACATGGAGCATTTTCCCTGCATGACAAAATGGGGTTGGATTGGATAGTCTCTTCCAATTCTATGATTCTATGAATATCTTTTAAGAGATGTTTGACCACTGTAAGGAGATCCAAATGCTATTGTGGGCATCCTGTTGGATTTTAGCCAAAGACAACTATTGTAAACAGGACTGAATGAAAATGAATGATCAGATATTTGAAATGTTACTTTTGTCTGGGTTGCTCTGAGTTTTCCGGGCTGTATGGCCATGTTCCAGAAGCATTCTCTCCTGACGTTTCACCCACATCTATGGCAGGCATCCTCAGAGGTTGTGTGGTCTGTTGGAAACTAGGCAAGTGGGGTTTATACAGTATATTTGTGGAATGTCCTCAGTGGGAGAAAGAATTCTTGTCTGATTGAGGCAGGTGTGAATATCGCAACCCAGTTATTTCGGCCATAAAACCTTCAACAACACATTATTTTTGCTCATTTGAAAAACCTGCCCAATCAAAATTGTTACTTCTAAATCAAAAATTGTATACTATTCAGTGTGGTTTTTACTTTTCTCTCTCTCTCTCTCACGCAAGCACGTCCCCTGTTTTACAGAATTGTAATTTATTACTTGGAAAAGAGCTTATTTAGAAATGTTCAGGCTAAAAGCCAAACAAAACCATCTTATAATGAAGTTAACTTGCCCTCGTTAACTGTCGCCTTTCCTACCGTGAAGGTTACAATTAAAAACTCTGTCTGTTTATACTGCACCAGCTGCTTGGCTTCTTTGGACTCACTTTGTTCTTTACTGTGGGTTGTTGTAATTAATGAGACTTCTTGGATTATTATCGGAATGGCTGGGTTTCTACAGATGAAAATTAGTCCCCTGCGAAAAATGTCATCGTATTTAATCAATAGAAAGCTCCTCAAAATAGAACTTATAGCTATCTATCTTGCTGTGACATTTGAGTGACTGAGTAACAAAGCTTGGTAATTCAACGGAATGATATACTGTCCACCCACTCTGAAAGATCCAAGTTCAACAAAGAATCAAACACTGCAACGTTTGGGTGGGAACAACATTATTCACGCAGCGTTTCCCTCTGTTGGGAAATTGTTCGAACGCTTGATGTATAATATGATCTGATACATAACATGGAACTGTGTGCAGATATCACAACAGTCTTCGCCTGAGATCAGACTGTAGACACACAAATTGCTTTGGAACCAGAACTACAATATATGTAGATGGTGTCTACACTGAGTAGGTTACTCTAGAGTATTTCTTCTTTGGAACTTTACCAGATCCAACACATACTGGTTGAATCTGGAGCCAGTGTCCAGATAGATCAGCCTGTGCCCATGCTGGTCCCTTGTCCATAGGTCACTGCCGCTATCCCTTGCTAGCCACAGAACTCCTTCAACATAGAAGCTTGGCCATCACATGTTGCATCTGCTGATGTCAGAATGGGGTACCTGTGTGCATAGCAAGGTGGGGCTAGAGACCACCTCCTTCTTTGCTGATCATGCAAGTGTTCCATTGTGCTACCAGTAGATATGACTGCAACAGCCAAAAGCTCACAGGTAGCTCTATGACAGACAAGGACTAGCAGCAACATGGGGACAAGCCACCCCACTTTCCCTGCACTGGAAAAGATTGATAGCAATGGCAGTGGTGTTCATCTAGACCAGTGGTCCCCAACTTTTTTTTATCAGGGACCACTTTGACCAGGGGCCACTTGAACAGGGAACACTTGACTGGGGAACACTGACCAGAGATCAGGAACCACAGTCCAACATTACTACCAAAATAGGTGGGGTTGGTCACCTCTGTAGAAAGGTGCAGAAATAAAATAAAATAAAATGGAAAGAGGGTCGGGGACCGGATTTTCATTCTCATGGCCCACCGCTGTCCACAGGTTGAGAACCACTGATCTAGACAGTGGATTGAGCTGAAAGAGCCCTGATTCAGCTTTCAAGGCTGCTGTGAAGCCTCAGGATACTGCTGAGTTTCCACCAAACTCCACAGTATCTCCCTGACTGCCTAGAGCAAAACAAAGTTGAACTAAGGGCAGAAAACCCTGGATACTCACTGGAATTCCTCATGCTGGATTTGAGATTTCGAAGGTTGTTTTTGTTTGTTTTCCTTTAGACATGCCCTTATTAAAAGAAATGGTATGTAAATTCCAATTCTTTAACTGCATCTACTCTATGATTCAAATGCCTGCTAAACCACTTAACCATACTGTTTGACCATGAAAAAGTCTAAGTCTCTTTGCTTAGAAGTGACATTATTATTATTATTATTATTATTATTATCATCATCATCCCATTTTTCTCCCTACAAATGAGATTCAATGTGGCATGCAGTCATAATATCTCTCAACACTCAATAATACTGCAAAAGTATTTCATTTTCTTCAAACCAGAAAGAAACAGTGACACAGAGAGACCATAGATCTTAAAAGCAAAACCGAAGAAATAATAGATTGCCCACCATGTACAAAAGAAATAGAGATCTAAGATTCCAGATATACATTTAAGTTGACATACAAGATGAAAAGGGTGTTTCTTTTCTTTCCAAATACCAGCTTCTTTGGTGTTTGTAGATTGACAGCACAATCCTGTCTATTTGGAAACAAGTCTTACTGGGTTCAGTGAGATTTACTCCAAGGTCTAAGTATTGCAGCCTCAGGCTAGGCATAGAGAACGACCTTTTGGAGACTTGCATGCAGTGTTGTCAGTCTATCAATATCACTGGTTCACATGTTCATTTCTGTGCATCTATAGAGCTGTGGCTTTGGTAAGATTTTATTGGAAGGGAAAAATAAGAACATGTCTTCTTCCTTTGAGACTCAGCCTCCCCCAAAAACTTTAAAAAAAACAACAACAACAATCTTTAAAGTTATTTTTAAGCAGCTAGGATGTTTTTATACATTGAGAGCACAATTTGGTTTGAGTACTGGTCTGAATCCCTGAATCATTGGATTACTTTGGGTTAGTGACTCTGTCTCAATTTCAGGGGAAGGAAATGCTAAACCTTCTGGATACAGATCTTGCCAAGCAAATCCTATGATAAGGTCTTCATAAGTTGAGTGTGACGTATAGGTGCATAAAAGGGATTTGACACCATTTAACTGCTATGGCTCATGCTAAAGAATCATGAGAATTATAGTTTAGCCTTCTCTGCCAAACAAATCCCAGGATTCCATAGCATTGAATCACAACAGTTGAAGTGGTGTCAAGCTGTATTAGTTTTACAGTGTGAATGCACTCTACAACTAGTTCTAAGATTAAGACTAGTGAGATCAATTATATACTAGCACCATTGATATGAAGGGTCTGTGCATAGTGAGCATTTACGCTAACAGCCCAATGTTTCAGATTAAAGAACACACTCACCAGGTGAAGAAAGCCACAGAAATTTAATTTACAATCTGGCCAGAAAGGATGCATGTATGGCTGATGACAAAAAAGTACAAGCATAACACACAAAATAGAGAAACAACTTAACTGAAACTTAACTGAAGAGAGCCTCAAACATGTTTAAATTACTCTGTTTAGTAGCTGACATCCCAATAAGTGTTCAGGGGATTGTAATTCCACCCTACTTTAAATCCAGTGCATATAAGACATCAGCCCTCCAGATGTAGGTGGAGTATACTTTAGCAATGGAGAAGGAAGATGGAAACTGGAATTCAGAAACATCCTGAGAATGACATATTTCTCATCCCCATTAGGGAGAAATAGGTACATAGAATCTATATGCTAAACCCACTTCCCTGTGAATAGGTCCAACTGAATTCGGTAGAGCTTACATCTGTGTTGACATGGATGAGATTGCACTGTTTCGTTGTTTAAAAGTATAACCATTCAAATGATGCTGAATAAAAGTAAAGGGTTTCACAGCAAATGTACAGATGTTACTGAAAATTTTGTTAGGCCCATTATTCACTGTGACTTATTCTTGTGTTCATTGTCACCCAATGGCATGCAACACACATAGGCTGTCTGATTGATAAAACACTGACAATGAACAGTAGAAACTGCTGAGGCGGTGGCAGAAACTTCATCTCGGGGTTTATTTTTTCCTTCTCTTTTTTCTTTTATTCAGCGGTAGGAATACATTTTGTTCTTCAGAATCTTTGAGTATAGAAAATACCTGCATAAGTACAGTATATCACTTATTATTTGTTATTATTATTATTAGTATCTCCCGAAGGACTCGATGTGGCTTACAAAGGCCAAGGCCTCAAAACACAACATAACAGTACACAACCTAAAGCAAATTAAAAACAGTTAGAGTAATATTAAACAAGCAGTAAAACAATACGCCAGGACACAATAAAACTGGGCCGGGCCAGAGTAATGGGTACAGATTAAAAGTGCTGACATGACAGGTGGTATGTAAGGATTATGGGGTAAGTGCAGTGTGCCAACAATCTTAATTTCTAATAAAGTGCTTCTGGGACTTGTTGTTGGAGAATTCCTATTCTGGAAAGGCACATCGGAACAGCCAGGTCTTCAAGTTCTTTCTAAAGACTGCCAATGTAGGGGCCTGTCTAAGATCTTTGGGGAGGGTGTTCCAGAGTCGGGGGGCCACCACAGAAAAGGCCCTGTCTCGCGTCCCCACCAAGCGCGCCTGTGACGCAGGCGGAATTGCAAGCAGGGCCTCTCCGGATGAACGAAGTGAGCGTGTGGGTTCATACACGGAGATGCGGTCACGCAGGTAGGATGGTCCCAAACTGTTTAGGGCTTTGTAGGTAAGCACCTGCACCTTAAATTGGGCTTGGAAAATAAATGGCAGCCAGTGAAGCTCCTTGAACAGGAGGGTTGACCTCTCTCTGTAAGGAGCACCAGTTAACATCCTGGCCGCTGCCCGTTGGACCAGTTGAAATTTCCGAGCCATTTTCAAGGGCAGCCCCACGTAGAGCACTTTACAGTGGTCCAATCTAGAGGTGACCAAGGCATGGACCACCCCAGCCAGATCACTGAAAATATGAACATCTTCATTTAATGTTGTGTACAGTCATCGTTAATATATATTTCAACATTCAATTCTTCCAAAGATTTAAATTTCCTTCAGGCCAGTAAGAAAGAGAGGAAATGGATCTTAAATGCAAAACTGAGGAAATTAGACAAGGAATAGAGATCTAATACTCTGGTGCACATGTGAATTGGCATACATGATGTAAAACATTCCAAATGCCAGATTCCTCAGCATTTGTAGACTGACAGCACAATTTTCAACATGCCTACTTGGAAGAAAGTCTTACTGAGTTCAATGGGATTTACTCCAAGATCTAAAGATTGTAGCCTCAGGCTAGGTCTAGAGAACAACCTTTCGGAAGCTTAAATTCAGTGTTGTAAAATAGTCAATGGTTCACATGTTCATTCCTGTGTCACAGCAGTGGCTTTTGTAAGGTTTTATAGTTCTGGAATGTTGAAATAAGACAATCTCTGTAACAAAGCCCTTGCTTTTTTTTTTTTTAAGTTTTTAAAGTTTCGTCTAAAGAAGCTGGGATATATCAAGAGCAGTTTAAATGAAGTGATTTGGGTACTGTACTAGGAGAACAGGGTTCAAAAACTCACTCCGCCCTGGAAACTCAGTGGGTGACCTTGGGCAAGTCACACTCTCTAAGCAAAACAGCATCTTTCTTAGAATCAATAGTCCACAGTCCCAAAGCATGTCTCTGTTCTGAGAGTCTCCAAAAATGTGTGTCCAGTGTATGTACCCATCTTTCTTAACTAGCCAATCCCCAAATACTTTTTAAAAATGTAGAATAAGTTAAATTCTATTTATGAATTATTATACAAAGTAGATAGACAGGAGATGGATATATTTGTGTATGGATGGAAAAACTTGGTACAACGCATATTCAATTACTAACTTCCATTATTCCAGCTGTCTAAACTGCAATTGATATTCTTCTTTCAGAATATATATCTCAGCAAATACACTTAAACAATAAATATCCATATTTATTGTTTACCCTTCGTGAACACCATGCGGAAATAAAAAAATTGTCAGAAACAAATGGAGAAGATTGTATTTTTTCATTCTCTGGATAATTTATTGTGATTGAAAACATGAGGTTTTCTGTTTGCAGGATTAAGGGGATTTTAGTGGACATGCAAAGAGTTGAAATCCACTCACTTCCAAATATATCCACAAAAGGTATATCTTCTGTCTGAGTGCATTCCATGTGAGACCTTTGGGGCTCAATCTGGCATCCAGACAGTTTTCACTAGGGTAGTTATGAAATATGGGTTTAGTTGTCTTGATAGACAATATTTGTAAGAACTGAAAATGTTCCCTTTTTAGTACAGCTGCTTTTGATACTATCATACATAGAATCCTTACTAGGATGGGATTTAGCGGCTACTATTAGCCCCAAAACTGTGAAAGTATGTCTTCACAGAAAGTGTGCCTCATCCAACACAAACTTGTTATTGTTTTTTAAAAGTAAGCCTTTATTCCTCGTTATCTTATCTTAAAGAATCTAGTCAACATTTCTGATATCTGATAAAAATAGAAGATGCTAAACACAACTTCTAGTGGTCAGCACTCTTTTTTCCCCCTTTTTCTATTCCTTGTAAAGGCGGTTCCACGCAACCCGTTAACCCGTGAGCAATCACGTTTGCTAAAGCACATGCTTTGGGGGGGGGAGGGTGTCCACATGCCCCCTCCCCAAACCCCATTTAAAAAGCCTTTAAAAATAAAATAACTTGCCCGGTCACCATTAAACTCATGCCGGAGTTCTCTTGGTGAATAGGAATGACACGCCAGGAGTAGCAGGGAGGAGAATAATTGCTCCTATGTGCCAGGAACCTGCATATTACTGGCTGGTAAGGTATTTTATTTTTAAAGTCTTTTTAAGGGATTTGGGGAGGGGGTGGGGGCTGTCTTGGGTTTCTTGGGCTTCAGGAGCCAAATAAACACAAGACAGCTGTGTAGATGGGCACTGGAAATCATGCAGCACAATTCCTAGTCCCCATCTACACAACCCTCGCAACTGAAAAGACCCGGGTCTTCTGAAAGACCTGGGTCTTTCAAGGTGTCAAATTACTTCAGAACAAAGCGGGGTTTTCCTGCTTTGTCCTGAAACCATTTGCTTTTATGTAAGGCATCGTTTGGACACCCTATGTAAAGAAGCGGAAGGGCGTGCATTTTAGGGGCTGACTGTATGGGCCCTAAGCCTGACTCCTTCCTATAGCATTCTGTCCATTCTCCACAAACACTCTGTTCTTTTCAGGAACAAAACATCTTGGTCAGTCAAAGTTGATTTGACAGTAATTAACAACAACCATCACCCCAAACCAGGATGTTGTAATGCCTCTAGCTTAGAAATTTGTATAGGATATAACATAAAGCATATTTTTGTAACTGCTAAAAGCGTTTGAAAGCGTCTGTTATTTGGCTGATTGGATTCTTTGTTCCTGAAAAGAACAAGGTGTTTGTGAAGAAGGAACAGAAGAGCACTAAGTTTTCTTACACAAAATGTAAGTCACTCATTTTCATGTGCAGAAAAAAAGTGCTAGTCTTAAAAAGATAATGTCGACAGCTGTACTTTCTGGGCTCATGCTTTTGCAGTGTTCATCTTTTGTCTTTGTACAGACATTTTGTCCAAGTTTAATTTAAAATATGCTTAAGGTGATCAACTCTTGAATCTTTGGATGGGGCAGGACCTTTTCAGGAGTAGCACCCCAGTTATGGGGCAGACTCTTTTAAGCACCAATGAATGCCTATTTACACAGGCATTACCCAGCAACTCATTAATACACCCAAACTCTCCAAATCTAGCAGGGATAATATATATTAATCCTCTGTCATCTCATTTTTCTATTGCTTTTAAAATGTCCCTGTTTCTCCCTTTTCTTCTTTTGTTCTCAGCTTATTTTATTTGCTGCAAATTGTGTGTAAACAAAATATAGAAGGAATTTGCACTCAGTGAACTCAGCAGGGGAGAAAGGAGGGGAGGAATATGGCTTTTCAAATAAGGATAAAGCGAAAACAAATTGTCGCCGCGTTTGATTTTTTCATTTGATAAATTTATTATTAAGCATGGCTGGTGGGAACGAGAGAAGGGGCCTTCTCCATGATCATCCCCTGACTGGAACTCTCTTCCTAAAGAAATAAAAACACCCTCCTCTTTGCTTTCTTTTGAAAAAAAAACTGCTAAAAACGCATGTTCCCTAGCATATAGAGAGGAAGAGGGTGAAAAACGCATCTTACTTTAACTCTGCTGGCTGCATAAACATCTTTAATAATTTTAGCAACTTTATGCATATTTTAGACTTGGCTAGACTTAGGTTTATGATTAATGCCAGATATGTCATTATTGTCTGGTTATGTTATTTAATTTTATTTGTCACTTACTTTGTTATAATTATGAATTTACTTTTGGGATTAGGCAGGGTTGTTTATTTTGTCTTTGTTTAATGTATTATGGCATTGAATGTTTGCTAATTTTTGTTGGAAGCCACTCTGAGTCCCTTCAGGGAGATAGGGTGGAATATAAATAAAGTATTTATTTATTTATTTATTTATTCTCCACTTTATCTTCCCAAAGGGACTTAAAGCATTTTGACATAAAATAATTGGTGTCCAATTTAAAATATACAAATAAACAAATATTAAAACAGAATTAAACACAAACAGCATTAGAAAAAATAGGTTAAAATCAATCAAAACATATTCAAAGTTAAAACCATAGCATCTTGATCACATTTTATGTTTTTAATTACTTTTTAAGTTGTCATCTGTGAAATAATAGATGGTGTGCACATGTAGTCTTGAGTTCCTCAGTTTTAAAACTGCTGTGTCTATAGAGTGCTCTGGATCTTGTGGCTGTATTTCATGTTCCATTTAATGTTATAGTTTCATGTTTTATTTTCCATTAAAACAATTCCTATATTTTAGTTCTTTTCCAACATCCTTCACCTTTGGCTGTGCTGATTAAGACTGATGGGGGCTGCAGTCCTGCACCATGAAGAGGGTTGCACTTTGCCCAACCCTGCCATAATTAAATGATAAATAAATACTAATTTTAGATTGCCTCCTCAACACTGCATGTTCCCTCTAGAGATAAGCAGATTTCACTGGGAAGGTTTAACAAACTGGAAATTCAATCAAGTCAAATGGGATCTAAAATAAGAAGTATTTAAAATAAGAGAATGAAACAGTGGGGAGTTTCCATGTTGGTGGGCACCTCAGGTGCACATTACCTAAGTTTCATACATTAAATCTCTACTGGAGATTTTCAATGAGCACTTTTATACTTTCCATCCCCGTCTTGGAATTTTAGTACAACTTGAAACCTTTATCATCTGCTTCTAAGAATAAGCCACATTTTTCTTTGCTCTTCCTTGGTTTTTCATGAAAGAAGAGGAGGAGGAGGAGGAGGAGGAGGAGAGATGGATACCTTGCCTTCCTTAAGACACTTTCTTTAAGTATAGATCGAAATACTCAAAATTTGATGGGAAAGGATTTTGATGCATCTCTTGTTTTATCTATCTATCTATCTATCTATCTATCTCTATCTATCTATCTATCTATCTATTCATGTCAGGAGCAACTTGAGAAACTGCAAGTCGCTTCTGCTGTGAACTAAATAGGACTAAATAGTATTCTGATTGCATGGGGAACTTTTTTAAAAAAAATGTTAAACTTGCTAATAGAGTCTCACTTATCCAACATAAATGGGCCAGCAGAACATTGGATAAGCAAAAATGTTGGGTAATAAGGAGAGATTAAGGAATATTAATGTCAAATTATGTTATGATTTTACAATTAAGCACCAAAATATCACGTTTCAACAACAAATCAACAGAAAGAGCAATTCAATACACAGTAATGTTATGTAATAATTACTATATTTACAAATTTAGGACCAAAACATCTCAATGAATTGAAACAGCT
Source organism: Anolis sagrei (assembly GCF_037176765.1). Lineage (NCBI taxonomy): Eukaryota > Metazoa > Chordata > Lepidosauria > Squamata > Anolidae > Anolis > Anolis sagrei. The sequence continues at coordinate 36,654,172 of NC_090022.1, read as the reverse complement.
GTAGCTCCAGGCGGGAGACAGACTGAATTGGATAATACAGAACGATAGATGAGCAAATGGTGGATTAGTGAGACTCTACTGTACTCTGATCTTTTACTAGCTAGCTGGATCCTTGGCAGCCTGGAGCAATTTTAACTTAAATGTGCTATTTTGTCCAAAATACCAAGGAAACAATGCTGTTAGGACTGTCAGAATAGTGGTATGAATGTTTTTAATTACTTTCAAAACGAATAATGCTTTCAACCACTTTATGCTTTCAATGCTCAGCTCAAGTGCTCAGCAAAAAGAATAAAATTCAAAATGGTGTCTTTTATTACTTATCTAAACTATGTAATGTTATCATTTTAGACCCTTTCACACTGTAGTTCTACAATGCCTTCAACCTATAGAATCCTGTGTTTCGGATTCTAAATACTCCTCCTTGAACTTGAAATATCAGAATTTCACAGGATGGAACCGTGGCAGGTTATTATAGCATTCTTAGTGGGTGCATTTACACTGTAGAACGACACCACATTAGCTGCCATGGCTAATTTCTATGGAATCATCATTTTACTAGATCTTTAGGCTTCTTTGCCAAAGAGTTCTAGTCTCTCACCAAACTATACATCCCAGAGCACTTCCAGACAGCACTAAATCATTAGTTTTAAACAGGGGAAAAATCCTGGGACTTCAGAAGAGGTCCACATACAGACCTGTTGGTCCTGGGATTTCTGACTTGGTTGTCCAGACTGCTGCTTTGTTACGAGATTTAGAGGTTTCCAAGATGGCTACCACAGACTTCCTCCAGAAACTTCGGTGATTTTGTTTTTGTTTTTGTTGTTGTTTTTGTAAAAAAAAAACAAACCTCAAGATGTGGATATGCAGGTATATGGAGAATCACTGCAGCAAATCACTGTAAAAGTTCTATTCTTTGTCCTGGCCAGAGAAACTCTGCCCTCCAGGCATTTCACGAAGTATCTGCCACAGAAACAAAATTTACAGGATAGGACCACTTCTGCCCAAGTGAGCACTGCACAGTCAAACAGGAACACACAAGCCAGGAACAGAACTTTGTCATTATTGACATTTTTTAGAGACTGGCTGCTTGGCCATCTTTCCAGACAGATTTGATTGTGTACATCAAACAACAGGGTGCTGTTCCTGGGTTATACATGGCTGTTCCTGATTGCTCTTATTGTGAAAAGATGTACAACATTGACTAGGGGGTCACAACTTTGTCCTGGCCGGAGAAAATGTGCCCTCCACATGTTTCATGGCACACAAACAAAGTTCTTGCCTTCCACTCAAGTGTCGCCTTCTTTTTAGGAACCAATCAATCAGGAACAAACATCTAAAATCCAGATAAAAAATCCCGTCAATTCGGAGTGCAGGGGCATACAGACACACGAAGATCCACATATTCGGCTCAAAACTGCTATATTCCCATATCTGGAAATCTCAAAGTTTTTGCCTTTTGTAGTGATTGGTTCTGCTTACAAGGAACGGCATCTGGCCAACCTCCTGTTTGTTGCAGAAGCTCCTGGGATAAAGATACTGTCTGGATGAACCCCCAGTGTTCCAAAGCATTGAGCTATGGCAGTTGAAGTGGTGTTAAATCTCATTAATTCTACAATATAAATGCACTCTCGGTGTAGTGTGTAAAGGCCTCAGACAGGAAAATCCCAGCCGGAAAACAGACTTCTACACACACAGGTTAATGCTACAGCAAATATGATTCTGTATCACAATACCTCTCAGCATTTAAGTGACTTGGTACTTCTGTGTTAATGTACTGGGATCTGACTAAACAAAGTTATTTTGCTACCTTGGGATCTATTGCCTTTTTTGTCTAATGGCAGTGCCGAACCCTGATTTAAACACACCATCTGAGACTAGTAGGTGTACATGACTGATTCCATCAACCTTATGGTCTATCCAATGGATGCCTGTCATAAGATGATACTTTGCATTTGGCACCTAATTACTGAAACACACCCTCATTCAAGGACAGCAGTAGTTACTTGCAGATTTTCTCATGATAGGATTCTTGTCAGGTATGTGAGTTTTTGAACCACCTCACCTGAGTTGCTCTTCCACTGTACAAATATCATTACATTCTCCATCTATGTCAGACATGGATGCTATAGACAGTGAATGCGAAATTCAGTCAAAACCTGCACAAATATTAGGAGAGCCCGCTACCTTTGTGTCCCTGCTGGCTATTCTCCTATTCAAGGTACATGAGACAAGACATTCCAAAACTAACACGTGCCTAGTAGCTATAGTAAAACAAGTTGAGGGAGTTAGGTATGTTTAGCCTGGAGATGAGAAGACTCAGAGGTAATATGATAGCCATCTTTAAATATCTGAAGGGCTGTCAGCTGGAAGATAAGAGTGAGTTTGTTTTCTCTTGCTCAAGAGGATAGAACCCAAATGAATGGATTCAAAGTACAAGAAAGGATATTATAAGCAAATATTAAGAAGAACTTCCTGACGATAAGAGCTGTGTATTCATAGCAGGTGATGATTCTCTTAAGGTTTCCATGGGGCAAGGGTGGACAACTACGGAATGCTAGAGGGCACTAGCCTTTTAGGAGAACTTGAAGGGATGTACCAGCTCATGCATCTACCGCCGCAAAACAAAAATACCCCCAACATCATACATGGGCATATTTTGGGTATTACCAGGCCACTCAGGGGTATTATAGAGCTGGAAACAGTTAATTCAGGTTCGGGGGGGGGGGGGGCTTTCCCATATAAATTGATACTCTTTTTTCTACAATTCAATTGGGACAAACTTTCTGTTTCAATTTTCTGATTTCAACCCATTCTCTTCCAGAAAATGATATCTGACTGCATGGTAAAAATAATCTCCTCTTTGGATTTTTTTTACTTTTATTTATTGTAGTTTTAACATATTCCATGTTTAAACCTTCTTATACTCATCACTTCTCCTTAACAAATTGTACAGAACATGTATGTCTTAATGCCTATAATATTTCATCCTCCTGCTTCATTACATATTGTCCAATCACCCAGTGCAGATCAGTGCAAAAGGGAACAATGGTTTCAAATAGCAGGGAAAGAGATTTAACTGAAAATATTAGGAAGAACTTTCTGGAAAGTGGCCTAGCCTGCCTGGTAGTGTGGTGGAATCATCTTCCTTGGAGGCTTTTCCGCAGAGGCTGTTTATTGGGAGTGCTTTGATTGTGCCTTCTTGCATGGCAGGGGGTTGGACTGGATGGCCCTTAGGGGTCTCTTCCAGTTCTAGGATTCTAGAATTCTATATCAGGAGTAGGCAATACGGGATCTAATGGATAGACTTTTTTCTCCTGTCCACCTGACCAAGGCCAATCCTTTTGGAATCCAAACGTTTCCTGATTTTCCTTCACATTCTGCCTCTGAAAGAGAAGAGGAAGGGGAGAAAAGGGCAGGGAGGGGACTTGGGGAGAACCCCCTCCTGGCCCACCCACCCTGCTCTGGCCCACCATGTGGCCCCCAAGTTAGAAAGTTTACCTGTGACTGGGATAGACAGTCTGAAAGGGTTGCTGGCCACAAAAAACAGCCTTGGAAGAAACATGCAGCCCTAGAGCCAGACTAAACACTGCATATAGTTAGTTTAAAAGATATTGCTTTGAACATTAACTCAAATGTGGCAAATGAGTCTTCTATTTTTGCCGTCATCTTCTTCTCACTGTTATACAGACACTGATCCCTTGGTTCTGGATCTGTTTTACTACCTTGAAAACACAGACTATTAGAGCTGTGTAAAATACAAGTGTATTTTACTTTTCCTCTCTGCCATATAGGAACACATGACTAAACAACTCCTCAAATATGCCCATCCAACATCTGCTTAAAGACTCTCCAAAGCAATTTATTCCACTATCAAGCAGCAATTACAGTTAAAAAAAATTCTTAAGGTAAAATAGGTTTTCTTGTAATTTAGATCCAATTGCTTTATATTCTATTCTCTAGAAGAGCAGAAAACAAACCTCTTCCATTTACTACATGACACCCATTCAGATATTTACAGATAACTTAAATACCATCTCACCATGGCTGCCCTGGTGGCTCAGCGGGTTAAACCACTGAGCTGCTGAACTTGCTGACCAAAAGGTTGGCAGTTCGAAACTGGGGAGTGGGGTGAGCTCCCGCTGTTAGGGCCACCTTCTGCCAACCTAGCAGTTAAAAAAATGCAAATGAGCCAAGAAAGGGGTACATATATTCACATGTGGTGGCAATGCAAATATGTACAGAGGTTCTGGGGGAAAGTTATAGTAGAAATATAAAGTATTATGAAGAAAAAATTAATATAAATCCAGAGACTAGATGTCTTCACTGTATCTGGTTGTGATCCCCAGATTGTGCCAGTCAGCTTTTATATGATATTGTTTCTAGAGCCCACTTTTTGCTTGATATTCAGGCAGTGAATGCAATTCATTATAAGAATTGTAGAGATTTTTTGTCATGAAAGGAATAGAAATATAATAAAATTGATTATATAGAAAACATTCAAATGTGAGTAGATCAATAGGTACTTCTTCTGCAGGAAGGTAACGGCGCTTCATGCAGTCATGCTGGCCACATGACCTTGGAGGTGTCTACGGACAATGCTAGCTCTTCAGCTTAGAAATGAAGATGAGCACCACCACCTCCCAGAGTCAGGCATGACTAGATTTAATGTCAGTGGATACCTTACCATCTCAACAATTGGTCTTCTATTTTCCAAGCTAAAAATACCCATTTCCCTCAGTTGTTTTTCAAAAGCCTTTGTTTCTATACCTTTTGTCATTTGGTATAGCAGGAGTGGTCTCGGACATGGCCTTGAGCTCCCAACGATTTTTGGTCCTGGGAGATTTCAATGTCCATGCCGAGGCCACTCTCTCGGGTGCGGCTCAGGACTTCATGGCCGCCATGGCAACCATGGGCCTGTCCCAACTAATATCTGGTCCCACCCATAGTGCCGGGCACACTTTGGATTTGGTTTTTGCACAGGGATGGGATGAGGGTGACGGATTGGAGGAGCTGTCCATTGCTCCATTGCCATGGACCGATCACCACCTGATCAGATTTAGACTAACTGTGCCTTCTAACCTCCGCAGGGGTGGTGGACCCATTAGAATGGTCCGCCCCAGGAGACTTATGGATCCAAATGGTTTTCTGACGGCTCTTGGGGATTTTTCCACCTCCTTGGCAGGTGACTCTGTCGATGCCCTGGTCTCTTGCTGGAATAGTGAGTTGACCAGGGCAATTGACACAATCGCTCCGGAACGTCCCCTCTCGAGTAACCGAGCTAAACCAGCCTCTTGGTTTACTGAGGAGCTGGCAGCGATGAAGCGAAAGAAGAGGAGGCTAGAGTGTGTGTGGCGCCAGAACCCCACCAATCCAGCCCAAACACACCTGAATGCCTTTTTAAGGTCCTACGGTGTAGCAATAGCGGCAGCTCAAAAAACATCTATTACAGCCAATATTGCATCCGCGAAGAACTCTTCCGAGTTGTCAGGGGCCTGTTAAACCCGCCAAAATGCGAGACCTCGGACAACTCGGTGGCTCGCTGTGAAGCATTTGCTCGATTCTTCACGGATAAAATTGAGCGGATTCGGTCAGGCTTTGACGTCATGTTAACGGCAGTCTCTGGGGATGTAACGAGAACATCTGCTTGTCCAGCTTTGTTGGTTTCGTTTCAATTGGTTCAGCTTGAGGATGTGGACAGGATCCTTGGAGAGGTGCGACCCACCACATGCATCCTAGACCCCTGCCCATCCTGGCTAATAAAAGAAGCCAGAGGGGGTTTGGCAGTGTGGGTGAAGGTGATGGTTAATGCCTCCTTACAGGAAGGAAAATTTCCAGCGAGCTTAAAACAAGCTGTTATAAAACCGCTGTTGAAGAAACCATCACTAGATCCCACTCAATTTGACAACTATCGGCCAGTTTCCAATCTCCCCTACTTGGGCAAAGTCATGGAACGTGTGGTGGCAGCACAACTCCAGGGGTTTCTGGTAGACACTGATTATCTAGATCCAGCACAGTCTGGCTTTAGGCCAGGACATGGAACTGAGACAGCCTTGGTCGCCTTGGTAGATGATCTTCGCAGGGAGCTAGACAGGGGGAGTGTGTCCCTGTTAGTTCTGCTGGACCTCTCAGCGGCCTTCGATACCGTCGATCACGGTATCCTTCTGGGGCACCTCATGGACATGGGGCTCGGAGGCACTGCTCTGCAGTGGCTCCGATCCTTCCTTGAGGGTCGATCCCAGAAGGTGTTACTGGGTGACACCTGTTCGGCCCCACAACCGTTGTTGTGTGGAGTCCCACAGGGTTCTATTCTGTCCCCTATGTTATTTAACATCTACATGAAGCCGCTGGGGGAGATCATTCGGAGTTTCGGACTAAGATGTTATCTCTATGCAGATGATGTCCAAATCTGTCACTCCTTCCCACCTGTCACCAAGGAGGCTGTCCAGACCTTGAACCGGTGCTTGGCTGCTGTGTCGGACTGGATGAGAGCTAACAAATTGAAATTGAATCCAGACAAGACAGAGGTCCTACTGGTCAGTCGTAAGGCCGAACAGGGTATAGGGTTACAGCCTGTGTTAGATGGGGTTACACTCCCCCTGAAGACGCAGGTTCGCAGCTTGGGAGTGATCCTGGACTCACCGCTGAGCCTGGAACCCCAGGTCTCGGCGGTGGCCGGGAGAGCTTTTGCACAACTAAAACTTGTGCGCCAGCTGCGCCCGTACCTTGGGAAGTCGGACTTGGCCACGGTGGTCCACGCTCTTGTTACATCCCGATTGGATTACTGCAACGCACTCTACGTGGGGTTGCCTTTGAAGACTGCTCGGAAACTCCAACTGATCCAGCGTGAGGCAGCCAGATTGCTCACTGGAGCGACATACAGGGAGCACACCACCCCCCTGTTGCGTCAGCTCCACTGGCTGCCGATCCAATTCCGAGCACAATTCAAAGTGCTGGTTTTGACCTACAAAACCCTAAACGGTTCCGGACCAGTGTATCTATCCGAACGGATCTCCCTCTACGTCCCACCTCGGAATCTAAGATCCTCTGGGGAGGTCCTGCTCGCGACCCCGCCTCTCTCACAAGTGAGATTGGTGGGGACGGGGAGCAGGGCCTTCTCGGTGGTGGCCCCCCGCCTGTGGAACTCGCTCCCCGGGGAGATTAGATCGGCAACGTCCCTTCTCTCATTTAGGAAGAGGCTGAAGACCTGGATGTGGGACCAGGCGTTTGGACACTCAGGCAGTTAAAGAAAGACTTGATGACGAGCTGGAACTGGACAAGACAGAATGGATTTACGGAACTCCGAACTCTGAGCTCAGGATTAGCCTACTATTGTGTTTATGGTGTTACTATGTATTGATGATTTATTTTAATTTGTAATTGCTTACTTGTTTTTATATATGTATGCATATGTGACAAGGCATCGAATTGTGCCTTTCTCTGTAAGCCGCCCTGAGTCCCCCTAGGGGGTGAGAAGGGCGGGGTAAAAGTGACGGAAATAAATAAATAAATAAATAAATAAATTTTGGTCACTCTTCTCTGGACACATCACTGTTTACCAATATCCTTCATGAACTTTGGTGGAAATAACAGGGCACAATATTAAAGGTGAGGTCTGACCAAAGCAGACCAGAGAGGTATTATTGCTTCCCAAGATTCCCCAGGGTTTGATATTGATGAGTCCAGTATCACTTTTTTTTACTACCACATTACACTGCTAACTCACATTCATCTTGCAGTCTATAAAGATCCCTAGATCCTTTTCACATGTACTGCTTTCAAGTCAGATGCCATCCACCTTCTATTTGTGCATTTCATTTTTCTTGCTTAAACGTAGTAGCTTCCATTTCTCCCTGTTGAAAATCCTTATGTATGTTTTGACCCAGCTGAAGTTCATTTTGAATTCTGACACTGTTCTCTGGGGTATTCATTACACCTCCTCCCAACCTGGAATTACATGCAAATTTGACAAGCATGCCTTCTGTTCCATCATCTAAGTCATTTATAATGATGTTTAAAAACATTGGGCCCAAGACAGAATAAGACCTGTCACTCAAGTCACCTGGAGTCCTCTTTGGGGTTGAAAAGAGCAGGGTATAAATATGGTAAATAAATAAATAAATTCTCTCCAGGATGAAGAGCAACCATTGATGGGTTAAGTCTTTCAACCAATAACAGATCCATCTAACTGTGGCACCTTCTCACACACTGTTCACAAACTTATAAGTAAAAATATCATACCTTAGTAGTTACAACTCCCTTAAAGATTTAGAGGCAACCACTCTTCCTCATTTAATATAAGGTCAAAATGGACATCTCACAAGAATGCCCTGCCTTGTTTTCCATTTGTTTTCAATAAAAGCATACATGTGAGCGTCTGCCACTTTGAGTGGGGGGAAAAAGTGAGGAGTGGGGTTGCCTACAGTGCTGTAGTTGCACTTTTTGAAATGGATCTTGTCACAACAGTGTAGATATATACACACTGAATATGTATATGTATGCATATACATAACGTAATATTAGGATATTTACCATGCACTGCCTGAACTTATGCTGAAGCTTTAACTTATTATTTGAATAAAATAAAAAATTGACTTGTTGGCACCTACAGTCTTTAAAATTAATGTATTGTTCTTTAAACTGCATGAAAACATGTACATTGGTAACCTACGCAAGTTCCTGAAGCCGTTAATGAACTAGGTTTTATTCATCTTTGTTTTGGCTCCAGCCAATAATGCCTTAAATCTGCTGATACTATGATCAAGCATATGGACCTTCACAACTTAATTTAAAGGCAGGCAAAGTTATACAACTCTAGAATATTTTAGCCCTGAAAGACTAATGACTGCATCATATGAGGTCCTTTTTGGCAGCATGCACTGGTTCATCTCTGCTTTTATGATAGAGATAGAAGTCAATGGGGGGGGGGGGGATCCAGGTGACTTGGATCGGGCAAGCGATGCAGGGAGTGGGGCGATGGGTTCCCCAAGTCTCCCAATGCGCATTGCCAGATTTGCCACAATGCATTGTAAAATAAGTTATATTGGAGCAATATGGAGTAGACAGGAACTGCACATGTATGTACAGTATACACAAAAATATGATTTGTACAAATTTTGATGTCAAGCATATCCTGTACAGATCCACTCAAATTGTTTCTACATGATTGTACATTCCAGGGCAACAGCTTTCAGGAATGAAAGCACAGCTCAGTTCTACAAATGTTTAAAAGTAATCCAAATAATATGATATCAGGAGCAGGAATGATAGATGTGGGAATTGTGCGGTCCACCAGATACTGTTGGACTGCCCTGGCCAATGGACAATGATGAGGAATGTATTGTCAAAGGCTTTCATGGCCTGAATCATTTTGTTTTTGTAGGTTTTTTTGGGCTATATGGTCATGTTCTAGAAGCTTTTTCTCCTGAAGTTCCACCTGCATCTATGGCAGGCAGGAAACTAGGGTTTATATATCTGTGGAAGGTCCAGGGTGGGAGAAAAAACTCCTGCCTGTTGGACCTAGGTGTGAATGTTTCAATTAGCCACCTTGATAAGCATTTGATGACCTGACAGTTTTTAGGTGTGGCTTATTACTGCCTGGGGGAATCCTTTGTTGAGAGGTGATTAGATGTTCCTAATTGTTTCTTGTCTGGAATCCCCCTGTGCTTGAGTGTTGTTCTTTATTTACGGTTATAATTTTAGAGGTTTTTTTTAAAAAAAAATATATTGATAGCTAGATTTTGTTCATTTTCATAGTTTCTTCCATTCTGTTGAAATTGTCCGCATGCTTGTGGATTTCAATTGCTTCTCTGTGTAGCCTGACATGGTAGTTGTTAGAGTGGTCCAGCATTTCTGTGTTCTCAAATAATATGCTATGTCCAGCTTGGTTCATCAGGTGCTCTGCTATGGCTGACTTCTCTAGTTGAAGTAGTCTGATGAGGAATGCTGGGAGCTACATGCATCAAAATCTAATGTGGGGAGATCATGATTCTCCTCTCTGACATAGAAATATTTAAAAAGAAGGGTATTTATAGTTGAAATGACTATGAAAAACTCTTATCCCATGTATCACAGATACCAAAAAGGGTTCTTCCCTATAGGGATCTAGATTACTGTTGCAGTATTATTAATATATCTCCTATATCATGGTACTCCTATAGTATCTTTAAGTATGCATATATATGTATGTGCACACACAACAATATATAGTATGATGGCTAATATAATGGATTAGTGTGGTACAGATCTATACCTAGTTGTCTAGAACTGATTTCCATTCAAGAGCACAGTATATCTTGAAGTATTTGGTCCTAAAGGCACCAAATCTGATCTGCTCTGATTAAGAGGAGAAGAGGCAGACCAGTTCCACCATGTTAAGGCCAGAAGGAGATGTATGGCCCTCTCTCCATCCCAACTGCCACTGTCTTGTCCTCAGAGAGATAGAAGAACCAGCTGGACTTGATCTCTTCTTACGTAGTTATTCTCCTATCCTTGTGTGTCATGTCTGATTTAATTTGAGGTCAGGGAACGATCAAATTAACCATTTGTAAGCTGCTCTGAGAACCTTTGTGGCTGAAAACTGGGGTTTTAATCCTTCAGTGAATGCATGCTTGAATGAACAACTAAATCTTGGAAGTTTAGCAGGATTCTTTATTAGTACTTGGATGTAAGACTGCCAATGAATACAGTTGCCATAGACTGTATTTCAAAGGAAGGAACTGGCGAACCACATCTGAGTATATTTTTTTTTTGACCAAGAAAACCCTAAGAAATTCATGGGGTCGCCAGGTTGGCTACATACATAAATGCAATTGCTTGTGATCAAACGCACAAAACCTGTGATTGTTATAAAAAGATCTGTAGCTCTGAAATGCAGCCATCACTTTGCAATTACAAATGCAGATGATTGTACAAAAAAGTGTTACCATTTAAATTCCTAGCATGAAATAGGGATCTATCAAGAGGAAGTATTCAGACTCTCCTGGGCTGTTTTCCGTGATCTCTGACTTCTTGTACGCTAATTTGTCACAAATAAAGAGTAAAAACTGAAGGCCTCATTATCCCCTCATTCCCTATCCCCAGTCAGAGTCCATCAATTACTCCGGCATCTAACACTTTCTCTTGCTGTTATTTGTCTGCCGAAAATCACCCTAGTGAAACAACTTCTCTCCCTGGAAAGAAAATATATGGTGTACCTATGCACAGAGTGACAAGGATGCTTGTAGAGTGGATTTCACACAGAGAAATAGTAGGAAGGGGCAGGAGAAAGCTGTCCTACCACTGTCTAATGCTCTCCCATTTTAGATCATAGCCTCCAGGGTTGTTTTCAGTGAAAACAAAGGTTTCAACTAGAATAGCAATGGAAAATAACCATTGGGAAAGCATATATACAAATGTTAGCTTCATAAGGGTGTCTGTCATTTCCTGGAATGCTGTAAGGGTGATGGATTCATTCCCAGTGATTATCATACTCCAGACATTTTTAAAAAACCCATGGCTGATCTCCAAATCAGCATGGCATAGTGGTTTGAACACTGGACTATAACTCTGGAGACCAGGGTTTGATTCCTTGCTTGGCCATGGAAACCCATTGGTTGACTTTGGGTGAGTCACATACCCGCAGCCTCAGGAAATCCCTTAATGGGTTCACCTGTGCAACCGCATTTCCGTCTATGAACCCATGCAACCTCTTCGATCTTCCAGAGAGACCCTTCTCTTGCTCCCGCCCTCATCGCAAGCGCGACTTGTGGGGGCAAGAGAGAGGGCCTTCTCTGTGGTAGCCCCTCGGCTCTGGAATTTGCTCCCCAGAGATATTAGGCAAGCTCCTCCACCCTGGAAATTCTTACAAGGAGCCTGAAAACATGGCTGTTCCAATGTGCCTTCAATGACTGAATGTATGACAATCCCTGACCAAACTCCACATAAAATGTCCTCAGAAGCACTTTATTCTCTGGTTTGTGCAATGAAATCCTACTTTATCCCCCGGATCCCCTTCTTGATATTTTACACTGCCCTATCTCCCAGTGTTTCAAAATTTTAATCTTTGAATTTGGCCCTTCCCACTGTGATCATTTTTAGTCTTTAAATGTTTTGATTTTATATCGTTGTGTTGCCTATTTACATTGGTTTTGTATTTTATGTTATTTTATTTTCTGATTTTCTGTTGTGTTTTTGCGTTATATTGTGTTTTCTGTATTGATGGGCATGGCCTCATGTAAGCCGCCCCGAGTCCCCATGGGGAGATGGTGTCAGGGTATAAATAAAGTATTATTATTATTATTATTATTATTATTATTATTATTATTATTATTGCCCTATGTCAGAAATGAATGACTGGAAGGTACAAAACAATGAATTTTAGCTGCAAAGTTAGAACAGACATTAAAGTATAATTTGCCCCTATTTTAACCCTGGAAGAAAATTATTCTGTCCTTTAGTAACAACATACATGGCAGTCGTGATCTCCATGAAAGTGGCCAGTGAAAAGTTGAAGAATAACAATAGAGAACAGATTGGCATGTACTCATGTGTATATATGAAAGAAAATGAAGAAATAATTACTGTAATATAAATAAGAGTTCATTATAGTGTGACTCCCATATTTGTGAGGAATAGATTCCTAAATTTACTGTGGAGAAAGAAAAGAGTGGGTAACAATGAACCCTATTTAAATATACAACTTCCACCAGAAGTTACTATAGAGTCACCTTGGGAAGTATCCTGGGAGACCTAGAAAATTTGTAGAGAACTACCTCTCTAGCAATTTTGTAGGCTCTCTGAGATAACTCTGTGCAAACCCCTGATGGAAGCATACTGAAGAATCGCTGGCAGAACTTGAAAATTCCTAGAGATTACGTATTTTGTCAGATTCAGATCAATTAAACTTCGAGATCAGTATGGCTATGGGTGTTGTACTTTACATCTCAGCATCATAGGGATCATCAATGATCTATCTCTTTCCTGCTTTGGCTTTTGTCCAGGTGCTATTTGCTATGGATTGGATTTGCACTGGGTAGACCTTCTCACAGAAGCCTTCAAAGAAAAGGCTGTGCTCCGTTAAGTAGAACCTGTGGCCATCTTAATATCCACGTTGAGCTCCAACCCTCACCCCTACTTTTTTGTCTTTAAAATGTGGTCTTTCCTATCACCATTGTCCATTAGACTATTTCTGTATCCAAAGTAGCTTCTGGAAAGCAATATTTACATTTTATCAGTGGGCCCGTACTCTGCGTAGTCATTTTCATCTAGTAGCTCTTGCACAGCTTAGATCGTAACACCTTTTTCTTTACCTCCATGGTCCTCTATTGCCTCTGACAGAAATTCAATAAAATTGTCTCTCTCTCTTGACACAATATAGAGTGCTCTCCCTAGATGGAACCGAGTGGCAGGAAGACTTAGAACAAACTTCTCTCAAAATGTTGAGAATCTCTGTCCCTGTTTCATTACACAGCAAGCCTTTTGGTTAAGATAATACATTGTTTTTATAAAGTGATGTGCCACTTGTATAGTTTTTGGCCAATTCATTTCAATCACAATTGCCATGCCTGTTTCCTTTTTTCAAAAAGGAATCTTTTTATAAGTTTGCAGTCTGATACTAAAAAGAGAGCAAGGAATTATTACTACTCTTTCTATACTAGACACTCCAATTCTAAATCTCTTTTGACCTGCTCCCCCCACCTCCAGAAAAGCACACTTCGTTTCCTTTCAGCTTGTTATTTTTCTTGTGAGTGTTATGAAGTGTTCACTCTGAATGAAATTTTGGCTGTCTTTGAGATAAGTGGAACTCTTAACCATTCGCATCAATGAAGAGAGGATTAAACTGTGGGGTTTCTTTAAAAAGTGATCGATGATTACTTGCAATGAGACATGTAACAGATCTTACCAACCCATTGTCCATCATTTTCCTTAACCTTCACATTTAACGTGCTGGCAGAGACATTTATACACTTTTTGACTTCCAGGAAAGGAGCTTCCATACAACCCCATTATCCCATCTTATATCCTGATTGGCCATTTCAGCTTTTGAGAAATGGAAAAGAACCAAGTATCAGTAGCTGCAATTTTAACTGTTTACTCTATACAGTAAATCACAAAATAGTAGCACTAGAGTACCTTAGTTCTTTGGAATTCTGATTCTGGCTCTACACTGCAGAATTAATGCATTGACACTACTTTAACTGCTATGGCTGAATACTATGGAATCATAGGAATTGTAGTTTGCTGAGGCATCAACACTCTTTAGCAGAAAAGACTAAAGACCTTGTAAAATGACAACTGGTATGATTCCCTAGCTTTAAACCATGGCAGTTAAAGTGGTATCAAAGGTCATTAACTCTACAGTGTAGATGCACACTGAGAGTATTGTGGAAAATTAGTATGTCATAAGTTTCAGGATGTTACTTGGAAATAAATGCAGCTATTGATATGATTTTTTTTAAAAAAAAATCTGCTCTTAAGTCAACAGTGACATTATGAATGAAAGACTTCCAAGACACATAGTTAATAAATGGCCTTGCTAAGGTCTGATAAATTCGTTGGGGCTGTCCCAACAAGTATCTGGCCCTACCACAGAGCTGGACACACACTAGACTTGGTTTTCTGCCAGGGATGGGAGAAAGGTGGCAGTATGGAGGAGCTGACCATCACTCAGTTGACATGGACCGACCATCACCTGATCAGGTTTAGGCTTAATGCACCCCCTAACCTCTGCAGGGGTGGAGGACCTATTGAAATGGTATGCCACAAAAGGCTTACAGATCCAGATGGATTCCTGATGGCTCCTGGGGATTTCCTCCACCTTGGTAGGTGATCCTGTTGATGCTCTGGTCACTCTCTGGAATAAGGGGATGACTAGGCAATTGACATGGTTGCTCCAGAATGTCCCCTCTCAAATAGCCGAGCTAAACCAGCTCCATGATTCAACAAGGAGCTGGCAGCAATGAAGAGAAAAAAGAGGAAACTGGAGCATGTGTGGCATTTAAAGCATAGTGAATCAGACTGACACACAGCTGTGTGCCTACCTAAGGGCATGAGCTGCAGCAATAGACACCACAAAAAAAAGGTTTCTTTGCGGGTAATATTGTGTTTGCAAGAAACCGTCCAGTGGAGCTGTTTCAAGTAATCAGAGGGTTGCTAAATCCCTTCTACCAAAATGGGATCTCTGACAACTCGGCAGCCCGCTGCAAAGCATTTGCTTGGTTCTTTACGGAGAAAGTCGCTCTGATCCGTTCCGGCTTGGACACCATGTTAACAGCAGTCTCTGAGGCTGTACCACGAGCACCTGCTTGTCCAGTTTTGATGGATTCATTTCAGTTGGTGCAGTTGAGGATGTGGACAAGATACCTGGAGAGGTGAGAACAACCACATGCATCCTAGATCCCTGCGCTGATAAAGGAAGCTCGAGGGGTTTTGGCAGGGTGGGTGAAGGTAGTGGTTAATGCCTTCCTTTGTGAAGGCAAGTTTCCAGACAGCTTAAAAGATGTTGTTATATAACTGCTGTTGAAAAAATCACTGGACCCCACCCAACCGAACAATTTTTGGCTAGTTTCCAATCTCCCCTTTTTGTGCAAAGTCCTGGAATGTGTGGTGGCCTCACAACTCCAGGTGTTCTTGGAAGACATGGATTATCTCCAGGTGTTCTTGGAAGACATGGATTATCTCCAGGTGTTCTTGGAAGACATGGCACAGTTTGGCTTTAGGCCAGGACATGAAATTGAAACAGCCATAGTCACCTTAGTGGATGATCTACACCAGAACTGGACAGGGGAATGTGCCCCTGTTGGTTTTGTTGGACCTCTCAGTGGCCTTTGATACTGTAAACCATGGTATCCTTCTGGGGTGCCTGGCGGGAATGGGTCTTGGGAATACTTTTTTTACAGTGGCTCCGGTCCTTCCTGGTGGGTTGTTCCCAGAAGGTGTTGTTGGGGGACACCTGCTCAGCCCCACAGTCATTGTCCTGTGAGGTCCCACAGGGCTCAATATTGTTCCCCATGTTGTTTAGCATCTACATGTTGGGAGAGATCATCCAGAGTTTTGGAGTTTGATGTCACCTGTATTTAGACAACACCCAACTCTATCACTCTTTTCCACTTGCTACTAAGAAGGCTGTTCAGATCCTGAACCGGTGCTTTGCAGCTATGTCGGGTTGGTTGGGAGCGAATAAATTGAAATTGAATCCAGAAAAGACAGTGGTGCTCCTGATCAGTCATAAGGCTGAACAGGGTATAGGGTTACGGCCTGTGTTGGACAAGGTTACACTCTCCCTGAAGACACAGGTTTGCAGTTTGGGAGTTTTGAACCCATTTCTTTTGGCAATCCAGGGTATCTGTAAACCACAAGTGAATTGACTCTTCTCACCAGCTTTCTTCTCACCAGCTTTCTTCCATCTTTCCCAATCATACATAGAAATGCAAAATATGACACCATAACTCCTTAGAAAAGACAATAATGCTTGGTAAGGTAGATGGCAGTAGGAAAAGAGAATACCACATTACAAGAAATCAAGGAAGCCACAGGAGTCAGTTTGCAGGATCTGAACATGATTGTTGATAATAGGAACATTTGGAAGTTTCTTGATAGAGTCCCCATAAATCAAAGATGAGTTTATAGTAGTTACCATTTAGGTGTATAGCAGCCCTAAGGTTTTTTATCCCCTCACTCTCTCCACCATTATTTGTGGGGAGAAATCAGAGTAAGGCAATCTAAAACAGTTACAAATAGGATTAGATGTGATATGTGGCCACATATCATGTATCATAGATGCAGAAATGCAGCTATGAGCCAGTTTTTCAGTGGAAGCATTTCATGGTAATTTGTATGCTAAGATTAATGCAAATGTTATGTATGGCCAACTATTTTTGGCAATTGTTGACTTTCAAATCCCACAGAGTGTTTCTTCAGTTTGATGGTCAAAGGTGTTGCCAATTGATCTCAAAACAAATTGTTCTTCCTCCAAGGGAGCAAATCTGAAAGACAGTCCCATTCATAATTGCTGGAGGAATTCACATTGAAGCCACGGGAACTAATAATAATGTCATGAATCAAGCGGAGTCAGATTTACTCCCCAGTCTATTTAATTCTAAATTAGAATATGGTTATCATTTTTTGAAAACATATACACAAGCATGATACTCAAAATGCTCCTTGCTTCACTGCTGTAAAAGCTGTTTTATTCTTCAGCAAGTATCAGCAGGAGCTCAGATGGCATTCAGGGGATTTTATTTATTTATTTCTTTTGAAAGGGCCATGCAGCCCCGCTGGTTATAATGAGTTCGTATTTGTCAAATAGGCTTTATGCTTAAATAAAAGGTTAATGATAAACAACATTTTTTGAACCGCTGGGCACACCACTCAAGCACTGGGTATGGCATTCATCTTGAACAAACCAGAGTTCAGAGAAAGATCTATACAAATAATATGAAAAAGAGCATGCTATTTCAGCATTACCATATACTTACCAGAAGAAAAGGAAACGTGAGAACACATTCCCCTGCCCCCACAACAAACAAATCTGTTTAGTATCATTTTGTGAACAATATCACAATATATTTGGAACTAAGGACGTAAAGATCAAGGTAACGTATGCTATCTTGCCATGCACCATTGCTATCTTATTGAAGTCTGTAATTGTGTCCTTGGCACAATTGTTTCAGAGTAAATTCCACTGAAATTGGTGAGGATAACTGCTCTATTTTCAACTCAAGAGATCGTCACAAAGCTGAATCCAGCATATTCAAACATCAGTCATGGCAATATCTTTCGGCTTTCTCGTTACACCACTGGTATACAAACCACACAGACAGCAGACGCTACCTAGAGATCAAGCCTGACCCCATGAATGATAATGTAATCTAGAGAATTTAACCGACAACAGGAATGCATGATCTGGATTAATTGTTAACAAAGATAGGGGAACATTTTTGCTTTTTTGAGCCTTGGTTTTGCAGCCCTCCTTCTCTCTCTACAATATGATTCATGAAAATGAGACAGTTACATTTTCAAGTAACTGTAATGTATTGTTCTGCCAGAACCCAAAACAAAATGAATTGTAACAATGATGTATAGCAGCAGTGGGGAACATGTGGCCTTCCAGCTATTGTTGGATTCTACTGTCACAATCCCTTGCTCTTGGTAAAGTTGGCTATGAGAAATAGCAACTGCAGTCCAACGGCATCTGGCAGATCACAAAGTCCACATCCCTCGTGTAGGGAAACAAGCCAGAATCATAAACCGTAGATTGAAGTTGGCTTGTGTCCCTAAACTGAGATGGAGAGAAGATTTTTTTTGCTCTATGAATGACATCTGGCCTGTCGTATTCTTTCCTAATTCCACCCTAGTCTCCCCTATCTAGAAACTTTACAGCAATTCAGCTTGTTTAATTCAAACTTCATGTGCAACTGTGGATGAAAGAGTTATCTCTCTTTTCCCTGCATGTCGCAATCTCTACCTGGCAATTAAATGTGAAAAAACCTCTAATTGACTCCTGTTGGAGGCCTTTCTCAAGCATAAGTACTGCATGGTGGGTGGGTTGAAAGCAGGAGTCTGAATGTGTTGAAGTATTTTATGAGCAGGAACATCTATGTACATACATATACAAGTATATAGGTTTGGGAGCATTTCAGGCCCACGCCTCTCCAGATTAGGAATGAAGAAAATAATTATATTACCAGTGACTTGGGGTCCAAGTAGGGAATGGATGGTTGTCTCATCCAGCTGCTATATACAATATTAAATACCCTTTTTGACAAGTAATGTGAAGTAAATATTGTAAGAGAAGTGATGCCAGAAAACAATGTTTAGCTATAAATCATGAATATTAGGAATAACTTCCTGACTGTGAGAGCTGTTCAGTAGTGGAACTCTCTGCCCCAGAGTGTGGTAGAGACTCCCTTCTTTGGAGGCTTTTAAACTGAGACTGGATGGCCATCTGTTGGGGGTGCTTTGAATGCGATTTTCCTGCTTCTTGGCAGGGGGTTGGACTGGATGGCCCACAAGTTTTCTTCCAACTCTATAATTCTATGAAATCCCCATTTGCATTTCCTTCTGTTTGTTGCATGCTGCAAGTATACACCAGAGGCACCTGAAGCGGTTAGCTTCTGGTCAAAGGAAATTTAGTATAATGCCAAGTTTTTAACTTCGTTTGTGGTTTTCTATACATTATAACTGTATTCTCAATTTGCTTCTGACACGATAAATAAAAAAAAGTTCCTTCTGTAATTGTCCCAAGTCTTTGTTATCTTCTACTAGTAGTATAGTGTCATCTGAATATTTCAAATTGTTGATATTTCTTCTTCCAATGTTCACATTTCCTTCCCCCCATTACTCTAAATCTGCTTTGCATATGATACATTCAATGTACAAGTTAAACGAATAAAAACACCAGTTTTTATTGGAAACCATTGAGTTTGTCCTTATTGTGTCCTGATGGTAGCCTTTTGGTTAATGAGATCCCTGGTGTTCCCTTTCCTGGAGGCTGGAACAAGTGTTTCTAATCCATAGGCTAGTGTTTTGTTTTCCATATTTCTTAACAGATTTTAGCTAAAACTGCAACAGATTTTGGTCCCTTCTAAACCATCTTTATATTCCAGAATCTGATCCCAGATTATCTTCTTATCCCAGATTATCTATAATCCAGTTCAAAGCAAAGAACCTGGGACCAGATCCTGGGATATAAGGACCGTGTAGAAGGGACCTTTGTCTCTGTAGCTTGAAGCAGCTCCATTGGTATGCCAGCTGTTTTTGGTGATGTATTGGTGGTGGGTCTGTAGCTGGTCGTGGAGCCCTATCCTTGATCTGCATGTTCTCCCGCAGTAAGGATATTGGTTTCCAGACGGAAGGCAGTCCCGGTCAGGGTTGGCTTGGGGCACCTTCCTCTTGGCATATTTCTCCCTTTCATGCCTCTTCAAAGTCTCAGCACTGCTGGTCACAGCTGACCTCCAGTTAGAGTGCTCAAGGGCCAGTTCTTGGTGTCTATGCCATGGTTTTTAATCCCATTTTTAAATTGCGTTTCCTGTCCACCAACATTCCGTTTCCCGTTTTTTAGCTTGGAGGAGAGCAACTTTGGGAGACAGGCATTCGGACAACATGGCCGTTACAGCAGAGTTGATGGTGGAGGACAATTGCTTCAATGCTGGTGGTCTTTGCTTTTTTGAGCACACTGACATTTATCCGCCTGTCTTCCCAAGAGGTTTGCAGGATTTTTCAGAGGCAGCGCTGATGGAATCGTTTCAGGAGTTGCGTATTACGTCTGTAGACAGTCCACGTTTTGCAGTCGTACAGCAGGGTTGGGAAGACAATGGCTTTATAAGCAAGCACCTTGGCAAAATGGAACTACATAGAAGAATTGTCCACCTTATGCGACTGCGGAGCAGAACAGACTCAGCATCTGTAATCTTGCCCACAATGCCCTGCTTCATGCACAGAGGAAGAACTGTCTAAAGCAGGCATGGGTAAACTTGGGCCCTCCAGGTGGTTTGGACTTCAATTCCCACAATGCTAGGCATTGTTGGAGCTGGAGTCCAAAACACCTGGAGGGCCCAAGTTTGCCCATGCCTGGCCTAAAGCTACAGACAATGCGGTCGCTGTGGCCCGTTTTGGGTCCAAAATCATTTCATCGCTTGTGCGCCCTTTATTTTATCGGTTTTATACTTGAGTTGTTGTAGGTTTTTCAGGCTATATGGCCATGCTCTAGAAGCATTCTCTAACAGACTAACAAGTGACCATCACCCATAACCCCCCAAAAAACAGCGAAAAGGACTTAAAACCCCCAAAAATCTAAATGACAAAAAGCTAAATGTGGATACAGAAAAAAGGGAAGAGGGAGGTAAGGAAGGGGAGAAAGAAAGAAAGAAAGAGAAAGAGAGAAAGAGGGAGTGGAAATAAGAAGGAAAGAGAGGAGCATGGAAGCAAAGAGTGAAGGAAGGAAAGACGTAGAGAAGGAAGAAATGAGAGAAAGTAGAAGGAAAAGAAAAGGGAGGAAAGGAAGGAGAGAAGGAAGGACAGAAGGAAAGAAAAAAGAGAAGGAAGGAAAGAGAGAGCGAAGGAAGGAGGGAAAGAAGGAGAGAAAGAGGGAGGGAAGGAAAGAGAATGGGGGATGGAAGAAAAAGTGAAGGAAGGAAAGAGGTAGGGAATAGGCCTGTCGGTTTTGTTTCGTTAATTCGTTATTTCGTATTTAAATCGTTTTTTTTTGCATATCCGACGCGATATCAAAACATATTTTCAAACCCGGAAGGGTTTGAAAATATCGAAACAGCAGCCCCATTTTTTTTACGAGCTTCAGCTCGTCTCGTAAATGGAATGGCGGCTGCTGTGCTGACTTCAGTGCTGTGGTCATGTGCTGATGCCTGGGAGCCAATCCGGCGCTCCCAAGCACCCCAGCAGTGAGTGCACCGTGGCAGGAGCCGATTGGATGGCGCTCGGGCTCCTGCACCCCCCCTCCTCCTCCTACCAGCTGTGTTGATGAAAGGGCGATGCTTCTGCGTGCCTCTAAGCAGGGAGCGTGCGCGTGTGTGCGCGTGTGCGCGCGTGTCCCTGCGATAAGGCTGCCTGGGGCGCCGCTTGGGCCTGGCAGGCATCCCTCGCTGCCGCTTTGGCCGCCTTTGCCTGAGGCGGGTCTTAGCCGAGCCTTAAGCCCGCCGCTCTCTCTTGCCGGCTGCCTGGGCTTGTGCCTGCGCTGGTGCGCGCGTCCGGCGGCGGCGGCGGCGGTGCCGCGGTCCCGGGAGCGGTAATGAGATGGAGGCAGCAGAAGGACGGCGCGATAAGGCAGCCGCTCTGCCCCAGCAGATTAAATTGGATGGCGCGCGCGCGCTCACCCGAGGAGGAGGAGGAGGAGGGCGCAGGAGCCGGAGCCGATCGGATGGCGCTCTTGCTGTGAGTTTTCAGGCTCTTTTGCTGTGATTTTTCAGGGCTGTATGTATGACCATGTTCCAGAAGCATTCTCTCCTGACATTTTGCCCACATCTATGGCAGGCATCCTCAGAGGTCTGTTGGAAAGTCTAGGCCTGTTTGATCAAGAAAAAAATTTCGATATTTAAAATACTAGGCAAATGGAGTTAAAAAAATGTTTTGTAAATATTTACGAAATTTCGTAAATAACAAAACATTTTTTTGGAAAGTTTTGTAAATATTTTAAATATCGAAACAAAAAAACACCCCAATTACGAATCGATTTTAGAAACAAATTTTTTCTTGATCAAACAGGCCTAGTAGGGAATGAAGAAAGTAGGGAAAGTAGAAGGAAAAGAAAAAGGGGGGAAGGAAGGAGGTAGAGATGTAAGGAAGGAGAGAAGGAAAGAAGAAAAGGGAAGGAAGGAGGGAAAGAAGGAAAGTGGGAGGGAAGGAAACAAGGAGAGAGAATGGAGGATGGAAGCAAAAAGCAAAGGAAGGAAGGAAAGAGGGAGATAATGAAGAAAGGAGGGATAGTAGAAGGAAAAGAAAAAGGAAGGAAGGAAAGCGGTAGAGATGGAAGGAAGGAGAGAAGGAAAGAAAAAGATGAGGAAGGAAAAAGAGAGCGAAGGAAGAAGGGAAAGAAGGAGAGAAAGATGGAAAGAAGGAAAGAGAATGGAGGATAGAAGCAAAAAGCGAAGGAAGGAAGGAAAGAGGTAGAGAATGAAAAAAGGAGGGAAAGTAGAAGGAAAAGAAAAAGGGGGAAGGAAGGAAAGAGGTAGAGAAGGAAGGTAGGAGAGAAGGAAAGAAGAAAAGGGAAGGAAGGAAGGAGGTAAAGGGAGAAAGAGAGAGAAGGTTGGGTTGTTGTAGGTTTTTTCAGGCTATATGGCCATGTTCTAGAGGCATTCTCTCCTGATGTTTCACTTGCATCTATCTGTTGGAACTAGGAAAATGGGTTTATATATCTGTGAAAAGACCAGGGTGGGACAGAGGACTCTTTTCTGCTGGAGCTAGGTGTGAATGCTTCAACTGACTGCCTTGATTAGCATTTGAAAGCCTGGCAGTGCCTGGAGCAATCTTTTGTTGAGAGGTGATTAGATGCCAATGATTGTTTCCCCTCTGCTGTTTTGCTGTTTTAAAACCCTCTCCAATATCTCTCCTTCTACTCCATGCTATGTTTGCACAGCTTTGTAAGAAAGTGCCAATATTCAGGTGAATAGTAAATGTTTTGTGACCCCCTTTTCCTTCTGCCAGAACCATAGGCTTGTGGGTGATAGAGAAAGGGGTAATCTAAAGGCCTCAATGTACCTGGCAAAAGTCCTTTTAGTACAGACTTGCCACTTCCTTCTCCGTCTCTATTTTCCACTCTATTAATTGGGGGGGGGGGGGGCTTACACTTAAATAAATAAATAAAAACAACAGAGAGGATGCAGGCGAAACGTCAGGAGAGAATGCCTCTAGAACAGCGTTTCTCAACCTGGGGGTGGGGACCCCGGGGGGGGGGTCACGAGGGGGTGTCAGAAGGGTCACTAAAGACTAGCAGAAAACACAGTATTTTCTTTTGGTCATAGGGGTTCTGTGTGGGAAGTCTGACCCAATTCTTTGTTTGGTGGGGTTCAGAATGATCTTTGATTGTAGGTGAACTATAAATCCCAGCAACTACAACTCCGATATGTCAAGGTCTATTTTTCCTCCAAATTCCACCAGTGTTCACATTTGGGCATATTGAGTATTCATGCCAATATCTATTATTGTTTCAGTCCACAGTGCTCTCTGGGTGTAGGTGAACTACAACTCCAAAACTCAAGGTTAATACCCACCAATCCCTTCCAGTATTTTCTGTTGGTCATGGGAGTTCTGTGTGCCAAGTTTGGTTCAATTCCATCTTTCAGAATGCTCTTTGATTGTAGATAAACTATAAATCCCAGCAATTACACCTCCCAAATATCAAGTTCTGTTTTCCCCCAAATTCCATCAGCATTCCAATTTGGGCGTATTGGGTATTTGTGCCAAATTTGATCCAGTGAATGAAAATACATCCTGAATATGAGATATTTACATTACGACTCATAACAGTAGCAAAATTACAGTTGTGAAGTAGCAAAGAAAAGAATGTTATGGTTGGGGGTCACCATGACACCAGGAACTGTATTAAGGGGTCGCGGCATTAGGAAGGTTGAGAACCACTGCTCTAGAACATGGCCATATAGCCTGGCGGGGACGAGAGATAGGGCCTTCTCGGTGGTGGCCCCCCGGCTGTGGAACACTCTCCCTGTAGACATCAGACAGGCGCCCTCCCTTATGTCATTCCGCAGGAGCCTAAAGACTTGGCTATTTGAGAAGGCGTTTAACTGAGTGCTAAAACAATTGGTAATGACGACTGGAACGGAATATGGACTACGAGATGGGTTTATGATTCTATGAAGAGACGGAGCAGATGATTTAGTGTAATTATTTGATTGTTATATTATTGATAGTTGTTGATATTTTGTTGTGCTATTGCTCTATTGTAAACTGTGTTTTTATATGTCGCCCTAGGGCTGAGAACGGCGGTCAACAAATGAAGTAAATAAATAAATAAATAAATAGCCCGAAAAAACCTACAACAACCCAGTGATTCCGGCCATGAAAGCCTTCGACAATACAGAGAGAAGGTTGGCCACAGCAACGCGTGGCGGGCACAGCTAGTGTACAAATAAATGTATAGTAACAATAATTCTTTTTTCTCTCTTCTTCTCTTCCTTCCTTTCGCCTGCCTTTATCTCTTTTCCTCCCTCCTTCCCTGAACTTCCAAAGCAAACTCTTCAGCCTGGCCTCGCGCCTCCTTCAGAAGCCAGCCCCGGGCAAGAAGGGGGCGTGGCTTCCGGCGCGGGGGCGTGGCCTCGGTGCCCTTAGGCCCCGCCCCCTCCGCTACCCTCGCGTGGCCCGATCAAGATGGCGGCTCCCATGGCGTGGCGGCGCGCTCCTTCCTTGCTGCTGTGTGGCCACAGACCGGTGAGTCCGGCCGGCCTCTTCCTTCTCTTCCTCCTCCTCCTCCTCGCGGCCTAGCAGCACATCTCCCTCGTTGCCCTCTGCAAAGAGACTTCTTCTGTAGAAAGACTGTAAAAGGCCGTTTGACACAGCTTGGACTGCCCCTGGCTCAGGGCTATGGGATCCTAGGAGCTGCTGCAGTTGTCAGTGAGGCAGAGAGAAGGCGATAGGCACACTTTGGGAAACTGAGACCCCCCCCCCCCAACACTGAAAGGGGGTGTCAAGCTGCTTTGATTTCTACACTGTGGACTCACTCCTAATCCTCTGCTGAGTCCTTGTCCCCCTAACCTGTCTCTACTCAGAAGTGACTGGGACTTGCAGTCACATTTAGCCATGCTTTTCCCTCCCTTCTCACAACTGTCATTGGTTTTTCTGGAGTGAAAAGAAGAAGGCACTCTGCACAAGCTCAGAAGCATTTCGTTGGTATTGAGCAAAGCCAGAAGGGAAGGGAGCAAAGTGCATCTACACCAGGCATGGACAAACTTTGGCCCTCCAGGTGTTTTGGACTGCAACTCCCACAATTCCTAACAGCCGGTAGGCTGTTAGGAATTGTGGGAGTTGTAGTCCAAAACACCTGGAGGGCCAAAGTTTGCCCATGCTTTTAGGATTAATTCATTTAGTTACCACTTTTAACTGCCAGGTCTCAGTCCTCTGAAATTATTAGTATTTTATTTATACCCTGGGTTGTTGTAGGTTTTTCGGGCTATATGGCCATGTTCTAGAAGTATTCTCTCCTGACGTTTAGCCTGCATCTATGACAAGCATCCTCAGAGGTTGCATGGGCATCTATGACAAGCATCCTCACAACCTCTGAGGATGCTTGCCATAGATGCAGGCGAAACGTCAGGAGAGAATGCTTCTGGAACATGGCCTTATAGCCTGAAAAAACTACAACAACCCAATGATTCCAGCCGTGAAAGCTTTCGACAAAGCCGGTAGACTGTTAGGAATTGTGGGAGTTGCAGTCCAAAACACCCGGAGGGCCAAAGTTCGCCCTTGCTTGATCAACACTGTGGGTTTCATCACGTTTAACTGCCAAGTTCACTGCTCTGGAATTATTATTGTTATATATTTATACCCTGCTTTATCTCCCCCAAAGGGGACTCAAAGCAGCTTAATATAAAAACATTAGCACTGCATTTAAATGGAGTCATGGGATTTGTAGTTTGGTGAGGTGCATCTACACCAGGCATGGGCAAACTTTGGTCCTCCAGGTGTTTTAGACTGCAACTCCCGCAATTCCTAACAGCCTATCGGCTGTTAGGAATTGTGGGAGTTGCAGTCCAAAACACCTGGAGGACCAAAGTTTGCCCGTGCCTGATCAAAACTCAGGGATTAATTCATTACTTTTAACTGCCAGGTGTCAGTGCTCTGGAATTATTATTTATATCCTGCTTTATTTCTCCCAAAGGGGACTCAAAGCAACTTAATATGAAAATATTAGTGCATCATTTAAATGGAGTAATGAGATTTGTAGTTTGGTGGGGCACTGGCACGCTTTGTCAGAGATGGCTAAAGACCTTGTAAAACTACAACTCCCGTGATTCCATAGCATCGAACCATGGCACTTCAACTGGTATCAAACTGTTAATTCTACAGTGTAGATTAGGCATGGACAAACTCCTGGCTCAATGCTATGGGAGTTTTGCAAGGTCTTTAGCCACCTCTGCCAAAGTGCTTGGTGCCCCACCAAACTACAAATCCCATCATCCTCCAGCACTCATCCAAGGCAGTTAAAGTGGTGCTAAATTGCATTCATTCTGCATCAGGCCTCGGCAAGCTTCAGCCCTCCAGGTGTTTTGGACTTCACCTCCCACAATTCCTAGCAGCCTCTGTGGAGTAGGCCTCTGTTCACCCGAGGACAGAGCAGATGTGGTTGGTACTTTGAACCTCTGCCTCCTTATTTACTTTGACTAAGGAGTTGTTATCGCTCTGTCATAGAAGCATAGCCAGTATACCTGCTCTGCTAACTTTCTGTGCCTTTTTAAAATGTAAGAACAGCATAAACAGACATATTCTTCTGGAATTTGTACTTTGTTTCCTATTTATTATTCTGATTAGGTCTAATAGCACTGAAGATAATGAGAGTATTATATACCAAGTTATAAAATCATAGAATCAAAGAGTTGGAAGAGACCTCATGGGCCATCCAGTCCAACCCCCTGCCAAGAAGCAGGAATATTGCATTCAAATCACCCCTGACAGATGGCCATCCAGCTTCTGTTTAAAAGCTTCCAAAGAAGGAGTCTCCACCACACTCCAGGGCAGAGATTTCCACTGCTGAATGGCTCTCACAGTCAGGAAGTTCTCCCTCATGTTCAGATGGAATCTCCTTTCGACTTCATCTATAGATCGAGGGCAGGTTTGGAGGCCAAAATTATGGATTTTGATATGACTCCTGGATAAATCGAGGGTCATTCTGCAAAAGGGGGAAACACCAGGGCTGCCTCAGGACCAGTTCCTTCTAGGGCCTTTCCACACAGCCCTATATCCCAGATTATCAAGTAAGAAAATCCCACATTATCTGAGTGTGGACTCAGATAACCCAGTTCAAAGCAGATATTGTGGGATTTTCTCTCTTGTTATTCTGGAATATAGGGCTGTGTGGAAGGGCCCTTGATTATCTGAGTCCACACTCAGATAATGTGGGTTTTTTGCCTTGATATTCTGGGATATAGGGCTGTGTGGAAGGGGTCCCTACACTGCCATATCCAGATTACACTGTGTAACACATATATTGTTCCTGGGTTATAAATGTAATTTCCTATTTGGTTTCATCATAAATACATGGAGAAATTTTATTAAACTGCAAAACTTTGTTCTTTTGGGATGTCCTGTAGCTCATTTTGCTTTTTTTACAGTGAATATCTCAGGGCCCTTCCGTACGGCCATATAACCCAGAATATCAAGGCAGAAAATCCCACAATATCTGCTTGGAACTGCCATGTATTCCAGTTCAAAGCAGATAATGTGGGATTTTATTTAGTTGTGTGGAAGGGGCCACAGAGAGTCTGAACTGATTCAGCATAGCTTGTGGCAGCTACAAAAATGAAGTTTCTGGAGTAATACAAATACTTTCAAAGTTAGTACTTACTTAGGCGATCCCTCATAGTCCGAGGATGATGGTCCTTCAAGTGTAGTGTCCTGGCAGTGGGTCTGTAGGTGTCTGTGACGCTAATAGTACACAATTAAACAGTACCACACAATTAAAGTTAGTACCACACAATTAAAGTTAGTATCACACAATTAAACAGGAAATTACACTTTGAAGCCAGGAACAGATTTTTTTGAAATTTTGTTACATAGTGTTATCTGGTTTGAACTGGAGTCTGTGGTAGAGTAGACTATATAATCCTGTTCAAAGCAGATAATCTGGATTCAGAAACTGGATTGTATGGCTGTATAGATACAGCCTGACTGCTATCATTTCCAAGACCAGGCATTTTAAAAGTTCTGAAGCAATGCCACAGCAGAGAAAGTAGGTTCTCCTGAGTGAGACTAAGACCAGACTTGGCAACAGTATGATAGCTGGGACCCTACGCTAGTTGAAGGGAACACATGCACGAGACAGCGGAGCGAGTGAGAGATGCAGCTGCGACAGGATAGCAGTGAAGTAATTTAACTCAGGAGGGACAGGATAAGGGTGAGATAATGTAACAGTATCCCCCTCCCCTTTTTTATCCTTCCTACATTGCAACGACTCCGCCTCAGCAGTGAAGTAATTTAACTCAGGAGGGACAGGATAAGGATGAGGTAATGTAACTGTATTTCCCCCTCCTTTTTATCCTTCCTTCCATTGCCATGACTCTGCCACAGCTGCGTCTCTCACTCGGTGCACTCACTCACACATGTGTTCTCCTAATTCAGATCCTCATTGTGCAAGCAGTGTAGCGTAGGGTCCCAGCTATCATACTATTGCCCCAGACTTTGGTCTTCCAGGTATTTTGGACTCCAGCTCCCACAATTCCTAACAGCTGATAAATTGGCTGAGATTTCTGGAAGTTGAAGTCCAAAACACCTGGAGTACCAAAGGTTGGGAACCACTGGGCTGAGTAAGCTCTTGCCTTTTCCCACTCCACGAAGAAGATGGTATCTTTTTTGATCAAACTCACACTGACCCATGAATAAGATAACCCAGTTATCTGAGGCTGAGTTTTTGACTAACATTTCTAGATTTATACATGAGTGTATAGGAGAACTTTCCAAATGGTGTGTCGCAACATGTTCATTTGTTGGCTGTATAGGTGTGTCATATGAACATAATGAAAAACCTCTGATTCTATGTGAAAAAAGAAATAAGTAATATATATTTTTAAAATGTAAATGAAAGGTGTTTATGAGATATGTTGGGTCCCCATACCTTTTGTTATTACAATTTCTGTTTGTGTCTTTATCTCTTACAAGGGGTTGTTTTAACTTCTGGTTTGCCATTTTGGGCTTCAAAATGATGCCTGTCTCAGAAGTGTGTCACCAACATGAAATGTTTGGAAAGTTCTGGTACATAGGGTAATGGACACTGACAATGAGTGTAACTTGTTCTATTGCTAATACTGGTAACTATGGGCCCATGTACACAGGCTTAATAACCTGAGGCAGGAATGAATGGGTTTTATGGTGTTCACATGAGGCACAGTTGATTCAGCCCCCATGATGGTAAGGACGCTTAACATAGTCCTGCCCCACATTACCTAAAGTCAGAAGATGCTCTGGAGCTTCCTTGCATTTTGGGGCAGTTTAAACAGTTGAGCCACTTCCATTTCAGAACTGGTCACTGTTGTTAACACAGGCACCCTACTTTCCCGGGGTTTGGGGTGATCCCTTCTTTCCCCCTCTCTCCTGTCCGAGCCTCACAGATGCTTTTTCAAGCATTAGGAAAGGTGCCAAGCAACAAAGGAGCACATTTGCGCACTGTCATTACTTCTGTGGCAGTGACAAGATGACAACTGATAAGTAAACTCTGTCATAAGTTTACGTTAGGTTTGCCATAAGTCTGAAACAAAGATTTATGGCAAATTTGAATGGATGCAGTGGATCCCTTTTCCCCTCACCCAAACACCTAAAGTGTCCTCCATAGGTGGCCCTGGATTGGTACCATTAGCTGCTGATTCCTGAAGAGATTTCAGGAAAGAAAGAAAACCAGTCATCACCAATGAGCACAAATGTGATGCAAGTTATAGAACATAGAGTTGAAAGAGACCGTAAGAGCCATCCAGTCCAACCTACTGCCATGCCGGTAAATACCATCAAAACACTCCCAAGAGATGGTCATCCAGCCTCTGCTTAAAATCCTCTAGAGAAGGAGACTCCACCACGCCCCAAGGCAACATATTCCACTGCTGAACAACTCTTACTGTCAGGAAGTTTGTATTAATGAGGTTTATGTATGTCTTCATTTAATCATTCTATAATTGATTCAATTGGCCTACTGTAATTGGGATTAGCAGTTGGATTTAGGACTATATAAACTCTGCTTGCTTGCCTGCCAACCTAAAGGGTATGTAATGGATTCTGTTTCCCTCTGCCTACTATTTCTGATGTGTTGGCTTCATATTTTCATCTTCGTTCTACTGTTGGAGTTTTTAATCCTATGACAGTCCTCCAGTACCAGGTACTCTTGTTTTATAGGAGTTAAAAGTGATATTTAGCGGTTGATTTATTTCTGTACATAACTGCTGACATATGGTAAAATAAAAACATTTAGCACGATGAAAGGATACTAAAAATCATGTGCCACCTGGAGCTGCACAAGTGTAGTTAATTGGTCTTGCCTGGCTTTCAGTTACAAGAATTTTCCTAACCGAGGTGTGTATTAAATGTTGAGAAAATATCTGTTCTTAACATTAAGGATTTTTCTCACTAGAAAGCAAGGAGCACCATGAGTGGGGTCTTGAGTATATAGTTGAATTTTGGAATCAAAGGTCTTCACTAATGAGAAGGTTAGTCCAGTTTTCTAACTGGAAACAGCTGCTTCTGAATGATTAAAGAGAATATTAGTGGAATATATAATGCGACAAACTTTTAGTATTGGCCTTCAGTTCAATTGCTATCCACAATCAGTGTGTGTGTATGTAGCTTGTGCCTGTGTGTGTATGTAGCTTCAAGCAAGCTGCTGACCCATGGCGACTCCATGAATTCCATAGAGATTTCCCACACAAATACCAACAAGGAATTACCGTGTTTAGCTTCCAAGATCAAGTGAGATCTGGTACATGCAGGGTATCTAGGCTTGGTGTCCAACCGTGGTTGGAATTAAGGGCACAGGACCCCATGATTGTAAAAAAAAAAAAACTTCAGAAAATGCTATTTTCTAACTCAAGAGAAGATTTCTCTAGAAATCTCTAGGCTTTCAAGCATGACTTTGTGGTTGACTTCCAGCAGAAGTTATCAGTGAGTCATATCAGAATAATAACTTATAATAACTTTATTCTTATATCTTGCCATCATTCCCCGAGGGGACTTGGAGCAATTTACATATGGGACAGAATGTCCACAAAACATACAAGCAAAAACAATTTATAAAACAAAACACATTAAAGTAAAAGCATCATGAAATACAACAACAAAGATTAAAACATGCTACAACATAGAAATATGAAAGTAATTGCAATGGAACTCCATCAGAAGGTGATCAGGATTACTAAAATGGGTTTATGTGTATAGATTATCGTAATGGCCTGACTATGATTGTGGAGAATGTGGTTTCATAGTTGTAATTGCAATGTTTTATATGTTTCATGCTCTTAATCTCATTTTTTTAATTGAAAGGTTTTTTTAATTGTATATTGGAGGTATATTGTTTTAAGGCATTGAATGATTGCCTATGCTGTAAGCTGCCTTGAGTCCCCCTCAGGGTCGAGAAAGGCAGAATATAAATACAGTAAATAAGTAAATACATACATAAAATGTGCATGTCCAAGCTAAGAAGGACTGGGCAGAGGCAAACACCATACTTTAGGTCCGGGGAAGTGGATGAAATGCAAAACAAGAGTATTGTGACTGTGGTGGAGGCGAGAGGACGGTCTTCTCGGCAGATCTTAGAGCTCGTGTCGGTTCATAGGTAGAGATGTGATCATGAAGATAGGCAGGGCCCGAACCATTTAGGGCAAAGGTCCTCAAACTAAGGCCCGGGGACCAGATACGGCCCTCCAAGGTCATTTACCCAGCCGTTGCTCTGGGTCAACCTAAGTCTGAAATAACTTGAAAGCACACAACAAAAACAATGCTATCTCATCAGCCAAAAGCAGACTCACACTTCCCAATGAAATGCAAATAAGTTTAGATTTGTTAAAATGATTCTCCATTTTAATTATTGTATTGTTTTAAAGTGTTTTTTTTTTTTTGCACTACAAATAAGATATGTGCAGTGTTCCTAGGAATTCATTCATTTTTTTTTCAAATTATAATCTGGCCCTCCAACATTTTGAGGGACTGTGACCTGGCCGTCTGTTTAAAAAGTTTGAGGATCCCTGGTTTAGGGCTTTGCAGGTCATAACTTGCACCTTGAATTGGGACCGAAAGCTTATTAGCAGCCAGTGGAGCTGCTTTAATAGGGGTATTGTGTACTCCCTATAATCAGGTCCACTTAGAAGCCTGGCTACCAACCTTTGGACCAATTAGAGTTTACAGGCCATACTTTGGCCGCAAACCCTGCCCTTGACTTTTTATGCATTTACCTCTTTATTTCTTCTGGATCTTCCAGATGATTTCATATTTTGTATCAGTGTGTTTTTAGTCTTATTTTGTTTCAACTTATAGGTTTCCCATTTGGAGACCATTAATTGATTAATTAAGTGACACTCCCATTAGCCTAAGCTGGCAAAGCTAATAGAGAAAATGGAAGATGCAGCTAAACAAAATTTATTTCCATGTTAAAATATGACTTAAACACAGACATACTGGAGGGTCACATATTCCTCAACTTTGTGCTCACCTGTGGCTTTGTAGCATCTGCCTCACTATGAGAATGGAGACTTGTTCCAGCTCGTCTTCTCCAATCTCATGCCATTCAAATATTTGATCACTCCTGACATTTTTAGATGGAAATGTTAGGATTTTTCATTTATACTTTTTGGATTTTATTCTACTGAAATGCTACTATTTCTCAAGATTGAGAAGAGACCATACTGGAATGACTTTTCACATGTTGCTGTTGCTCATGTTTGGCTCTCTGCCAAACCTCTCATGGCCTGCATGTAAATTCCATAGGTTGAAATAAATATACCTATTTTTATAGCCTCAATTGGGGATGTTTTGTGGACCAAGAAGCAAAAGACTGTAAAAAAAAACAAAACCTGTCAGTTGAAAGGCATTATGAAATTGTGGTTGTTCTGTGGTTGATGTTCCCTTGGGAAGGCCAATTACACACTGGTGAGTGGGATGATACATTTTAACAATCTACATTTTACGAACTTTAGAAAGAAATACTATTTCCCTTTTTTGGATTATGTCTTTTACCCAGCTATTTACAATTCTTTTCAAAACATCGACACTCAGCATTTGTTAAATACTGAATGAAATAAGAGGCACATTTCAATTTAATATATCAAAGTTACCACTCAGTTCTAGAAAGAAAATATATTTTCAATGCTACTCTCTTCCATTGTTGTTCTTTCCCACAAACTAAATTTTAAGTATCATCTGGTCACAAATTTTGGAACTTGTCTGTAGAAACTTTTTAAAAATACAAAAAGGGCCATATTTTTTTGAATTGATAAAACAGTTTTTTTGGCATTTCATTCTTTACGCTGTTGTTTTGATGATTTTAAGGAGCAGTGCACATTTTCTCCCTTCAATCTAGATAGGTTATGGATCACAGTGTAATTAGTTTTTTAAATTTAGAGATTTTAGAGATTTTAAATGATACTTTAAGGATTAAATATGTTAATAATGATGTGGATTACATTATGTCTTGTTCATTTATGTTGGTTTATAATTTATTGAGTAGTTCTTGACTTGTTTATTGATTTGCTTATATATTACTGTTGGCATTGAATTTTGCCATTGTGTATTTTGTTGTGAGATGAGCTGAGTCCCCTCGGGGAGATAGGGCACGCTATAAAGAAAGCGTCATTTCATTTCATAACATTATCAATTTATTTTGCTACTAGCCATCCCCTGCCACACGTTGCTGTGGCCCAGTCTGTTTATATGTGTTTTTTGTGTGTATATATATGTGTATTTGTGTATATATGTGGTTTTGTGCATGCGTTGTAATGTTTTTTATTTTTATTTTTTGCCTTTTCAATTCTCTTCTGCTATGTTTTCCAGTGTTTTTATGAGTGATGGTCACTTGTTGGCCTGATTGTGTATTGTGTTCAAATTTGGTGTAAATTCGTCCAGTGGTTTTTGAGTTATGTTAATCCCACAAACGAACATTGCATTTTTATTTATTTGACTTTAAATACTGGCAGGGTTGATTAAAAGGGTGTGCATTGGATTCCCATCCCAAAGAAAGCCCATTTCTATTTTTTCAACATTTTCCCCAACTATCTATTACTTTTGCAATAGTTTTATCAATATGATAGTGTTTGGTAGTTGACAGCCTCATGAT
Organism: Anolis sagrei; assembly: GCF_037176765.1. NCBI lineage: Eukaryota > Metazoa > Chordata > Lepidosauria > Squamata > Anolidae > Anolis > Anolis sagrei. The sequence goes on along the minus strand of NC_090022.1, from coordinate 36,619,713 downwards.
GTACTTGTGTAGTTATCTAAGCTCAAACTTAAAGAAAGACAGAAAATTTTTAGGGTACAGGGACATATCTCATATTTCCATGCCATGATCTATCTTCCTATTAGAAATGTTATACTGTTGAACTATAAGGTTTTGCTATTTATTTTAGTAAAAAAAAGGGTTCATTCAATGTTGTTATTTTTTTAATCATTTTGATCAAATAGATAGGGGATCTTTGATCAAATAGATAGGGGATCAAATAGATAGGGGATCACATTATTTAAATGACTATATTTATATAGATTTATTTAAAATATTACCTCTCTGTAAAAGTGAAAATATGTATAGGTGTTTGTTCCACAAAGGCTCCTACATGGCTTGACAGAGCTTGACCGAACTTACTACACATGTTCTTTATTAACCAACTTAAAATACTAGCAGGGTTTTCATCTAAACAAAACACCACTTCTTTTGTTTGTTGCCTTATTTTTAAAACAATCTACATTGGTGGTCCATGAGCCTCGCCCTGCTGGGCGCCATAAGAGGGCAGTATTTTTTTTCATGTCAGGAGCGACTTGAGGGCACTGTGGGAGAAGTGACAAATGGGAAGAGGAGCAGAACATTTGTTTGCAGGGCCAGAGCATTATCTTGGTGATGTTCCAATGGAGACCTTCTTAAAGAGACAGGCAAAGGTGGAAGTGAGATGGAGATGGGAGAAAGAAGTCCTTAGGATGACAAAACATAGAGCATAATTCAGTTATTACCAGAACTTATATTTAGAACAGTGCATTTTTTATGCAGCACAGATTAACGTGATTTAATCTGTGCTGATACAATTTTATGATTGTTCTCAATAGAAAATGCATATCTGGGCAACAACAGGTACATATGCTGGTATGTATATAGATCAATCGACTACTACTTTAATTTACTGTAATTTTGGACTTGGACTCATGTTAGCCGCCCCGAGTCCCCTTTGAGGAGATGGTGGTGGGGTATAAATAAAGATGATGATGATGATGATGATGATGATGATGATGATTACTTGGACAGCTATCTGACTGTGATATTGCCATCAGTGTGATGGAAACAATGATAGCATACCAGAACCAAAATAACAAAAAATTAGGTAGATTTTTTTCATTCTCTCTTTCCCACCATTTAAGAATTAGACTGGGGTCCCATCAATTAACCAGCAAATATATCTCTTAATGGATAGATTGCAGTCACATTAATATATCTTTAACCTAAATATTATGGAGATAACTTTAGAATAATTGTTGCTTGAGTCTTACATAAATATGACTTTAAAAAACACAAAATTAGACACTGTTTTAGATGATTAGATATAAAAGTGTTGCCCCTTGAGCAATGCCCTTATCTGTTTCCACTATTAATTAATTAGAACAAAATTAATGTTCATGCTAAATCAACTGTAATATTAATATTGTTTTAAAATGAGATTACAACTGGTCTTTAATGAGTTTTAGAGCTGTACTTATTTGCAATTAGAAGTTCATCTACAGGTTTTATTTTCTGGGGTCAACCCTCCCCCCTCTCCCATTAGAACCTAAAAAGCTGTAATGCTGAGATAGCTTTATTTCATTTAAAACTGCGGTTAATGCTTTTAATGAAAAGCAGATGATCTCTGTGTAATATACCGGTAGATTAATTTAATAATATAATGAGGATCTCTTTGGGCTCTTGGCAAATAATTTATGGATGCTTTTAGGATTAGTAGTGCCTGTCTTCAGTAATAATTTGGACTGCCCAGTGGATTAAGTGGCTGGGAAAATGAAAGTTGGATTGGGAGCCTTTGAGTGTTGAGGTGGTGATGAACTTCTGTCCCACCATCTCTCACAGTGACCAAGCTGGGGACGATTGTTGGGGACTAAAATCCAACAGCATCTGGAGGTTCCCAAACATTGAGAAATGGAATTAGGCAGGCTGGAAAATAAATATGAACTGATGTCACAGGAACGGTCTGTTTTATGTTTTTCGAAAGGAAAATATAAGGTAGGGGAGAAATGTAGAAGAGGTTGTTCTTCATATTAATAGTAAGGTGGAGAAGGAAATGTGAGACCTTCATAATGGACATACATGTTCTCCTTTGCATGATGAGATTTGTCTAATTCTTTATGGACCCCTCATCTCACTGCTAAGAGGATCTTTGAATATGTAGTATAGGTGCTTTGTTTTTGTAATTTCAAAATAAGTCCTTTAAGGGGAAATCACCAAACCATAGCCATCGTTTGAAATCCCCCATGGTCCAAACGTTATTGGTGCACTTAGAAACTGACACTGATCCCAACTGCATTTATAGGAAGAAAATTGTGTTTCTTTCAGATGAACTTCCTTCCAACTATGCGTAGGATTATAGCATGAATAATTTATTCAAGGTAGGCTTCATTTTAGTAGAACGTAGTATTCTTCCCACATTAGAATTCAGTTTACGCTAACCTTATGTTTATTTTTTTCCTTCTAATGCAACACTTGGTTTGGAAAAGAGAATGTCCTCTTCATTATTAATGGGGAAGAGATTAAATCTAGTTGTTAACAACAACAACAACAACAATAACAATACTTACCCACCCTTTGTGTTTTGAAGTGGGGAACAAGAACAAATAACATAATGCATAACATCAGTTAAAAGAGCATAAAATGCCAATGCATATTGAAATCTGTAAAGACATTTTTTGAAAAGGCAGAATTTGAAAATAATCCAGATAGGCCTTCCCAGAAGAGACTGGCTTTTCCTGCTGCATCTTGAGCGTGGTCATCTCTTTTGGCATGTCATTCCATAGTTAGGGGGGCATCCAAAGAAACAGTCTGATTTTGGCTGAGAGAAGCAGATTTTTTCCCCTGAGGATCTGGACATATTATTTATTTGCTGCATTTATATACTGCTTTTCTCACCCCTGAGGGGACACAAAATGGTGTACAACAAGTTACGGCAAGATTAAATGCCAACATATATACGAAACCAAAGCATAATAACTAAAATGATAACATATAACTATAAATTAAACCTTAAAATCATATTAAATATGAACATAAACAGACATTTCAAATTAAAATATAGAATTAAAAACATCTTAAAATAGCATCAAAATCACAAAATCCAGAGTCGTAATCTGAAACCATTCCTAATGTCAATTGCACTTATGTCCTATTCTTGTATTGCATTACTTTACTGCCTGAAGGCTTGGTCCCATAGCCATGTCTTTACATTTTTTCTGAAGGTCAAGTGGGAGGGTGCTGATCTAATTTAACCGAGGAGGGAGTTCCAGAGTCGAGGAACTACCAGTTGTGCCTGCAAAGGAGGCTGGATTGAGAGAAGGGCCTCTCCAGAATATCTTAATCTCCAAGATGGTTCATAGGGAGAGATACGAGATGGTTCATAGGGGGAGATGTTATAATCCATATGGGGTAGATTATAAGCGAGAAGGCCATTTTGTAGGTAACTTGGACCCAAACCATGTTGGGCTTCTGGCCCTATGGAATCTCTGGGCAGAGAAATAGTGGCAACTGGGGTGACTATCCTGTTGAGGTGACATTGTTGCTTTCCCCTCCTTGGTTTATCCACATGTTGTATCAAAATCGATAATTTTGCCCCCCCCCCCCAAACCTGCTCTTGATTTAATCATGAGATTGACTCACACATGAGTATACAGTATATTCTGATGCCATGGAAGTGAATCCAGTAGATTTGAACACTTATCCCAAACACATATAGACTTGTAGTCTTCCTTGAAATGTCAATTCTTGTATTTAGGATGTATGGTATTAGAAGTTTTGTTCTTTTTTGCTTAAACTGCTTTTACTTTGTTCCTACTTAAATACTCTTTACTTGAATGACAATCCGCTGTTAATAGAGAGTAAAACCCCTCCCAAAAGATAGCAAAACTTGCAACTAAGGAAGTGTATTGATAGTAAATATGTTTTGGATGTTTTCGAATAAAGGTTAAGAATGAGCTCAGTAAATCAGAAATTTCATTTATGAGCTGTAGAATAATTATGTTCTGGAAGCATATATTATTTCTTACGGAGCTGTGCTTGGCACTGTATATTTCTGAAACGGTACTTATTAAACAATCCTGCTGTGTTGCTAATTGGGATAAAAATAATGTTTAATTGCTGTGAATTGGAAAATAAAACACTATTTGCATTTAAAGCTGCAAAGTAAACAGAACTCCCTTTTTCTGAAGTAATATGGAAGTCAGACTGTACATATAGATAGATGGCTTTTAATGCTTAGAATGTGAATATATCATCTTTTCAAACAGTTGACAGGGCAGGCCTATCTGCCAATTTGGAATATTCTGATGTCGAACCTCCAATATATCTTATACGGCCAGGGCAGAAGAAAAGAGATATTTTTAAAGTCATCATTATTGGGGGGTTTTTTGGTGGGAGGGGGTTTACATATTCATTTGCTGAAATACATGTTTATGCTTCTAATCTGTTTACATTTTTTATGAATTTTCTTTGTTATTTTCTTTTTAGATATTGAATATTTTAAATACATTTAAATACTCAAAATCTCAGCATTTTCAATACAAGAGTACTCGTAGCATGTTAACTATCTCAGTCATAACGAAATAACCTTTACTCATTTTTTAAAATCCTGGCCAGTATATCTATCTATCTATCTATCTATCTATCTATCTATCTATCTGTCTGTTTCTGTAACCTTGCAGTATAAATTTCCCTCTGAGTAAGCAATTAGTTCTTATTTAAAAATAAGTTAAACATGGCATAATCAAGCAAAGTAAAGCACTTTCAATTCTTGATTTTAGAACTCCAAATCTTGATTTTAGCACTATTGAATTCTGTCTCCCTTGCAAGCATTAATGCTTTTCCAGGAAACAGAGTCCTACAGTTCCTAACTTGGTACAGGGCTTTGTCCTTCATTTCAAATACCACATTTGTTAAAATTACTCTACATGTAAAACGCAACATGTAACCTTTCATGTTTTGTTTATGGCTACTGTTAGACAAATATGGATAACTCTGTTATTAATGGAAAACGCAAACTGATTTATCATTCCATAGAAGTACTAGAACAAATATTGCCATATCTGATGTTTCTCATAATTAAATGTCTCAGACATTACTTTTTAACATTCATCTTAATTTTAAAACATTAATTTCTACTTTCCCTGAGAAATATTGTTGCACTTTTGACTGTATTTCACCACACAATAGTTGGACTTTTCACTTCCCCTCTTTTTTAAAAAACAGGGCTCAACTATTATGTAATGGAGACTATTATGCAGTGATTTTTTTCCAGCTAAGGGGCTTCACTTGATTGCCAGCTGAGAGAATCCCCATAGCTCCAAAGGGGCAGTGGTATGGGCGAGTTAATAAAGGGTAAAACTATTATGCAGAGAATAGCAAAAGTACCAATTTTCCCACCCCCATTAATTGCAACTTATATGCAATGGCGACTATTATGCAATGAAATACAATATTGTTATTGTTTAATATTTCACTTCAGACATGATAGCATGCCCAGGAATGGATGGTGTTTGAGGACCAGCATAGTATGACAGTTTGAATGTTTCAACTAAGAATCTGGAGCCCAGGGTTCAAATCTCTGCTTGACCATGAAAACCCATTGAGTGACCATGGGCAAATTATATTTTTCAATCTTAGAGGAATGCAATGGCAACTATGAACAAATTTTGCTAAGAAAACTCTGTGATTGGTTCATCTTGGGATCACTATAATTTGGAGACTTTTCTGGGACACCGAGGGACACAAACAGTTCCCCTCTCAGGTTCCTGTTCTGTTGTATTAGAGAGCTAAAGGTTTTTTTTTTTGCAGAGTCTGAGGTCTTGTTGTTCATTCGTTCAATGACCTCTTCGTGACCTCATGGACCAGCCCATGCCAGAGCTCCCTGTCGGCTGTCACCACTCCCAGCTCCCTCAAGGTCATTCCAGTCACTTCAAAGGTGCCATCCATCCATCTTGCCCTTGGTCGGCCCCTCTTCCTTTTTCCTTCTACTTTCCCCAGCATAATTGTCTTCTCTAGGCTTTCCTGTCTCCTCATGATGTGGCCAAAGTACTTCAACTTTGTCTCTAGTATCCTTCCCTCCAGTGAGCAGTCGGGCTTTATTTCCTGGAGGATGGACTGGTTGGATCTTCTCGCAGTCCAAGGCACTCTCAGAACTTTCCTCCAACATCACAGCTCGAAAGCATCTATCTTCCTTCGCTCAGCCTTTCCTAAGGTCCAGCTCTCACATCCATAGGTTACTACAGGGAATACCATGGCTTTGACTAGGCGGATCTTTGTTGCCAGTCTGATGTCTCTACTCTTTATTATTTTATCGAGATTGGACATTGCTCTCCTCCCAAGAAGTAAGCGTCTTCTGATTTCCTGGCCACAGTCTGCATCTGCAGTAATCTTTGCACCTAGAAATAGAAAGTCTGTCACGGCCTCCACAATTTCTCCCTCTATTTTCCAGTTGTCAATCACTCTTGTTGCCATAATCTTGGTTTTTTTGACATTTAGCTGCAACCCAGCTTTTGCGCTTTCTTCTGTCACCTTGATTAGAAGGCTCCTCAGCTCCTCCTCGCTTTCGGCCATCAGAGTGGTGTCATCTGCATATCTGAGGTTGTTAATGTTTCTTCCAGCAATTTTCACCCCAGCTTTGCATTCATCAAGCCCCGCACATCGCATGATGTGTTCTGCATACAAGTTTAAAAGGTTGGGTGAGAGTATGCAGCCTTGCCGTACGCCTTTCCTAATCTTGAACCAGTCTGTTGTTCCGTGGTCAGTTCTTACTGTTGCTACTTAGTCTGAGGTCTCTTTGATATTAAATCGTTGTTATAGTGTTATGCTTCCTTTCACTTTAATTGCCTCCTTGGCCTCCAATGAAATCCTGGGATTTGTAGCTTGGGGAGGGATTAGAGCTCTGGATGAGAATTCCAGATTCCATGCATTGCAAATCCTATTATTCCATAGGATGGGACCATTGCAAATAGTAGAAACGCTATAACTGTGTAATATCAAAGGGCTCCTGGAGATTTCAAAAACATTGCTTCCTGACTGTGAGAGCCGTTCAGCAGTGGAACTCTCTGCCCCAGAGTGTGGTGGAGGTTCCTTCTTTGGAAGCTTTTAAACAGAGGCTGGGTGGCCATCTGTCAGGGGTTCTTTGAATGCAATATTCCTGCTTCTTGGCAGGGGGTTGGACTGGATGGCCCATGAGGACTCTTCCAACTCAATGATTCTATGATTCTATGATTAGTCTGGGGAATCAGTATGCAAGGGATCCTGTAGACCAGTGATTCTTAATCTGTGGGTCCCCAAATGTTTTGGCCTTCAACTCCCAGAAATCCTAACAACTAGTAAACTGGGTTGGGTTTCTGGGAGTTGTAGGCCAAAACACCTGGTGACCCACAGGTTGAGAACCACTGCTGTAGAGTAACTGAGAGAAAAAAGTTGTAATATAAGGAAGTCACCTGAAGAAGTAGATTAAGGGTGCATGTACAATGTAGAATTAATGCAGTTTGACACCACTTTAACTGCCATGGCTAAGTGCAATGGTATCATAAGTATGGTAGCTTTACAAGGTCTTTAGCTGTCTCTACCAACCACTGCTAGTAGGATTACCTTGCATTGAGCCATGGCGGTTAAAGTGGTGTTAAACTGCATTAACTCTACAGTGTAGATCTAATCAAGTCTACAAAAACTTTTTCTACAACTCTTTTTAATTCAGGTTCTTCAAGATCCCTTTGCATCTTGTCTCCTGGAGAGTCTTTTTGTTATTATATTTCCTTCCTTGGTTGAACCTTGTTAACCTTTCAGCTCTTGATTACCTTTGAAAATGATAACATTTGGTTTTATACCCGAGGCTATTACAGGTAAGGATCAATCTCTCAACCCTCAAAGGCAAAGATCTCTATCATACTGTCCCTGAATGCTAAAGCAATGCTTGTCAGCCTGCTGATGTGGATGTTTACCAAATATTTTTTCCCAATGTGCCAAAGATTAGCACCATATTTGTGCGAATTTGCTACAGCTGTTTTTCATTTCATTGAAATTGACTGATAGCCAATAAAGGCCAGGGTTGCACCTACACCATAGAATTAATGCAGTTTGATACCCCTTTTATTGCTATGGCTTAATGCTATAGAATCCTTGGATTTGTAGTTTGGTGAGAGCACTCTTTGGCAGAGAAGGCTAAGGACCTTGTGAAACTACAGTTTCTATGATTCCATAACATTGAGCCATAGCAGTTAAATGGGGTCAAGCAGCATTAATTCTATGATGTGGATGCACTCCAGCACTGGTCCAGCAACCATTGCTCTTGAGTGCAGATGATCATAGCATTGGATAGTGAATCATGTTGAGATGAATGGGAATATATAATGCCTTGTAGTTGCTGAAGACAGTGAAATCCCATTATTTATTTATCTACTGGGACTTCAAAATGAGTTTTCTTCTCTTTAAATGCTGCAAGACAGTTTATTTTCTGGAATTCAGTCCCGTTGTTCTCTGCCTGTTTCAGTTTAGCAAAAGGATGCTAATGCTTTGGCAAAATCGTAAGCACTTTGCAAAAGTTGCCGGGTAGTGAGAGCATGAAGGAAATAACAGTGAATGTTTTAAAATGCATTTCCTTTGTTCCGCCAGTGCTTTAAAGCTCTTTTTTTTTTAAAAGGGCCTATGAAATATTAAAAGTGTTGATAAAACATTTCAATTAAGTCAGTTTCTAATTACTGCATTCAAGTGAAAAGTCTCTCTCAAAGGCAACATTCTTCACTTAACTGTATCACACAATTCAAAACTGTCTAGGTTGTTAATCTTAATTTCCCGTATCCCACATTCTGTAGTTCCTTGCGAACTAGAAACAATTCTGGGTATTTGTGCCATATCTGCAAAAAGAGATACCGGACTTGTGATGCCAAGAAAGCAGAGTTTATTAACTCCTATGTGTAGGAGAATAGCAGTTTTTGCTTACACAAAAGGCCATAGTATTAAAGCAGTGTTTAAATTAAATGTGTGATTTGTTGGGCTTTTTCTTTTTTGTTTTCTTTTTTAAAAAACTGAGGCATAAAAGAAACTTTGCAAAAAAAAATAGTACGCAAAGACATTTAGGGACAGCCTCATCCCATTGTGTGCTGTTGCAGTTTCATTTCTTCTATCTATGGCCTTGCTTAGACAGTTTCTAATATGTCTTGACAAGAGGTTGAATTGGGGAGGTAAGCTAATTAAGATCTTGTTAACCTTTTTGAATGATAACATGTTGGCGTGCCTGATGCTTTCAAGAACAATCTCCATTAAAAGAGAAGTTCTTTATAAGATAGGACTGCTGACAAATCATTTTTGGAGGGGAAGGCATTCATCATCAGTTTTTCCTTTCATTATTAGTGTGGTGCTTTTTTACTGAATCTGAAATGATCCCCAAAGAAAGGGATCCAAATGCTGACATGACACATGTGATGTTTGCCTTTCTATCCTCTTTAAGTAAGTTTATCGTGGTTTTGTGTACCCAGAATAGAAGCATGGTGACAATTCAGAAAAAGGCAGCTGGAATGGCCAGGGGTCTTTCACTAGGAAGAAAATAATGAAGCAACTTGGTGCACTTGGATGTGGGGGAAAATACAGTAATTGAATAATTGAATGGTCTTTGCCATTTCAAAGTAATTCCTTATAGATGAATTTTCATAATTGCCCAGTAATGGAAGTGAGATAACAGTAGGTCAGCCACTTTAGCAGGGGTTAGGGGCACACGACCCCCACTGAAAAAGCAGAAGCTAAAATTATGCTAGCCCCCCTCCCCCAACACACACACACACACACACATTCCTTTCTGGGTAATCCAGAGCTGGTCTGTGATCGACTTCTGCCAGAATTTCTACTTGAAGTTGTCTCTTTGTCTATATTTCTCCCTATATTAAACCCATTTCTCCCTACAGTAAACCCATTTCGGTTTAATAAAGGTTGCTTTAAAAAAGTTTATATAAATGCAGGCATTTTAGTCAAAATCATCAGCCCTAAAAAACTGGGTTGACTTATCCACTAGTCAATGTGAGTACTGTACCTGTGGATAAGTCAACCCCTTTCTCTGTGTAGTGTGATGAAAAGCAAGAGCTTAGTCCATCCCAGGACCCTCTCTAATCTTTCTTTCATGGTGCCACTTCTGGCTTTTTGTAATGTCCAGAGAGGAAATAAGGCCCCCAGGGCAGAATCAATGTTTTCCTCTCTCCACAGAATGATCCCCAACTGATCCACAGGTCATATCAAAATCTGTAATTATGGCTGCAAAATGTGCCCTTGGCTTATATATGGGATCAACTTGTACATGAGTATATATGGTAAAGGACATTTCTTTAAATCCAGCAGATTATATCACAGTAGAGAGAACTTTGAGATCATCTGGCAGAAGAGTATTTTTGCTGGTAGAAAAGGCTTCTATGTCAAGTGAACACTCTGCAGATAGAATAGTGGTTCTAGATGAGTAAAATTGGCTATCTTTTACATTATGTCCTTCATTATTATTCATTGGAACCAAAGTAGACAAGGCTGTATGTAGGCTCAGTAATCTTTTGACACTGGGCTTTTACTGCGCCAGTTCATAGTATAGAACAGTGCTTCTCAACCTGTGGGTCTCCAGATGTTTTGGCCTTCAACTCCCAGAAATCCTAACAGCTGGTAAACTGGCTGGGATTTCTGGGAGTTGTAGGCCAAAACACCTGGGACCCATGGCTTGAGAGCCACTGAGTTAGAACATCTTTACAGTGCATTCCTGCTTTGGAGAGCCCTCTCAGATGAACTTTTAAGAGCTGTGCTCTAGCATTGCCCCTTGATTGGAAGGTGAACATTTTGAATATAGGTCTCCATCGACCAGTTTTTCCTAAGCCTCTTCGCTATACAGAAAAACAGGGGAATAGAGCAATGGAAAATCCTTTCAGCAATTGGTGTCTTTCAAAGTATTTACCAATTGGTTCGGTCTCTGTCTGTCTGTCTATCATCTATCTATCTATCTATCTATCTATCTATCTATCTATCTTTGGCTGAAATGTGTACATGTGTAAATGTACCCACAAATCTCCCATCAACTGGGGATGTTTCCTGCCTCAGTGCCAGGATCGTAATAGCTAGCACTTATTTTTATCTTGACATCTGACTGAGTTTTTATCTTGGCATCTGTGGGCCTGGAGGATTGGTTGCTCAGTGCATCTACACCCCCATTTTTCTCCTATGGTTCGCGAGGATTGTGTCGTTTTCTCTTCTTTGACTCTCTCGCTTTTTAGCCACTGCAGCCTTGCTATCTTTTAACAATTATAACAACTGGTTCAGATCATCCCTCTGAACTAGTATTCAAAGTAAAGATTTTATTGACCAGTCATACATAACATGCACTGCATTGTGTGATTCGGAGTAGTCTTTGCCCTAGTTTACATAGGTGTTTAAGTAAATAGTCATAAAAGAGTTTATAGGGCTCTTTCCTGTGCTATTCCTTCCAAAGGGACCCAAATGTTGTTTTCCTTCTTTAAGGTAAAATATTAAGTTGTATTTTCTTTCAGCTCAATGAAGGAGACCAACGCCCTGTGTTTGCAAGCTGTAATGTACTGGCAAACTCCACCATAGAAATAGAAGGTTTTAGCAAAGCAGACATGAGGCTGGAGAGAGGCATGGAGATCTGTGAAATGGTGGAAAGCGTGGAGTCACACAACCACTATGCTTACATTCCTGCCACTTCATAGATCCTCAGTCTCTCTCCAGACTCGCATCTTTTTCCTTTGCTTCTTGTATTGTATATGAGATGCAAGGTTATAGAGAAACTGTGGATCTGTGAAATGGTAGGAATCCACACCTCTCTAGGCTGCCTTTCTTTCCAACTCCAGTCATAGAATGCGACTGTACTATTTCTATTCCAAAAAACAAAACAAAGCAACACCCCCAAATATGAAACACTTGTAGTTTCCAAATATTTCCAATAACAGAGAGTCAACCTTTATATATTTAAGAGGAATAGTAGAATATCTACAGTGTACCTTTGGTATCCACTGAGGTTTAGTTGCAGGACCCCCACCCCTCACTATGCCAAAATCTTTAGGTGCTGACGTTCCATTATATACAATGGCATGGTAAAATCAAGATTTGTTTTGGTTTTCTTTTTTAAAATTCAAGCCATGGATACAGAATCTGTGGATATTTTCTATGTAGTAAATTTTCTACTCTATGTATGATCAAAGCAGGCATTCCATGTACTGGAGGGCAGGTTGCCAATAGAAGGGTTAGTCAAAATGCATAGGCCAATAAGCCATTCAATTGAATGGCTTATTGGCCTATGCATTTTGACTAACCCTGTATTACTCAGTTTAGTTTCTATTGTTTTGTTTTGTTTAATTTGTTTATCTACTTACATTTGATTTCTGGCCTTGTTAAATCAAACATTTACCATTTTTTACTCTTTGCTTATCCAGGAACCTTTGCGTGTTTCATCAAATGACAGATCTGAGTTACAGTTGGCCTTTATGTTTTCACAGATGAGGGTCACTCCTTGTCACAGGATGCTAGATGTAATATGATAACTGTAGCACTTGTCAGCAGCGACTAATACATTCAGTTTGCTGTTTTCATTTTGGATCTGAGTCTAAAGTCACAGATGACATCTAGCTAATACTGGTATTTTCTGTTTATTCCCTTTTTTCCTTTTTTTTTAAATCTAAAGAGCATGATGAAGAGTCCTGAACAATGTGAAAGCTTATACAATTGTTGCTACATCTTGGTTGGTCCAAATATTGTCCAATTGCAGATTTGGAGTATTCACCTTCTTCTTTTATATATGGCACCAAAAGCAGTTGCAGTGAAAAATTTTGTGCCCCAATACAATACATAATCAAAGAAGTAAAATATATTTCCTGCATTTTTAAAACTTATCTAACAAATTACACCTATGGCAATTCCCCTTTCAGTGATAATAGATTTTACACCCATATAATAGTTATACATGAACACAGAAGTAGTCTAATTGGTATATCAATGGCTGTTACAGAAAGGAGATGGCAGGCTGTTCACTGCTGTCCCAAAGAGTAGGACCAGATCTAATGGTCTGAAGATACAGGAGAGTAGGTTTAAATTGATCAGTAGAAGGAACTTCTAGACAGTTAGAGCAGTTCAACAGAGAAAATACTTGCTGAGAGATAAGGTGGAGGTCCTTTCTTTAAAAAAAGTTAAAAAAAGTTTTTCAGAAAAAAAGTTGAAAAAGGTTTTTCAGAAAAAAAAGTTGACCATCTACCCATTAGGGATGCTTTACCTCCATTGGGCAGGATATTGGACTCAGTGTCCCATGAGGACTTTCCAACTCTATGATTAAGATGAGAATGAAAATCGTATCAATAAACATATGAGCACATTACATAACATTAATTCAAGCCCAAACAAAGCATTATTTTAAAAACCACCAGGAGCTCTGTTTTTTAAAATTTGTTTCACTTAGATCCATTAGCATTTTGTAGTATTAGTTATAAGTATCGAGGCTTCTCTAGGTTTTAAAGGCTTTCACTCCTGTTCTCACCTAATGAGTCTGAGAAAGTCCTGGGACAGAGATAATGCCCTTTCCAGATGATCTTGGAGGTCTATAAGGGCCTCCTAAGTGGAGATATGGTCCTTCAAATAAGTTGGACTCTAGCGCAATAGGGCTTTATAGGTCATAACCATGGTTTTAAAGGTCTTAACCGTGGTGGTTATGACCAATAATACCCTAAATTTTCCATTTAGATTGTATTAGAGTTGACCAAATAGGATACAACCAAGGGATGTGTTATTGTGGCCAGGTCTGATTTTTCAAGGAACGAGTACAGTTTGCACACTCACTTTAACTGGTCAAATGCATTCCAGGTCACTGCTGAAACCTGGAACCCCAGCACTGAATCCAAGGTTCCCCTCAGACTGCATCACCTTAAAGAATAATGAGTTCTCTTTAGCACAAGATGCACTTCTTTATCTGATACAGGCAATTACTAATCTGGCATCAAATAAAAACTTCTGTAGTGCCAGAAGACTGGTTTGTTGCAATAGACAAAGATTTGATCCTGTGCATGCTGTATTTAGAAACAGTTTCACTGAACTCGGTGGGACTTCCCCGAAAGCCATAGGATTCTAGTTTCAAAAGCCTGCTTGTTGACCCATATCAGCACTTTACCATAGTTGGGGAAGGTCAAGGTTAATTGTGTTTCTTTAAGTCTGCTATAGAATTTGTTCCTTAATCTGATTTAAAGGTATTTGAAGGCACCCTGTGGTACTCTGTGCTAAAATTCACTCATGATTATAGCTTTCTTTTGGAAATGTTCTGTTCGTATCTGTGGTGATATCAGACTTGCATTGTTCTTTATCCTCTTACTTTTTCCTTTCTACAATATTTCCGATAATACTGAATGCAGGCCTAATACTTTACTGGGCGATAAGCAGCATCAGAAGTTTCATCTTGTATCAGCTAATGCCAACAGGCCTGCAGAAAATGTGTTGTGATTAATATCCAGAATTTAGGCCCTTTTATAAGTTTAAAAAATCACGAACTGTAGAACTGGTTATTTGTTTTTTCTTCTCTTGTGTATAATGCTGAAATGATGCTCTGCACTCTAATGTTTTCCTATTCTCCTGAAAAAGCTCAGTAGCAAATCTGCTTTATAGAATATCTTTTATGGGAATTGAAAAATGAAAAGCTGTATTGAACCAGGTCTAGGGAGATCTGAGTTCAAATGCCTGCTCAGCTATCTTACATACTTGGAAACCTCTTTGCTAGATGATGGGAAATTTGAGGTGGGAGAAAGAGGAGAGGAAGCATGGACATTAAAAAAATCTAGGTATTTTAATCCATGAAGTCTGCAGCCTAACCACATCACAAGATGGAGAAAGCAGGCACAATGTTATTGATAGTTGTGTCACTTGATATCTAGCAATGCCTGCTGGGATATAGTGACAAATCCAGAAATACATTTCTTCTTATTTATTTATTTATTTAATATCTCACTTTTCTCTCAAAGTGAGATCTATTTGCTTGTTGCCTTCATGAAAGACTTCTTAGGTAATCATAGAATCAAAGAGTTGGAAAAGACCTCATGAGCCATCCAGTCCAACCCCCTGTCAAGAAGCAGGAACATTGCATTCAAATCATCCCAGACCCCTGTGCCCACTTCAGGGTGGATCTACACTGCCATATAACCCAGATTAGCAAATGAGATAAATCTGCTTTGAACTGGATTATATAAATTCACACTACCATATAATCCACTTCAAAATAGATCATTTGTAATATAGTACAATCCACAGTATTTGCAGAGGATGTATTCCAGGAATTTTGTGCATACACACAAAACCACAGGTAATGAACATGTAAGGGCAAGCATTCCATACAGTCAATTGGAAGACCTAGGAAATGCCTAAGAGGATACCTTCCTAGACATTGCTATGTCCTCCAGCATGATTGTGGTCAATTTCTCACAGAAACATACCATAGAATTGCCTGGAGGACTTAGAAAATGCTTGGAGGGGACATATTTTGTCAGAGATAGATAAATGAAACATGCTGATATGGGTTGTCCTATACTCACAGTTTGGCCTTAAACCAACCTTTTTAACACTTAAAATGTATGTCTTAATCCAGTTGTTTATCTCAGCTAGAATAGATCCATTGTATCAATAGAACTAAAATGTTGTTTCTTTATGTTTTGCTACACTTGTTAGCTAAGAAAAAGTTGCTGCTGATATATCCTGCTAATGGAAGAACCAATATCGTTTGGTTCCTGACTAAGCAAGGGGGAGGGTCTCACCTCAAGAGAACGTCCTTATGTAAGAAGGAAATACATCCATTATCCAACTCTTAACTTGAAGTGGATTGTGTTTTGGGGGCAAGCCCCATTCAACTCAAGATGATCAACCTCTGAGAGCAAGCCTGATTGTCTTGCTAGTTTGTATCTTATAAAATATTTACTTACATTATTTCATTTTTTTTTTCTGATAAAAACTGTAAGGTTAAGAAGTAGATGTGCAATGTGAAAGGAAACGGGCAATGGGTTGGAGCCAGATTGTGCCATGCTCAAAGTAGATCTGTTAAAATCAGTGGCACAAGCCATGACTAAGTCCCCTTCATTTCAGTGAGTATAGCTTGTATTTGGATGTAATACATTCTAATCTTTCCATTGGAGAAAATGAAACAACAGTAGCTTAAACCTTTTGCTGCTCTCATTGACATCCATGTCCTTAAGTCTGTCTGATTCGTGCTTTTTTATGCAGGTGTGTCTATAAGGTTGGACATGAGCGAACGTATCAGATAACTAAGTATTTATTTTCTGCTTAGAAGTAAGGGACTTACAGTTGTGTGCATGCACTTACTAGCCAAGTGTGGCTCAGCAGACATGACTGGTTTTCAGTAATAGCTGTGTATTCCCCTCCCTCCGCCTCTTCCACTCTAAAGAATGAATATGTGACTTCTGTATAAAGTACCCAAGCAGTTTGAGTTAATAAAGACCAGGGCTTTATCTTAAGAATGTGTAATAGAAAGAATACTGACCTTCAGGACTCAATGGACCTTAAATGATATCCCGCTTTGTCCTAAATTGAATTAGGCTTTTATGACTGAACTGTAAATGAAAGAGTATGTTTGCCAGAAAATGAATGGTTACTTCTCAGAATATCACTTTCAAACGCTTTAATAAAAAGCGTCCATTCGGATGTTGTGAGCTCTGAGTAATTCAGGAAAGATAAGCAAGTTGATGAAGGTAATAACTGGGGAAGGTGAAAAATGATCAGAGATTATGGCTTTTGTCACCCTCAGGGACGATTTGTATAACTACCAAGCAAGGTTGAGGGATGTCCTCTTCCTCGCTCCCCTCTTCTCTCTCTGTTGCCCCTCCCAATGGATTTTGTCAAAGTCATGGCAGATGGGTTAGGTGAATTTGCTTCCTCCAAGTGTTTTTGTACTTATGAGATATGGTTTGGATAATTGCTTGCTATGAGAAGAAGGAGAGGAAGAGCATGAGGTGGCAAGCTTCCCAGTCATGTGAAGAACATTGTGCATGTATTTTCAGGCATTGTGTATATATATTTGTATGTATGACAGGTTAGATTGCGATATGTTATCCAAATCAAGGCCATTGGAAGGACAAACTTCTGTTAAGCTTGTATTTGAAATAAATATATGTCGGCAAAGCTGGTTTGGTTTCCTGAATCCATTGACTTACTTTTGCAAGAGCTAGAACATGCTAGGATAGCAACTCTTGTTATTAAATCAATTATTTCTGCAAACACTTGCAGAAATCTGAAAGTGCTTTAAGCTTATTGCAGCTTCAAGGATGTAACTCCTCCCAACCTATGCATTGCTTTCCTTCACTCCCCCCCCCCCCCCCACACACTGTTTTCCCCTTCAAGATTTCAAAATCTCACGGGACTGGGACTTCGTCTCTTACTGTGAGTCCATAGTTGCACAATTAATTACTTTCTTGTTTTCATAGCACACAAGCACTATCCCTACAAACACTAAAATATTCATTAAAAATCAAGATGTATTTTGCAATTCTCAGCCTTTTCCTGATTTATGTATTTGGCAAAGGTGAGGTGTACTTTTGATTGGAAAACCTTGTTTATTGCTTCATGGGCTTGCATGAATTTGAATTTTTGCAAAATTGACAAAGGAAGTATTGCAAACAGTAAGAAAATAGTTAATTAAGAAGAGAAATCAGTGCCTGGCATTATCCACAAAATTGTGCAATTACATGCATTTTTTAAAAAGGAATTGACTGAGGGCCCTTCCACATAGTCATATAATCCATAATATCAAAGCAGAAAATTCCACAGTATCTGCTTTGAACTGGAATATCTGAGTCCACATTGCCATATATTCCAGTTCAAAGCAGATAATGTGGAATTTTATTCAGCTGTGTGGAAGGGGCCTTAGGTGAAAGTGGGAAGTTATGGCTTTGTAGCTCGAGATCCTCTTGGGTTGCTCTCTGGAAGTGGAATGGCCATCCGTTTGGGGATAGGGCAGTGAAGCAGTTGAAAATGGTACCCCCAACATATCCACAAACACATTCCACAGGCTCCTAAAGTTGCTGCAGGAGTACTTTTCGATTATCATGCCACCTTAATATATCTTGAACACCAATTCAGAGTGCTTTCATTTGCCTAAATTGGATTTTCCCCATTTATTGAAAAGTACTGCTTCAAAAATAGTTGAAAACTGGTTTCAAATGAGTTTAAAATGAAGTTGTGCCATCATGAGTGCTTCCATTCATTGCTGAGAACCTTCAAGTGCACACTACAAGCCCCATGTAATAATTTCCCGAGTCTTCAGTGACTCCAATTCATATGTCTTATGAATGTACCCTTATATGAGGAAGGCTGTTGTTTATGAAGAGAAGGGAGCTTGTTTTTAATGAGCATTTTTCAAGATATAGCAATTACCATTTATCATAATTAGGGAGCACATTGATAAAAAACTACAAACAGCAAATTATTCCTTTCAACAAATTATACATTTAATAAACTATTCCTTTCAATCAGCCCATTCTCTACCATTTTTCCTGTAGAATTTTCTGTTTATGCATTTTGTATGTATCAAGAAGTAAGGGTCTGGTATTTGAGAGTCTGCTTCCCACCAAACCTGTTGATCTTACTCTTTCCTGGCTCCATTTCTGTCAACCCTGTTATGGCTGCATTTCTCTCTTCTCTTAACGTCTGATGGTTTTATACTTAGTCACCAAATTACATAAAATGAACTTTTGCATTTATTTTAAAAACTGGTCCAGCTGCTTTGCTTTCATTAGAGAAGTTTTTGAAATCATAGGTCTGTGAGGTTGAAGCTCCTCTCACCTTTTTACAGATATTAAATCCCAGGAATCTCTTGTGAGCTGTGGGAGAAACCTGTTTGTTAGCTCTTGTCTCTGTCAACTGTGGAAATTAAAGTTTTAATTATTTATTTTTGAAACTTGCATCCTAGCCTTATGTAAAATATTCATGGTGGGACTTACTAGAAAAAATAAAATGAAATAATGCACAATAAGGATTTTTTTAAAAAAATCTACTGTAATAAAACAGACTGATAATATTTAAGTAGTGGCAGCAGCTACATATGTTTAACTTAAAAGTAATATTTTTCAAAAGACCCCTGTTTAAAACCTCTGGGACTACATAGACCTTTTGGAGGGGCCTATCCCAGGTGTTGACTCAGAGCTAAAAAGATCTTGTCCCAGGAGCTGTAATCCCAAGGCAGCTAAAGCTACTGCAATGATGTTTTCCAAGAAAACGTACCTGGAGGCCAGCTGTTCTTTCAGTTAAAAAAACCTTTGCTGTCACTATAACTACCAGTTTTATGGATGTATAGATAGAGGAGTTGTGGCTAAACCTAGGCTGTACTGTAGGTTTTTTATGCTTTTATGGTATAAATGAAATGCTGAATCACTTCCACCCATGAAAGGTCTGTGGTAGCCATTTACTGAGGAGTGTGTTCATTACAAAGACCTTGCATGCTGTCTTCATGATGCTGTTATTGAAATTCTTTGTCTGTGAGCATCCATCTTGCAAAAGCATGGGAAACATTTGGCCCTCCCAATGTTAATGGCCTGCTTACTGTCATACCAGAATGTTGCTTCTTCCTTTCTCTCCCCTCCTGTGGTATCAATCCATTTTCAGAAAGCACCTTCTAATTCTGTGATCCATCAAGGATTTAAATACATGAATAGAAGGAACCAGATCATGGCCAGAAATCCTGAAGTGCTCTAGGTTTGCCACCATCTCTAATGCTGCCCTCGGCAATTTTATTAATAGGGACTTCAGGATTCATTTTCCAATATGTGTGTGTATATATATGTGCAAAAATTATTTAAGGCAAAAGCAAGAAAGTATAATCCAAAGGTTGTTGCACTTAAACTAGAATTATATCCAAAAGCTTGAAAGCATAAACATGACCATAACTCAAAGGCTTGGCCCTTGAACTTGACTATAATCCCAAAGGCTTGAAACTTGAAACAAGATTTGTAACCCAAGCAGGAGTCCTAGAACTTAAAACAGGAAAACAAGATACAGACTCTAGAACAGAACCCCTAACTCAGAGGTACCAAGACAGGTAATAAGTAGACACATGAAAATCCGACATTGATCTCTTCACAGAACATTGACTCCAATTCCTTAAGAATACCCTCTCTTCTGCCATGATACCACTTTTCTCATACCTGTGTTCCCTTTGTTTATCTTTCAGTCTCTGGGAACATCAAATTTGTCTCTGTTTTGCACCATCCCTTCTAATCTGTTGACACTGGGTTATCTGTAACCCTCCTCCACATTCCTTTCAGAGTCAACCCCTGGCAGATTCTCATGAGAATCACGGCCTGTTTCCCCAACAACATATCTACCCCAAACATTCCCATCGTCTCGAAAAACACTTTTGCTTTCTCCCACAGAAACACCAGGCTCAACCATAAAATCTTCGTCCTCACCCTTAGAGGCTTCACAGGCTTCAACATGTTCAATCTGAAAAGTTGGAAATCTGCTTCAGGATGATTCTCTTTCCTCACTGCTAATAATAATAATAACAACACCACCAACAACAACACTTTATTTATATTCCGCCCTTCTCAGCCCGAAGGGGACTCAGGGCAGATCAAAGTACACATACACGGCAAACATTCAATACCGCTTTGTATAGACAATACACAGACAGACAGAACAGAAAGGAAGTGTGTTGTTTAGCCTCAGTGTCCATCTGTTTTTGGTGCCATGGAAGGTGCGTCCAGCCACAGGTAGTGCTCTCGCTCTATCCTCTATAATGAAGAGCCGTGAGGACTTCCTCCTTCCTTTTGGTCTCCCAGCATTTTCTGATCTTCTTTCTTTATGGCGTCATAAAACATCTCCCCTGCTTTTTGGCAGTTCCTAATTTCTCTAATTACAGCTAAAGCTGTTTTCGATTGCTTAGGTAAACAGTGAACAGGACTGATAATTGGCAGCTCACGCTGACCCGGAGCTTCGAACTTGCAACCTTTCTGTTGATAGATCTTATAGTTACTGGTGATTCACCAGCTTTTCTAAACCTCTGTGTTGATGTTTTTGAGACTCGCTTGCTCGCAGTTCTGTATTCCTCCTTTGAGATTTCCCATCACCTTATATCAGCTGTATATGATAGTGCAAAATAATGGAGAATGTGTGAGAAGAATGGAAGTAGCTCTGTCATCTGCTACAAATTCATAACACTCTCAAACTGCATTATATTTGTTTGGAAGTACAGCCTCTTTTTGCCTACTACTGTTACATGGAAGGAATATTTGTAGTTTGTCCCATCCGCAATGATAGGTGAAGACGTTTCATAGACAAAAGGATTCATTGCTACATTTTTTTTTGCCTTTGAACAATAGCAAGAATAGGGTTGCTTTTGTAATTTGTATTTCCGAAACACAGAAGTTGTAACCAACAAATCGCAAATAGCTACTTAGATGTGAATTATTCCTTTTTGCCAATCAGTAAGACATAATTGTAAGATAACATCACTTCTGCAATGTAACTATACGTTTTTGTTGCTTTTAAAGTTATGGGAGTATGTCTCAACTAAATGACTCAGTTATTTCATGTGTTGATTCTTGTGGTTCATTCTCTTGCATTGTGCTCTGTTCAGTGTATTGAGGTAATAAGAGGTTGGTGAAGAGGACATTGTAATCTGAACCACAAACTCGAAACTTGTAGTATTCGGGGGGGGGGGGGGAGGGGGTTGGAGGGAAGTTGGGGTTAGGGTTAATTAAGGGAAAACTAGTAGTTAATGTTAGCTAACTGCATTAGTAGAAAATCTCAAAATGTTAACTGCAACTAATTTTGTGAATAAAATATCAAAGCTCTGCACAGAAGCATATTTGAATGTGTTTTCATGGAATCATTATCTGGTTTGCTATGAACTGTCCACATCTTGGACTAAATAAATTTGTATAGGATGGGTTTCTCCTAACTGAAATACTTGGGGCTAGAGGTGCTTTCAATTTCAGACGTTTTTCAGATTTCAGAATACATGTACTGGCATATATGTACATAATGAAAATAATTTATGCTCAATATACACCTTATGTACATAGCCTGAAGGAAATTTGTGTAGACTATATTGTTAACAATTTTGTGCATGAAACAAAGTTTGTTTACATTGAACTACCAGAAAGCAAAGGTGTCACAACTTCACCCATGTGGGCAGTTTTTGGATTTTGAAATAGTTTGGATTTCAGAATTTTAGATAAGGGATGCTCATAGCTTCCTTATCTGTGTTGGGAAACTTGGGACTGATTTTTGTGACTGGTTCAAGCATCTTCTTCTTAGACTATAGAGC
Source organism: Anolis sagrei (assembly GCF_037176765.1). Taxonomy (NCBI): domain Eukaryota; kingdom Metazoa; phylum Chordata; class Lepidosauria; order Squamata; family Anolidae; genus Anolis; species Anolis sagrei. The sequence continues at coordinate 36,597,428 of NC_090022.1, read as the reverse complement.
AGGGGTCTGCAAACTAAGACCCGAGGGCCAGATGCGGCCCTCTAAGGTCATTTACCCAGCCCTTGCTCAGGGTCAACCTAAGTCTGAAATGACTTGAAAGCATGCAACAACAACAATCCTATCTCATAAGCCAAAAGTAGGCCCACACTTCCCATTGAAATACTAATACGTTTATATTTGTTAAAAATGTTCTTCATTTTAATTACTGTATTATTTTGAAGTGGGGGGTTTTTTTTGCACTACAAATATGATATATGCAGTGTGCATAGGAATTCATTCTTTTTTTTTTCCAAATTATAATCCGACCCTCCAACAGTTTGAGGGACTGTGACATGGCCCTCTGTTTAAAAAGTTTGAGGACCCCTGCTATAGAGTATAAAAGAACAAAGGCTTTCTTTCCTTTTTAAATCCAAGTTAATAATCAGAACCAGTTTGGTTATTAACAGAAAGTCATATACACAGTATGAAGAAAGGGATGGTTCTGCCTTTGGGCTTCAACCAGAATTGAATCTATGAGTTCCATCTTCTTCTCTGAGAGTCTGTTGTTTCCCATACTGGTGTCACCAACCAGGTTAAATTGAAGGCTCCTTTGCTTCTGTTTCCTTTTTAAAAACTATTTATGAATTTTCCCCCTACCATCCAAAGGGAAAACACAACTTGTAAATTGGTATCATATTCCTTACTTCTAAGGACACTTAATTTTGTTGTTTCTGAGGTCAGGATACTTTGCACTTCTGATTGTTTGTTTGTTTTATGGAAGTTCTATCCTGTCTTTGTCTCGGAGAATGTGACGCAAAGCAGCTAACAAAGTAACAGGTTAAAAAAGAGTTTAATTGAAACATCAAGCAGCTTAAAAATAATTAAAGATGAATCAGTTTTTTAAAAGGCAGTACCTTGCTGGATTAAAAACTCCTTTTATAAGAATCCAGTTTAAACATCAAAGGCATGCCTGAATAAAAAGTAGTAATAAAAAGTTGGGGGCTTTTCAGGGTTTACTGATAAAGAGAGGAGGCATCCCAACCTCCCTTGGTAGGATGTTAGCAAAGGAGTGACCAACAAGAAGACTTTCACTTATTTCCCCACCAAATCTGTCTCTGAGGATACAAGGGGATTTCAAAGATCCCAAATACTGGAAACAGGCAGAGTGGAGAATGTGGTCTTACCAGATAACCTAACCTCAGATTTGCATGGGGATTTATAGTCCATAACTGGCATCTTGAATTGCGCTGGGCCCTTGAAGCAAGACGTACCAGTAGCTGCTGAAAGGAAAGGGTTGTATGCCTCCCCTGGACAGCCTTGGACAACAGTTTAGCTAAAACATTTTGGACCATTTATGATTTACCTTTTGCAAAGTTAGTAGTCCTGTAGCACACATTTCAAAACTGAACCATGGTTGCAATTGAGTTGATGCACTGTTGTGAGATGAGAAATCTCAAAGAATACCTACAAATTTCGGATCAATTGTGTGAGTACATTCCCAGCTGGCATAAAAGTTGGGAGATCGTGGTTCAGAACTAATCCTTAAAATATACCTTGACTGCACACCTGAGTCTTTGAGGGGAGGATGACCCAATCTAACCCAGAGTGAGTCTTCTTCCCAGTAGAAATCCTAGACTCTCAAACATAGGTTGACTTTCGTTTGTAGTCCATCTTAAGTTTACAAACATTTCTGTATTGTACATGTATATAACTTGAGTGAAGTACATTGATGTAGCGATTTTGAGATTTCTAAATACATTCACTGGGGTTAGGGGCACAGGTCACCCATGACAGTGAAAAACCGTGAATAAAGAATTTCCCCCTTTTTATCCCAAGAGAACACTTCTATAGGAATTTCCAGTTCTTCCAGCATGACTTTATGGTTGAGTCAAAACCACAGTTGTGGAGGGTTGGCTGTAAGCTTTTGTGGACTTCAGTTCATTTCATCAAACCACTGGAACCTAGATATGTCTTTTTTCTCAATTAGTCTCAAAGGTGCTGCAGGAAAATGATGACACACATACTTAAGGAAAAATATTTTACTGTATCCGTTAGGCTGATAAAACATATCACATACAATCTTACTCCATTTGGAGATGTACAGAATGTATTACAGGATTTTATACAATTGATTGTACACTTGTATATTGCAGTGTGAATCTATTTTCATCAGGAACTTCAAAGCTGTTATTTTTTTTAGGTCAGGAAAGCATGCTATTCCCAGTGCTTTGAAGTTTTAAATAAGCAAAATAGTCATAAATTGACTGAAGTTAATTATGTATGCAAAGGAAGTTACATTGATAGCTGACACATTGGAATAGAGCCTCTGTTCTTTAGCATGCATGTATCGTCTTTCACAAACCTTATTTCAAAATTGTTGCAAATCAGTGGCGTTTCATGAGAAAGTTTTTGTAATATTAGCTGTATTTGCATATCAGTTTTAGGCAAGGATTATGTCTTATTAAATTACATCTGGAATGAGCTCGTGTTGCCTCTTCTGCTTTTGCTAATGGTGAAATGAACTAGATGTTACATAAACTTAATGTTATATTCAAACTTGGGATTATGGTTGGTTGTGCTCATAGAAAGCAGGACTTGAAAGTTGCATCAATTGCTGATTTAAAGTTTGTTTATGATAGGTTGTTGTAGGTTTTTTCGGGCTATATGGCCATGTTCTAGAGGCATTCCCTCCTGACGTTTCACCTGCATCTATGGCAAGCATCCTCAGAGGTAGTGGGGTCTGTTGGAACTAGGAAAAAGGGTTTAAATATCTGTGGAAGGACCAGGGTGGACAAAGGACTGTTGTCTGCTGGAGCTAGGTGTGAATGTTTCAACTGACCACCTTGATTAGCATTTGATAGCCTGGAATTCCATGTTTAGTTCTCAAACCAAAATTCTGGTTTCTCGCTTAATGCTATAGCAAATGTTGCTTGTACTAACTTTTTTGAAGAAAAGGTGTGGAGTCTATTCCTGACTCTTTAGGAAAATATATGAGACTCCAGATGATGTTGGATTGCAACTCCTATCAAGCAAAATAGCCAATAGCAAAGGCTTTTAAATGTATTACTTTATCTTAAATTGGGATAAATGTTATTATGTGTGTGAAATATGAATTGAGCTGTATGAATGTGTCTGCTCTTCTTCAGTAATCCGGAGTATATAAGAGAATTTGCATGGATCTTTTACCTATGAATCCTTGATAGAGAGGGCAGGAGTAATGTTAATGTACTGAGGGTACAGTGCACTTCCTGCCATTATCTGGTTCCAAGTGACTTCTTATTCTGCCTACAGGAAGATTTTTCAATGGGATAACATTCAGTGATATATCATTTCTCTTAGGGTGGTACACACTGATCTTCTCACCATTTTCACTAGCTCTGTAAATAGCCTTTGTATTGTCTGTAGTTCTTTACTGGTTACTTCATTGCCACAAAGCAAAAAATCAGAAATAGAAAGTTGTTTGCTGCAAAATTCAGTTCAGGTTTCATAACTTCTATTAAGCAAAAATGAAGTTGTTTAAATCCTTTGAGTGTTGATGAAAGGATAGATTTCCTTAAGTCAAAATGTTTTGGTGAGTTGGTGCTGACGGCTGAACAAATGAAAACAGAATGAATGGAAGCAGAATAAACACTTGGAAATGCATTAAAATTTAGTTTCAAGGTTGCTGGGGGAAGCTGTTCACAGCTCTGTGTTAAGTAATATGTTTTATGTTGGTTTCTTGTTCATGACATTTTGAATGTGTTGCAAAACCTTGACTGAGAATTAAACAGCAAAATTAAAGCCCCCCACCTCTTTCTTTCTGCTAAGTAGATAATCCAGCGTTTCCAGGGATTAGTTAATAGTTTCAGTTTTTACATTCAGTGTTTTAGCTTTCCGCTAGTTATGGGGTTTATGGAAAGATGAGCTTTGTGTAGCTTGACGCTGAGCTTTTGTTTTGATCCCTGGATTTTAAGTTTTTCTATAATATTTCCATGCTGATTAGTCCATTTGCTGTGGAACTGGGATGATGAAAGTCATTCCACTGAACCAACTTTTTGTTCCATGACTCCTATTTAGAACAATTATGAACTGGGTTGCCTGCAGCACAAAACTACCTTGATGAGCCTGAATGATTTCCATCAAAGCACTAGGCTCATGCAGTCTCTCTAACCATGTTATCCCAAGTAGTTAGAACCCAGTTTACCAGCTATTAGGATTTCTGGGAGTTGAAGGCCAAATCATCTGGAGACCCACAGGTTGAGAACCGCTGAGCTAGAAGTAGGGCTTCAGTAATTTATTTATTCCGTTGTCAACTACCTTTAAGTTGACTTTGATCTATGGTGATCCTATGAATAAGAAAACCTCCAAGTTCCCCAATCGTCAACAGCTCTGCTCAAGTTATGCAGATTCAGGGCCATGGCTTCTTTGATTAAATCTACTTATCTTCTCTTCTTATTGTCTTCTACCATACCAAATGTTAATGTCTTCTTATAGATGTCTTCTGGTTCTCTTTATGTGGCTAAAGTATGATGGTCTCAGTTTCATCATCTTGGCTTGGGAGAATTCAGGCTTGATTCTCTTGGGTACCCATTAATTGTCTTTTTAGCAGTCTACAATATCCATATAACATTTCTCCAGCTTCTTTCTATCAGCTTTTCTCCACTGTCCAGCTTCACAACCATGCATACACATAAAAATAGGAAATACAGTGGTATAGGCAATCCTAATTTGACATTCAGGATGATTTCTTATTTCATAGAATCCTAGAATTGGAAGAACCCTCATGGGCCATCCAGTCCAACCATCTGCCAAGAAGCAGGAAAATCGCATTGAAAGCACTCCTGACAGATGGCCAGTTTTCCTTCATAGCTGCTTTTTGAAGCCCTATTTCACATATTATTTATTTATTTAACATGTGTATTTTGCCCTTCTCACACTAAAAGGGGACTCAGGTGTCCTTACAGCAGGCAGTGATTTGATGCCAATACATATAAATATAAAAATAAACAAAACAATTAAAACCATACAATTAAACATTAATTATTAAAGCATCAATTAAAATCACATTATCCAGATCATAATCCAAGGCATGTCCAATTGTCAATTCCATTATCCTTTATTCTTATTGCACTAGTCTTCTTCTGCTTTCTTGACTGCTGTCTCCATTCTGATTATTGACATTGACTACTTCAAAATTGTACTTATACAGTGTTCCCTCATGTATTGCGGGCGTTACGTTTCAGTGAAAATCCGCAAAGTAGGGACGCTATATTTATTTTAATATTTATACATTATTTTAGTGCTTATACACTATTTTAAGTCTTTATAAACCCTCCCCACACACTTATACGCTACAATACCCTCTTTGAACGTGTTGTTCATGTAATCCTCGGCTCTGGCTTTATCCGCAAAGGCAGCCCCTCCATACAGACAAACGCTCTTAAGTTTATAGCACTTCTGAAATTTATCAAACCAGCTCTTTCTGGCAGTGAATTTGCCTGATTTGGTGGGAGGACCAGTCAATGGACGAGATTGTTGTTTTACTGAGTACCGCAAAAACCCCGTGAACAGTGAAAATACCACAATAAATATTTTACATTAATACTTATTGAAAAACTGTGAAACAGTGAGTTCGTGAAAAGCAAACCGCGAAGTATCAAGGGTCTACTGTATTGCTGTTTTTCCTTGCAGTCTTTGCTCAGATTTTACCTTTGACTTCTTTTGCTATATCGTGCCTCACTTTGAAGACCACACCACTTTTTTAGATATGCATTTCCAGAGTAAAACACTAATTATCTGACTCATAATCTCCCATTGCTTTCCACTTTAGTTTATGTACCAAAAATATTGCAATGTTTATATTTTCCTTTCTTGTTTGACTTTGTGTAGCTTCCTCTATTTCATTTGTTTCATATTTATGTTTCTGTAATATGAGTTTTGCAGCTTCAGTCTTGCATTTTGTCTCTGCACATATCCACAGTCTTCTGGCTTGAGTCCAGTTGTTTCATTTACTGGCACACTTCTTATAGATGTCTTCTGCTGTATTCCAGGAGTGTGTTGAATGCCATCTGACCTGAGAGTCTCATCTTGTAGCAGTATCTCTTGTTTCATTTTGGATTGTGGTAAAAGATCTTTGAAAGGAGGATTACATGCCTCCCACTGTGCAGCACTAACAAGTGTTTGCCATTGCTGCCATCTCTGTGAGATCCTCCACCATTGTCACCCCCATTACTGCTGCTACCCGGTGGGTTTTTTTTTATTGTGGGTTGGTAGGCTTATTTATTGAATGATTGTATGCCAAATCAAACTTGTTATTTTTTAAGGTGAAAAGGTTCTGTTGTTTTTGCTGCAAAGGTCTAAAATGCCTCTTTTCCCCTTTCTTCCTGATTTTTATGTTTTAAAAATAACTTTATTGTCTTGGATGGTTTAGAGTTGAAAGTCCTATGCTGCGTAACCTTCATTTGAACTCAGTGCCTTCATTTGAACTCTTCTAAAATTTTCAACTTTACAAGTTTACTCACTGAACTTATCTTTTGCTCTTCAAGCTCTTAGCAACAACGTCTTGTTAACCTTTGTGCCAAGTTGTTTCTTTTTCCCTGATCGCTTTTCTTACGTAGAGTAAATATTAATTTTTGAATCCTCATTTCCCTTTGCTTTATTCTTATCTCCAGAAGACTTGTTGCTTAATTTTAATTTGCTTTATCTCCAGGATTCTCCAGTGTGATTTTAAGTTTCTGGACTGTCTTTCTATATGAATCTATAGAATGGCCGCACTAGAAATACAATAGAAAGTCCTGGTCATTACACCAAGGTCTGCTTCATACTCTGTAACAATAGCACTATGATTACAATTGAATCGCCTTAGATATATCCTGCAGAATCTTGAGATTTGTAGTTTGGTGAGTTACTATAGTTATCTGGGAGAGAATTTGAAATACCCCACCAAACTACAAATCCCAGCATTCTATGGGATAGAGTTGTAAGAGTTAACTTGAGATGAAAATGCTGTAAGTGTGTGGTGTGAGAGATTTCTGCATTGGCCATATGATGATATCAGTGTACATAGTCAGCTCTGCTTACTTGAAGAATGTGTTGTGATAAACCAGCTGTTGACATCATAAAATTCAATCAATGTCTGGGAGAAGATGCAGAACTGGAGAAGATGTATAAAATGGAACCCCAAATGGCAAGAAGCAGGAGCAATTCTCCTATAAGGAAATTATATTGTGTTTGAGACTTATTAGTTTAAGAAAGGTAAGTTGAGAGGACCTATAAAAGTATTCACTATGTGTTTGAAGCATTTGCATTCATACTCATAATCCTAGGCCCTGAAGGCATCCCTTGGACAAAAGGAAGGACTTGCCAGCACAAGATGTATTAAGGGTTGCCACTGTGGAAGCCTTTGAAAGATGATCAGAGATGTTCATAGAGCATAAGACTATCAGTGGCTGGAAGTCAGGATGAGCATAGATTTCCTCCATTATCAGAGGAACAAAGTCTTCCATACCGTAAGGACACCAGGTCCCATCTTATCTTGGAAGCTAAGCAGGATAAACCTGGTTAATACCTGAATGGGAGATTGCTAATGAAACCCAGATGTTTTAAATTCTATTTCAGAAGAAGGGACTTGCAAAAATTGCTGGGAGTTCGTTGCCTAAGAAACCACTGAGATATTCATGAGGTTTCCACGAGGAAGTCTTAGGTGATTTGAGAGCATATACACACATCAGAGGAACAGTTTCTTCAGGCAACCCTGAACACCACTTGGTGAGGAGCACAACTGGGAGAAGACTATTGTGCTCTTGCTCTACTTGCAGGTTTCTCTTAATGGTTTGGTGGCCCAGTATGGACAGAGAGAGCTGGAATAAACTGAGAAGGTGGTATACTAAGTCAAAAGAGGAAGGCCAAATTACAGCTGAACAGAATCAAGGAAGACATGACGCATGTTTGTAAGACCTAAACAGGGCTATTGATAACAGGGTGTCTTGGAGGTATCTTACTCATAGGGTTGCCGTAAGTTAAAACTGATTTCACAGCAACTAAGAACAAGATTTCTGTTCATTTATTTCTGTTTCATTGACTATTCCAAAGCCTTTAACTGTGTGGATCATAATAAATTGTGGCAAGTTCTTGGTGGTATGGTCATACCAAATCACCTTATCTCTCTCCTGAGGAATCTGTATAAGGACCAAGTAGCAACAGTCAGAACTGACCATGGAACAACAGACTGGTTCAAGATTGGGAAAGGCATACGGCAGGGTTGTATGCTCTCACCCAACCTATTCAACTTCTATGCAGAACACATCATGCGATGTGTGGGGCTTGACAAATGCAAGGCTGGGGTGAAAATTGCTGGAAGAAACATTAACAACCTCAGATATGCAGATGACACCACTCTGATGGCCGAAAGCAAGGAGGAGCTGAGGAGCCTTCTAATCAAGGTGAAAGAAGAAAACGCAAAAGCTGAGTTGCAGTTAAACATAAAAAAAAAATCAAGATTATGGCCACAAGAATGATTGACAACTGGGGAATAGAGGGAGAAAACGTGGAGGCCGTGACAGACTTTGTATTTCTAGGAGCAAAGATTACTGCAGACGCAGACTGCAGCCAGGAAATCAGGAGACACTTACTTCTTGGGAGGAGAGCAATGACCAATCTTGATAAAATAGTGAAGAGTAGAGACATCACACTGGCAACAAAGATCCACATAGTTAAAGCAATGGTATTCCCCGTAGTCACCTACGGATATGAGAACTGGACCATCGGGAAGGCTGAGCGAAGGAAGATAGATGCTTTTGAACTGTGGTGCTGGAGGAAAGTTCTGAGAGTGCCTTGGACCGTGAGAAGATCCAACTAGTCCATACTTCAATAAATAAAGCCTGACTTCTCATTGGAGGGAAGAATAGTAGAGGCCAAGATGAAGTACTTTGGCCACATCATGAGAAAGAAAGGAAAGCTTAAAGAAGACAATGATGCTGGGGAAAATGGAAGGAAAAAGGAAGAGGGGCCGACCAAGGGCAAGATGGATGGATGGTATCCTTGAAGTGACTGGATTGACCTTGAAGGAGCTGGGGGTGGTGACGACCAATAGGGAGCTCTGGCGTGGGCTGGTCCATGAAGTCACAAAGAGTCAGAAACGACTGAACGAATGAACAACAACAACAAAGAACAAGATAGTATTTCCTATATCCATTAATTAGCATCAGTTCATTGTCTGCTATCATTCTTCTTCGTGCATTTCCGTAATATTTGGCAAATGGCTGCTTGGCTTTTGATTGAGAATATACATATTTGCAAATATTTAATGCAGAAGGAATGTATTTTGGAGGAATCTGCTGTCAACATTTGCTTCTTTGAATTTATTTATTTAACAAAGTTACTGTAAGGTACTGACGCTTTTTGTGATTGGATTTTTGTAGCAATTTTCACCACTGAAATCTTTACCTTTTGATCAGCTAATAAGCTAAAGAAAAATTCAGTTAATCAGCTAAACTAGAAGCCTTTAATCATTTGATACTTCTGTGCATAAATGTATGGATATTTGTATCTGAATATTTATATACCAAGTCTAATGAATTTGCCTTCATAGCATTGCAATGAAAAAATGCCCGATTTTGCATCTGTACAGGATGAACAGGTCATTGAAATTTAAATGAGAAAATAATGTTTTATCCCTCTTGAAGAAATTGCCTGTGAATACATGATAAAAATTTAATTGAAAGAATAATAAAGATATTGCTTCTAGTCATATTTTCCCCACATACGAAAAAACCAATTACTTCATCAGTCTCACCTTCGAAGTGTCTCAAGTTAGTCTGATTTTTTTAAAAGATTAAGGAGAGACATGGCAGGCAACCAGGGAGGGATTATGAATTGAAAACTGCATATTTATTTTTTATTTCCAAGACCTTTTCAAACATCAGTAAAATTTAAGTTAGGCATACATCTGAATGGCTTTGCTTTGCTTTGTTTTGTTTTGTTTTGCTTTGCTTTGCTTTGCTTTGTTTTGTTGGCATCAGCTTTACTGTGACTACAGACATATGAAAACATGGACATTTTCCTTGAGGCACCTAGACAAAGACTCAGTGAATAGAAATACTTTTGTTAGCAGATCTAAGTTGAAGAATTCTCTCTATCCCTTCCTTCCGTACCCCCAAGGGTCTTTAGGGATTATTCTCAGAGCTTTGGACAACCCACTGAAGCAGATTTTTGGATGGCATAGAGGCTGGAAGGTGTGTGTATGTATGCATGGCTGTGTGTCTGTGGAGAACATAGCCCAGGTAATAGCATGTGAGAGGAAGGAGAAACATTCATTCCAGTTCTGTTCATGGAACTGGTCTGTCAGCAAAGGGGCTGCAGTGGCACAGCAGGTTAAACCATTGAGCTACAGGACCTGTAGGTTGACAGTTTGAATTTGTGGGACAGGATGAGCACCCTTTAGTTAGCCCCAGCTACTGCCAACCCAGCAGTTCGAAAACTTGCAGATGTGAGTAGATCAATAGGTACCCCCGCAATATATGGCCATGATATCCCAAGGATGGAGAGACAACACAAGATGGAATTTAGAAACTTGGTGGACTTATCTATCAAAATATATAATCAATAATTTCATCAATCAAAGGAAAAACAAGTATATAAATAGTCATAAAGAACAAGACTGGTTCAGGAAATGGTCTGTGCTAATTGACAAAATAGTCGGAGATGACAGATATAGCATTTTGGACCAGGCTTTCCACACAGTTAAACTGATGTAATGACATTTAGAATTGCTGTTCCAGGAGGGGGGAGGGAATGGGGGGGGGGGAAGCGTGCGGAGAAAAAAGTAATAATAAAAAGGTACCACCGCGACGGGAAGGCAAATGGCGCTCTATGCAGTCATGCCATCCACATGACCAGATGGTATCATGTGGACATCGCAGGCTCCTTGGCTTGGAAATGGAGATGAACATCTCACCCAGAGCTGGAGATGGAAGAGGAAATCTTTGCCTTGGTGTATTTGTATTTCATTGTTTCAAGGCATTGATTGTTTACCTGTTTCTGTATATATGCTGAAATCCATCCTGAATCCCCTCGGGGAGAGAGGGTGGAAAACAAATTAAGTGTTGTTGCTGCTGCTGCTGCTGTTGTTACAGTCAACCTTCCACATTCACTTGGCTTAGGGGCACAGTATCCCTGTGAAAATGAAAAACTGCAAATAAAGAAATTGCTATGAGAGAACACCTATCTAGGAAATTCTGGGTCTTCCAACATTTCTCTGTGTTTGAAGTCTACTGAAAGACCTAGAACAGCAATTCTTAACATGGGGGTCGCGACCCCTGGGGGGGGGTAGTTGGGCCATTTTCGGAGGAGCTCAGTTTGTATTTTGTATTTTCTGTTGGTCATGGGAGTTCTGTGTGCTAAATTTGGTTCGATTCCATTGTTGGAGTTCAGAATGCTCTTTGATGGGAGGGAAACTACATCCCAGCAGCTCCCAAATGCCAAGGTTTATTTCCCCCCAAACCCTTCCAGTGTTTTCTGTTCGTCATGGAAGTTCTGTGTGCCAAATTTGGTTCAATTCCATTGCTGGAGTTCAGAATGCTCTTTGATGGGAGGGAAACTATACATCCCAGCAGCTCCCAAATGCCAAGGTTTATTTTCTCCAAACCTCTCCAGTGTTTTCTGTTGGTCATGGGAGTCCTGTATGCCGAGTTCGGTTCAATTCCATCATTGGTGTAGTTCAGAATGCTCTTTGATTGTAGGTTAAATATAAACCCCAGCAACTGCAACTCCCAAATGTCAAGATCTATTTTCCCCAAATCTACCAGTATTCAAATGTGGGCATATTGAATATTTGTGCCAAGTTTGGTCCAAATGCACAGTTCTTTGGATACACAGTGCTCTCCGTATGTAGGCGAACAACATCACCCATAAATCACTGCCATTTCAAAACATCCTTTCAGCATCCTTGTAGTATGAAACACCCTCAAAAAAGCAGAACCCATTACCCTGACAGAGGAGGAAGTGTTTCTAATGTACACAAGGCACAAGCACAAGTTTGACCTGCAACCTAATATATATCATGTTTGTTGGTTATCAAAACTGCATTAGCTCAGGTTACGTTTCCTGATGCTCCTTTAGCTGTGAACTGCGGCAACAGTGGTGTTGTCAGTTACATTTATTCAATGATTCAGAGTCTGCGATAGAAACGCCTTGCTTGTTTTATTGATGAATTGTACACTTTTTCATTATAGACAACTTGGCGTATTTCCTTCAGCATAGTCTCGGAATTGCAAAGAGTGCTTTGTATTACAGGTCACAGCACAAAAGCAAATCGAATAAAATGTGGAACAGTGGAGAGTGCAATGTATGTTTACTTTCTCAGGTTTTTTCTTTTATAATAGGTTCCCACTTCATCTGCCTTTTACTGTTAAAGCTTGTTTTCTAAATGCTTACTCTTCACTTCAGAAAAAACTTGTTTCCAGTATAATACATTTTACGTTATTCCGTACTTATGAACCCTAAAACTATAAATAATTGATGGATAATGTCAGAAAATTTGCATTGCTAAACTTGCTTCGACATCAGCATTGTATTTGTGATCACAGGCAAATGCTATATTAGTTTAGTGAGCACATTTCAAGATATTTATTCATTCTTCAGACTTCCTGGATATGGAACATGGACTTATGCAAGCTTTATTCTGTGATTTGACCTAAATTATCTCAATGTCTTTTCTATGAAATTTGTCCTGAAGCTATGATGCACGTAGCCCTGTACATAGATTAACCTATCAGATCTTTTGTTACCAGGCATTGACAGACCTTTTCTTGTTGCTTTGTTCACATGTTACTTATATCGAAGTAGAGGCCACTTTAGGTCATTACACAAGATCATTGTGTGTTGTGGTTGACCACTTGTTCTTAAAACCTTGACTTTGTTCTATCATGTATTCTAAGTTGTGAACTATTAATCTATTTTCAGCTATACACATTGTCCTCTGTGTGGCACCTATAACATGTGATTGTTGCATGTGAATTTATTATTTATTTATTTGCAGTATTTATATACAGCTTTTCTCACCGCTGGAGGGACTCACATCAGTTTACAAAAGGAATGACAAAATTCAATGCCTTATATACACAAACCAAATTATTAATCAAACAGCATATGACTAAGCATTAAACGCAATAGGAGAAATTCACTATAAGATAATAGGACATTTAAACGTGAAGTATAATAATTAAAAACACCTAATAAAAACATTAAAATTGCATGATCCAAACTCGTAGACTGGGTCATTCCAGATTTCAGTTACACATATTCCATATTTACTATGCTTTACTTTACTAGTCAAAAGCTTGGTTCCATAACCATGTCTTTGTTCTCTTTGTAAAGCCAGGAGGGAGGGCACTGATATAATTTCACTGAGCAGAGAGTTCCAGAGGAACCATCACTGAGAAAGCCCTGTCCTGTCCCCACCTCCTTCACTTGCGAAGCAGGTGGGACAGAGAGCAGGGCCTCATCAGAAGATCTCAACCTCCATGATGGTTCATAGAGGGAGATATATTTAGACAGGTAAGTGGGGCCTGAACCAACTAGGGATTTGTAGGCTAAAGCCAACACTTTGAATAGTGCTTGGTAGCAGACTGGCAGCCAGTGAAACTGGCGTAACAGGGGAGTTGTGTGCTCCCTGTATGCCACTCCGGTGAGAAACCTGGCTGATGCCCGTTGGACCATTTGAAGCTTCTGAACAGTCTTCAAATGCAACCCCACATATTCATGTATTACTACATATATTATTAGATGGGAAGTCCATCTAATCTACTGTTTGGTGTGGTGTGTGAATAAACCTTTTAGTAGGTTCTTGTGGGTTTTTTCGGGCTATATGGCCATGTTCTAGAGGCATTTCTCCTGACGTTTCGCCTGCATCTATGGCAAGCATCCTCAGAGGTGACCTCTGAGGATGCTTGCCATAGATGCAGGCAAAACGTCAGGAGAAATGCCTCTAGAACATGGATATATCGCCCAAAAAAACCCACAAGGACCTAGTGATTCCAGCCATGAAAGCCTTCGACAATACAAACCTTTTAGTCTTGAGCACTACCCCTTTTCTTGCTTCTGTCATATTTCTCTCTTTCTAGTTGCTTGACAATCATAGTTTGATGTTTGGTTTACCCTAAGAAAAATAAAGATCAGGGTTTTTGTTGCCCTCTTTGCAATTCTTAATATTGAGGGTGAATCCATAGAATTATAGAGGTGGAAGAGACTCATCTAGTCCAACTGCATTCTACACAATAATAGCATTCCCAATAGATGTCTGTCCTGAAAGCCACCAGGATTGAATAGTTTTTCAAAATCAGGAGCAGTCTTCTAACCAATTATTTTGGCTTTTCTGGTATTTTTTTTGTCTTAGGTTTTTAACAGTCTGTGTGGCCCATAGGGTCTGTAGAGCAGAAAAATGCCCCCCTCCCCCCAGTTGCACCATAGTTGCCCACTCTGGTCTACAACCAAAGGTGTGCAAGTGCATCATTGTGAATGGGAACTGGTGGCAGGAAGGAAATGACCGCTTTGCTATAGCACCTCTGTTGGCTCCATTCCATTGCTGGGCACAATTCACAGTACTGGTTGTGACCTATAAGATTATCTAAGGCTTGGATCCAAAGCATCATATGTTCCCACATGAGCCAGCCTTAATATTGAAATTGTTGGGGAATCACATCTCTTAAATCCCAACACCTTCACCATCATGTTTGCTAGGAACTCAGGAAAAAAGGTCTTCTGTGTGACTGCTCCAGCATTCAGACTCTCCTTCCCAGGAGGACAAACTGAATCTTATTTATTTAATAACTGTACTATTTATTTATTTATTGTGCTTGCATGTTGGCTTCCCTCCAGAATGGGACCCAAGGCAGCTTCCAAAACAATTTAAAAATATTATTCCTGCCCTCTGAAACTCCTTGTAAATGTTAGTCTGAATCTTATTTATTTATTTATTTATTGTGCTTGTATGCTGTTTTCCTCCCATGATGGGACCCAGCACGGCTTTGAAAAATATTAAAAAATCAAAATAAAAACTGAACAGCAATTAAACTTTTAAAAAAAAGTTTAACAAGAATAGAATATCTCTATAAAAAGTACTGCATAAATTTTCCCCTGGTGATTTTAAAGCTCTAGTAAGTTTGTTTCAGGATATATGGTTTCTCAGATAGTCTGGATTCAAGCCATATGGGGCTTTTTAGATCATGACCAGCACTTTGAATTGTGCCCAGAAACGAACCAGTAGCCATTGGAGCTGTTTTAACAAGGAAATTACATATATGCTTCCTTTTACTGGCCCTGGCCAACATCCTAGCTGCAGCCTTTTAAATCTGATGAAGTTTCCATACACTTTTCCAAAAGCAGTACCATGCAGAGTATGTCACATCTGTCCCAGGGCAGCCAGGGACATGCAAGGCAGAGATCTGTCTCTACTCCATCTCCAAGATTGAGCACACAGAGGCTGCCAGCACAGTTAAGCAATTGAGATGGATGCAAGGTTGCCAGTGCTGGAGATGAGGCAGCAAGGTTTCAGTCTAATTACATAGACAATTTAATACTATTTTAACATTAACATATACTTTTAGATATATATGGTTTTTATTTGTATGTCTGCTTTATGTTGTTGGCTGCCTTGGGTTCTGCTTTGGGGGGAACAGCCAGGACATAAATATAAAATGATTGATCAAGCAAATGATCTGAAAGGGGAATATTGTAGCTGTATGGTGTGTTTGTGTGTGTGTTTGTTTGTATGTAGTTGGAGCAGAAGCCAGCAGCATTTTGGGATTAATTGTCTCGATTCAGAAGAATCAATGGCATCAAAAAGGCTAAGAGGAAGTGATTATTCTCACATTTTCGCAATACTGTAGCTTGTTTTTCTACCAAATAAAAGCTTTGTTTCTGAGCTTTCTTGATAACCTGCAGAATTGATGGTGCAGTTCCTTCTTTATTTCCTCAGATACTATGGCCCAATAAAAATTGTATTTTCAGATGGAACACAAACAAGTGTGGAGAATATCATACTTTCAAGCTTCCAGATTTGTATCTAAATCCATCCTTCTTTTTGCCTTTCTCTCCGCAGCAATTTACATTACAACCGTGTTTTGAATTTGTTTTACAGACCACAGAAACAACCCACCTTATCAATATTTAGAGAATGCATGTTGTGTTTAAAGATTAAAGTTCTTTGCCTTGTCAACTGGAATGGGAAGTGGTTGAGAGTATGTACAACATGCTGCGCTTTGTCCTCTGAAAATAGTTTACAGGGCATCTCCTCCTATGTAGCTCATTCACTGCCCATTGAACTGGCAGGGTTTTTATGGGCAAGTAGGCAGCTGGAAACTGCCTTAAAGCAGCCAGAGGCAGTCAGTGGTGTGTCAGTCAGAACATGTCTGTTGAATTGCAAGTTCAGTTTCTTAAAGCCAAAGCAAGTTACTTGTTTTGGGTATAAAGCAAAAACATACAAAGTAATTTTTAAAATAGGTTGTTATGAAGATAATGTGTTGAAATGGCGCCTTAATGGGGTAGTAGGATACTCAGAAGGGCTGGCTAACTCTCTTCAGATGAGCTTGGGATAAATATGTGACTGCCTTTCTCTTCTTGGGGTTGAAGCTTGATGTGGACTTTAAAAACAAACCCTTCTAGGTGTCCAAAAATGAAAACCATCTCCCATGGGTGCCGTGAGAAATAACATTTTGTGATTTTTAATGACAGAAATGTTGAAATAACCTATCTATTTAGAATTCAGGAAATTGATATCTTATCATATATAAACCTTATATAAAAGTAAGATTGGTCATTACTCAGTTCTGGAAAGACCTGAAGAAAATATCTGTGATGGCCTCACATAATAGCTAGGACTGGGCTGTAGCACAGACGGTTAATCACCAGCAGCAGATCACTGCCAACTGGAAGGTGGCAAGTTCGAAGCCTAAGTCGGATTGAACACCCGACAGTTAAGCCTAGCTTACTGTCCACCTAAGCAGTTCGAAATTAGCCACCGCTTAACGCGGAGAGGTATTTTACAACACCATACAAATGCCAGCGATCAAAGAACATGGAGGAAATATCATCAAAATGACTCGGTGTCATAGTGGGTGAAGCGACAGCACACCCTGTGGCCGGATTCGAGCATAACCTCCAGGTGCTGAAGTTGGAAATTCCAAAATACGTCTATCTGTCTATCTTGCATGTCTAAAAATGGTATTAAATATTTGGGGTGTATGTGTGCATTGTGATCTATCCTGAGTCCTCTTTGGGATGAGAAGGGCGGAATATAAATACCGCAAATAAATAAATAAATAAATAAATAGTGCCAATTAGCTTTGATTGAAAAATAACTAATAGACATTTCAATCAAAGCTAATTGCCACAAGCTGTATTATGAGACCATTATAGATATTTACCCTTTAGATGTTTTCATAACATAGTGGTGGACTTCCAGGGGTATTCATGTCTTTTTCCTTGTGTTTCAGACAGTTTTAAATTACAGTGGGTCCTTGGTATCCATTGGAGTTTGGTTCCAGCCCCCACACCCCATGGATATCTTTTGTATATAATGATGCAGTAAAATGGTATCCCTTATGTAAAATGGCAAACAGGTTCCAGAGAGAACTTGTGAAGGCTGCTGTAGGAGATGTCTGTACATCAACACATAGTGCCTGGCATATGGCAAAAGCAAGGTTTGCTTTGTGGATCTCTCCCCTTGAATATTTTTGAGCTGTGGTTGGTTGAATTCATTAATGCAGGGTGCAAACTGTTTATATTATGGCTGTATAATTTAATATAAAATACATGATTATCTTTTGGGCAGGATAATATATAAAGGGGCAAAGCAGTAAAAAAAAAATCAGCTAATTTTGGCTACTGCTTTTGATCCCTTAGCAACAACAATTTTATATTTTAATGCAATGTTTGTGTTGAATGGATGCCTGTTAGTCATTAAATGATGTTCAGGAACAATGTGTGACTTTTAAATAACTTAAAATATTGTATATATTGTCGAAGGCTTTCATGGCTGGAATCACTAGGTTCTTGTGGGTTTTTTCGGGCTATATGGCCATGTTCTAGAGGCAGGAGAAATGCCTCTAGAACATGGCCATATAGCCCGAAAAAACCCACAAGAACCTAATACTGTATATGCTTGTTTGGCTACTTCTTTCATCTACATACCAGATGTTCCCTTTACCCTCTGTATACTTGTATCTTGTGGTCACAGAGCACATGGATTGCCCACTCTTTTGGTGTTTTCATGCTGTGAGCCACAAAAACGTGTGGACACCCAGAATGATTGTTGATTTATCAAAGGCAACATGTATCTCCTGATCCATTAAAATAATTTAAGGGAATTTTCCCCCCATTTAAGGACGATTTTTCCCTATTTAAGGGGAAAAATTATCAATAAATAACACACTTACACTGGCACACACAACTATGCAAAGGAGACACATTTTTCTTTCCAATTTATATGCAAAAGACCAGTTTCCTTCTGTTACATAGAAACAAAAACAACCCTTGAGCTGATACAATGAAAACATAGTGGCCTGTGCTGAATGGAATGAAAACGACAAGTTGACAAGCCGGTATGTGTCTCAGGCACAGGAGCCGACTGTTTTTACTTGGCTTTTTTCTGTCTTTTACCTGCACGCATCTTAAATGACATCCCCTGAACCTTGCTCAAGCCCTAGCTAAACCCTGCTCTCCATCTGTCATGGATGGGCCAGCCTGCAATACTTCCTCTGGCAAGACGGTGCTGAGGCCATCCAGGCTGTTGACAGCAGTGGGCAGTGACAGGGGGTGGGCCGAAAAGGGAGGGGGGTTGTCAGAAGAAGCTCTACAGCTGGCAGGTACCTGATGCAGGAGGAAGATCCACATGTGGCTTCGATTCCCTGCCAGATTTAAGCAGCTTGTTTATTAAGCCTCAAGGGAGGAATGTGCACTTCACAGTAAAACGGAATGGACTGAGAAACATAGGGTGGCATGTTCTTGCACAATGCTGTGGCAGTATGAGGAATATCCAGTCCATATGAGTGTATTACTTTGTGATATAACTGTATAATGTATCATAATTCACTGTAGATATTTGCACAGGCTGAAACTTGATTTCTCCATGAAGTCAATGTCATATTGCTAACTACATTGCATGAGGGTTGGCTGTGTGTTTATGGCTGTGACAGCATGCGTTCATACCACTTATACAATATGATTGCAAAGCAGTGATATATCCGTGTTCCCCTTCATAGTTTGGTCAAACCTTTCAATTCACAGGGAAACATGTGAATAGGTGTCTATAAGTGTGTCATTCCAGTGTTGACAGTGGTGTGATATTAAGTGAATCCATGTAGTATTGTGGGAATGTGGCTATAACTCCTCTCTTTCCCTGTTTCCAAGCTATGGCCATTCAACTTCCAGTGAGCAGATGGAGTGAACCTCTGGCTGCATTGCCATTGCTTCTCCATTTTGTCTTTTTCACCCCCTTTTGTTTTGTATATTAGTTATGATGTTGTGGTACCACACCCAAAACCGTGTTCGCACTGATAACCACACACACACGCACACCACCACCAGCATTAACATTTATGGGTAGGATTTTACAATTGTTATCCAATTGCATCAACAGTCAATTCATATTTATTTCAGTGGGAGGTATGGAGAAATGAATGTGTACATGGAAACCCAGAAAAGCCTGATTGTACAACTGCAGAATGGTGCAGTAATGAAAACACAAGATGGTGAACTCTCATGATATCAAATCTCAAAATTACACAATTTTTAAGTAGAAAAGGGAGGGGATGGGCAATGTACAGGTTGGGAGGAATGGTGGCGGCACTGAGATCGAACAATCTGTGTCAATACAGTGCTGTGTGATAGGAAGAAGAGCATAGCCCCTTTTGGCATAGCCCTTCTTCCTGTCACATCAATGTATTAATATAGATTGTTCTGTTTCCTTACTGTGCCACCACCACGTCTCCATCTTTTATTATAATGATATTGCAACACTTAAACACCAATAGACCATGATGTTGTAATGTCCTAAGTTGGTAAACGTGTGTGTCAAACCACACCTGACTCTAAATGCATACTTTAAAAACTCTCTTTCTCTCACACCAACAATTCACTGAGTGCCTGTGATACTTGAACCTTCCCTCCGTAGGGAAGGTTCAATGATTTAATATTCATTCCCACTCCACTTCTCTGAGGTTTAGGAAATTCCCTCTATCCCTTCCACAGAGTTACTGCACAAGTGGTTTTAGTGAGACTGAGATACTGGCAGCTATGAGTGCATCTTCAGTTGGTATGATTGTTGAAAGCATTGGGCAGTGCATTGTGGATAGAGTGGCAAGAAAGACACTACAGATCCATGTAACACTTTTCGTGAAGTCAAGCCTTCACAGATCAAGCCATCCACGGCTTTAAAAATATTCTAAACCCCAAACACACACACACACACACACACACACAAAGCAAACCTTGATTTTGAAGTTTGATATAAGGGACACTATTTTACTATGCCATTGTATATGTTGTCTCCATTGCAGGTCCTGGAACCAAACTCCAGCAGACACCAATGGCATACCCACTGTATATAGTTCAAAATAGAACTAGAAAATGTTATCCTTTCAACCTAAAACTCCCAGGACCTTCCGGACCTGAATTCTGCACACTTGAACAGCTTAGGGATACAGAATGGCACCCCCTGTTTTTCATGTTGTGGCAACCACTGGGTGCAACATGGCTCCCACCCAAATCAAACTCTGGATGGTTGAATCTCAATACAGAGATTGTGGCTAAGGAGGGCAGACTGTGCAAAGGCTTTCTTTTACTTTGCCTGTCCAAAGATATGGACTTATGTGTGGATATAAATGATTAGATATGATGTGACTTTGCTTCTGTAACAAGATACCACAATACCTTTTAAGAAGTCAGAGGAGAAAAAAAACCTTTTCGTTAGTCACATCGAAACATAATTCTGGAGTTCTTAAAGATCATTTTCTCATACTTCAAACATCAATTTCCAGTGTTGACTTGCTGTATCTGTTTCCAGCTCTGTCCGGTGAGATCAGTTCTTAAAAATGTTGTGCTTTTAAAAAAACCCTCTCTCTGCCCCTCTGTTGATGCTATCACTTGGTGTGATGAAATAACAGAAACCCTGGCGTAAACTACAAGGCTAGATTTCCTTTTGCTCAAGGGAGGTATTTCTTCTTTGAGAAAGATTTTCTTTCCCTGCAACTTGCAATGTAACTTTTTAAACGCATATTCTTTAGCTCTACAGAGCTTTTAATGCACAGTCAATATCCAGCGATTTCCAAAGTGTACAGATAATCAATGATGGTTGTATGCAGTAGTAGCGTGCATTCATTCATCTTTGCCAGTAGTTCATTTATCACAAGGAGTTTGGGTATTGAGAAAAATCCTGATTGAGAGGCTCTCTTGGTTGAAATTCAGACTGGAAAGGGCCTCCGCTGTGCTTAAAACAGCTGTAGTCTACAAAGGAGAGTGGTAATAAATAAAAATGTCTGGCATGTGCTTGTTTCAATCTTTCAATTAAGGATGCATTTATATGATTTCTTCATCATCATCATCATCATCATCACCACCACCACCCTAAAGCAGTGTTTCTCACCCGTCTTAATGCCACAACCCCTTAATACAGTTTCTCCCTCAACCATAAAATTATTTTTGTTGCTACTTCATAACATAAATTTTACTACTGTGATTAATTGTAATGTGAATATGTGATATGCAGGACATATTTTCATTCACTGGACCAAATTTGGCACAAATACCAGATTTGCCCAAATTTGAATACTGGTGGGGTTGGGGAGGGGGGATTGCTTTTCTCATTTAGGAGTTGTAGTTGCTGGGATTTAAAGTTAATCTACAATCAAACAACATTCTGAACTCCACCTACGATGAAATTGAACCAAACTTGGCATGCAGAACTCCCATGACCAACAGAAAATACTGGAAGGGTTTGGTGGGCATTGGCCTTGAGTTTTGAATTTGTAGTTCACCTACATCCAGAGAGCACTGTGGACTCAAACAATGATAGATCCGGACCAAACTTTGCACAAATACTCAATATGCCCAAATGTGAACACTGGTGGAGTTTGGGAGGAAATAGGCCTTGACATTTGGGAGTTGTTGCTGGGATTCATAGTTCACCTATAATCAATGAACATTCTGAACCCTACCAACAATAAAATTGGGCCAAACTTTCCAAACATGATAAAAAAGTGAGAGAAGAGAGCATTCCAACTACATGGGAAACAAACATTTTCTTCAAATCCTTGCATTTATTGTTCCAACCCAGTGCTAATCAGCATGCTAGAAAGATTGGATTGAAGGAGAGGAAAGGCACATTCCTTGAAGGGACTTGCTGGTGCAAATCTTCCTCCACCCTCACTCCCTGTGTCCCTCTCTCGCACATGCACACCACACTGCCATGCACCAAACACACTTGCTTGTGTCTCAGAAACAGCCCTCCCCTTGGCTGAGAGGCCTTCTGAGAGGCCGGTCAGTCACAGCAGAGGAGAGCTTTTGGTGGGAGGATTTGCCATCTTTTTCCAAAAAGGAAGAGAAAGACAGGTGGAGAGATCTTCAGCTTTCTCTGCCGAAGGAGTTCTTAAGATCATTAGAAATATATGTTTTCTGATGACCTTGGACGGCCCCTCTGAGACCCTCCTCGTGATCCCCCAAAGGGTCCTGACCCCCAGGGTGAGAAACGCTGTTCTAAGGCATGGTTGCTTGTGTTTGTTCTAAATGGATGTTCCAGGGAACCAGATTATTTGAAGGTATTATTGTAAATTGCCTTGGGAATTTTACACAGAAAGGTAATATGTTTGGGTTATACTGTAATTAATAAAAAGCAGACTACGTTTCTCCCTTATATACTTCTGTAAAGTTGCTTTCTGCATCACTGAATAGAAAATGGACCTTGAACTCTCTTCAAGTAATGCTGGTTTTGACATCGATTTGTTTGCCAATGCTTGTTTCAGGTCAAATCAGAAATGATCTATTTGTGTGTGGATCAAAGGCAGGTTGTGTCGAATCATGGTTTTAATTGTAATGATTTTAACCATGATATAAATCACTTCCCTGAAGGATTAAATTGTAATGATTTAAGTTAAAACAGTTTAAATCACTGTGAGGAAGTTTCTATTTAATCATATTTTATTCCGTTATTGTTTAAAGTAACCTTAATATATGTCCTCTAGAACAGAAGTGCACATTAAGCAATGATTCTTTCTGTTCTTTACTCACATTTTATCTGGATGATTTATTCTGCAATTGTATCGTATAAGTTTGTGATTTGTTATTTCTCCATTCCTTTGTCTGTGTATGTGTACAGACAAATATTTTTGATTGTACATCTCTGGAAAAATACATTGTTTTTGCTTTATTTTAAAGTGTACATTTGATGGTGCCATATAAATAAATGAAATAGTAATAAGAAGAATAAGAATTCTGAATAATTTGCAGATTAATTTTCTGTTCAAAACATCGGACTCCTTTTATTTATGTCAAGACTCCTCATCATGGTTAGAGCTATTCATATTTGACTTGAATGTTTTAAAATTCAATTTGGAATTAAAACTCTCTTTATTTAAAATGTTGGGTTTCATCAACACCGGTCAGAAGATGATTTTTCCTAGCCAATTGACAGCTTACAAGACACAGTCCTCTCTGTCAAACACCCTCTCATTTTCTTTCTCTCTTCTTCTGGCAGTCAGTGTCAGGATCATTAACAATGACAGGACCTCGGTGCAATGGGTTAAACCCTTGTGCCGGCTGAACTGCTAACCTGAAAGTCAGCAGTTTGAATCCTCGAGATGGGGCGATTTGGGGACATGAGAGAAACTTCACACAGGATGATAAAATATCTGGGCCTCCCCTGGGCAATGTCACTGTGGATGGCCAATTCTCTCACAACAGAAGCAACTTGCAGTTCCTCACGTTGCTTCTGACATAATAAAAAACTGAGAGAAGAGAGCATTACATGGGAAACAAACATTTTCTTTAAATGCTTGCATTTATTGCCCCAACCCAGTGCTAATCAGCATGCTAGAAAGATTGGATTGAAGGAGAGGAAGGGCACATGTCCTGTCTCCTCCACTGATAGTTGATAAAGAAGGATAGCATTGAGGAACAGCAATAACATAAGT
This sequence comes from Anolis sagrei, assembly GCF_037176765.1. Classification (NCBI taxonomy): domain Eukaryota; kingdom Metazoa; phylum Chordata; class Lepidosauria; order Squamata; family Anolidae; genus Anolis; species Anolis sagrei. Next base: position 36,573,291 of record NC_090022.1, on the reverse strand, counting down.
TTTGAGTATGGGCTGAGATGGTGATATGGGCCTTGGGGAGAAGCTGTGGATTTTTCGGTGAACTCAGCTTTTGATTGTAGCTCAGTGGTTCTCAACCTGTGGGTCCCCAGGTGTTTTGGCCTCCAACTCCCAGAAATCCAAACAGCTGGTAAACTGGCTGGGATTTCTGAAAGTTGTAGGCCAAAACACCTGGGGACCCACAGGTTGAGAACCACTGTTGTAGCTGGTGACTAGGGTTCAAATATTCACTTGATCATGGAAACCCACTGTGTGATCTTGGGCAAGTCACACTCTCAGCCGCTGGGGAAAGCAAAGGCAACCCCTTCTGAACAAATCTTGCCAAGAAAACCCAGGGATAGACACACTTCAGGGTCACCATAAGCTGGAAATGACTTGAAGGCACACAACAGCAAAAAGAAAATGCCTCTATTTAGAAGGACGTTTTGAGTCCTGAGAAGTACTATCTGAGTCTGAGCCTGGATAAATGTATCATATTCTTTAATGCTATCAGTCTTCTCAGTGAAAACTGAAGGCAGATCAATGCTGCTATAAGTAGTTGTTTTAGTTGTATGATTAAGTAAATTCAGAAATTTTGTTAGGACCATTTTGCTCACTCTACTTTATGAGCAAACATTTCCCCCTTTTTATTTAAGCTCCTTTTATATTCCAAATGGACAACACAGTTTAAATGTTGGTTAGTTAACCAGGATCATAAATTACAATAACTCTAAAATCCTGGTTAGTGGAAAAGCAGTAAGTCTCATTGTCTTCTTTTTTATATAACTGGAAATTAATACATGTATGACAAAAGAAGCACAAAATGGCAGGAGGGGAAAAGGAGCCCCATGTTACAAGACGCTTGTTTATTAAAAAGTATTGTAATATCACCTCCAGGTCTCTTAGGTTCCTTGTATCGGTTTGATAGGGACTATCTGTCCCTGATTCCATGATTAATTCTGGCTAATTCCATAAGCAGCTATTCTGACTGCTTTATTCAGAGCCAGAAGTGACGTAACAAAGTTCTATCTATCAGCTCAACTGGGACTCCTTGTCATTGGGTCCTTTCCCTTCTAGAGTTTTTCTCATCTTTTAAAAACTGGAATGATATGTACTGAAGTTGCAAAACAGTTAAGATGAGCCTTAGTAGTTAACGTCGATCCAAAACTTGTTCAATGAATTAACAAAAAGATGTATGATATTTTAACTGTGGGGGAGGGAGGGTTACAGAGTTGACATGTACAAGAATTTACTATAGTTGTGAGCTTAACAAAAAAAAAAATATATCAGGCGCAGCAAAGTTGCTCACATCCTTCTTGTGTAGCATGTGATACTTTCCCAAATAGCTTTTGATTTGTTCTCTACTAATTAGGCATACATATAGTCTTGCGCCCTCTCTGGATGAAGTAGCATTTTTAGTTGGCCTATGCATTGCAGTGGACATTTTAGATATAACGCGTAACCCCTCAAATGGAAAATATCTCATTAAGCCTTGTTACATGGTCACCATTTGTGAATGACTGAGACTAGGGACTGTTTGTGCACTGGGAGAGGCATCATTTGAAGCTCTGTGCCCCACTCTTTTAATTGAGTTTCATTTATGGGTGATTTGTGGTTGCAAAGGTATGGCAATTTCCAATCAGGTCCATTTTTTAAAAACACCCTGTTATTACAATTGGCTTGGAGTTGAATCAACAGTGCTGTTGTCTAGAATTTCTAATCATGTTGTGCAGTTAAGGTGCTTAATTAGGCCTATAAAAGGAACATAAATATTGTCAAGTATCTTGGAACATATTGAGATACTTGTCTTTTTCTACCAGGTTTACATTTGGCAATTATTCAAAGCACTTCTCAGCAAAGTATCCTGAGAGATGTAAGAAATTGCTGACTCTGCAGCCACTATCTTGTGCAAAAGCTGAGTTCTACTAGTCCTACAAACATTGTTATTTGTGAAGGCCATGATATATTGAACTATTATGTGTCTCTCTGTGTCCCATAAGCATTATGTGAGGATTTCACTATTTTTAACTGTTCACTATTTTCTGTTCTATTTTGCTCTCACCTCTATTTTGGAAATGGATCGAGTTAGCACTATGTCATTGTAGAATACAATAACTTTTTTGTTATTGTACATGGTATAATGAAAATAAATTACATTATATATGTACAACTTACAAAACAAAGTACCCGTCCTTCCACATGCTAATCACTATTGCACAACCCCTAATGCCATATTAGTGTGGTTTCACACATTAGTGTTCAATAGAGTTCAATATAGTCACAGCTCTAGGATAAAAGCTATCTCTCAGCCTATTTGTCCTTGTTTTTATCATCCTATACTGTCTGCCATGTGGTAACAATTCAAAAAAAGAATATCCAGGGTGATATGGATCCTTAAGAACAGAATTCAACTAATATCCCAGTGAATAGGACAGGACAAGACCCTTTTTAATTTATTGTCCTCTGCAAATTTGATAAGCATGTCCTCTATCCCATTATCCAAGTCCTTGATAAAAATGTTGAATAGCACTGATCCCAAGACAGAATCCTGTGGCATCTCTAGGAGGAAGAGGAGCCATTGGTGATTATGTAGAGGCCAAAACAGCACCAACAAATGACACAGGAAGGACTCCAAACATCTACTGAAACATAGGCAGAAATAATGCCAAAACTTGACCCCCAAGATTACACTAAAAACACAATAAAACCTATGATTATTGGTCTCCTCAACTCTTTTCTCCCGTTTTTCAATTGTCGCACCATTTATTGTGATTTTTGAATATATAGGTAGGCAGAGATAGACAGAGGGACTCTTTCCTTTTTTATGGCACGAGAACAGGAGTGATTTAGGTTAAGTGATACATCCTCTGCCTCACATATCTCTTCTCCTCTAGACCCATTTATTACTTGGCCCCAGCGGTCCCATTTCCTGCTGCTCCTTAGTTGGAGAGCCAGACAAAATGCCTGTCACAAACCCCAGCTAACTATGCAGTGGGGTTGGCTACGTGCCTCAAGGTCACCACTGACAGCTCTAAGCATCTGTGCAGCTCCTTTCCATGCTGCAGCGGTGCTTGGCTTTTGCTCAAAGAGTTATGTGCACGAAGGGGAGGTCTTGGCAGATGACCACATGCAGGCCATGTACCCAGCAAGCTGTTCTTCCGTTAGAAGGGGATGGAGATGTAAAAAATCAGTATGTGAAAGCTTTCCTGAGCTTTCATCTGACCCTGTAGACATTGTGCAGGACATTCGGAGAGCAAAAAGCAACAAAAACAGTAAAAAAAAGTGCAGGTTTTATGTTTGCCCTTAAGATGGCAGTGGGGAGTTTTGATTCCTAAGCAAGAAGTTTAAAGATTCTGGCCATCACAGATTTGAAATTTTGTATCATCCCGTGTTCTTGTCCTCAGCACTGTGTTGCACCTGACCTAATAATGAAGATGTAGAAATGGGACAGAGTGTAGCTGGACTAATAAAATCTAGTACATATTTCTCATATATTGCATTGAAAATGCATTGAAACAAGGTGTTTAGGGAATGTGTGCACTGTTTTCAAGATGGATTGTGCCCTAGGAATTAGTATCCTGCTTAAAAACAAGTTATCTCAACCCAGTGCGACATCTTTACATTATTAGAAAGGCATTTTTGCCATCATTAAATTTGATGGGTTGGGATGTGATGAACATTGGAGTCATTTCCAAGGTTGCAGAACTTGCTTGTTCCAAATCTAAATATTTTTCTAATTATATCTGTACAATATGTACTATGACTGAGGAAGAGTGGCTTGCTTAAGAACATCTCACATTAATGGCTGATGGGTTTCCATAACTAGTGCTCCATTTAGTGGATATCAATGGCTATAGGAAGCATTTAGTATGGATTTCCATAACTAGTATTTCATCTCTGGCCACACAATCAACTTTGTGAACCTTACTTGACCCCTGTAAAATAATTGTAAATATTTTATGTTCAGATCTTATTTCATTATATATTTTTGTTTGATTATGTTTTATTTGTTTTATTGATGTTAGGTTCTAATGTTGTACTTACATGTGGGTTTATGCGGGATTATTATGTTGGTATTTGTTTGTTTTACAGATTCATTAATGTTTGCCCTTTTTAATGTTTGAATCCACCCTGAGTCTCTCCCCCCCCCCCAGGAGATATAGGGCAGAATATAAATAAATAAAGATGATGATGATGATGATGATTATTATTATTTGAAACACAACAATATGAGTGCATAGCAGACACTCTGCTGGCTGTTGAATTGGATCACACGTCGGACACTTCCCAAGTGTCTAAGACTTTGTGATGTATCGGCGAATAGTGCGTGCAGATCCCAGTAAGGTGGCCTTCTGCAACTGGCAGATGGTAATTTTGTCAGCACCGATTGTGCTTAAGTGCAAGCCAAGGTCTTTAGGCACTGTACCCAGTGTGCCGATCACCATTGGGACCACCTTGACTGGTTTGTGCCAGAGTCTTTGCAGTTCGATCTTTAAATCCTCATATCGTGTCAGTTTTTCCAGTTGTTTCTCTTCAATCCTGCTGTCACCTGGGATTGCAACATCGTTGATCCATACTTTGTTTTTTAACAGCATCGTGAAGTCAGGAGTGTTGTGCTCCAGAACTCTGTCTGAATTCGGAAGTCCCAGAGGAGTTTGGCATGTTCATTCTCTGTAACTTTTTCCGGCTTGTGATTCCACCAGTTCATTGTTGCAGGCAGATGGTATTTGTGGCACAAGTTCCAATGAATCATCTGAGCAACAGTGTTATGCCTCTGCTTGGAGTCTGTCTGCGTGATCTTATTGCAGCAGCTGAGGATGTGATCTATTGTTTCATCTGCTTCCTTGCAGAGTCTACATTTGGGATCTGTTGTTGACTTTTCAATTCTGGCTTTGATAGCATTGGTTTGAATGGCTTGTTCTTGGGCTGCCAGAATCAGGCCCTCAGTCTCCTTTTTCAGAGTTCCATTTGTGAACCACAGCCATGTTTTTTCTTTGTCAATTTGGCTCTCAATTTTTGCCAGAAACTGTCCATGGAGAGCCTTCTTTTGCCAGTTTTCTCTTATTATTTCTTTATTATTATTATTATTATTATTATTATTATTATTATTATTATTAAATAGAGATCAGTGGCTATAGGAAATGCCCACTAGCCAAGACAGTTACAGACACTTAGCATCATGTTTCTACAGTATTTAGAGTTTATAAACTTTACTCCTCCTGAAATGTGTTGCCTATTTTTAAAGTTGTGCGGATCTTGCAGGTCTGGAAATGAATAGAAAATAATGTTGTGAACATATGTTCACTGAGACTGAAACTTTAAATTCATACAAGAATACATTCTGTTGTTATTCATGGAACTTTTCCCCTGAGACGCATGCAACCTATTCTCACAACTCAGCAATGGTGTTTTTGTAATGTAGAAAAGGACAACTGTAAATATACAGTACATTGCATTATATCCAGAGATGCTCTTTAAGTGCCAGCCCTGCTAATATAAAATAATAAGTAGCATCATACACCTGTATTATTTTAATGTCTTCTAGGCTTTTAAAATAGGTGGCACGTAAGAGTTTGACTAATATACTTTCTGTAAAATATTAAATATATTCTAGCCTTGTTTATTGCTAGTTGCAGGTGACTACATCCATGAGACCTAATAGCCGAGTTGACTGTTGCATGAACTCTTCATAATGAATATGATGATTTCCCGCCTCTTCTCTCTTTTTATTTCTGTAGGCTGTTCAGCTATCCCCCAGACGATGGTTAAACCTGCAGGAATATCAGAGCAAGAAACTGATGGCTGATCATGGGGTCACCGTTCAGAGATTCTTCGTGGCTGACACTGCAAACGATGCTCTTGAGGCAGCTAAGAGACTTAGTAAGTTGGCTATTAATGAAGTGATATCTGCAAGATGCTAAACAAGCTTGGAAAATTAAACAGGGCTGTTGTGGGTAAATATATAGATGGTTGCACGTGGACTTTAAATCTGAGACACATTATAGTGTAACGATCAGAAGAATATAATTAGGATGAGCACAATTTCATATGCAATTTGGATTTTATTTTTATCCCACTCAACCCCGGAGGCTGAGAATGAGGTACAATAAATGGAAATATGTATAACTAATCTGAGAGTATAGCAGATATTGTTATTCAAAATAACTTGTAATACAGAACATGGGTGAGTAAGTGCTGAGAGTATGGAAAGCAAAATGAGGAGGAACAATATTTTTGGAGACAATAAACTTTGCAGAGGTACATTTTGAAGAAAGTAATCCCAAACACATCAAAAGAAAAATTGAACAGGGGAAGAAGAAAGGGGAATAAAATGACGTAAGGGCGTGGGTTGTTGGTTTTGCTGGAGCAACTTTCTAGAATTTGTCACACTGCAACATTTTGCTACCAATTCCACAACAATAAAAATGAGTGAGTTTCTGTGAGTTTTCCGGGCTGTATGGCCATATTCTAGAAGCATTCTCTCCTGATGTTCTGCCCATATATATGGCAGGCATCCTCAGAGGATGAGGGGTCTGTTGGAAACTAGGCAAGTGGGGTTTATATATCTGTGGAATGTCCAGGGTGGGAGAAAGAACTCTTGTCTTGAAAATGAACAAAATCTAACTACCACTATTAAAAAAAACTCTAAAATCATAACAGTTAATAAAGAACAGCACTCAAAAACAGGGGAATTCCAGAAAAGAAACAATCAGTGCCAGCTAATCACCTCCCAACAAAGGATTCCCCCAGGCAGTAAGAAGCCAGACCTTGAAAACTGCTAGGCCATTAAATGCTAATCAGGGTGGCCATTTGCTACATTCACACCTACCTCAAACAGTCAAGAGTTCTTTTTCCGGCCCTGGACTTTCAAGAGAGATATAAATGCAATTTTCCTAGTTTCCAACAGACCTCACAACCTATGAGGATGTGAGGAAATGCCAGGAGAGAATGTTTCTGGAACATGGAACATGGCAGCCCAGAAAACTCACAATAACCCAACTCTTGTCTGTTTCAGGCAAGCGTGGATGTTGCAGTTGGCCACCTTGATTAACATTTAATGGCCTTTTAGCTTCAAAGCCTGGCTGATTGCTGCCTGAGGGGAATCCTTTGTTTGGAGGTGTTAGCTGGATTCCCCCAAACATCAAACAGCCAGGCTTTGAAGCTGCAAGGCCATTAAATGCTAATCAAGGTGGCCAATTTCAACATTCATACTTGCCTCAAGCAGACAAGAGTTATTTTTCCCATCCTGGACATTCCACAGGTATATTATCCTCACTTGCCTAGTTTAGAACAGAGCCCTCAACTCTGAGGATGCCTGCCATAGATGTGGGTGAAACGTCAGGAGAGAATGCTTCTGGAAACTCTTCCCTACAACCGGGAAAACACACAGCAACCCAGTGATTCTGGCCATGAAAGCTTTCGACAACACAATAAAAACGTTCATGAGTATTTTTATGCGCTTGCAAAATTCTCATTGGAAACGTGCTGTAATTTATCTGTACAAAAACAAGAATAAAAACTTGTTCAACTGCCAGCCATCTTTTCCTTGGTGTCTTTGAGGAGGTGAGGGAGTACAAGCAGTGTGATTGCCATGTTTCTTATGCAGAAGGAGCAGTTACTTAGTCTGGGTAGTGGTAAAACTTCCAGATGCTGTTAATTGGCTGCCAGCTATGTATGTTCAGAATCCTTTGGGTACTTAAATTTCATTGGGCTCAGTAGGATTTATTTCTGAGTATGCCAGCATCCCTTTACATGTATATTTCCATACATAATTCTATAGCTGCATCAGTGTCACATAAATCAACGTATGATACAATAGCAATAAATGTGGCAAAATTGAAACAGCAATTTTGAGTCATGGTAAAATTGCAAGAAGCCATTAAAAGTTTTGGTAGGGGAAGAGAGAGAATTGCGATTGCCTGGCACCAGAGCTGGTGTTGGAAAAAAACAGGTATAACAAAGGATTTCTGCAGGTGAGGCTCCACTTGAAAAATGAAAGTGGTATTCCATATTCTGGGGATGACTTTCATATAAGGCAGGTCAGGTGGAAAATAACAGTCCTTTAGATAATAGGGTCCTGGGTTTGACTTCAAAACAGTTTCACTGTGAGAATTTTTAGGAAGTTCACTCCCAGCTTTTTGTATGACACAGTGGGACCTAGCTATCTGCTGGAGTTTGGCTTCAGGATACCAAAATATGTTGATGCTCAGGTCCCTGTATATACAGTGGTGTGGTAAAATGGTGCCCCTCATATAAAATGGCAAAATCAGCATTTGCTTTTTGGAATTTTTGGTTTTGATATTTTTAAGCCGTGGAAGACTAAATTTGTAGATGCAGAATCCATGGATATGGAGGGCCTGCTATACTCAGAAAACATTGGGGGGGGGGGGGGGCTTGTCTTGTTAAAAAAAAGGGTAAAGTTTCTCTTGACATTAAGTCTAGTCTTGTCCAACTCTGGGGCTTGGTGCGCATCTCCATTTCTAAGTCGAAGAGTTGGCATTGTCTGTAGACATCCCCTAGGTCATGTGGCTGGCATAACACATAGAGTGCCATTACCTTCCCACCAAGGCTACACCTATTGATCTACTCACATTTGCATGTTTTCAAATTGCTAGGTTGGCAGAAGCTGGGGCTAACAGCAGGAGCTCATCCCACTCCCTGGATTCGAACCACCGACCTTTCAGTCAGCAAGTTCAACAGCTCAGCGGTTTAACCTGCTGCACCACTGGGGGCTCCTCTTTTCTTGTTACCCTTTAACAATTACATTACAGGCACATGCATAAACAATGGGATTTCTAAGATGACATTAGTACGGCTGAGTAGCTGGAATGAGTTCAGTGTGTGTGACTAGTTTTTCCATAAAGGAAAAGCCTTCTTATTATTTTCTGGATTGAGTATGCAGGTAGGGCTAGAGTATAATGGTGGAGATACTTGGGGATGGGTTTGGTTTCCTTGGTCTTTTGAGATTTTGCTTCATTTGAAAACAGATTTATTGTAATGGGACTTCAAAGCCACTTCTAAATGTGTGCTCAGTCCTGAGAAGTGTGCCTTCCAAATTAGTGATCTTAGTCCCATTTATACAAGTCCCATTTGTTCTACCATAGAGGAGAGTTGTTTCAACTCTTCAAACTGCAGTGACGAAAAGGCAGCAGAATAGAATATGTGCCATTTCAGCAGATTAAATGAAAATGCTCCTCTATGAGGTTCTGAACACATCATTTTTAATCTTTTGCTTTTCTTCTCTCATCAGTTCACTTTAAGGAATGCTGAGCCCAGAAAAGATCTTGTAGCTTACCTACTGGCTGCTTTTAACTTGAGACTCGATGCTACTTAGTAAGAGAAAGGCTTCTAAATAGGACAGATAAGAGAAGTACTCATGTGCCCAGTATAATGAACAGAGATGGCTTTCTAGATTGAGTCATATTCTCACAGTTTGGCATTTCCATGATTTATTAATGATATTGTCATTGATTATGGTATGTAATTACAAATATAGGTTTGAAAAATACAGGTTTGAAAAATATATTTATTGTGTTTTAAAACATAGAGGGAAAACTAAAAGCAATATTTGCTATGTCTTGAAAGTACCCAGAATCAAATATACCTTTTCTCATGCCTTGAGGGCAGGAGAGAAGGGCATTCACGTTTCTCTCAATTCTCCCTCTCTCTTCTGACCTCCATTCCATGTCCCATGTTATTCCTGAGGTTTTCCTAACCCAAATGGTCACATTTTCAGGAAATGACTGGCCCAAGATGTGGTAGAGTTAGATGGGAAGAGTGGTAACAGAGGGAGCATGTGAAAGTCCAGCCCAAGAAACAACATCCAATCATGTTTATCCTGCAGTGTGTTTCAAAAAGATGGGCCCGATTTGAAATTGCTATATCTTTTGCAACCGTGAATTCCTCATGAATGAAATCCTTACCACTCTCCCAGCACACAAATATCCCCTGGCATAAATCATTTGTAACATCGTGATCCCAAATATACAGCTTAATGAGTTAATCACCAATTGTAGAGGTTTTTTTTTTTAAAAAAAGATTTGTTTTAGGTTCAAAATGATGAGTAAAACTTGATCACTCATTAAACCATTTCTAGCTTTTTGTGTAATTGTAACACATTGCCATCATGAAATACATTGCTTTGAAATTGGGTCCATCATTTTGAAGCACCCCGAACTCCCAACACAATGTGATAAAATCACAGGACAGAAAAAGAAATGTGGGCAATATATGTATTTTGCTGCCCCACATCTCTCATCTTTGAAAACACAATTTTCATAACTTGTAACAATAATTTTCATTTACACAAGTACATCAAAAGCACAAAGAATTTACTGAATTATTTAAAACACTGCTTTTTGATGTAAAGAGATTTTAGAGGGCATGAAATCACTTCCATACTCCATTAAACCTTTAATGAACATAGTCCTCATAGTTAACACACATTGGATCAAAAATGCATCATGAAATTGATACATTGTTACACATCTCTAGAGATCAACTGATGTTTTATTGTTGCATATATTCTTGCATCACCATTCTTTTAAACTATTCACTTTTATATTGTGCCTTTCTCTGTACACAACTTAAAGCAGATTGTAGCAAATTAAAAGTATAACTAAAAACTGTTAGTGCAAAAGTTAAGAAAACAATAAACATTAAACAGACCTTTCTATTAAACCACAATGTTAAAATGGCTTAAAACAAAATTGAAAACGTGTTGTCGGAGGCTTTTATGGCTGTGTGCCGGAAGGACTGAAGACCAACAGGTTGCAGGTTCGAATTCGGGGAGAGGCGGATGAGCTAGTTCTATCAGCTCCAGCTCCTCATATGGGGACATGAGAGAAGCCTCCCACAAGGATGATAAAAACATCAAAAAGATCATCCGGGCGTCCTCTGGGCAACATCCTTGCAGACGGCCAATTCTCTCACACCAGAAGTGACTTGCAGTTTCTCAAGTCGCTCCTGACATGACAAAAAACAAAAACAAAAGAAAAACCTGGGTTGCTGTGAGTTTTTCAGGCTGTATTGCCATGTTCTAGAAGCATTCTTTCCTAATGCTTCTGGAACCTGACCATACAGCCTGGAAAACTCACAGCAAAATTGAAAACATATGAATGATAAAATCACATCACAACTCACTGAACTACCTTTTAGGCAGCCAAAACCTGCCTACATAAAAGGTCTTCCCTTCCCATGGGAAAGAGAACAGGCTTAATTTCTCTGGGATGGAATTTTATGACCTTGTAGCAGCCACAAAGAAGGCCCTCTCCCATGTACTCACCAGACAAGTCTATGATGGGGATGAAGCAGAAATAAAATTTTCCTCCAAAGGTCTTAAAACTTGTGCATGCTCATATTAGAAAATGGGGTCTTTTAGGCATTTGTCATTATTCAAGACATTGTAGGCATAGATATGGAAAGACTTTTTTTTAAAAAAATGGACAGCTTTGAAAAACAAGCATTAGCATGGCTTGTAGGGCATTTCTAGAAACAGAGTCTGCATCAGATAATATGTGTAGTTTAAAATGCAAAAGAAAAAAAATAGCATAATTGAAAAGAAAAGCCAACAGTTGCTATGATATCTCTATCAACTTTAACACCAAAACTTAGGCTGAAACGCACGTCTAATTTATTGTTTCAATTGGTGTAACCCAGTCCATAGCATTGAAAATTTTATCCCAGGACAATTCAGGAAAAAGATGGAGGAGCATGGAAGCCTAAGACCTTGATCCTGATTCTTGGTCTCAGTGATGGTTTTGAGCAAAGGTCCTCAAGCTTTTAAAGCTGAGGGCCAGTTTGCAATCCCTCAGACTGTTGCAAGGTCACACTATGGTTTGAAATAAAATGAACAAATTCCTATGCACATTGTACACATCTTTTTATAGTGCAAAAAAACCTGTGAAAGAACAATACAATACCTAAAATGAAGAAGAATGTTAACCAACTAAACTTACCAGTATTTCAATGGGAAGTGTGGGCCTGCTTTTGGCTGATGAGATAGTCAAGTTAAATAGGATTGTTGCTTCTGCTGTGTGCCTTATTTATTTATTTATTTATTTATTTAGCACTCTTGTACCCCACCCTTCTTACCATGAAGGGGACTCAGAACGGCCTTACAAAGGTAACAATTTGATGCCACATATACTTTTTGATAAATAAACAAATGCATTAAAATCCGAACCAATTAAATCATAAACATTAAAAACTTAAATTAAAATCACACAATCCAAGTCATACTCCAGGTCCAATCCACATAATTGTTCTGTTATTTTGTAATATTTTATTTATTAATTAATTATTCAAACTTATATGCCGCCACTCCCCTGGGGCTCGGAGCGGCTTATTAAAGTTCTCCAATTTACTGACCAAAAGCTTGGTCCCAGAGCTATGGTGTCAGTTTTTTTCCCCTGAAGGTCAGGAAGGAGGGGACTGATCTAATTTCACCAGGGAGGGACTTCCATAGATGAGGAGCCATCACTGGAAAGACCAGTCTGTCATCCCTACCAATTGCATTTGCAAGGGGCAGTGGGACCAAAGTTGGGCGTCCCCCGATGATCTTAGTCTCCGAGGTGGATCATAGAGGCAGATACAGGTTAGTAGTTTCAGACCTAGAGTGACCCTAAGTCTAAAGTTTAGGATGGGTCCATCTGGCCTACAGGGCTTAGTTTTGGGACCCCTGGTTTATAGCATGGTTGGGGAATATGTGCATTGCAGTTCCATCAGCATCTACCATAAATAGCAGTATAGGAACATTTGAAGTATGACAAACACCTCAAACACAATTGGGAGCTTGTGAATGATATTGTTATTCTGAATCAGTAACACAGCAGTGGTGGAGTTTGTTTCTAGTTGGTAGCAGAAACTGATAGCTAATAAACAGGTAGCAAAGATAATATTAGAAAACCAAAAAAGGTGGTGGTTAATGTAATCACTTTTTATACAGTCTCTGAAACACAAGAATGAGTGGCAATGCTATAGCACTCTGTTTAATACATTTCTTGATTAATAGTTTCCTTGGAAACATGTCAGAAAATACACTAATAGCTCAAAAGGGAGGGGGAACATAAAAGGATTTGTAAACAAGTTTTATGGGCCTGGTGGATTTTTTTTCACCAAGCGAAACATAGCAGATGCCTAGAAAATTAAAGTCATGCCATTAATACTTGCCTTCAAAGGGAACTCTGACTAGTAAAAGATAGAACCCAAAGGATTTTTGGCTTTGTGCATTGCCGAACAATTCTCCGATGAAACTACTTTGCAGGAAACATTGCTGATTAGTCAACATTAAGTCATTTTATGCTCCTAGACAAGAAGCTGTACATCTCCAACAAATAAAGAAAAGGCTCATTCCAAACCATCTTAAAAGTACTGTTACGCCTGATCCGCTTTATGAGGGAGGCTCCAAATCAACAAATTTGCCTTTTTATATCTGTGTTTAACATAGAATAACAAGCCAAGGGATTTGAGAGCCCGTTTTTGAAATTCACATTATGAAGGAACAATCAGAATGTATCATTAATATTTTCATGTGGTTTATTGTCTGTGTTAGATGTGAGGCAGAACTTCTGCGAAAAAAGGAGACAGATGGAATAAAGTTAATAGTCTAAAAATAATCAGTATCAGTAATAACTTTCACTGAATGTGAATAAACAGCCACATTTGTGAGCGGTAAGTAAAGTAGGTAGTTATTGATTTATCTTGCACAAAAAGTAGGATCAGATTTCCCTTTACAGTAAAGAAAAGTGTTATTCAGAGTTATAGTATGTAGAGTGACATCTGAATTTTTACTTGCTAATATTATACAATACGTATCTCAGCCATCTTTCATGACTTCAGGCTTCCAAAGGCATAGAATCATAGAGTTGGAAGAGACCTTGCCAAAAAGCAGGAAAATTGCATTCATAGCATCCCAACAGATGGCCACCCAGCTCTGTTTAAAAGCCTCCAAAGAAGGAGCTTCCACCAGACTTCAGGGCAGAAAGTTCCACTGCTCTCACAGCTCTCACAGTTAGGAAGTTCCTGTCATTTAAAGCCATTGTTCTGCATCCTAGTTTCCAGAGTAGCAGAAAACAATCTTGCTTCCTTGTCCCTATGACTTCCCCTCACATATTTATGCATGCCCATCATGTCTTCTCTCAGCCTTCTCTTCAGAAGGCTAAACATGCCCAGCTCTTTAAGTCGCTCTTCATAGGGCTTGTTCTCCAGATCCTTGATCATTTTGGACTCCCTCCTCTGGACACATTCCAGCTTGTCAACATGTCCCGTCACTTGTGGTGCCCAGAATTGGACATAGTATTCCAGATGTGGTCTAACCAAGGCAGAATAAAGGGGTAACATGACTTTCCTGGATCTAGACACTATACTCCTATGTATGCACGCCAAAATCCCATTGGCTTTTTTAGCTGCCATATCACATTGTTGGCTCATGTTTAGCTTGTTGCCCATGAGGACTCCAAGATCTTTTTCACACATACTGCTGTCGAGCCAGGCAACCTCCATTCTGTATCTTTGCATTTCATTTTTCTTCCTAAGTTGAGTATCTTGCATTTGTCCCTGTTGAACTTCATTTTGTTATTTTTGGCCCATCTCTCTAATCTGTTCAGATCGTTTTGAATTCTGCTTCTGTCTTCTGGAGTATTTGCTATCCCTCTCAATTTGGTGTTGTCTGCAAACTTGATGATCATTCCTTCTAACCCTTCACTTAAGTCATTAATAAAGACAAAAATAAAGATAAAAATAATAGTATACAATATGTATCTCAGCCATCTTTCACGACTTAGGCTTCCAAAAGCATCATCCAAATATAATATAATGTCAGTATATGGTTATAAAAGCATAGATAGTTTTAAATTTATGAGGGAACCAATTGAAACAAGCCACAAACACACCTTCCGCAAGCATTGAGGCAACTATAGATAATAAATCAGTTAAAATAAATACATACAACTCTTCCTGGGGCGAATCAGTGACTTAGGATCTTGTCCTAACAATGAGGACTTCACTCTTTTCCTGGATTTAAAAAAGTACATTTCTCTCTGTTGTGGGATGGCTGTTTCTTGCATAAGTCATCAACCCCTCTTAGTCTTGCATTATAGGGTTAGCTTGTGGGGTATAACGGGGCCATTTGTGGTGTCAAGGTCCAGCGGGGATTTGGGGACGTTTTGACGCAAGTCCCCATTGAGCTATGAATCTCTTTGAGTGACCTTGGGACAATTGCTTTCTTTTTAATCTAATCCATCTCACAGGGTTGTTGCAAGAATAAGTAAGGAGGAGGAGATCAAAGACATCCTCTTGTGCTCTTTGGAAGGAAAGAAAATATAGGAAAGCAATATAATAAATAAATAACTATGAGACAACTACAACTATGCTACTCTGCTGCTGTGTATGCATGCCCAGTGTGGAACACATATCACCACGCTAAAACAGTGGATGTGGCTCTTAATGAGACATGCCGCATTATCATGGGGTGTCTGTGCCCTACACCACTGGAGAAATTACACTGTCTAGCCGGTATTGCACCACCTGACATCTGCCGGGAAGTAGCAGTCAATAGTGAAAGGACTAAGGCAGTGACATTTCCAGTTCATTCCTTGTTTGGATATCAGCCAGCACACCAACAGAAAACTGGGCGACTTGGAAGGCGCTGAACAGACTGCGCTCCAGCACCATGAGATGCAGAGCCAATCTTAAGAAATGGGGCTACAAAGTGGAATCCACGACATGTGAGTGTAGAGAAGAGCAAACCACTGACCACCTGCTGCAATGCAACCTGAGCCCTGCTACATGCACAATGGAAGACCTTCTTGCGGCAATACCAGAGGCACTCCAAGTGGACAGATACTGGTCAAAGGACATTTAATCAACTACCAAGCTTGCAAACTTTGTGTTTTGCCTGTTTGTTTGTTTTGTTAAAAATGTATTACAACTGTCCGGTAGCTCCTAACACAATAAATAAATAAAGCTGATCAATGCAGATTAATTAGGAAAGTTGAGGACATGTAAAAGTAAATGCCTTTTGGAAGCAAAAGAAGCTGCCTTTACACCTTTCCTTCCAAATCACCATACCATCTTTTCATACCATGTATCATGTATTGCCTACAAATCATCACATTTGAACCTGGGTTAGACAAGCATTTTGTTATTGGCAATTGATTGAGGTGTTTCTCCACTCTAGTACGAGGGTTTTTTTGTTTTGTTTTGCAAAAAGGGTTCCGATCTGCTTTTATACTCTTCTAGAATTGTTGGATCAATACCATAGCCTTTTGTTGCTTTCAGTTATGTTTATTTGTTTTTTTTAAAGTCTATTTAAACATGTTGATGACTTGTTGGTGGATTAATATATCCACTAAGAAGTCATTGGCATGTTGGCAAATTTCACTGTTGCAAAACCAGAAAGAAGAAAATAGTTAATAGAAGAACATATAGCATATAACATCGCTGCATGAAAATTTTGTATGTAAGTCTCCAGTCTGGCCACCAATTAACTTAATTATTGTTGTTTGATGTCAAGTTGATGTTTCACACAGGTCATCCCTATGAATGGGAATGGAATCCAGGAATCTGATCCTTGGTTGAATCAATTCCCAACCTTTGTTACTCCAGGTACTCGGGCCATCAGTTCCTAGAAGCACCAGTCAGCTTGATCAATTTTCAGGAATTCTGGGAAACTATAGGCTGAGAAACACTTCACTAGTGTAATCTTCATTTTTTCATATTGCCTTACACTGTGTATGTATATATACATGTGCCTTTAAGTTGCCTGTCTACTAAAGCAACCCCATGAATTTCATAGAGTTTTCTTAGGCAAGGCATGAACACAGGTGGTTTTGCCAAACTTTCTAAGGAAAACATTTTTACCTTCTAGGGCACATGTGTCCATCTCAAGGCCCACAGGCCCAATCCAGTCCACTATGTCATTTTATGTGGCCCTTCAGATGCTGGACTACAACTCCTATATGTCTTATCATTGGACCCCATAACTAGAACTGATGGGAGTTGTGCTACAGTAACATCTAGAAGCCTGCAGTTTGTTCTCTTTAGTCGATAGTGGGGCTTGAATTTAGATTCTAGGGTTGTGGTTATGATGTCTGACTTTAAAATTTCCTATAACCTTTTTTCTACCTCAGAGCCACAAGTGCTATTGGGTTGCTAGTCCCATCATCTCCAGTCTGCATGATACATAATTAAAAGTGATTGGGGTTGTTGTTCAATAACATCTGAAGATCCAATTCGGGCAAAAACTAAAGAGCACCAAACACAATGTAAACAAATTTTAGTTGACCCTTTGTATCCATGAATCCATTAACCATGAATTCAACAGATAGACTTAAGGCTGATGTGACGAAAATGAGTTTGACACCATTGTTCTAGTGGATGATCAACAGAAGTCTGTTTTTTCCACTCCTAATATAGGGAAGGCTTTAAAAAAGTACTGTATGCCTTCACATTTTTTTAGACTTACTGAGTGCACAACTGAGCACAAGCTGTAGCCTACCTTCAGTTATTTTATAAGCCTTTGCTGCCACAAATGTCTTTGAATAGTATAGATTTATAGTAATGTGAGTAATGGGTATGGGAACAGCAAATCAAAATCTCATTTCAGATATTTGACACTAATGTTGTGCTGAGTTACTGTTCTCTGTGTTGGATTTCTGATCAAATTACTAAAATTGCCACTTGGAAACAGGAATGGAGACAAAAATACAAACAAATATTGTTATAAATGGGTACTGAATTTCATAGTTAGTCGATGGCATAGATACCTTTTTAGTCCTGTTTATGTTAAAAGAGAGAGGGAAATCAAAGATTTGATTGGTGGCTTTTCTGTGCTATTACAATTTCTAATGTTTAAACATGATAAAAGCCAGATTGTTCAATGTGTAATATTATTGTGTGTTTGATTATTTCTAATTTGTCATGATGCATTCTATTTAGCTATTTAACAAGACAATCAAATATCAGATTGTTATCCTTTTTTAATGTGATTTTATATGTTAACTACATTAGTAAAAATTGCTATATTTTTCATTATGTTCTTCACTGTTACTCATTGAAACAAAAACAGACAAGGCTCTACCTAGGCCCAGTAATTTTTTGACACTGGGCTTTTACTGCGCTGGTTCATAGTATAGTTCTCAATTTGTGGGTCCCCAGATGTTTTGGCCTTCAACTCCCAGAAATCATAACAGCTTGTTAAACTGGCTGGGATTTCTGGGAGTTGTAGGCCAAAACACCTGGGACCCCAATGGGTTGAGAATCACTGGTATAGAACCATTTCATTTTGTGGGGCCATCAAGTAGTAAGATTCCTTTATTTCATGTCAATAGTAGCTGTCAGTGAAGATAGTATGATAATAATATGTGATGTATTCTTGGGATATATTATTGTGACTTTTGTAGATACATATTCTGCCCCTTAGGCAATTTTTATTGTTCAACCAGTTTTATCTCACACTATTTGCAGCTGTGTTATACTACTTGAAGGCACTCTTGGATCTAGTGGCACTTTTCACAGGTCAGATGGTGGTGGTGGCCAGGTATGCTTTTGTCCAACTTGGTTTGGTGGCCACCCACTTCCTTTCCTCAGGAAGGAGCATTTGGCCCCAAGAGATTAACGAAGAGCAGCTTACTGTAGTTCTGCACATGACTGCTCTTGAAAAGTGTTTGGCGTTTACAGTTAGTATGCACTACAGTGGCTAGACATTTGTCAGACTGTGTTTTACAGATCCTTTTGTTACTTTGGGTTTCAAAATGTCATTATACAAAGGGATCTTTCAGTATGTTATAAACTAACTTGCAGATTGAAATTGGTAACAAAAATTTCATAGGCTAAGGATTCATCTACACTACAATACAGCACATTAAGTGCAATGGCTCTGTGCTATGGAATTCTGGATCTGTTGTTTGGTGAGGCACCAGAACCCTTGTAAAGCCAGAACTCTCATGATTCCATATCATTGAGCCATAGTGTTATCCAACTGCATGGATTCTACAATGTAGATGTACCCTTTATCTTGTTTCTCAGATGCCGCTTTCCTTCAGGTTCTTTTCAGCCTGCTTTTGTCCTTGAGGGGCTTAAACAATTTGGGGCCAGAAGTTCTGAAGACTGCCATTTTTATATAAAGTGCCCCATACTTTACAATCCCATCATACAGTTTTCATGGTAGAATACATTCAAAAGGGGGTTACTGTTCCTCCTTTTTTGTAATCCTAAGTGTTAGCTATGGTTCCATTCCCATTGTTTCTGAGAGATCCTCCACCAATGTCACCTTCCACTTCAGCTGCTGCCCAATAGCTCTTTGGCACATTTAGTCCTGTTCCTAAACAAAAGCCCATCTAAAATGGGAGTCCCTACCAACCACACTCCTGCAGTCATCATAGCATGTTGCTTCATAATCCTGCCTTTGTGGAAGGGTGGAAGCTGGAGAATAAGGACAGGAAGAAATTCAACTCATCTGAAATGTGTTGCTGGGGAAGGGTTCTACAGATACGGGCAAATGATAAAAAGAAGAATAAATAGGTCCTAGAGCAAACCAAGCACGGACTCTCCCTAGTATACTGTTTTAATTTTTATGTCTTAATGTTTATGCTTTTAACTGTTATAATTGCTGTTTTGTATTTTATAATGTGGCATCGAATTGTTGCCAATTGGAAGCCGCCCTGAGTTCCCCTAGGGGTTGAGAAGGGTGGGGTAGAAATGTTCGAAATAAATAAATAAATAAATAAATAAAAGCCACAATGACTAAACCAAGACTGTTGAACTTTGGATATATCAAGACATGAATCACCAGAAAAAGATGATAATACTTGGTAAGGTAGAAGCCAAAAAGAAAAGAAGAAGATCACATTCTAGGTCGATAGATTCAATCAAGGAATCCACCGTCTTGAGTTTGAAAGACCTGAGCAGAGCTGTTGAAAGAGTAAGTTGGGCGTCTCTCATTCATAGAGTTGCCATAAATTGAAGTTGCAGTTTCAGCAATTGACAACAATAATGTACTCCATAGCGCCAAACCAACATAAAGCACTCATTCCCATAGCAAGGACTGAGCCAGGGGAAACCAAGTCTGGGAAATGTAATGGTGTGAAATGTTAAAGTTTTACCAGTCGTCTATCCGATAATTTTTAGAAATAATGTAGGGGAAAAAATATAAAAGTGTTCTGCATTAAATATTTTATTCACCATTATTTATAATTCCCAGACCTTTACATCTATAGCCTGGGAACAGACTGGTAATTATGGAGATGTTGTAATGGTGTAGTTCCTGTTATAGTCTGGATAAACACCAGTTTCTGAACACTTTTGTATTCTAATTTATTTACCTAACTAACGAAAGGACCTTTTTGTACATGTTTGTTTGCTATCAACATATGCTAGGACTAGATGGAAGAAAAAATTTCCCAATAGCATGAAATGCATTAGTACAGCAAGGACTGTCAGCTTGTTTTGACATACATTTTCTTGTCATGTTCATGTTACTGAAGTACAGAGATGAGATGTAAAATAATAGTCCCAGTTGAGAAATCAGCAAATGTGTTATTGCTATAACTTAATTCCCACATCCCTCTGAGCACTGTCAAGTGGCAGCATAAAAACGTCTTCAGAAATCACCTGATAATATTACATTTATTGGCATGAGAATTAGTAATAGTCAATCAAAATCTACGCATAGTTGAAAGCCAGCTTATGCTGATTTTTAGTTGAGCTTCAAGTGAACTGTAGGCTGAAGGCAGCATATGATACATTTTCCTGAAGATGGAATTAAATTTTTGATATATGTTATCGTTTTTTTGCTGCAAATTAGTAAGGAAGTGGGTCTCTATTCATTACTTGTGTCTTGGTTTGACATGAAGTCCTCCATTGGGGAGCGAATAAGCACTATTGGCCACTTAGAGTACTTCATTCCCCATATGATTCTTTCTAGCAGAAAAGAGATGCCTGGGTTTTCCAAACTATGGTTGCCTCCAAATGGTATTTCTTTTAGCTTTATGGATATTTCACAACCGAATTGGTTGTGAAAAGACTGTCTTGTGGTGCAAACGTCTAGATGTTTATCTACCTTGAAGCTGTTTTATGTGACTGGGGGTGAGTCTTCACTATCTTAGGATAGTCGTTATCATGACAAAATTCTTGAAATGAAGTGATATGGGATGTTAGATAGAAAAAGCAAGTCTTCCACTGCAAGATACAGTCTTGTACCTCTTTGAACAGAGATTGCTTGGATAATGTTTGGAAGAAAGTCATTTATCAGTGAAAGAGTCTTTTGGACAAGCAACTGTTGGAAAAGACACCATCTAATGCCAAATGTAGGTCAGGGTAGGCTGAATCTGGTGTCTATTAGTTCTGGAGGAAGATGAGTGCTTAGATCTGCTTACTTCCCTTGAGCCATCTGTCTCTTGTACATTCAAAATAATTTTAAGCATGTTTTCTATTTTACTTCACTCAAATTATATGTTTAATTGCACAGATAGATAGAAAGAAAGTTAGTATTGAGATTACTATGAATGTGCCTGCAAATAAAGCATCATGAATGTTATAATCATTTATTGATACATTCATTTTTGAAATGTTCTTTGCAGTCTTGTTACTTGCATATCAAAAGTCTGTAGATTTTGGAAAGGTCTCACTCACTTAGTCTAAGAGGAAGGCAATGGCAAACCTCTTTTGAATAAATATTTTCCCCCAAAAAAGCTTCCAATAGGTTCACCTTGGTGGCATCATAAGTTCGAAATGACTCGAAGGCACACAATGACAACAACGAATTAGAGATGAAGAACATATAGAAGAAGAGCAAATGACATCCCTCCTCAATCACATAGAAAGTCCATCCAAACTAACATTTGACTTCTTATGAATGAAGATTGATAATAAAATCATTTTTTTTCCTGTTGGCAAATGCTAGTCCAGAATATTGACTGTAAATTTGGTGGATCTTCAGCCTTACCATGCGCATTCACATGGTGGATGATGGAGTCACGTTTCCCAATGTGCATTGTCCCCTATTCCTTGTGATGTTCTAGGCACATAAGTCATTTCTCCAGTACAGCAGTAGTACCTACACTTAGTTCTGGACTTCAGGTTCCAAAATTCCTGATGATTGGCCAAGCTGGCTGGAACTCCTTGGGATTGGAAATCCTAACTGCCAGAGGGACACAGTTTGGGCACTACAGCATTGGAATTATGTTCCAAAGCATGGTCCACCAGCTCAATAAAATGGCAGTACAATTCTTAAAATTGTTCCCTTTGATCCTTCACAACATAGAATCTCCATATACTATGGTCCTTGAGTACGCAACAAGCCTGAAAAGTAGCTCTTGAATCATCAGAGGCATACCAGTTGTGTACAGAAAGTTACATGTAAGTGTTCAAAATTAAAGGCATATGCATCCTAACCAATGTATCAATGCCAGCATAGTCATAGAAACATAGAATTGGAAAGGTGGTTCTGAAGGGGAATTTGATCCAACCACTTACCATGCAGGAACACACAAATGAAGCACTAATGAAAGATGGTCATCAAACCTTTAAGACCTCCAAAGGAGGAGACTCCAACATCCCATCTGCCTGCCCCTGTTACTGTCAAACATTTCTTACAGTAAATCTTCCTAAATGTAGATGGAACCCTTTTACTTGTAATTTGAACCCCTTGGTTCATATTCTAGTATAGGCTTTCCTAACATTTTAATCTTGCAGGAACTGTTGAAATAATTTTCCAGTCCCCAAAAACTGATGTATAGAAGTGCTGATGAATCCTCAAACTACAAATTCCAGAATTCTATAGCATTCAGTTACACCAGTTAAAGTAGTGTCAAACTACATTAGTTCTACAGTGTAGAATGCACCCAATCTCTTGTGGAAGTCCCAGCAACTTCTTGCCATGACCTAAGGTTAAAGGGAATCCTGGGCAAGAAACGCTTTTTTTTCTCGTCTCTGGAGCAGAAGAAAACAAACTCCATCTTTGACATGATATCCCTTCAAGGGTTATCTTTATCATATTAGCTCTCCTTCTCCTCTTCTCCAGGCTAAAAATGTTCAGGTTCTTAAACTGTGCCCCATGAGGCTTTGTATTCAGGCCTTTTACAATCTCATTTCTCTGGACACATACCAGCATGTCAGTATTGTTCTTAAATGGTGTTGCCCAGCACTGAACACAGTATTCTAGGTTAGGTCTGGCCAAAGCAGAATAGAGCAACACCACTACTTTCCTTGATATGGAGACCACATTCCCATTGATCAGCTAGAATTCTATTGGCTTTTTCTGCTGCCACGTTGCATTGTTGACCCATGTTTATCTTATAGTCTAATAAGAGTCCTCAGATTTTTTTTACATGTGCTGCTGTCAAGTAAGGTATAAACCATTTTTTATCTCAGCATTTTACTTTTCCTGTTTTATATGTAGTATCTTACATTTATCTGTGATGAAATTGCTGATTTAGCAATATGGCATTTGCTCACACCTTTTAAATTCGAATACTCATGTTTCCTTCCATGTTGTTTCCACTTATGGTACCATGCACACTAATCCTTGTTAAATAATGATCCGCAAACTAAGCTTTGTTCCACAGCTGTCTTACTAGCATAACATAAATAATGATAAAATAACAGTCATTTCACACTCAAGTGTGGTAGCTTTCCTTTGAACAGCCCTTCACAGTTTCCTCCTTGCTTTTAGCATGGCAGGATCTTGGTTCTGTAGTGTATCTTTCCTACTGAGTGCATCACTTATTCTGGGTTTCAGCCTAGCTGGAACAAGAGTGTGTAGGGCTAAAGAGGTTGAACACATACCTTCTCTGAAAGAAAGCAATCTGCTTCAGGTTCATCTGCCAGCTTCCAGCTGCTTAGTTCTTCAGAAACTCAGTTCTGTTCTTCACAAACTAATCTAGCTACCCTGGGAGTAGAAAAGCGATCAGAGAAACGTTGCAGGTTAGGAAGTTCCCTTATGTTTTTCTTTGTCATGTGGCTAAGAGAAAAACCAATAACAAAGACAAATATTTCCTGAAGCTCTATAGGAGGGTGTCTCAGGGCAGATCTTATCAAAGATGTAAGTTGACCCCAAGAATATGCCAAGGAAAAGTTTGGGATCCAAATTATGGATTTTGATACCGCCCATGGATATGTTGACCCTGACCTTTTGGCAGCTAGCATTCAGACACTTAAAAGGGGCAGAAGTGGAACTGTTGCAGATAGGGGAGAGGAATCTGTGGTTCTTTTAGGTTCCCCTAGGATGCATTAAGTTCTCCCTTTTGTCAGTTCAGTGGCACATTTGGTGTCTCAGTTTGGATGTTCAAGAGTCCCGTTCAGATAAGGATATGTTTTCTTTTGTATTTTGTATACATAAGAGTAAAGCACTCACGCTGGCCCTGATTTCTGGGTTGATTTTGTGTGTGACTAAAATACCTAGACTTCTATGTGACTATATACAGTAAGTCAAATCACAATTCTGCAGGATGAGTGGTGTCAGACAGTTGCATCCAGAATCTAAGCTTTCCTGTGCATGTCTAAAGATGTGGGAACTGTGGGAGAAACAAGAAATCTTTTGAGGTAGGGCAAAATGGTGATATTGAGCATATACAGAAATTAAAAATATGAAAAACTGGTATTGTCCTCAAATAGTGATCTTTAAAATTTCTACTGTGTCATAAACCCATCTCCTCCTTCCCTTAGTTAGTCAGAAGATGGGGGAGAGCACAAAATTATGTGAAGACCCATATCTACATCCATTCTTTACTGTGGAGAGAATAGAGGAGTGGGGTGGGACTAGATTACAACACTATACTGTTAAAGACTTGATATCCCACGTTAAATTCTATTGCTTCTTGCTAAATCTTGAGATTTGCAGTTTAAGGAGGGACCTTTAAAATTCTTGGCCAGAGAGGTCCTGGGCCTCACTAAACTACAAAGCCCAGAATTTTGCAGGCAAGTCACAGGATTTAAAGTGAGATGCCCACTCTTTAAAACAGAGCTTGCTAAGCTGTGTTGCGACACATGGCTGCAATGTGTAGGTAAAGAAAAACCTTTAAGTCTGTGTGAAATAAGCAATACATAATAAATGAAAGGTTTTCATGTGATATGTTGTGTTCCATTATTACAATGTATGTATGTGTCCGTATCAATTATAAAGGGTTGGTTTAAACCCTGGTTTGTTAGTAAAACAGAATGACTGTGTTTTGAAATGATGCTTGTATAAAAAGTGTGTCACCAACATGAAATGTTTGGAAAGATCTGCTTTAAAGTATAGTGTGATAATCTCCAAAATGTTTAAATGAGAAACTGCCAGTTACAGTGTTAGGAATAATTGATCCTTTCTGGCAACAGCTGACCCTTCCAGTATGGTTTCAGATCCTCAAATGTTATAGCAATGCTGTGGGATTAAATCACCATACTGTTAGGCCATATAAGAGATATCACAATATTCGTTTGCTATTGAGATAAGTCTAAATCATTCAACTTCCAAGTTTACAATAAATGAAAGCGTGGTTCTTCAAGCGTTTTCACATGCCAATCAGGTAAATTCTACATTATATGTTCCCTTCTGCTTTTGAGATACAGGCTTACAAAATTTACACCCACGAGGATACCTCATTTATAGAGCCATTAAAATAGCTGCCACACAAATAAACCATCTGTAGCTTTTAGATACTTAGTTACTTGGTTACTATGGTGCAGACATGGTATTGACAGCCCCACTAGGGAGAAGATGAACAAAATTAGAGGTATATTAATGGAATTAATTTCATATTGGACTAAAGTGTTGCTTGTCAAATATATTAAATATCCTTGGTTACAATTCCTAATAAATAAAAGAGATCCCCCCAACTACAGTGTGTCAAATAGCTTTTCACTCAGATCAGTTTTTCTTTAAGTCAGTCCCAGGCAATCCTTCAAACCAGAAGCAGATGCTATACCTACATCTCGGCTGTTCCAGGTCTTTGTTCACAGGCTTATTGAGTGATTGGTTTCATGGCAGCAACCACAGATTCTCCAATCTGGATTGGAAGTTTCAGCACCCGCTCTATAAGGCGACTCCCATGTATAAGACTACTCCCACATATAAAACGACCCCTGACTTTTGAGAAGATTTTCTTGAGTTAAAAAGTAGTCTTATACGGCAGAATATACGGTACAGATTTGATTTAGGATTGCGTGATTTTAATAACTGTTTTAAAATTGTGTTGTTTAGCGGTTGGGTTTTAATATAAATGTTACTGTATTATTGATGTTTTAATTTTATATTTATGTTCAAATGTCATTCTATGTTTTATGTTTAATATGATCAGGTTTTTAATTTATAGTTATATGTTACTGTCTAGTTATATGTCTTGGTTTTCACATGTATGTACGGCATTGAATTATGCCATTATTATGTTGGAAACCACTTTAAGTTCCCCCAGGAGGAGAAAAGTGGTATATAAATGCAGTAAGTAAATAAATAAATTCATGCTCTCCGAACATACAACCAGTGCAGTTTGTAAGCAGCATGGGTGTGCTTTGCTTCAATCCCATTGCAATGGTTTAGCCTGTCCCTCTGCAGCCATCAACTGAGATCTTCTATCTATCTGTCTGCTGCCACCAAATTTGAGGGAAAGTTCTTCCATTTGACACCACATGTGAGACTTTGCCTCATCTTCACCTCTGCCACCAATATGAGGATCTCTTCATATCTCATTGCTGTGGCCACCAATTTTGGAGACTCCCTAGTTGTCCTTGTGCTTCCTGGGTGAGATTTTATTTATCTTCTGTCCCCATTGCACCCCACTATTCTATTAACTCCTTTAAGCACAGACTCCATACCCGAGGTCAACATTCCAGCATGTTGTGTACCTGGAGGGAAATAGCCATATAGTATGAAAAATAATGATTTAAACTGCATTTGAACATAGTATCACAGTTTAATTATTCAATACATCTTTATCACGTCTCCCATTCTAATTTAGCTAATTTAGACCCTGACTCTAACTCATATAACTACTCAAATTGCTAAATTTCACTAATATCTAATCTTCATAAACTACTCTATCTTCCCTGACCAACTACCACACAGAATTGAATCTCCAAATCCACTGATTCTGTTTTCATTGATTGAACTGCTTAATATATTTGGGAAAACTTATTAAATGCAAACCTTGATTTTTGTCATGTGAGCAGCATGCTGATGTATATACCCTTCTGTAGCCTCTCACCATTTCACAGATCATTAGTTTTTATTTGACATATTTGATTTGCTCTCCATATGCCATTTTACTTTATCATTGTACATAATATTTATTTGTTTGTTTATTTATTTATTTATTTATTTATTTATTTGCATACCGCCTTTCTCAGCCCGTGGGCGACTCAAGGCGATTTACAGAGGCAAAATTCAATGCCCACACAACATAAAACATTTAAAAGCATTTAAAACATTAACATATAACATATAATCATAATAAGGACAATAAAACATAAAATATTTTCATCTCCTAGTTTAAAACAAGGGTCCAGTCTCATCATCGAATTGTTCCATATTTCTATGTCTGTTACACTGCCTTAAAGATTTCCAAATACTTGCTCAAACAGCCAGGTCTTGACTTTCCTCCAGGATGTTAAAAGCGAGGGGCCGATCTGATGTCCTTAGGAAGCGCGTTCCACAGCCGAGGGGCCACCACTGAGAAGGCCCTGTCTCTCGTCCCCACCAAATGTATTTGTGACGCAGGCAGGATCGAGAGCAGGCCCTCCCCAGATGATCTTAGCGTCCTAGTTGGTTCATAGGAGAAGATACATTCGGACAGGTAAGTTAGGCCAGAACCGTTTAGGGTTTTATAGGCTAAAGCCAGCACTTTGAATTGTGTCTGGTAGCAAACTGGCAGCCAGTGGAGCTGGTGCAACAGAGGAGTAGTATGCTCCCTGAGCGCTGCTCCTGTTAGTAATCTGGCTGCTGTCCATTGGACCATTTTGAGTTTCCAGACAGTCTTCAAAGGCAACCCCATGTGGACTGTGTTGCAGTAGGACTTGAGCATCCATAGATGTTCTTTTCCATGGAGAGTCGAGGCCAGTTCCTGCAAATATTGGCTATTTTGAGGGCCCTGTCCCAGCCTTTTCGAAATCCCCTCCCATATTTGGCCCACCAACCCTCACTCCAAGCTTCCGATTCCTCCACCTCTTCCCCACAACTTCTTATGTTATAACATGTAATACGTAGTGCATATCTTAATGTGTTACATTGGTATATAATTAGTAAAATAACATTTCCCTCTGAAAAATCCAAAATATCACACCCGTTATATGCTTTCAATACATGCAAGTATTGGGCTAATCATATCCCTATTAATACGATGCATTTTTCTTGATTACCTTTTCATCATGTTGAAATGCGATTAGATAATACTAGCAGAACCAAACTTTTAAAAAGTAAAGTTAGTTGATGCACAACAGGGAGGAGCAGCAAATAACTTTTTCCAGATGAACAAAGCCATTCATAGTTATTTTAGGCATACTTTGGATCAAGATAGTTTCTTTTAATGTACAAATTGTGTGCCTTTGAAATTTTACCACTGAAACAGTTCCTGGCAAGTTTACTTAAATTCCATTAACTTAGTGTGCTGTGTGCTTTTGGTGACGAATCTCTGTTTGAAAGGAGAGAGCAGGTTATCAAAGTTCAAGTGCTTCCATTTGCTTAATCTTCTACTTTAGATTTGAGTAGTGACTTTTCAGTATTTTGCTTTTGATATTTGTACATTCCCACCCTTTTTGTTTTTTGTTTTTTTAAATGGCAAAGCATTTCCATATACCCATGAATATAAAATATTGCTTCTCATTTCTATGGGATTCAGTTAGAAAATGCAAAGCTTCCTCGTATTTCCTGTGTTTACTTTAAGATTGGGCTTTGGAAGTGTCTCATTTAACTACCATCAAAATGTCCAAGATATAAACAAACATGTTCTTTGAACATGTCCACACAGCCATGAAATAGACTGCAATAAATACAATTTACATATCTGTCTGGTGAACACCTTACCTTGGTTATCCATCATAAACTGAGAGGCCTTTTCCTACTTTTAATCCTCTCTGGCTTTTTAGTCCCTTGAGCCCCAAGTTTGGGAAAAAAGCATAACAACAACATGTGATGTATTGGCAGACTTTAAAATATGCTTTGTAATTATAATTGTGATATGTGTTTCGTGAGTTTAAGGGTATATTATTGCTTATTTCTGCCATGTTTTTTATTAAAGTCTGATATTTCAAGTGCTTCCCTGAGGATGACGAAAGGATTAAACATTTAATATAAATAAATCAAAATATCAGTAATGCATATTATAAATATTAAGAGAAGTGTGCATTATCATTTCCATAATATATTACACATGAGAGAGCTGAAGTTGAATGATTTGCTTACCTAAGGCACATTGGCAAGCTTATGAAGCTGATAAGTGAAATTACCTGATTTATCCTGGAGTATAGTTTGCTCTTTTAACTGCTATACAGCACTATCTCCTTCCTCTTGTATGATATTGAGTTGTTTCTGACTGATGGTGACTCTAATGTGAATTAATAGTATTATTTACTTTATTTATACCCTGCCTTTCTCCCTATGGGAACTCAAGGCAACTCACAAATATATCTTATATTTTTCTGCTCACTATTCTTAATATGTCAATATTCATTTGGCAGTTCTTTGGACAAATTTTCTTCTAACATATATACATGGCATAGTACTTTACAACCTGGCTGTAGGAGTGTCTGGATTTGAATGACACTAAAATGAGTTCGGATTTGGTAAAAACAGTATTATTAACAGAATTGCATTTTTTTTTTGCATTTAGGTTAAGCTTAGTAATTATTATTAACACAACACTAGAAAAAAAAACCTGTAGGTTTGGTGTCCATTTGCAGATTGTATGATGGTGGTATCATTCTTTATCAACCATAATGATATTTGAGCCTAATACTGTAAGACTTATGTTTTATGTTTTATGCAGTTGTGTTGTTGTTGTTGTATGTTTTCAAGATATGTTTGAGTTATGGTGACCCAAAGGTGATCCTATCATGGGGTTTTCTGTTGCATTCCAGACCTGAGAACACCTATGACCACAGCACCATGCAATAGTCCAGAATATAAGCAAACAGTTTATTGTAGAAACATATTAAAAGTATTTATTTTATTTATTTATTTACAGTATTTGTATACCGCTTTTTTCACCCCGAGGGGGATTCAAAGCGGTTTACACATAAGTAATGGCAAAATTCAATGCCAGTACAAAAAATTACAATTATACACTACAATTAGACATAAATCAAGTTAAAAACAGTACATCCACAAGTATAGGCAAAAAAATCAGGAATAAAGGCAGTAGATGTATAATCCAAAAAGATTTAGCAATATATGATAATCCAAATAGCAATCCAAATGTCTCATACAAATCCCAAGGTAACACAGTCCAGAAATAGCCAAAAAGTCACAAGTACAGAATAAGTACACAAGCAAAAGGTATACTTAGTAAAACTTGAGCAGGAGTATAAAAAACAAAAACATAGAATACTTCCAGGAAACTTAAATCCAAAACCAAAGGCTTGACTTGAAATAAAACCCAGAGAACTCAGGCCTATCTTCTCACATAAATGCTACATTGCCTGAACTAACTCTTAGGTAAACAACTTGATGATTAATAAGCACCCATGAAGTCATGTTTTTTTCCCATGAAATCTCTGCCCAGCTTTCCCACATAATCACCCAGATCTGTGATGCCTGTTTTCTGCTCTGATCTGTAAACAAACACCTTTGTTGATCTCCATAATTGCAGGTGTTTTCTCCCGAGAGCCTTCTGCATCACTTATCTCTTCACCTGATTCCTTATCTAATTTGCAGTTTCTGGCTCTTCTGACTGACCTTGAAGATCTGTACTTTCTGCGTCAGATTTCTCAGAGAGAGAAGCATCATTCCCCTGACTTAAATCTTCATCACTACAAACCTCAGGAAATCCCACAGGCAATCCTACAATCCTCTCTAAATCATCAGTGAATTCATCAGCCTCAGGAGTCTCAGGCTGATTTCCAACAGTTTCTTGGCAACAATTGTTCCGAGGAAGCTTGCTGTTGCTTTCTCCTCAAGCTGAGTGTGACTTGCCCAAGATTATCCAGTGGGTTTTCATGAGCGAGCAGGGATTCAAATATTGTCTCCAAATCACTACAGAACAAGGGATCTCACACAATTTATACTTTTGTTTGTATTGACTGGAATTTCCTGATAAATAAATGTGTGTGATAATAGTTAATTCTGCCATATCCATCTAGGGAAAGAATTCCAATGAGCTGACCCTAGAGAAGAAACAGTGGATGTAAGAGGGCCTCTGAGTCAGATTACTTTAAAGTCTTTCCAATTTGAGCACACAAAAAGGAAGCTTTTTTGGTTGTGTTGCAGGGTGGCAGTGGACATCTTTGAAGTCATGGGAAGCATTAAAATGCTAGCAGCAAGCCCAGCATTAGGAGCTATAAATAAGACCACGTTCTTTCCCCCAGCAAATCCTCCCAGCTTTCTATATCTCCCGAGGCTTGTTAGTTTCATTCCTAAACCCAGGGGGACCAAGCCTCGGTTGATAACAAGCTGAGGAGAGAGGTCAGGAGTTGCAGTTCTCCTTGTGATTAGGGAGGATTTAAAGGCTTTTTAAAGAAGAGAGGCGGGTTCTACAAATAATCAGTTGTAAAATGATATATTTCTTCATGCATTTATACAGGCTGAAACTTTAAATTAAAGCCCACTCATAATCTTACAGAAATGAAGTGCCATACTCATTTGAGAAAATAACTGATTTTTTGATGTCACACAATATGCAGCCCAACAAAAATTATTGGTGTCTTAGTTTTTAGGCCTGATCCTGGGGTTATTTGGGGTGCTGATTCAGAAAACTGCATTGGATAGATTATACTAGCTCTAGTTTCTTAGATAGGGTTTTCTGTGGGCAAGCAGATGAAGTCTGGTATATGGCATGTGTTCTGTATCTCAAAACTAGTACTGATAGAGGAAATCTGGTGCAATGTTTGCAATCGGTACGTCAGTTGGCTGGGGGGCTAATGAGGATTGATTTCCCCTGCTTATTCGACATGTCAAAGATCAGAGCACTGTTGAAAACTGGAAATCCTTGAAATACAGAGCCCAGTTCTTAAGATGACTAGGTTGGTGGCAAGGCCACTACATGAAGACATTTCTGATCAGATAAGGTTTTTAGAGGAGTGGGATAGAGAAAGCAGAGGAGAAAAGTAGTTTTGATTAAGGTCAGAATCACTGATCATTGAAAAGTGGACTATTGAAAAGTGTGGGATCCCTGCCTGATGCCGCTCCAAAGCTTGGAGATGTTACTTTTTTTTTTTTGTTTTCTTTCCTCCTATCACAGTTTCTTCATAGAAACTAGTGAGTTGGCCTTTATAGAATAGTAGAATGTGTTTGGGTTAACAATTACACAGTCCAGCATTTTTTAATCTTCAAGATAGATATTTCCTGTTTCTCTATCGATTGACTATGTAATCCTTACCCATGAACTCACCCATGTTTTCCAGTGTCTGTTTTCAGTTACATACTTTACTGAGTTTTTGTTTGCGAATGTGAATATGGCAGATGGAAGATTTCATTTGATTTTGAATAAGAAGATTTAATTTCACACAAAAAATGTACATCCCAAATAAAGTTGTTGTCATTTTGACATCTATATTGAAGCTAGTGTGGCGGTTAATAAATGCATCAAATAAATAATGCCATAGTAATGCAAACAAAAGGGCCATGGTGACGCAACGGGTTAAACCGCTAAGCTGCAGAACTTGCTGATCAGAAGGCCAGTGGATCAAACCCACGGGTGGGGAAAGCTCCCATTATTAGTGCCAGCTTCTGCCAACCTAGCAGTTCAAAATCATGCAAATGTGAGTAAATCAATAGGTACTGCTTTGGCAGGAAAGTTACGGTGCTCCATGTTGTCATGCTGGTCACATGATCTAAGAGGTGTCTACGGACAACACTGGCTCTTCAGCTTAGTAATGGAGATGAACACCATCCCCCAGAGTTGGACATGACTAGACTTAATGTCAAGGGGAAACCTTTACCTTTAATACAAACAGGCTTTTTCTTTCCCCTTCATGTAAATTACAGAGGACATTTTTGCAGTAGTAATGATCTTGTTAAAGCGCCTGACCATAGCCAGGTTGCCATGACCCTTGGAAAATTAGCAGAATTTTCTTCTCTAGGCTTTTTACACATTCATAGCAAATGTTTAGCATTGAATGAGTGTTCCATCATGAGCACCCCCCTGTTATTACTGGAAAAATGTCGACTAACAAAATAGGCTCCAGCAATAGACAGGCTGCAGAGGAATCAGCTGTCCTCTGTTCTATAGATAGATAGAGATATAGATAGATGTCTATCTATCTATCTATCTATCTATCTATCTATCTATCTATACACACACACACACACACACACAGATATGTACATACACACACACACTTTGGATTTGCCCCAACACAAAGCAAATTAATATTATCCTGCTAGAATAAACTCTTTATCTCTCTTGTATGCCATGATGCTGTTCTAATAGCCAGTGCATTCTGATGGACTGTTTTCCACACACAGTTCATTTTGTGAGGTCCTTACTGTTCTTCAGATGTAGATTTTACCCTTTTCTTATTTCTGAGATTCTGTTATTTATTCTGTCAGGGGACTAACTTGTCTAATTTTTTGAGATTTATTTATTTATCTATTTACTGTCTCTGCAATGAGTCAACTCTGAGTGATTAGTTCTTTCTATTTCCTGAATTATTGCAGAGTGAATGAATTTCTGAGCACACGTCTCTTTTGTAAGCATGTTTTCTGGAAGAACAAAGACAGCTGACATTCTTTGTATATAAATAGGGAAATAAAGAGTTTGTGGAAAGGAGTGAGGAATCTTTTAATAAAACATTGCCCCTTTTTCTAGTTTTTGCTCATCTGGGAAAATCAATTTTTTGGTTTTTCAAGTGCAGAGGAAAGATCAAAAGGAAGAGCTGACAATCTAAACAAAGGGCAGGGGTGTGAAGTGCCGCTTGCTTTCTTATTCCCTGGCGAGTTTGTGTAGGGATTTTCTGAGCAGAATGCATTTGCTGAAGAATAAAGTCGGTACCATACACCCTTCCTGGAATTAGCAGAGTTGCAGCTACGTAGAAAATGGTATAAATGCAAAATGTTCTAGAATGTGAAATATTAGTTTACTTTAGGTGCAGTGTATAGATGTGACACAGTTTGTACAATGACTCTTGAAATAGTGGGGTGTGTGTATATTACCCTTAATACCTAGCTCATGATATTATTCATATGGCGAAGAACCTCAATCAGGTATCAGAATAGGATTTTTCCTTGACAAATGTTGCAGGGATAGGCCTCCATATTTTTTCATTTCTGCTGTAGGAAGCAATAGAAAGTCTAGCACAGCTCCACCTGACTTACTTCTGCAGGATTGTTTTATGCTGTACATCACGTTTAGTATAGTTTGGCTCAATAAAAGCTGTTAATAATTGTATTTCTTCAATTGTAAGACACTCTTGATTATAAGCTGCACTCCAATTTCAGCACCACTCACAGAAAAAAAGATTTATTTTTGTATATTAATAAGCACCTGCGATTTTAAAGATGTACTCATTTTGGAATATGTTTATATGGTGAAAAAGTGAGTATTGGAATCAAAGGAATACAGTAGTTCAATTACTGTAAACTTGGAATCAAGGCATGTGGCTGAATGGAATTTGTTTGCATATACATTCTTTCTCTTTATAATTTTTATTAAAAGTTTTCTGTGTGTACATATAAGTAAATAAGAAGAAAAGAGCAGGTATAGTGTCGGGATGGCAGTAGGGTAGGCATAAGGGGGTCTAAAAAGGATATGAGTGAGGAGGTAAAGCTTGGGTCTCGGGGAGAAAAGGGAAGAAAAAGAAAGGAAAAGAGAGATGGGATGGGGAGTTATTCTCTTCCAATCTTCCTCTTTGTGGTCAGTTCCTTCTCAATCACTTATTCTTTCCCTACTATGCTTCTCCTTTTCTCTCTCTTTGTGGGGACCGTTTCCCCCATAGTTGTCTGTTTGGGTTATATTATTATCATCTTTTTTTCTGCATTCATATAATCTTTAAATAATTGCCGGTCAGTTGTCCTCTTGGGTTTTCCTGGACTCTTTGAGATTAGTTGGGTTAATTTGTCCATGTCTATTATGTCCATAGTTTTGATTAACCATTGTTCTTTTGTTGGTAATTCTTGCATTTTTTCCTTTTTTATATTTTTTAGTTTGTGTATCCATTCTTCTTCAGATTCGGTCAGAGACTCTGTAACTTTTATGAAATACAATATTTGTATTGTTTCTTTTGTTCTTTTTGGTAATGCTTGCTAGATTTCAGGATATCTATGATGAAGTGATAATGCCTGATTAATCAGTCATCTAGAGTACCTTACCGATCTTATGTTATATTCTGTTGAGTGCAAAGAATTATTGAGGGATGCTTTTGTTTTACAACTTCTTTCCATATCCCTTTGGATTCTGAGCATCAGAATCCAAAGAAGTACATCATGTATCTTCTTGTAGGTACATTTATATCACATCTTATCTCCAAATCACTTCTTCATACAAAACATGGTACTTATTTCTTGAGATATAATCAAACACAGTGTTGTAAAGCAAAAACTGAGTGACTACAAAAGAAATGTGTGAAGTCTCATGTTGTCTGCAATACGGGGTGGGATCAGGAAGGGTTAATGATACAGTACAACTCTTGTATCAGTGGTTTTTATATCCACTTCCAACTTTGTGTCCTTTCTTATCATTTTTTAGGTTCTCCAGCATTACTCTTTGGTATTTGGGGCCCAGATATTTATCAATTTAATAGGATTTGCTATTAGCCAGTTTTACATATCCGTTCAGTCTGAGAACCTATCACTCAGAGATACAGGGGTTGTACTTTACTAACATTGCCTCTAGCAGTACTGAGTTTTTAATGAGAATGTCTTTCTGGACTTAGTCCTGAATATATAATTCTTTTAAAACAACAGTAACCAAGTCTGTTTCTTTCTAGGAAAATTGGATTTAGTCAACTTTCTCTGTGCGATCTCAGTTTTAGGAACAAGGTCATTCTGGCACAGGGAACTGTTCAGGAAGAGAAGAATAGCTTTTGGTCTTGTTTGAGTAGTTTCAGGCAACTCACTCGATAGAATCCTCTGAGATGTCAGCAGAAAATTGCCAACTGTGCCCCTTTGGTCTGTAGTGCCAAGGAAGTGACATTGTAATATTTCACTGCTGTGTGTCAAGAGCAGAAGTTTACTCTTTAAAGAAATTCACCTGTTATTTTCCTGCTTGTTAATCTTCTTGAAGGGGAAGGGGGGTGAAATGTAAGTCTCTGTAAGAAAGCCTCATCATAGGGGTATCCTTTTGTCAGTCTTTTTTTGGACAAAATGTGCATCAGAAAGCATTTCACATTCACTGACGTTATTAATTGTCCCTTTCCCCTCCCAGTGGTGTCTGGATGTGGGGGGAGAAAACAAAATTAAGCAATGGTGACTCGTGTGTTATTGATTTTTGCATATGGAAACATGTTAGAATGCATACTGAATTATTAAAATTCTGTGGATTATTTTATTACACTGAAATGTTTCTTATTTATGAGTAAAAATTACCCATGTGCTATCATACAGTCATATGTATACATATGCTTAGAAATCTTAATCAAAGTTTATTCTTTATGATTACATTTTGTGTCTATTTTTTTGGTTTTGTTTCTGCTCACGGAATAAGCTTTTGATTTTTTTTATTCATTTAAACATTTTATATCCTATCTCATCTTTTGTAGTAGCGTCCAAGCAGATTAAGTAAATAAAAGAGATACTTACAGTCTCCCTGCATGAGAAAATAAAAACCATTTAAAAAACGCCCTTCAATTTTGGCTTTCTAAAGATCTCTGTGGGTAACAGTTATTTTTTTTCAGTCCCTTTCTGGTCCTGTAATATAGCTGTTTGACCTTCATTTATCAAATTTTTGTATCATTCCATCTTCCCTGTTAAGTCTTTCAGTCTAGTTTCCCTTGATGATTCCAATGCCCCATTCCTTGCTATAACAGGTTTTCTAGCCATGGACCAGCCAGATGATGGATGTCTGTTTGCAGAAAGGTACTCTCACCTGACTTGCAGGATTAATATTCTTGTAGCTGTACTCTTCAGGGCATTCCATTTATTTATATTTCAACAGTTTCTTTGTATTGTCCACTAACCAATGCTCCCTGGGTGGTTTACAATAACATTACATACTATACACATTAAAACCAGTTCCTCCACTCCAGGGAAAACAACAACAACCAGAAACAGAGTTGCATAATGTAATTAAAAATTAGTTGTATCTGTAGCAGTGGCAAAGTAGTATTTTCATGGACAGGTTTGAGTTATGGAATTACATATGAATATATCATATATTACATAACAATGTATCCTTTGGTTTTATTGGGTGTTGGTTTCTTGCTCCCCAGATCTTTCTGTCTCAAGCTTCAAACCCTATACTGAAAGAAGAGCAAGATAAACATGAAACAAATAAATAAAAATGTGCCAAGAGGAAAATAAATAATATATTATTTGATATATAAGAGTAGATTAGTTGTATGGCTAACATTCTAATATCTGCAAGACTTTTCATGCATGGTGACACTTGATACACTATTCTGTTTTTATAACAATAGGGATTCCCAGTCTTAAGAAAAGATATTCAAGTAAATCACCATGGGAATCACCAGCCAAAATACACAACAAAATACAAAGATTAATTAATTGTTAGGACTAAGATACACCTAGGACAGCTTTTGTCATGGATTGCAGAGGATCAAATTCATTGTGCACCATCTAAGAATAAGCGGTGACAACATGTGCTGTTGACAGTGGTGGAACTCAAATGTACTTGTATCTAATCCTGTTATGCTTAGCGATGTCCATGGATTCTACATCCACAGATCAAACCACTTATTGCTTAAATATTTTGACATTTTATATAAAGGACACCATTTTACTACACCATATAATGGGACTTGAGCCTTCACAGATTTTGACATCCGCTGAGGTCTTAGAACCAATCTTCAGACAATAACAAGGGTGCAGTGTACTCTACCGTTGACTTAGAAACCAGTTGTATGTATACAATCTACTTATTTTTTTCCATATGATGATACTTGGAGAAACAATTAAAAATAGAAAAACTTAGCAACTAATTTGTACTGGTTTTGCTGCTACCAACAATAGTTCCACAGCATCCTTATGGACAGCTAATGCTTTTATCTAGTGCTCCATTTGCAAAGGACTGGAAAAAGCTATTTTCTTCAAAGGATGGGGATTATATGGGTTTGTAGATGCCCTGATTTTTCTAACTCTTTTCACCCATTTTCTTTTATGTATTTTATGAATTACAGATATACAGTTGGTATTATTTCTCCAAATGTGACTGCCTCTAATCTTTTGTTTTCTTCCAGTGCAGATTTCACCTTTACAAGAGACCCACAGATTCATTTGTAGAGGGTGGAGTTTTTCAACTATACATGGGCCATTAATCCTCAATGCTTCAGGGTTTCTGTTTCAGGAGAGGAGTAATCCATTTCTCTTTTAATACAATTCCCTTTGTAGAAAAACCGGGAATGTGTTGATACATCAGCTTTGCTTCGGGCTGTAACTAAGAAACTAACCTCAATTTAATTTCTGCTGCTTAGATGTTTCATAGGCAGATGTACTAGGACCTGTAAGTGTCTACTGAGTTAATATTAGAACAACTAGAGGGGGGAAATAAAAGAAATAGATAGACATTTAGTGTTACAATCGCTCTGGCTCAAGAAAATGATTTGATTGTACACGTTCGGTTTCTGAAGTGCGGTAATGAAGTAGAAGACAATTATTGCACACATTATCTCATTTCATTTCTCATTTGCCCAGTAAAATTGGCTTTAAAACACCAGATCTGAAGGCTGTATGTCGAATTTGCTTTGAAGAGCAATCTTGCTAGTATTCACCAAGACATTTCTCATAATGCTACAATCATAATATTGCCCTTTTTTAATACCATGTAAGTGTAGTTAGTTTTTTCTGAAGGGTGAGGATAGGATGAGAATGAATCATAGAATCACAAGCTAAAGCCAAACTTCTTTTATTTTTATTTCCTTTTTCTTTTTTATTGAATAAGTGCAATTGCTTTAAAAATCTTTAATCAGGAGGTTGAAAATTATTTCACCACAGTAGGCAACTTTGTGGTACTTTAGATAATTTGGACACATAACTGTACACTACCCTGGGATCCTATGGTATATTGGAGTATACTGATATTTTAATAAATAACATGGATAAATAAAATAATCCCACCATATCAGCTATTAAGCCTGAACCTACCCTAATGTTAAAAATGACCTAATGGAGACTGCCATCCTTTGGACATATCATGAAATGACATGACTTGGTAGAAAATACGCATTGCTTAGTAAGGTGGAAAACAGAGTACATTACAGGAGGAAGAGCTCAACCAAGGAAGCAAGACTTGAGCAAGGCAGTTCATATTAGGATGACATGGAAATCATAGAGTCTCCAATAGTCAAAGTTGACTTGATGCTAATTGCCATTAGCTATGCTGGATGGAGCTGCTGAGAGATGTAGGCCACACACACACACAACACCTGGATGTCCACAAATCACTACCATACAGTTAGTGTTGTGATAGTAATTCTCTATAAACTAGAGTTGGGTAAAATGTCCTGCAGTTTGGACATCCACCTTGCCTAGATTAGTCTATAATGAGAAATACAGTACTGTGAGTTGCAAACCAATAACATCAGAACACTGTAATTTGCCTACATCCAGAGTATTGTGGGAACTTGCTGACATACTTGCAAAACCACTTGCCATCATTTTTGAGAAATGATGTAGAAAGGGACCCTCCATATTCTCTGCTGGTCAGGCTTCATCTGGAGAACAATATTCAGTTATGGGCATCTCATTTTAAAAAGGATATAGACAACAAGGATGATAAGAAGTGTGGTGAACAAAACAAATAACCAAAGTTTGAAGAAGCTGTGCATGTTCATAGTAACAAAGAGAAAACGGAGGGGTGACATGATCACAAGCTTTAAATACCTCAAGGGTTGCTACAAAGAGGAGGGAGTGGGCTTGTTTTCTGTTGCATCAAAAAGCAAAACTAGGCATTATGGTTAGGTTAAGTCACAAGAGAGTAGATATTGAGCAACATATTGAACAACAGCTACTTTTGAACAATGGGAACTAGTGATGACTTCTCTGGACATCTTCAGAAAGAGGCTAGAGAGCCATTGCTAGGTGGTGCTTCAATTGGAAATCCAGCTTTGAGCAAGGATTGAATTGATGGCCCATGAAGCTGCTTCCAACTCTGTAATTCTGTAATTCGTCTGTTGTAAACTTATTTGCTAAGATATAGTTCCAAAAAAGATACATTCTGTGGCATTTTAGCCGGTCTTTATGTCCCCTAACAGTTTTATATCACAAATGCAATTTGTGATATAAATTTGGGTTGAACTCAAACCCAGAGTCTAAGTTTGCAGGCTGTGTGAGAGAAGTCCCCTCCTTTGGTATTTGAAGTGGTCTGCTACTTAAAGATACTGTCAGTCTGGATTTTGTAAAAATTAATGACTAACCTTCTTAACATCCTCCATTCTCCCCATCTCATGCAGTGCATCTGAGGCAGTTGTCAGGATACAGCAGTCAGTAAGAAGGTATATGAAAATAACTAAGCTTCATAAAGAGACCTTCCAAATAATGAATTTTCTCAGTTCTACCTAAGGATACATTCTGCAGGAATCCCTTGTGTCTCTGACCAATGCCTGAAACTGGGTGATGATCTTTAGCCAAACCACCACCACCTCCCAGACCTTTTGCTGAAGGGGTTGAAATTGCCTTAGAGGCATCAACATTCATTATTTTTGAGGCAGAGTGAGAATTTGGAATATACAAGAATACTTTATTTAACAAAGGCCTTGCTGGAATCTGTGTGCTTGGAGGTAAATGCAGAAAAGCTGTAAATTATGAGTCATATCTCAAGAATATTAATCCTAGCATTTATGCACAATGACTATGTTCATACAATTCTTAAAAAGTTTTAGATTCAAGCTTGTTGCGTACAGTGTGAATGATTATTTAATAGACACCAAATGCTTATATCGTTTACCTTGCAAGGTTATACTATAGGCAGTCCCCAAGTTATGAACAAGATAGGTTCTGTAGGTTTGTTCTTAAGTTGAATTTGTATATATGTTGAAACAGGTACATTTTTAAGTCTAACTCCAGCCATTTTTAAAGCTTTGGATAGCATAGGGAAGAGTTAGCATCCCTGTGGTGTTTGTTTTGCTGTCTGTGTGATAAGTGGATTTTGAAATAAATGGCTTGTTGTGGAAACAAGAATTGATGATAAAGCTTCAGTGGAGACACCTTTTCCCCATGATAACTTTTTCAGGAGTGAGTTTCCCTTCCAAAGGATAGATTTCTCTCACTTCCTGTTCTCAACTGTGAGTCATTTTAAGCCAGATGTTTGTAACTCAGGGACTGTCTGCATATGCTAGTGTTATTTCTGAAACGTATTGAACCAGTGGTGTAAAATCTGGATTATTCTTGATTCATTGTGCAAGAAGCTAGTTGGGTGACATCTTCTTTGAAAGAGGATATTCATGTGGTAATACCTAAATAACTAAGGCTCTAGATCTTTGGAGACCATCCATGAACACCAAGTGCTGTAGGCTATATTTCAGAGGAAGGAATTGGCAAAACCACCTCTTAAGTATTCCTTGGCTAAGAAAATCTGTGAAATTCATGGGATGCTCATAAGTTAATGGGTTTATTTGAAGACACATTGACGTATTGACAGAAGGAATTGGGTAACACCCAGTGGCTATGCACATTCAGAATACCCCTGGCTAGATATAGTGGCCCTCCACATTTACAGGTTTGACTTTTGAATATTTGTTTATTCATGGATTTGATCAAAATGTTCTCTTTTAATCTCTAGATTCTCCGATGTGACTTCCACCAGAAACAGATCATAAGAGTCACGCTGGGGCAACTAGAGATTCTTTGAAAGGACACATCTCTAGGTCCAAGAATCTCTAGGTCCTCCAGTGTGATTCTATGGTCAACATCTGGTAGAAGTCACAATGGAGAACTTAACATTTCCTAGGGACTGTACTTGGAGGGCCCTGATGGATCTCACTTGTATGTGTACAATTGCATCATATGTACTACTTATTTGAACATATATGTGCTGCCAGTGCACTGTGAACAACTCTCATCAGTAAATAATGGGCATCCAGATAGCTTAAACACCAAAATCATAATTATTCCAGCGAGAACTAGATGTCTAGTACTTTACAGATTGTGCCAAACATCTTTGGTCTTCAAGTGCTCTTACATTGTCAGGGTAAGAGTTGTTGCTGGTTTTGATCATATTTACTTCCAAAATGAGCCATTTCTGTTTTATATGAGTAGAAAAGGAGCAAGAGAGATCAAGAGTTTCTCTTTGCAAGATGGTTCAGGTTGAGACCACCAAAGTTTTATTTTTTCCATTGTATGAAAACTATTTGTATTTCCCCTCCCCTCCCCCCATACTGAGTGAAGATTAGAAAATTAGTTTTAATTATTACTTATGAGGCACCATATGGCTACTCTATAATTTTGGCTTCCCATAGAGCTTTGTCTGCATATGGAAAATGAAATTAATTAGGATTCACACTTTGAAATCTATTATTAACTAAATAAAGCTGGCAGCTTGTAAGGTGCCTTCATACCCTATGTGATGTAATTGTTTATGATAACAAGTCACTATTTATAAAGCCACATAGGAAATCTGACATGGGTGACTAGGAAAGGTCAAGAGAAAGAGAGAGAATACAACAGCGATATTTTTTTTTATTTTCACGTACTGCTCTCAATTATGTGCACGCATCATGAAACAGAACACTCTCAGCAAATTTGACTTAATTCACCAGTAATTCCTTTGAAGCCAAGAACTGAAAAGCTATATTACAATGTTCACAGTGTTTTGTGCAAGCCTACAAAGGATTAAATGCAGTTCGACAGTGTGTAACACAGGTGACATAGATTCTTATGTGGCCTGCTTTGTGTTTTCCTTATTGAGATTTCCTGAATTCACACATGCACATTTCACTTGAATAAAGTTACAGAACTCAATCATATTTTTCATTGTATATCCATTAGGGTGTTTGACTGGAACTTGATTAATCTGAGTTCAAGGGGTTTTTTTGAGCTAGGAAACCTTGGGTTCTTCACTTCTTTGTCTAAAGTACCTCCTAAAGTTGCAGTGAGTACAAAGGAAAGAGGAGAAACAGGCACATCACTTTCAGTTCCTTTGAAAAAAGTCTGGCTATAAATACATTGACTAAAAACAAACAAATAATTAAGGCATAAGTGATCTAGATTAAATAGTCCTGAGTATAAACTTTCCCTCAGTCATACTGCCTCATCCAATCTGGACAAATCTGCTTGAGCATTCACTCAAGAATTATTAGGTGAACCACTATAGGATAAGCAACCCTACTACATGGGATTTGGTACAAAAGTTTCAAAATATACTATTTTATGCATATTGCTAACAACTATTTAGTCCAGTCTTTTAAGTGGAGCCCATAAAGTGTTCCTGTTGTTAATCTTTAGCATTCTATAGTTATTTGGTTTATTGTAGAATGAATACATCAACATATGAGAGCTGCAAGGGTGACATCTGTTTTGCAAATATGTGGGGTTTTGAAAATATAGAAAAATTAAGTAAAATGAAAGAGTCTATGTGAGATGCAGCATCAATAGATAGTTTGTTATAAGAAATGTTATATCCGCTGCCCCCTCCCCCATTTGAATGTGTTGCACTGTGTTTTAAGCAGAATATTGGTGAGATGTGTCCCTTCTCCTTTCTGGTGGTAAATGATGTGGCATTAGGTGTTGCGCCATAGCGATTAGAATGTG
The DNA here is from genome assembly GCF_037176765.1 of Anolis sagrei. Lineage (NCBI taxonomy): Eukaryota > Metazoa > Chordata > Lepidosauria > Squamata > Anolidae > Anolis > Anolis sagrei. Next base: position 36,529,313 of record NC_090022.1, on the reverse strand, counting down.
GAAAGATGGGTACTTGGGTTTGTAATTTGTTTGTATATAATATGATTGGAGGTTGCATTTAATCTTGTTGAACAATGTAAAGTAAAGGTAAAGGTTTCCCCTTGACAGTAAGTCTAGTTGTGTCCGGCTCTGGGGGGTGGTGCTCATCTCCATTTCTAATCGAAAGAGCCAGCATTGTCTGTAGAAGCCTTCAAGGTCATGTGGCCTTGACTGCATGGAGTTCCGTTACCTTCTCGCCGAAGCGGTATCTATTGATCTACTCACATTTCATGTTTCCAAACTGCTAGGTTGGCAGTAGCTGGGGCTAACAGCGGGAGCTCACCCTGCTCCCCAGATTTGAACCACCGACCTTTTGGTGAGCAAGTTCAGCAGCTCAATGCTTTAACCCGTTGCGGCACCTGGGGCTTCTTGTACAATGTAAGCTGATAATAAAGTTATTCTATTCTATTCTATTCTATTCTATTCTATTCTATTCTATTCTATGAATGATTGCAGTTCTAAACTTTTAAACCTTAACATGAACAGCACCATACCTCAGGACCACCAGAATGCCATTCCTTAACACTTTATGTGTTAAGAGACATTTGTAAGAATCTTTCCACATGAAGCTGTTTTTATGTTGGCTCAGCCTATTTTCCCATCTAGACCAGATCAGGTTAAGTATCCCTTATTCAAAATGTTTGGGACCAGGATGTTTCGGATTTATTTATTTATTTGGGTTTTGGAATAGCTTTTTAAATAATTTTGTGCAAGAATTAAAGTTTGTGTGGATTGCACCACCAGAAAGCAAAGTTACTACTTTATCAGCTGCCCTTGTGGAGTATTTTGGTTTTTGGAGTATTTTGACACTGTAGATAATGCGTGCTCAATCTGTATTATTTACTCTCAATGATAGTAGCTCTCAGAGAGAGCTTTTAACCTTACCTACTATCTGATCCTTTTTACAGATGATGCCAGGAATCAAACCTAATCCCATCTGTATGTAAAGCATGGACTCTTTCACCAAGAGTCTGTGGATATGCATATTTTTAATCAGAGCTTGTAGTACAACTTAATCTTCTGTATTCTGGGCCCCCTGGACATTATACCCAAATAAATAAATAAAATAATGTTTCCAAGCTTTGGTGCTCACTGATAGGTGAAGTGAATCTCCTAGTAGATCACTCCCTCATTTTTGCGTATCCCATAGAGGTCTTAAAAGAATGTTCAATTTCTTATCAGATGATCTGATATAAAGCTAAGAATCATTATATATCATTCTTGAGTCCAAATATTCATTCAGGAATTCGTTGTGCCTTTCTTTTCAGAAGAAGTGGAAAGTCCAGGATTATTTTACCTCAACGAATAGAAGTTTGGCTTCACATAGCTGAATATGTAAAAAAATGGAATTGGGATCTCTTCCTCCTGATTTCTATTCATGAAATGTAGGAAAGGGAAGACTTTCCAGATTTATAATGGCCCCATCACTTTCCTGCCTACTTTATTTTGTAATGGAGATGTGCTTGGTTGCAGTGGTTGTCAGGCACCCTCCCTCCCCATTGCACTTCCATGGAAACCTTTGTGAAACTTTGAAAACAAAAAGCATGTAGTGCTATTGTTTTATAGCTATTAGCATGTTCTCAGCCATAATAATTTGTAAAGGGAAAGATGCAGTCTTAATATTAAGCAAGGTATATGCAAATAAGTGTAGAGTTTGATGTTGAAACTTTCTGGAATTTGGTAAAACTTTTTTATTATTGTTTTATGTTGCCTCTCTTCCTGCATTCATTTAACAATCTATTGGAGATGGGAGAAAGTGGTTACAGAATTACAAACTTAAACCTAACTCATACACATCCAGTAGTTTACTCACCTCAGAACCCGAAACATTAAACACAGCAAGTTTAAAAGTTGCATGAGCAAATTGAATGATGGAAGCCCTAGGGTTGGTGTCTATGGGAATAATTTGGAGAGGCAATTCATAACACAATTTAATTTAGGAATTTACTTATTTTAAAAAGCCCCTCTGTTTCATGAAACAAATCAGACGAAAATCCATTGTTATAGTATATGTAACAGAGGCAAAACAGATGAGAAAAATACCTGTCATGCACTGACTGAGCCCTGAAATGTTCTCTACCAAACTGGTTTTTATTTTACCATAGGTTAGACAGCTGATCAACATTTTAGTCTTACAGAATAAACACCCAGAGAATTCCAGCTTACCCTCTGCTGTTATTACTGTTGTTTTGTCCTGGTTTTATTGAATTATAAAATGGTGGTGCATTCTTTTGATGAGACTTCATCACTTTACAATAGTTAATATATACCAGTTGCCTCAGGGTCACAATATTTCTTTCTTCTGCTGTTTAATGCAGAAGATTTCTTTTTTAAATGGGGGGGGGGGGGTAGAGATTCTGAAAAGCTAGAGATTCTGAATCCAAGCATATAAAACCACATAGTAAACAAAGCAGTAAGATATATACAGAAAAAAAATGATTCCTCTTTCCTTCTCCACTGTTTCTGTGTATGGTTGGTCCTTGGTATGCCCATGGATTCTCAAGTACCATTATATACAGATGTGAAGTGAAATGGTCTCCCTTATATAAAATGACAAAATCAAGTGGGTTGTTGTAGGGTTTTTCAGGCTATATGGCCATGTTCTAGAGGCATTCTCTCCTGATGTTTCGCCTGCATCTATGGCAAGCATCCTCGGAGGTTGTGAGGTCTGTTGGAACTAGGAAAATTGGGTTTATATATCTGTGGAATATCTAGGGTGGGAGAAAGAACTCTTGTCTGTTGGAGCTAGGTGTGAATGTTTCAACTGACCACTTTGATTAGTATTTGATGGCCTGGCATTTTTTTGTGTGTGTGTGGCTTGTTAGTGCCTGGGGGAATCTTTTGTTGAGAGGTGATTCACTGTCTCTGATTGTGTTTGGATGTTGTTTTGCTATTGTAATTTTAGACTTTTTAAAATACTGGTAGCCAGATTTTGTTCATTTTCATGGTTTCCTCCTTTCTGTTGAAATTGTCCACATGCTTATGGATTTCAATGGCTTCTCTGTGTAGCCTGACATGATGGTTGTGAGAGTGGTCCAGCATGTCTGTGTTCTCAAATCATATGCTGTGTCCAGGTTGGTTCATAAGGTGCTCTGCTATGGCTGACTTCCCTGGTTGAAGTAGTCTGCAGTGCCTTTCATCTTCCTTGATTCGCATTTGGGCGCTGTGTTTGGTGGTCCCTATGTAGACTTGTCCACAGCTGCATGGTATACAGTAGACTCCTGCAGAAATGAGAGGATCCCTCTTGTCCTTTGCCAAACATAGCATTTGTTGGATTTTCTTGGTGGGTCTGTAGATAGTTTGTATGTTGTGTTTCCTCATCAGCTTCCCTATGCGGTCAGTGGTTCCCTTGATGTATGGCAAGAACACTTTTCCTCTGTGTGGATCTTTGTCTTTACTCTTGTGGCTTGTTCTTGGTCTTGCAGCTCTTCTGATGTCTGAGGTGGAGTATCCATTGGCCTGTACAGTTTAGGTGGTTCAGTTCATCTTGGAAGAGGTGGGGTTCGCAGATTCTTTTTGCACGGTCTGCCAAGAAGAAAGCGCAAAAGCTGGGTTGCAGCTAAACATCAAAAAAACCAAGATTATGGCAACAAGAATGATTGACAACTGGGAAATAGAGGGAGAAAATGTGGAGGCCGTGACAGACTTTGTATTTCTAGGCGCAAAGATTACTGCAGATGCAGGCTGTGGCCAGGAAATCAGAAGACGCTTACTTCTTGGGAGGAGAGCAATGTCCAGTCTCGATAAAATAATAAATAGTAGAGGCATCAGACTGGCAACAAAGATCCGCCTAGTCAAAGCCATGGTATTCCCTGTAGTAACCTACGGATGTGAGAGCTGGACCTTAGGGAAGGCTGAGCGAAGGAAGATAGATGCTTTTGAACTGTGGTGCTGGAGGAAAGTTCTGAGAGTGCCTTGGACTGCGAGAAGATCCAACCAGTCCATCCTCCAGGAAATAAAGCCCGACTGCTCATTGGAGGGAAGGATACTAGAGACAAAGTTGAAGTACTTTGGCCACATCATGAGGAGACAGCAAAGCCTAGAGAAGACAATTATGCTGGGGAAAGTGGAAGGCAAAAGGAAGAGGGGCCGACCAAGGGCAAGATGGATGGATGGCATCCTTGAAGTGACTGGACTGACCTTGAAGGAGCTGGGGGTGGTGACGGCCGACAGGGAGCTCTGGCGTGGGCTGGTTCATGAGGTCACGAAGAGTCGGAGATGACTGAACGAATGAACAACAGCCAAGGCTTTAATGGTGCTTCTTTTTTTGCTAGAGTGATGGTTGGAGTTTTTATGTAGGTATCTATCTGTGTGTGTGGGTTTCTGTAAACGGTGTGACCCAATTGTTGATCTGGTTTGCGGATGACTAGGACATCTAGAAAAGGCAATCTTCCTTCATTTTCTTTTTCCATGCTGAACTGGATGTTTGGGTGGATGCTGTTAAGATGGTCCACGAACCTGTTTAGTTCTTCTTCTCCATGGCTCCAAATGGTGAAAGTGTCATCCACATATCTGAACCATATTGTGGACTTTTTTGTTGCTGTTTCCAGGGCCTTCGACAAGACATTATCAAGGTTTGCCTTTTGGGCAACGTCCTTGCAGACACGGCCCATTTAGTTTCTCAAGTCTCTCCTGACACACAAACACACACAAAACCTCCAATTCTGTGAAGGCTTTCTTTCATCAGGCATCAAGCTCTACAGGTAATGATAAGATATTGCTGTTTTGATACCATGATAGACTGCCCGATAGGCGGCCGTCCACTACATAAAAACTGTGCAGCTTCATAAAAATAAAGGGATTCATGCAGTCCTGATTTAACAATAATTTCTGAAAACCCTGGACCTAAGGTACAGGCTTTTTAATGTTGCAATGCTCCCTGGGCTGCACAGACTATACAAGACAGCCACTTGAAGATAACAAACTGTTTTGATTTTTAAAAGCACCAGTAAAACCCCATAATTAATTGATTTACCCTGTGACAGTGACTTTTGGATCTCCGCATCTATCACCCTCAGCCATCTGGAGGTATCCTGCTATGTTCGATCTTTCTTCCCAAAACTCACTTCCTTCTAAATGTCCTTTTCTGTGAAACCTATGGCACGACATCTTCATTCCCATCTTCTGTCCCTATTTAGTCCTGTCTCCATCACTCTTTCTTTCCTTTGTTGTCTCTCTTGCAGCAAATTTTAGATTACATGCCTTCAGGGCAGGACCTTGTCCTCTTGTATTTTGTCAGACACTATATAATTGAATTATGCTCCAAGAAATACATACAGAGCGGGAATAAGAAGCTGATAGGAGCTCTTGGGGTGGTGTAATCCTGAAGTCCAACTAAATAGAAAAAGTTTTTTTCAGTGTGGTCCCATTCTTGTCTTTTGAACTGTGTGGAAGCATCCAGATAGGAACAGTGTTTTAATTGTACAGTAGGCATCCATAGAGACTATCTTTCCAAATTTTGCATGGATATGCAAAACCATGGATTATAGTGAACCGTATTAAAATGAAGGGCTTCCATCCTAGGAATACCATAGAGTTTTACCGGAGGACATAGAAACTGCCCAACTGGAGCATATTTTGTCAGACACAAAACACACGGGTAGGGGAGTTTTATGAATTTTCTTAAGTTTCATTTCATTTCCCCAGCACAAGGGGGTTTACAGAAATAAAAACAGAGATTGATAAAAGTTTGCATTCGTAAAAATGATTACACTAAGAAGTCAATAACCATATAAAGTGTTGACATAAAACATAAGGAAGTGTTATTCACAAGTTTATGCTAATTCATCTTATTTTGTATTTGGCGATATATAAGTTCACTGCCATAGTTCCTTGCTATGCAAAGAAACAAGCCAAGGGGATGTTTCCTTCCTCCTTCTTTCCCATTGCAGTTTCTGTATTTTGTCATTCTCACAAAAAGAAAAAAAAATCAAAAGCAGCTGAGGAATACCTATGTGCGTATTTTTGCAGCTTGGGGCAAGAACTGTGTGTTTTGTTCTTAATGACTGCTTGGCTTCAATACTACCTGCTGCATGATGAATAAAACCCAATCCTCCAAGCTACATTATAATAAATTTTGTTATGAGTTTGAGGACACAGCTGAGCAGTTTTACCAACTAACCCTATACGCACCATTAGGAAGACTGAAGGAAAGCAGCATGGGAGGGGAACCTCTAGTATGCTTTCCATCTCTGTGCAGCAGAGTAATTTATATATTTATTACAGATATATCCTTCTACTTTTCTGCTAAGCTCAGTGCAGGATATCTGTCTTTCCTGGTCTCTACTTCGTTCTCACAGCAACCATGGAAACTGAAACCCGAATTTCCCTAGTCCTAACAGTATTCTAGCCAATGGCCTTGACATGCTGACAAATCTGTCTGGATACTTTGCCCTAAGCAGGCTTTATAGACTGACAAAGGGTGCACCCATACTGTAGAATTAATACAGGTTGACACCACTTTTAACTGCCATGTCTCAGTGCTGTGGAATCATGGAAGCTTTACTTTTACATGATCGTTAGTCTTCTCCGCCAAATGAGTACTGATGTCTCAACAAAGTACGAGGGTTATCCGGAAAGTAAGGTTACAAGATTTTTTAAAATACAAAGAATGAATATATTTTAATAAAACATACACGGGTTGTAGCAGAGGTATTACATTATTTTTCCACATACTCACCATTTAGTTCAATACATTTTGTCTTCCATGGGACAGGTTTTTGATGCCTGTGTCATAGAAGTTTCCCTCTGCCTTTTTCAGCGGGTTTGTCACTTCGATTTTTACCTCGTTGTCAACGGAAAAGTGTTTTCCACCAAAGTGTTCCTTCAATTTAGTCAACAGATGACAGTCACTGGGTGCGACATTGGGGCTATGAGAGGGGTGGCTTAAAACATCCCAAGCAAATTAAGTCAACAACTCTTGTGTTACATGAGTGGTGTGAGAATGCTCATTGTCATGAAGGAGACAGACTCCCGCCATCAGCATCCCACGACATTTCTTCTGCCAAGTTTCTTTATGGTCACACAATATATTCCATACTCATTTTGTCACATACTGTCTTGACATTACATCCTCTCCATAAACTGAAACAATTTCACAATGAATTACAGCAGCATTCATGCCCTTAACATTTGGAATGAGGACACTCATCTCTAACCTTCACCTCAACACCAGTTGATGAGCTACTGACTACTGGCACTGCTTGTTCGCTTCAGCTGGCTTCCCACTACACGGCAGTGATACCAACTTGCCCTGCGAAAATTCCCTGCAAGAACTACGTGCCTTGTAAACTTACTTTCTGGACAATCCTCATAGATACTGTTATGACTTAATGCAGCTTGATACTGTCAAAGCATTAAGACATGACAGTATCAAGTTGCATTAATTCTACAGTGCAGTTGCAGAATCAGGTATATTGTGGAGTTTCTATGCAAGCAAAGGGAAGATAGTCATCTACCTCCAGTGAAACTGTTGCCTAGCTTTATCTGTTGTTGCTTATTAATTATGACAAATTTGCTGATGAGTTTCAAAACACCAAAGTCATATCTGTGGATAGCAGCAGTATCAAGCAGACTCAAACATAGCATAGTTGGAATGAATTTCATGCTGTGGGTTTTTCTGCTATTTTGATGTGGTGGAAAACACAGAGAAGGTCTAAATATTCCAAAGGCATCGGACTCCATCTGATCTCATTATCTCTGACCTGAAACTTGTGTTGGATGGTGATGTCGTCACTTTCTGTAAACTATATAATGATGGGCACCAGGGCAAAATGTGTGTATCTATTATATTTATTAATGTATTACTGCAATGAAAACCACTCATTTATTATTCTAAAATGTAGCTTTTGGGTAACCATTTGGAGAGAGCTCTGTTTATGTTAATTGCTACCAATGTGGTGTAGTGGCTTGAGTGTTGGAGTACGGCTTTGGAGACCAGGTTTTATATCCCTGTTCAACCATGAAAATTGACTGGGCGACACAGGGCAGACCACCTGTGAAGAAATCTTGCTAAGAAAACCTCATGATAGGTTCACCATAAGTCACAAACTACTTGAAAGCACACAATATTGTTCACAGCTTTAAATCTCTTTTAGAGATAAAGCTGTATATAAATTAATAATAATTACAACAACAACTACTACTACTACCACCACCACCACCACCACCAGAGTGGTATAAATTACCAATGAGTAATTCTGAGGAAATGCCAATGAACAGTGACGTTTCCTCCATTATAACAAGTGTTAGGAACAAATTACTTTAAAAAATAGCATAGCAGGATCAGAGTTGGAGAGGTGCTATGAATTCCTAGTCATAATTGACTGTAGAACATTGTGTCATTCAAGAAATAACTTTCAAAAGTGGCACAAGAAAAGATATATTATTTGGATGTGTATTTTGGGAGATCTTGTTTCGAGATTGTTTTAGACTATAGCAATCGGGATAAAGACACTGATGTTTTATCTAGAATTTCACATTTTCAATGTGATGTATAGCAATGGGTGCAAAAACGATTAATAACATTGTTTGACGGGCTCAAGAGACTGACCAATTTATCATTATAGATTGTAATGAGGCTTATAATTTTATAATACATACACAATATTTTAAAGAATACCACATTATAAAATTTAAGATTTATCTGTCTTCACCTCTGGAACTGAAGAGAAAAATGTGCAAGGAGAAGGATATGGACACTTCTTATTTGAAAGGATGATTACGTGCAAGGAGGATGAGCCACAAATGAGATTGCAAGAGTGAGGGAAAGCTTTAATTTAAAAGTAAAACACACAGATGATGCTCTGTGGATGCTTAACACGAGGATGACTCTGCTGAATTATTTCCCTGGGTGGAGGCTGGTCTGCATTTTATAAAAAAAAAACCTTCAGTTTTACACCTCAGTTTCACATCTCAGTTTATTAACTTGCTGTTTGTGGGAGTGCTATCTTTAAAACTTTAGAACTAGGAGGCTACTTTTGGATGTTGCTGCTCTTAACAAAACACCTGCTCTTGTTCTCTTGGAGAAAAAGAAAAATAACTTCCTTCTTAATTGTTTCCACCCAGTGTCTTTGTGACATGAAAACTCACCAACCAAAGAGAAATTAGCACTGTGTTCTGGCCCTGGCACATAGTGCTATTCAGTCCTAAGGCATAGGAATTTATTTGGGAAGTGTATCAGCCAGGCTGCCTATCTGTCTACCTATCTCTGCATCTACTGCAGGCAGTTCTCCTACTATTTTTTAAATTAACCTGCGGTTAAATCATGAGACTATTACTAGTATACATGTAGCAGGAACATAAGTAACTAAGTCAAGGGCAATGGAGTAGGATAAAAAAGTAGCAGTTGTGCTAAAACAAGATTAAGACTAGTGGATATTCGGCTGTGGTATTCTTGTAGTCCCCCAAAATCATTCATTCATTTATGAATGCTTAGATCTGCTGTTTTAACCATTAAGTTTCCTAGAGCGGCTTACCTTTAGTTAGTTGCCTGCACTCAGTCTTACAGTCTAAATGTAGATCACAAGAATGGGCGTGGTGGAGTAGAAATTAGAATCATAGAATCGTAGAGTTCGAAGAGACCTCATGGACCATCCAGTCCAATCCCCTGCCAAGAAGCAGGACAATTGCATTCAAAGCACCCCTGTTTAAAAGCTTCCAAAGAAGGAGCCTCCACCACAATCCGGCGCAGAGAGTTCCACTGCTGAATGGCTCTCACAGTCAGGACGTTCTTCCTAATGTTCAGATGGACTTGTAGGGTGGCTTGAATCCCTTCCTACCTGCCCTGAGATCATGTGTTCAGTGTAAGTTTCACAGATTCACCTAGATATGGTTAGAGAGTAAGTATGCTTAGATTATGGATTGTAATAAATCATTTCCCAAAAGCATTGTAATCCGTTGTAGTAACACCTTAGGATATTTCTGAAGGGTCTGGAAAATGCAGCTGCTCCAAAAAAAAGTAAATTAGCATGGGCCAGCATGGAAAGGCCATCATGCACATTTTATGAAGCTATTAAAAGATTTTCACAATCTTTCAGGTTGTTTCTGGACTCTATAACAAAAATCCTCCAACATTAAACCTAGGTAAAATTAGCAGTCTCATATCAGAAGAGCAATCTCTATTCTAACCCAGCCATATTGGTTTGTGATTAAGAATCCAGCAGTTAAATATACTCAGCAGTGAACCTAAACCAAGCTGCTCATTTTGGCTGCAGGCATTTCAAGCAGACCAGAGCAATCATAGTTGCTAAAGTAGGTCCAGTTTTTATTGATTCGCAATAAGCTTTCATTATAGCATGGAGTCCTTTTACAGTTTCAAGTTGTAGCACTTCAATTTGTATTCACAACACTAAAACACAAGGAGACATATTGTAAAATCTAATACTGTATGTTTTGTCCCTTGGAAGAATTGCTGCATGTAGACGTACGGTGATTCATTTGCTAGAAGACTGAATACAAGACTTTTGTATTTGACACAATCCTCCAAACAAGCACATTTTCCATTTTTTTGCTGCTACAGTGAAATGGATCCCGAAACAAGCAGGGCTAGAAAAATGACAGCATCTCTCTATTTGCCTCTCAAACAATTAGCTTTTAAGACTCGACTTTCTTGTACAATTAACAATGCATGGTTAAGTGGGAGTCTGGTTTCATCTATAACTCAGTCTAATTTACTTTCATTCAACTTGACATTGCTTTCATGTGAACTTTGTTTTCATCAGCATAAGTTGCTGGATAATGTTTAGTGGGAAAACACTGAAAAACATAGTGAGAGAAATTCACTGAGGGAAAAGCTAGCAAAATCATATAAGTGCTGAAATCATTAAAGTTAGCTCCACCAAACATAAATGTCTTCTTCAGTCTGAAAAATACAAGTGAGACAGGGAAAGGAGACTGGTTGGTTGACTGGTTGGCTGACTGTAAGACTGACTAATGTAACATGTCTTTCAGTGATGAGTATGAATGTAAAACTATAGAATTATAGAGTTGGAAGAAACCCCAAAGACCATTAAGTCTAGTCCCTTGCGATGCAGAAACACACAATCAAAGCACTTCCAACAGATGGCCACTCAGCCTCTGTTGAAAAACCTCCAGAAGAGGTGAGTACCATACTCTGAGGAAGCATATTCCACTTTCGAAACAATAATGGACACCTGCTTTTTTGCAGCAGGCATAATCAATTTATGCCTTATCTCCAGTGCCATCACTGCAAACTTGGCAGGCTGGGTGAATTCTATGTTTCCTGAGTGTTATCTTGGCTACATTGTCCAGCCATTTGGTCACAACATCCAGTTCCTTTCCACTGGACTCACAACCCCCCTACTCTCTAAACAACTTGCCTAGTATTAAAGACACTGGCAAAGTAGTAGTAATAACAACAACACTCTATTTATATTCTGCCCTTCTCACCTTGAAGGGGACTCAGGGCAGATCACAAGTACACATACAAGGAAAACATTCAATGCCGTTTGTATAGACCAGGGGTCCTCAAACTATGGCCTGCGGGCCGCCCCCCCCCCCCCGAGGGCATTTGTCCAACCCGTGGGGTGTGGAGAAGGGTGGGAGGCGGTGGGCGAAGTGGCTTCGGGGCCGCTTTGCCCACCGCCTCCCTGGGTTCAGCCTGCTCTTCTCCAACCTCTGGGATGAGGCCTGGCCTCATCCTCAAGGCAGGTGAAGAGGGGGAGGCTGCGGGCAAAGCAGCTTTGGGGCCGCTTTGCTTGACGCCTCCCTGGGCGCAGCCTGCTCTTCTCCGGCCTCCGGGATGAGGCCTGGCTTCATCCCGAAGGCAGGAGAAGAGGAGGAGGCGGCGGGCGAAGCAGCTTTGGGGCCGCTTTGCCCGACGCCTCCCTAGGGGCAGCCTGCCTTGGATCATGTTCAAGAGCTATGGATTGGACATCCCTTTGGGATGTGAATTTACATGTGTAGGCCTTAATTTTGCTGTTTACTACCCAACTACATATGGCAGAATGTAGTCTGTTCTATGAGCCACTGTGCAGACATAGTATCTAATAGGAGGATATTGGAAAAACATTACAGAAGGAGCCAGACATCATCATTGAGGCCCTATGCATACACAGAAACCAAATTGTGTTTATACATGACGTTGACATACTCCTTGTTGAATATAATGGCACTGCATATATACATAAGTAGTTACTCAATCATGCCATTATAATGAAAAGTAAAAATTATCAGGAAAGTTTTCCATTGTGGTTAATGAGGCATATTTAAATTTTTCCAGTTCAGTGCTTAATTACCAAATTAGTGACATACCCAATGCACTTTTAACAAGTATCTGACTTATCTTACTAATTTGTTTTCAGTTTGGAGTTGTGAAGCAAACACTCTAATAATGAATTTCACACTGTGTCTTATCGGGCAGTAGACGGGACCGGCAAAAGATAGAGGGTCCTTAATTGCAAAGTGAAGTGTTGTCAAGAGTGTTACGTTTCATTGCACTGTAGCACACCCCATGGTTGCAAGTATTGACACAACACTTTATTAGTCATGCTAGTTTTTTTTAAAGTTAGAGTGGATGTATGTGTAAGAGAGACAACAAATGTACATCTTTTTAAAAGACCTAGCAAGACCCTTATATTCTCCTGTACAAGTGTAGAAATTTTACTGAAAAAATCAACCCAAAAATATCTGCATCCAGTTAGCCACTCTTCAGCCTAAATACTGTAAATTAACTTATCAAAACATTTATTTATTTATTTATTTAAAACATATATATTCTGCCCCTCTCACTTCGAAGGGGACTCAGGGCGGAGCACAACATAAATGCGGCAAACATTCAATGCAGCAACATAAATAAACTACAAATATACATAAACACTAAAATCAGTTATCCAGCGTTAAAATTAACTGTTCAAAACCGTCTCAAATCATCCATATTGACTCCAGTCAGCAGATTAAAATTTCCTATTGTTGCTTTATTGCACTGTCCCAAAGGTTTGGTTTCACAGTCAAGTTTTTACCATCTTTCTGAAGGACAGGAGGGAGAGAGCTGATCTAATTTTGCTAGGGAGGGAGTTCCATAGTTGAGGGGCAATTACTGAGAAGTCTCTCATCCCTACCAATCGTGCCTGAGACAGAGGTGGGACCGAGAGCAGCGTCTCCCCGAAGATCTTAACCTCCATGGTGCTTCATAGAGGGAGATGCATTCAGACAGGTAGGCTGAGCCTAGACTGTATAGGGTTATATTGGCCAAAGCCAGCACTTTGAATTGTGCTTGGTAGCAAACTGGCGACCAGTTGAGTTGTCGCAACATGGGAATCGTGTGCTCCCTGTATGCCACCCCAGTTATTAAACCGGCTGCCTCTCATTGGACTATTTGAAGCTTCCGAACAGTCTTCAAAGGCAACCTCACATAGAGCACTTTGCAGTAGTCTATCATAGATGTAACGAGAGCATGGACCACTGTGGCCAGGTCTTACTTCCCAAGGTATGGGCACAACTGGTGCGCAAGTTTTAATTGTGCAAAAGTTCCCCCTATCCACTGCTGCAACCTGAGGTTCCATCCCCTTCTCTGAGTAGAGTGGCAAAAGGAAAGAGCTTCGTCTGTCCCAGGAGAACCTAAAAGAAGCATCAGCTCCATTTAATGTGATTTTAATGGGTTGTTTGTATTTGATATTTTAGCTATTGTTTTAAATGTAAATTGTTACTATAATTTTCTTTGTTTGAGCATCTAATGGTTGCCGATTGTGAGGCCACTCTGAGGCCCCCTCTGGGAATGAGAAGGATGGAATACAAACGTATGAAACAAATAAACAAACAAATAAATAATGTCTCTGCCATAGGGCCATTTCTAGCCTTTTTGAATGCCTTGGCTCAAATAGTGGCACTGACCAGGGTGGTATTGGTGCTTTCCTCTCCCCACAGAATCACCCTTAACTTATCCATGAGTCACATCAAAATCCATAATTTTGGACTTAAAACTTGTCCTTCACGTATACAAGAGTATATATATTATATGCCTCTATTGCATACTGTGTATACTCAGATTTCTTTTGAAGGCACTTGCTAGATGTTAACTGAAAAGATCCATTTAATCTTATTTTCTGAATGTGGGCTTATCCAATTTCCATACAAAGCCTATTAGTAACTTCGCTTTTCTCAGTACTTTATACAGTGAGAGTGGTTGAATCATGTATTTCAGATACAATTAAGTTACCTGTGTGAAGTACTCTTTCGTAATGCAATCGGAGAATGCAGGTTGGAGGCAACATTTTTCTAGAAAGGAATTTCTAGTAGTGTGCTTTTGTCGAATTAGATCTTTAAGTAAAATGGAAACATTGACACTGGAGAAGTGAATCAACTTGGTAAATACTCAACCATCAGGCCTGGTTACTGTAAAATAAGATTTGGCTGGTTTACTTCATTTTCCAGAGCTTGGGCAAATAACTGTGGAATTAAATTACTTCTTGTCACTTTCCCCAAGGGTGCCAGGAACCTGTTTGCAAAGTGTTCTGTTAAGTCGCTGTATTGATTAGTACTTGAGGTCTAACCTTTACATAGTTCTGCTTACTTTCCTACGTGCCTGTTTATGCCTTTCATACCGGTTGCCATGCAAGTTCTTTCATTGCCTTGATGGTCTTTTGGCAGGTTAACAAAAAATAAAAATACCCATTTCATTCTGCTCTTTCTCTCTTCTCCTTATTTGTTGTTGCCAAGTAAGAAGTAATCAGTATTCAGGCTATGAATACAACTGACTTGGCCTGAAGAGCCGGTGGCACAAAGGGTAATGATCGCAGTCATAATTGACAGCACTTATCATGGGGCATACAAGGCTTTCATTGTCAGGATGGTTAGCGATTCAAAGTAATCTAATTAAATGCTCATAGCGGCCATTAACAATGCCAAAATAGATGTTTTATCACAGCGGACGGGGCCATTCCTGGCTTTCTCGATTGTTGCTTGGGAAGTGATTTATTTTAAAATTCATCTTAATAATTTGTAGGCCTAGACAACACCGATATAAAATGGGATACTTTTTATTGCATTTAAATTTTCTTGTTATCTGCCTTTTGGGCGGCATGAATTATAGAAAAGCTGAGACAGGAAAAGGGGGCACATTGGAATGCTTGACAGTGCTTCGAGGAGAAGGATTTAAGGTTCAGAGTGATATATATCAAAAGTAAGTGCCCGGAAAACAGATATTTTCTAGCACACAGAAAGGGGAAGAAAGAATGTCTTTTTCTTGTTTAAACTTTATTCTTTTGTAAGCGGGAAGGCATTGCCATCTCATCTATTTTTCTACACACCAGATGTGAAGTGGGGGATTCCTAATGAAAACTCTCCCACTTCCATTTTTATTATAGAAACTAACACAGGGGTGGGGTGAGGGGGCGGGGAGATTGGATCAGGGCCATCGTGTGGGATAGGTGGTGAATGGTTTCCTTTTACCATTTCTTGATAGCTACACCTCACCCCAAAAAATCTGCTATTTTTCCTGGCAGAGGAAAATTGTTAGGTAAAAGGTAGATTTAGCTCTGAAGCTGGTGGGTTTTTAAAAAATAAAGTATCACCAATCCAAGATGAAGTGATGCCCAACTACATCCCCATTCTATTGTTCCTTTGCCATGCAGTTCAAAGTAAACAAATAATCTTCCAGGGAGCATGAATTTTCCCTGGAAGATTCAACGATAGGTACCTGGGGCCAGTGCATTACAATAGTTCTGAAGTGGGACTTGGACTGCCGTTTTCCACTTTAATTGGCATGGTAATACCTTATGGATTCCTGGGATTTGTAGTTTAGTACAGCACTAGAATAACTGTAGCTGAGAAGGCTGTGGAATGTTGCCATTGCCATTTAAAATAGAATCATAGCACCGTAGTTACATAGTGTGAAAGGAAAGCACGTTTTGATCCCAACAGAGCCGTGAAATATGCCAGATGATCAAGAACCAGCAGTTCTTACTCAGACCGACCTACCTCATGTTGAATTTCTCTGGGGATGAAGTAGAATGGAAGAGATGTGTTAGAAGAAAGGGACAGAAATGTAACAAATAAATCAAGATAGAGCGAATATTGCTTCTTTCATGGTCCACATCCCCTCTTCTGTACATGCATAGGAAGGGCTGTCTAGATTCATCTTGTACACCTGAAACCAAGGGCAGCAACCCAAATCCTTCCTCACGTTACTAGCTTCAATCTCCCCCCCCCCCCTCAACATTTTAGTTTTGTGCACTGCTTGTGAATTTAATGTGTGTCATGAAGTATTAAGTAATTCCGACTAGGGCCTCAGTCCAGGCGTGTACTTATAACAATCTTGGCTTGGGGTCTGATATCATCTCATCAGGTTTTAGCCTTGTATTTCCATATACATATTATATCTTTGGTATTTTCTCACTCATGCTGTAGCCAATCCAGCGCACCTTGGTTTCTCTCCAACAGTTCCTCTTGGCATGATGAGATCTCAGAATTTTATTTTCCTTCCTAGATTGTAATGTGCTAGTTTGCTAGTTTCGTCTTTAACATGCCAGTAGCCAAGACACTGAATGAGAGCCAAACATATTGGAGCCAGGGCCTTTACATTTCCTAATTGGTCTGTCTGTTCTGGA
Source organism: Anolis sagrei (assembly GCF_037176765.1). NCBI lineage: Eukaryota > Metazoa > Chordata > Lepidosauria > Squamata > Anolidae > Anolis > Anolis sagrei. The sequence goes on along the minus strand of NC_090022.1, from coordinate 36,512,709 downwards.
AGATGCATTGTTCCTCATTTAAAAGTGCCTGTTCCCACCCCCACCATGCTCTACAAAGTTTAGGGGATGCATCTTGGCATTGCTACTTGATCTGGCCACATTTCCAGAACCCCTCTGGTCTCAACAACTACAAATTTAAATTTGTTCTCTTCTAGCCTGAGTACAATTAGTCAGTCAATGGTACCAGTAGGAATTTTATTTTATTTTATTTATTTATTATTTATTTAGCAGTTTTGTATACCGGTCTTCTCACCTCCATTCGAGGGACTCAGGCCGGTTTCTAACATCAATATTACAGACAGTCATTAAAACATCATATTCTAAATCACACTAAAACATTAAAATAGCAAAATACAGTCATATGATTACAGTGGTCAGTCGTCATCAAAAATCATTATTCGTCGTCATCCATCCATATCACAGGATCATGGCTCATTCGTTGAATGCCAATCCCCAAAGCCAAGTTTTCACCTGTTTCCTGAACGTTAAGATAGAAGGGGCAGTTCTGATCTCCAGTGGAAGGGAGTTCCAGAGTCGAGGGGCCACCACCGAGAAGACCCTGTCTCTCGTCCCCACCAGCCGCGCCTGTGAGGCCGGTGGGATCGAGAGCAGGGCCCCTCCAGGCGATCTTAGCCATCTTGATGGCTCATAGGGGAGGATACGTTCGGATAGGTAAATTGGGCAGGAGTCGTTTATTGTAGTTATGGCTATCGTTGTGGTTCCTCTGTCCCTTCAGATTGATTCTGACGTATGGCAACTCTGTTCTTGAGTGTTCTTGGCATGTTTTATTCAGAGGCAGACTGCCATTTCTTTTCTCCTAGGTTGAAAGAGTGCAACCTGTCCAGGGGGTGGGGGTAGGGCCGTCTAATGTATTTAAGAAGAGAGCGACCAGTTGAATGGACATTACTCATCCCAGCTTCCTCATAGTTGTCATTTATGAAAGGGGAAAGTGTAAGCATGGGCTAATCTTTCCAAGAGAGTTTCAAAATTATCTGCATTGTATATGTCACCTAAAGTGGTACTTGTGCACAACTTTGTTCCTCTTCATTGAACATTGGTGCTGTTTAAAATATGCAATGTAAGAAGTAGTATCCTTTAAAAGTTTGTTTAAAAATAAGTAGTAAATAGTGAGGTGGTGTAAAAAGCTTAAATGAATACTGTTAATTTCTAAAAAAGGATATTTGCATTTTTTTTCAGACACAGAGCTGTGTTTAATACAACACTGCACCCACAGGAGTGTTTATGTTCCGATGATTGAAATTGGGATGTTGAGAAGAGTGAGAAATTGGAAAATCTTTTGATATGGACTGAACAAATACTGCTGCAATACAGTTGCAGTATTCCAAAAAGGATATAGAGGAATATGCTTGTTTTACCATAGCTTGGTGTAATCTGTTCTGTGTTTTTCCTATCTGTCCTCATTTTTTCATAGAGATTTAGCTAATCTGTTTTGCTTTGGCTTGGTATATAATTGATTTCAACGATTTTTAAGAAAACATCTCCTTCACTGCTCTTGTTTTGCAGGGCTTGTTTTATAAGCCTGTGGGATGATATGCTTGCTTGAGCCAAATATATGTATTTTGTCCTAAAATTAATTTGGTACATGGCATACCAGATAGAGTCTAACTTGTTTATTGCCATTCCTTGATAGCTGCACATTGGAATTGGACAACCAGATGAAGCCACATTCTTTAAATGATAACTGCTGACCAGGCCTGATGCAAGTAGTAATTTAAAATGTCTGGAGTGTAGGAAGTTGGCTTTCTCTGACTTACGTAATGCTCTCTCATTTGTTTTAGTTCTTCTCTAAAAGAACTGTGTAAGTATGTGGGGGATTAATGGGGGATAGAAGAGAAGCAAAATTATTTTTGTATAACTCCAAATTTCAGAAGGAATAAATACAGGGGATGTTATGGGATAAGTCCTCTCTCTCACCCACCTTAGCTTAGTACCTTATTAGTGGCTGTCCATGAATTAAGATAGAAAACTGGGGATTGAGTCTAGGGTCTCTGCATGTAAAGAAGCTTGTCTAAAACTGAGCTACAGGCTTAGATAAATTAGACTAAAGTTGGGAATGAATTTCATTTGAAAAGAAAGTAAACCAGCACTTCACAAGGGTTGTTGCATGCAACTGTCACAATTACATAAATTACCTTCTGGCCATAATTCTCCATAAATTAGAGCCAACTTGAAGACACTACTAAATACTAAATACGTTTGTGAGATACCAGTTTGAAATCTGCTTTTTTGTGTGTGTTTATAAGCACTCAGATAAAAATAATCTTGAAAAAAAAAAGTTATTGAAGAAGAGTACCATGTAGCATTGTAACGCTGTGCATTGATATAAGGCTGTGTGGAAGGGCTTTATATTTATTGTTCAAATTGTGCAGTGAAGTCACATTATAAAATTAGCTAATCGTTTGAATAATGAAAGTGTTTGAATTGGCAGAAATGGGTGAGTTATCCACTTGGATAAGAGAATAATTGTTCAGGGATTTTATGAAAGTCTGGGAACCATTAATTGTCTTTGTGCAGGAAAGAAGAGAGAAGATACTAACCGTGGGATTTGAGAATTAGTAGTTCAGATTGGAAAGTAGAAGTGCAAAGTAGCATTACTATTGGAGAAATAGGATTTAATATTATTTATACTGTTGGTAGAAAAGTTGGAAGTCAACTTTTGATTTATTCATTTTCCTTTCTGTAACCTGTTCTTATGTTGTCTGTATTCCTTTTAGTTATAGTTTTAGTGGTTTTTCATTTAGTAGTACTTGATAGTCAGTAATGTGTTGCTGTATTGCATGTACAGTATGGCCCCCACCCAAATATCTACATATTCAATTCAGTACGCACGATTTCACTACTATCCATGTCACAAGAAATTCAATGTACAGATTTGACAAATATGAATTTAATATGATGTGTGGGAATGAATGGAAGAATGGAAGGATGTGTGGTTGGAGTTAATAATTTTGGAAACACCAGTATAATATTAAGGCCTGCAATGACTAACTACCTGCTTGCTGGAACTGTGATTAAAACCTGCTAATAAGATCTGAAGAGTAAACTCTGATAAGAATTGGGACAGTGATAACAGAAATATTTACAAGGTTAAGAAGGAAATCAACACAAGCCTTGTGTTTGTCAACACCAATCAAGAAGATCAACATCTGGCCAGGTAACTTGAGATGGAGCCAGGATGGAAGTAGTCTATTATTAATTTACAACTTTGGGACTACATCAACAGAATATTCCTATAAAAGACTCAGTCTAATAATGCTCAAAGTGTGGCAGACTGAGGAGTCTGTTCCACCCGCCATGCTCTGCTCCATGGGAAGGAGAGAGATGGTGTATTCGGAGAGTGTCAGATATGCTATGGGAAAGCATGATTCTGGACACTTTGGGGCTTCTTTCTCAAGGGAAGAGAAAGAAGTGCGCTTTTGGAGTCTTGGATTTTGTGCAGCGAGTTGGGTTCCTGCATTGGCATTGTCCTTGGCATTGTTCTTAGAGAAAGAAGTTTTGGCATTTCAGCGTTTTGAAGTTATCGAGTTATGGAACTATACGTTGGCAGGCTGCAGGAAAGTAGGGTCTGGCCTAACAGGTGCTTCCCCAAAGAGGGAGAAAAGGATACGGTAATATTTTGGATGCATGTGGATGAATGCATGTGAATGTGTGTGAATTTTGAGTGAAAATGTAATTCCCCTTTGTTTGGTTGTTAACCAATGTAATTGTAAATCCAATGTAGTTGTGTAGAATCTATATGTCTGTATATCTAATGTCATTTTTTGTCTAAATGTTTTTCTGTAATCTGATATACCCTCTCACACTGGAAATTGGAATAAAAAGAACCTATGCTTCAAAGTTATTGAAAAGTCATTCATGATATCCACAGTTTCAGGTATCTGTGGGAGGTCTTAGAATCCATAGCCCATGGATTCAGGGAGGCATATTGTATTATTTTTTCATGAATGTCGATTTTAGTAAATAATTTTTTTAAAAATGAACTTAGCTAATCATTATTGTAGTTGAATAAGACGTTTTAATTACACTGCTTTTGTCTGTTTTCTCATGCAGAAGCTACAGAAATTGTATTGAAGGCTCAAATTTTAGCTGGAGGGAGAGGAAAGGGTGTTTTTAGCAGTGGGCTGAAAGGAGGAGTGCATCTGACGAAGGAGTAAGTGAAAAATCACAGCAATTATTATTAGTCTTTTTAATTCTTTGTATGTGATCTTAAAAATATATATATTCGTATTTATTCTCCTCCCTCTTTCATATAGTCCCAAAGAGGTTGGACAGCTTGCAGATCAGATGATTGGATACAATCTCGTAACAAAGCAAACACCAAAAGATGGCGTTAAAGTTAAAAAGGTAAGAAATTCCTACTGAAAACCACTGAAAATCAGAATTGACATTGTCAGATGCAGCTTCATGTTATTGGAAAGACATAGCTTGGAGCTGTTAGGGAAATTACAGTTCCTAATATGGATCAGATCGGCATTTTACAGACATTAACTTTCTTCCATTCACATTTCTAAATTACAGTATTCTATTGATCTGATAATAGAAATCACCAGTTGTTTCATACTCTTTTCTTTACAAGACTTGAAAATTTACTGTCAGACATTCACTCAAAACAATAATGCGAAGCAGGTTTTCTCTGACTGGCATAACTGGCAGGAAAAATATAGAATCGAAAGGTCAAGCACTAGAATCAAATCATTATGGCTGCTATTGGAGCTTCGAACCCCATAATGAGCAAAGTGGTAAGGACATAGAAAGGTCAAGGTTTAATTTTTGACATCTCCATTTAAAGGGTCTCATCTAAGAGCTCTAGGAAAGACTTCTATTCAAGAACTTCGGTCACTACTAAGAAATGATGGTATTTAAACAGATGCAGGGCTTGGAAATCTTGTTTCTCTGGGGTCTACAACTCAAGAATTTCTCACTGGCAATATTAACTTGAAAATTTAAGGAGTTGTAGCCCAAAACAAAACAAATATTTTCCAGTCTCAAGTCAGATGGGATATTATTCTGGCTATGAGGCAAATGTACCGATCTGTACATTTCTTAAAGTACATTATTATTTGTGAAAACTGGTTTGAAATGTTGGTTTTCGTTCCTTTCTCACAGGAATGCACTGTTAGTTGAAAATATGGAATTGCTTGATGAATTCAGGGCTAGCATGTCCTTGATATTGGGATTTTATGTCTTTAAGGAGAAGCCTTAAAACTCTGAATTGAGGACTGGCAAATACAATTTACTAGAGCAAAAACTAGATAATGCTGAGTGCATAATGAACTGAACATATAAAAAGGCAATGTACTGATCATAAAAATGTTTTATCACAAACTGTAGTTATCCACTATATCATGTATATATAGATGTTTCATTGATTTCAGCAGATCTCATTGGCATGTAATAGTTGCCCATGGGATTGCTGCAAGAACATTTTAGATGTGTAAAAACTCTTTCCATCTTTTCTAAATTTCTCAATATCCTCCCAGGCACTCTTTAAACTGACTTCAGCCTGCTCTTTTTCTCTTTTATGTGTGATTGAAATATCAGAGATCAATTTTTAGATGGTTAAACCTGAAAAGAAGGCTTCTACTTATTTTTGAATCAATTGGTAATGAAAGACTGGTACGATTGGAATAGTTTATTTAAACGAACATTCATTAAAACAGTGAACCCAAACTCTAATCCTCTCGGTCTTGTAGATATGAGCTCCCAGAAGCCTCTGTTCCCTTGGCCAATGATTAGGGATTCTGGGAGTTAGAGTCCAAAACAGCATCTACACGGCTGAGAGAATTTCTAAAGAATTGTTTTGAAATATTCCTGGATTCGTGAAATTACTAGCACAGAAGGATTTAGAATATCAGGATTCCATTATTTGCAAAACGGCCATTAGCCAACAATATGATGCTGCTACCAAGAAGACAAATCGTATTCTTAAGTTGATGTCCTTAACTGTGCTAAGAAAAAAGTTTTCTGTCTGGATGAAACGATGGCTGGAATGCTGCATTTGATTTTTTCAACCATGTCTGAATTTTTTCAACCATAAATTAAAATTAAAACAAATAGGATATGTTTTTACTAAAAAGTGTATACCTGTTGCATCCTAGAACAGGAACAGGACCCTCTAATCATTAATTACACCACACCTTGAATGAAGGAAGAATGCTTTTTATTTGAAGAATAACTGGAGCCAATAAAAGAGATGATTATAAAAATAAGAGGAAGTCCAAAAGCAAAAAAGCCAAATCAAGCAGCAACATAAGCAGTGTCCAAACAAAGGAATAATAACAATGTCCCAAAGCTTGCAGAAATAATCCAAATGTAATGAATAACCAAAAAGCCCTTAGAATAAAACCATGAACAGTCTAGCCACTGCTAATCCACTTGAAAAACCATGAATCCTTAGAGATGAGACCACATGAAACAGAAATATCCAGGAGACTTGAGCTTGATTCCAAACGATGCCTGGTCTAAAGAAAATTCTCTAAGAGCTCAATTTAAGTCCCAAAAACTGATTCCTACTCCCCCCAGTTCTTGGCCTTAACTGCCAAATTCTTTTTGACCTGCGTAAACATTGAGCCTCTCGACGGTTCTGGCTGATTTCCAGGTGGCGACTGGTCTTATCTATCTTCTCATTAACTGCAGTAGGTATGAAACTATCTTGCAAACTCAGGCTTGGAGAAGGGAGTAAACTTTCTTCCCTGCCTGTGACAGGAACTTTCTCATGAGAACTTAGCCTTTCCCCTGACCCTTCTCGATCAGAGACTGCAGTAACCTTATTGTCCAAAGTGTCTCCATTTTGCACCTCATCTTCATTGATCACATCAGGTTCACTACCCAAATCAGACCCAGAAACATTAGAAGGGGGAAACACAATCACAGATTCAGGCTCAAACACAGGCTGAGTCCCAACAATACCCATCCCAAGAAATATATCTCAGAAATAGAAGTTATGGGTCTACTGACATATCAGAAGAGATGTAACGAATAAGCAAAAGCTAAGGCACCAGATCCCATCTGATCTTGGAATCTAAGCAAAGTCAATCCTGGTCAGTACTTAGATGGGAGACCACCAACAAATAGCAGATGCTGTAGGCTGTATTTCAGAGGCAAAAACTGGCAAAACCACTTCTTGAGCATTCCTTACCTAAAAAAACCCTATGAAATTCATAGGGCTGTGATAAATCAACAGGGAACCTGAAAGCACATATACACACAATGAGTAAACACATCCTCAATCATACCTATGCAAGATTTTCTCAATAGTTTTCATTGATTGATTGATTGATTGATCGTATTTCTATTCCACGCTTCCCACCCCAAAGGAGACTCAGAGCAGATCACAAAACACATATATGGCAAACATTCAATGCTGTTATACACAGACAGGACAGACAACAGTACAGATAGAAGTATATAGCCTTGTCCCATCTTTGGCATCTGGGAGGTTGTGCTCAATCCTGACCACGGGTGGGGATGCTGTTGCTCCATCTTCCATGTCGAAGAGCCCTGTTCACAAACTTCCACCTCTTTTTTTATTGAACTGCCAAACGTTTGATTGGCAAGATTTATTGCAGCTGGTGGCTAATGTGCTATGCTAAAGCCTGGTCTCTTTACTGTATCAGAACAGGCTCTTCCTTTCATGAAATTTCTGCATTTTTGTCCTGCTGTCCGTAAACATAGATCACAGCCTACATTAGCTTCAAATGATGTTACTTTTCAACACAAGTAAATTCCTCCACAACTGTTCTTAGTAGTCTTTCTATATTTCCTTCCAGCTTTTAATGGGAGAATGTGTTAAACTGCATTCATCCTTCTATGCTAACACTGCACAGTTAGGGAAGTGGACCCCCTACCACCACCCCACGATACATGTGTGTGCTGGAAACCAGCATTATCCTCTGTAGCAGTTCTTTGAAAATTTTGTAATATGTTTTCCATGTGTTAAATGTTACAAAATGTACTGTGTGGTAGAGATTATTAGATTGGAAAATAAAGTGCAGGGTATATCTCTTCCCCAAACCCACTCATGAATTTTTCTATCTTTCCTCTTCTTCCTTACTTAAAATACTCGCGTCCATCCCTTTTGTTTTACATGGCTCCATTCTCCCTCCACTGATAATTTTGTATGAGAAAATAAGGTATTTACGTGTAAAATTTGCAGCAAATCACTGAAACTACAATTCCCCTGCTGGTTTGAGGAAATAGGAGGGAAGTATAGATGGTGTCCTTATCAATACATGAAAATACTTTTCTTTCCTTCTAGTGATACTTAAAATGTTGATGCAAGATCAATTTGTCTTAAATAAACAGAGCTTCCCAGCTCCTTAAGAAGTTGGCAGCTATTTTATAGGTTTACATAAAATCCTCTTGGGCATCTTGGCATTTGGAGAACTTGGTTATCTGCAGAGACAGTTTTTGTGTATCGCAAACCTATTACCTGTCCCTTTTCTCTAAGCAGTAAGAGAATTAACTTGAGTAAAGTTTCAGTTGAAGACCTGAATGATTAAAAAAATTGACCAACCATGTAATGATAAATCAGTGAAAACTTCTGTAGCATCTATTAGTAATAATGAGTTGGTGAATGTAGGATTCCATAAATTTTTTTAGACTGCTATGCCCTGTTCATTTTGGATAACTTGGGACAACGTTACAAATCTAGGTGAAGAGCATTCATATCCTTGCAAAGGCCAGTCAACAGTTTCATCTTCTGGAACTTCTGAAAAACGATTTGCACTTAATAGTTTGTGAGGTTCCCAAGAGAAGTTCTTGAGATATATGACAGCCATTTGTATGTACATTATTCCTGAACTAAGGAACTGAGCTGTATTTTGAAGAGGGAATCCTTGTTTGATCTTTTAAACAAAGGCTTGGATGGCCATCTGTTGGGCATGCTTTAAATGTAATTTTCCTGCTTCTTGGCAGAGGGTTGGACTGGATGGCCCATGAGGTCTCTTCCAACGCTATGATTCTATGATTCCAAGCTAACATGTTTAATAAAGGATGAAGATGCTAAAGTTTTCTTACTAAGCATGAGCACTCCCCCCCCCCCTTTATTTTCTTTTCCAAGGAGAATTAGCAGTGTTAACTTTGTTAGGATGTATGGAAAATAATGTAATAATCTTGATATTATTTATCTCACCATGTGATCCCCCCCCCCCCCCCCCAATCAATCCACTATCAATCAAGAATACATCTCAGATTACTGTAAAACAGCCAGGAAAGTGGTGTTCTTCCCTCATCTCCATACTTTGGGAGTTTTTAGCATAAGACACAGTTCTTGAGGGGTTAAATTGTACTTTTCAATTTGACTTTTGAAAGTCGTTCCTCATTCTTCATAAAAAAAGGTTTCTATTTCCCTCTTTCCTTTTTGCTTGTGTTTTTATGTTCTAGACAGTTGCCTACAATTTGATTTCTCAAATTAGGGTTTATATACATAAGTGTATTCAAACAGAGATGGATATGAAATTGAGAATTGCTTGAATTTGAAAGCAGCGCTTCTTCTTTTACCTGCATGCAGTTTTGCAGAATTCGGCACTCAAATACTTGACAGTCCACACTATGTTACATCTCTATATGGCATATGTCTGGGTCTCCATATGTTTGGAGTGAGTTATCATCACAGTACAGCATCAGGGAAGAGGAGCTTTGGACAAACCATTACTATAGTATGGGTGAAGACCTATAGACCCTATACTGTAGATGAAGGTGTAATTGAATGCTGGATGATCCATCCATGATCCAGCACAACTGAATCCTTTGGAAATCACCTTAAACACGAAGTATAATAGGGGGAAAATATCTACAATGGAAGCAGACCGAAGCAGGGACCTTTTATCTTAGGTTTAACCTATAAAACACCGTAATGCATAACTGTGACTTTTTCATATTTAACATAAAAAGAAATAATAAAAAGATAGTCACTCCTTTCTCCATGTAGGTTGTCACCTGAATATTTATAACTCCTGAATACATATTTTGTTAGCTCTTGACTTCACCTGGCACATCCAGAGATTGTGATATAGACAAAATTATGTAAGGAATCAGCCCAAACAAAAAAGATGTATGATCGTAGATAGACATAAATATCCAATACAGTAAAGAAAACTGCAAGGAAAAATAAATATAAGCAGTAGTCTGTACAATGCATGATTGAAATAAGATCTGTTTTGCTAGAGGAATAAAAGGTCTTTGGAATTCACCAGTGAGTTTCAGAAGAACTAAATTAGAAGAACTCAGAATTCCATTTGTAATACAGTGCCTGCCATTTATACAATTTGTTCAGATTTGAAGTCCAGTTTTTAAAATAGCGTTGGATTGGTTTTGGACGCTTTTTTAAAGGAAGGAAGGAAGCAAGCAAAGAGGAAAGAAGTCTAGATGGAAAGAACAAGATGCACACAAAATAGATAGCAGGATTGGGTCAAAGCCCAGAAAGCTTTGCTGAAAACTCCATTTGGTGTTCAAAGAGCAGTGCCAATATTCAGTACTTCCTCCCAAAGAAAAGTGGCCTCTTCTTTTATCCATTAAAAGCAAGTTCAGCATTAAGTAACAGTGTGATATTTCCCAATGAGCCAGTTGGAATACAAAATACATATTTTGTAGATATAATCATCAGCTAATAAAAATATGTATTATGGAAAGCCGTCTCATGTCAATAGAAAAGATTTTAAGGATTAAAGGATAAGGGAGATATTAGGGCCCTAAATCACCGATTTGTCCCAGAAAGAGTAGACTTATTGAATTTGTTGCACTTATGGGTTTAGTCAAGAGGTTATTCTAATTGAGAAATATAGTTGCCTTTAAAAAGTAAAGGTAAAGGTTTCCCCTTGACATTAAATCTAGTTGTGCCCGACCCTGGGGTTGTGCTCATCTCCATTTCTAAGCCGAAGATCTGGCATTGTCCCTAGCCTCCTCCAAGGTTATGTGGCTGGCATGACTGCATGGAGCGCTGTTTACCTTCCCATTGAGGTGGTACCTATTGATCTACTCATATTCACATGTTTTTTAAACTGCTAGGTTGACAGGGGCTAACAGCAGGAGCTCACCCCGCTCCCCGGATTTAAACCGCCAATTTCAGCAGCTCAGCCGTTTAACCCACTGTGCCACTTGGGGGGCCCAGTTGCCTTTAAAGATATAATTGACACCTACAGTGAAGCTATGACTAAAGCCAACTTAACTCAACAAAAATTTAGTATAGGAGTCTAAACATGGTAGTAAGTACTGACTAGAATAAACCCATTGAACGAATGTTATTTCTATAAGTGTTGATTTTGTTGTTGTGTGCCTTGAAGACATTTGCCATTCAATAACTGTTTGTAAAGTAAATCTGTTTGGATCTAGCAGTTAGATTTAGGCCTGGGATTTGACCACTCCTCCATTTCCTTTTTTATGTTATTTATTAGATCTATACTCTACTTTTCTATTAGCAGTTTTGAGCTGTTTTAAAAAGAAAGTACAGTTATAATCAGAAATTATTTATAAATTCAAAATTTTAATTGTTTTGGAAGAAAGCCATCTTGCGTCCCTTTCTGAAAGAATGCCTGCATATAAATAACCAAACAAGTTTGACTACAATCAAATATTTTTACTAAAAGCCGCAAAATCCAACAACTAACAACAACAAAAAACCTCATGAATTTCCTCTAAAGGCTGAAAGAACAAAGTGTAGATGACAATGGAATTTCTGGTGGGTCCATCTAATGCAGTTATCCATTCAATGATGGATCACTAATGGCAGAACAGGAGTTTCCAGTGTCCCACAGGACACCCCCCTCCAGGTACAGCATCTCCAGAATCAACTCTTTACAGCAAGAAGTCCTCTTGAGGTAGCATTTGGGTGTTACAAAGAATAAGAGATGGGAAGGGAAGAGAACATTACAAAAGTTCCGCTACTGAAGCACTGGATTTACCCCATTGTTCATGCTAGTTTTCCGTTGTCATCTTATTCCGAATTACTGTGGTTGTTCTGTCTATGGCATTTGATGAGACTCATTTCACTGTCATGCCATTATACAGATGCATAATGTGCTGCTGGAATGATTGATTTGTGCAGCTTTTTGAGCTGACTTGCATTAAAAGTAGTATTAGAAGTAGCAGGTGATACAAGCTTTTATTGGAGTGGAGCAGGAATTGTGTCATGTTTCTTTGTAAGCACCTAAGCTGCTCAACCCAACCTGTCTCACACAGGTGACCCATCTTCAGAACAATAAAAAGATATTAACATAATGCAATAATATCCTTTTCCTCCATTTTTTATCAATTGCAGAAAAAGTCAAACCTGGCTTTTAATTTCTTTTTTATTTTTATTCCTTTTGTTGAAAACATTTCTTAAAGGATCAAGGTAGGTGTAATATTGCTGAATCTGTGGATGTTTCACTTGTGAATCTGTGGATCTTTAGTTTGTAGATGTTTCTTGCCACACTCCTTTCTGCCTTATGGTCCATTTCCATGCTTTTAAGAAAAATGAAATGGAAAGGAACTATGTGATACTCATGTCCAAATAAAGTAATTGATTTCTTTCACGATTAAAGGAATCAGCGAAGGACTGAAGAGTGAGTTAAACTCTATTTATTACAGTGCAATGTGTTCTCGCTGAATAACTGTCACTTCCTAGTTTAGGAGCCTGTGTAATTCCAACACAGCCAATAAAATACTGTCTCCATTGGATAGTGTGAATAATACATTACTAAATGGTACCTTTGCAGGTTATGGTGGCAGAGGCACTAAATATTTCCAGAGAAACCTATTTTGCAATATTAATGGATCGAGCTTGCAATGGACCTGTTCTGGTTGGCAGTCCGGCAGGTGGGGTTGACATAGAAGAAGTGGCAGCTACAAGCCCAGAGCTCATCTTCAAGGTAAAACTCAAAATTTGGATAGAAAGTTTAAAACAAAATGTATTCCTTTTCAGAGCTTGTCAGTTTGTTTTTAGTTCCCCTAAAAACTTACCAGAAACTCTGATGGTTGTACACCTAAACAGAGTAACTTGTCCAAGCTCTGTGCTGGCCTTCATTTGATTAGTTATTCCTGCATGGCAGAAGGAGACGGGATGGCCCTTGTGGTCTCTTCCAACTCTATGGATTCTTTGATTGTATAAAGGGAGGTGGCTTCCTTCTAACATCTACACAAGCTATTCTAAATATTACTCTCATAAGCAAGTGTACTGTATTTGGGTTGTTGTGAGCTTTCCAGGCTGTATGGCCATGTCCCAGAAGCATTCTCTCCTGACATTTCACCAGACAGGAGTTTTTTCTCCCACCTTGAACATTCCGCAGATATATGAGCCCCATTTTCCTAGTTTCCAACAGATCACACAGCCTCTGAGGACGCCTGCCATAGATGCGGGCGAAATGTCAGGAGATAATTCTTCCAGAACATAGCCATACAGCCAGAAAACTCAAAACAACGCAGTGATTCTGGCCATGAAAGCCTTTGACAATATATTGCAGTTATGTTTAGTGAATTTACTCCCAGGTAAGTAGCCATAGGATGGAAGCACCTTTCTTTTAACACGTTAGAGCTATTTATTTATTTATTTCAAATTTTTCTAGCCCGCCCTTCTCACCCCCCCCCCCCCAGGGGGGTTGACTCAGGGCAACTAATTACCCTATACACTCTAGAAATTTTAGTCAAAAGATCAACTCCAAAAAACTGGGTCAATTTATGCATTGGTCAGAATGAGTACTGTAGTTCAACTTTGATCAATAAAGGAACCACCCCCTGAGTAGCTAAAAGCATGCATTTCGCTTGGCCTTGGAGAACCTGAAAGAACCATCAAACCCTTTGAGTTTCTCTATTGCACCACCACTTTTGGCCTTTTTGAATGCCTGGCCAGCAGAGGTGGATAGGGGCCACATGACCCCTGATGGAGTGCTGGTGCTTTTTTGCTCTCTGCAGAATGATTTTTGACTTATCCATGGGTCATAGCAAAATCCATAATTTTGGCCCCAAAAGCTGACTTATATGGTGGTATAATTAACAGAATCAGGTGACAAAGCTTTTCATAAATGCTAGGATGTAAATAGAACATGGGATGTTGACATTCCAAAACACATCAAGAAATCTGACAGACTATTAATCTTAATTTCTATGTAAAAAGATGGGAACACTGAAATGTGAAGTCTTCTACCTTCTGTCCGACGTGGTATAGTCCGGAATAAGCAGTAACACCTGATTCCCTGGGACTGTGAATTATTCATTTATTTCCCAGCTAATAAAAATGCCCCACTTCTTGAACAATACGAAAAAGATTTACTTACTGTAAACGAACTATTGCTTTTTCAATGTACGGTTATGTTACAATACTGATAAACAATCTACTGTGTTATGCCATCTAATAATAGCTACTGTATTTACAGTATGAGAGTGAGCGTATCTTTCTACTTACATATACATTCGAAACATACACTTGTTGGGAGATGCATGGGCACCATTGGTTCGGCTCCTTGCCAAATCGAGTCATAAAAATTAACAGACTAAGTATTCATCAACGCCATCTGTACAGTAATTAAAAGTGAAAACTGGTGTCAGATTGTCTTGTCAGCATGCCACCCTGAAGAATTACATAGTTTTGGAGGGACTCTTTTTAGCATGGATAGCGTAGTAATTATAACATACCCTATAGGCAGAGGCTATAGCCTCAGTCTCAGCATTTGGGCAACTTGCCCTATTTTAATTACTAATTTGCAAATATATATTGAGCCTCCCTTGTCTCTGTTCTGTTTTTCTTGCATTTTCCTTCTTAAAGTTATAAATCTGTTTTAGCACTGGCTATCTTAGTGCTCATTTTGTTATTTTTGTTTTTTTGTAACAGGAAGAAATAGATATTTTCCAAGGTGTAAAAGATACACAAGCTCTACGGTTGGCAGAAAATTTAGGATTCAAGGGTCCTCTACAACAGCAGGTAATTTTCACAGAATAAGACATGCTGGTGTTCAGGTTTTCTAAGGAACATTGTACTGCACACCAGAGCGGTGTCAAAGCATCTTCATGCCTCTAACCTAGAATATCAATGCGGGAAATCAGGGACCTCAGACCAATTCTTAAAATATTGGTTGGGGCAAATACTGACAGGCAGTTCATTACGATTTTTGAAAACTTGTATATTTCTTTTTACAAAACAGTAAAGCGCAGTACGCAGTGAATACAGGTTGAGCATTCCTTATCCAGAATTTCAAAACCCCAAATACTCCCAAATCCAAAATTGTTTGTATGGGTAACTGATGCCTTTCCTTTCTGGTAGCTCAATGTAGGCAAATTTTGTTTCATGCACAAAATTATTAAAAAATACTGTGTGTAGATTTACCTTCAGGGTATGTACATAATGTGTATATGAAACATTAAAATGTATTTAGTCTTGAGTCCCACCTCGGAGATATCTCTTTGTGTACATACAAGTATCTCAACATCAGAAAAAAATCAAAACATGGAACATTTCTGGTCCTGAGCAGGGTTTCTTAAACTTTTTGCACGATTGACTCCTTTTCACCAAAGATCTTTTTACACAGCCCTGGGTGTATAGATATACAAAATAGCCATCAACAAAATCAGCATTTTCAACGCTTCTAAAAAGAGGTGGGCACGTTTTCCTTTCTTATGAGTATAGCTGAATCATTTGCTGCATGTAGTTGCCACCTGATTCATATAAGCAGCCACTAGGTGGCAAGGTAGCAAATTCAGTTAGGGAACTCCAAATGGGGTCATGATCCAGTTTAAAAAGCTAGGCAGTGTTTCTCAACCTTTTCTTCACCACAGACCCCCTTTTAAATACCTTTGGTGGCCGCAGATCCTCAAGACTTAACTTAAGATTTAAGGCACGAGACTAAGTCAAATAATTGTTTCAATTTTCTAATGTAGGGCCTTCAAATTAAGAAAGAAGGGGATATAAGTTAATCTGTTAATGCACATACTCCTGTTATATTTTATTTGTTATGATTCCATATAAATTAAAAATAATAGTTAATAATTTAATAATAGTAGTAGCGATAGCAGAAAAGTAATAGCATGAATAGACAATAGTAATGGCAACAGTAATATCAATAACTATAATAAGAGCAACAGTAATATCAATACCTATAACAATAATCATGACCTACTACGACTGGTACTAATAATAATAACCACTATAGTAACAACAACAACAACAACAACAACTTTTCTTTCAAATTGCCCATTTTTGGAGTATTCACTCAGATTAAACTGCAAAAAAATCATAATATTTCTTAAATATTTCACGGACCCCCTGTGATGTCATTTTGGCCCTACAGGGGTCCCCAGACCCAAGCCTGGGAACCACTGCTCTAGAACATTTCAGATAAAGGATATTCAATCTGTACCAATAATGTCACCAGCTAAAGCAATTAATTAGATTGCTATGCTCTGCGGTGGTGGTTGCAGTGTGAAGGGGTGGGTGTGTTGTTTTGTGATGTATGTTTGAGAAAGCAATTAATTTCATTGTACAATGTACAATGACAGTGAATATATTCTATTTTATCAAGACAGGGACACAATAAAAATGAAATACAAAAATGCGAAAGCATAACATTGATATAAAAAGGAAAAACATGACAATATAAAAGAGCATATTAGGCAAATGCAAAGATGATTATAAACCAGAATATATCTGGCTCAACTACATATAGATTCCTGAACCTGGGGGACTGAATATATAATTGAAGGCCTCAACTCCTCAGTTCCCCCTCCCATTTCAGGAGCCTTCCTAGAAGTATGATACACAATACCAGAAATTTCATATCAAGACATAATTCTTCGATCTTCTGGATGTGGTAGGGCAAAGCTTATATATTTTCTAATGTTTCTGTAAGCATCTTACACTTGCTTGTCTTTCCAAAAGCCTATTTGAGAATTTTTCCTAATCTACAACCAAGAAACCAAACAACCTCCTTCTCCCTGTGTAGTTAAAGGGACAGGGGTCTAGGGGGAAAGGACAGTTTTGGCTGTGTCTACCCTGTAGAATTAATTCACTATAAAACACTTAACTATCAGGGCCTGTGCTATGGAATCATGCGAGTTGTAGTTTTACAAGATCTTTAGCCTTCTCTGCCAAAGAATGTTAGTGCCTCACTAAACTATAAATCTGTTGATCCCATAGTATTGAGCCATGGCAGCTAAAACAGTGACAAACAGCATTAATTCTACAGTGTAAATGCATCCCTCTCACCTATTACTTAGATGCTGAATTCTACATTAAAATGTCCGTTGATTACCATTTTATTGCCGCCACTGTAGTATTGTGTTGTTGCAGGTTTTAAAACTGCAATAGCTAATAGCTCTTGAATAAATTGAATAGTTATTAAATGCACTACTAACTTAATGTAACTTTGTTCTTCATTTTTCCTATTTTTGAAATTATTTTTAAAGAAAAGCAAAGGTTTCCAGTTCTGATTGTGTTTTTAAAGCTCCCACCGTCTTGATATATACATTTTGTTCTTCTCAGATTTGTCCTCAGAGTTTTGAGCTAGGGCAAGAAATTACAAACCATCAAGTCTGCACAGATTCATTTTGCAACTAGTTTCTACTTTTACTGCTCTGGGAAGGAGAGATGATAAATTGTTTTTGTCCAGATTTCCCCATATCATCAAAATGCCACTTTTGTAAAACCTTTGAATTTTTAATATACCACTTCTAATTAATTTCCATCCCAACTGTGCAATTAACAAATGCATAATCATTAAGATGATTAACATCCATTTGAAGATTTAGCAGTTTCTTTAATGAGAGAGAATTATTATTAAATCTTTCTAGCTTTGCATGTCCTAATACTTAATTATTAGCACAATGCATGAACTGCTTAACTAAACAACAGCTAAGACATTTCTTCCCATGTGCTGTTTGACTTTGCAATGTGATTTACTGGAGCATCGAACCATAATGGCTACATCAGTGTAATCAAACGTCTGTTTAATGTAGTCTTGTCATAATCATTTATATTCTTCAATTGGTAGGTTCCAGAAAGAAACTCTTAGTAAAACAATGTAAATCTAACGGCTCACATACCATGTGATAGATTGAGTCCTGCTTGGTGACTTCTTAGTTGTTTGTGAGATTTTTCTCTAAAGTTATATTTATGTTATTGAAAGTGTTTCCAATATTAATGGGGAGAATTGTATTTTAAACTTGCTCCATAGAAACAACTTGATTTGATGCCATGCGTGACGAAGAAATGTTTGCTCATTCAAATATCCAGCATTGATTTTTGTCCTGCTACTTACCTCAAATTGCTAATTCAGATTAGAATTAGATCCATTGCTAAAGGGCTTTTCTTACTGTTCCACGTGCATTTCTAAATGCATACAATTTCTTATGTCAGTGGGAACTATCAAACCCATCTGTAGTGGATATAAATAATATCTGTTGTTTAAAAAGGGCTGATGTTAGCAGCTGATATCTCACAGAGCCTGCTTCCTTGGACTTCACTCTCCTGTTAGCAGGGAAAGTCTGAGAGTTGGAAGTCCATAAAAGCACATTTTCAAGCTCTGCAACCAGTCTATTAACCATGTCTCTTTTCTCCAACCCCTATACCAAAAGGCTGACATAGGGCTTATCTACACTGACCATTTAATGTGGATTGAAAGCAGCTTGACAGTGTAGTGGTTAGACAATGCAAACTAAAAGCATGCAACTTTAAAACTGGGATAACAAAGTCAGAGAATACTCTGAAAAACAATTATTAATTTACAGCAGCATGCTCTAATACAGGTATGGGCAAACTTCAGCCCTCCAGGTGTTTTGGACTTCAATTCCCACAATTCCTAACAACCGGAGGGCTCCTGGAGGGCCAAGGTTTGCCCACGTCTGCTCTAGTACCCCATAATCCACATCACATGATGAAATCAACTCTGCACAATGCTAGTAGCTATTTGGATGCCCAGAGTTCTTTCCTGATCCATACATGTGCATCTGGTGAGAGGCCTGGGGGGAAAAAACTGCTTACAGTGGGTTCTGGAACTGGTTTGAGGCCAACATCTGTAGCACATATAAGCACCATTCGAACCTTGAACTAGTTTCAAGGCTTGTAATAAAGTCATCCGCATGCAAAAGCCTCTTTTTTCTATGCTGGTTTCACACTGATCTCAGTGATCAGTGTAGATAAGTCCTAAGACTGTCATTTTACTTTCACACAATGATATCACTTATTCAAATATTGCCCAGTATGTGGTTCAGCTGATTCTTTCAGAGACCTGTATTTGCCTCAAAGATTTTAGCCCGTCCATTAGTTCATTTTTACTAATGTCTAAAATACATATATTGAAATATACAGAACTGAAATTAGCACCAATACTAAACATTCTTAGTTTAAAATTGACTGGATAGGCCTACCTGAACACTCCCAATGTCCTCATAATTACCTTGTGAGTTTAATTGGAGAGATGGTGATACACCCATCTGATGAAATTTATTTCAGAGAGGACTGGAATGTTGGAGAAGTGTTGGGGAAGTGGAAGGAGGAATCTGCTAAGCTTTGTGACTCCATAGGTGCATCTACACTAGGCATGGACAAACTTTTTTGCCCCGTGGTCAAGACAGGAGGGAGGGTGGCATGGACCTGGGAGGGGTGTGGTGGAGTCTGGAGGGGGAGCGCTGGGCTTGAGGGGTGCGGTTGGGCCAGGAGGGCTAGGGCCGGGGGGGGGGGGGGTTATCCTCAGGCTGGCCTTTCAGTATAAGGATGGGACTGCTTGCCCCATTCATTTGCCAAGACAAAGGCAAGACAAGCGGCGATTGAGAACGCTGCAGAGTCATCTCTGCCACTGCCTGGCTTCCTGGGGCTGTCCTCTTCGCCTATGAATCACCTCCGAGATTAAGATTGACTGGGGAGGTCCTGCTCTCAGTCCCACCTTCCTCACAAACACATCTGGTGGGGACAAGGGACAGGGCCTCAGTGGTGGCCCCTCAGCTATGGAACTTCCTCCCCAACGACATTAGATCAGCCCTCTCCCTCCTAGCCTTCAGAAGGAAAGTAAAAAAATTGGCTTTGGGATCAGGCTTTCGTTGAATAATTCAGTGACATAACAGATTTGGAATATGTGCAATGACTATGGGATGCCTTTGGACTACGATTATGAATGGCATGATTTCTATTGAATGTAATGTTTTTCATTGCTTTAAATGCTTAACATGTATTAATTTTAATTTAATTTTAATGTTGATGTTGCTGGAATTGTATGTGTTTTAAGGCATTGAATAATTGCCTATAAGTAAGCCACCTTCAGTACCCTTTGGGATAGAGAAAGGCGGGGTATAAATAGGGCAAAATAAATAAATAAAGACGGTGCTGCATGCCCTGTCCTTGTGCCTGGAAGAGGGGGATAAGGACCAAAGCCACCTTGGCAATCACCTGCCTCCTCCCCTGGGCTGTGATTTTATCTGCATCAGGGCAGAGCCTCGCTCCGTTCTCGCATCCGGGAGAAGGATGAGGCAGGCAGCAGTCGAAAGGGCTAAATAACCCACTCAGCTGTCGCCTGCCTCCTCCCCTGGGCTGTGCTTCTCTCAGCATCAGGACAGAGTCACTTGTCTCATCTTTATGTCAGGAAGAGGGCCCTAACAGCACTCCAGAGGACTCCCAGCAGCAATGTTCCTTTGGTCCTTTTAGCATAAAGTCACCACATCCTTATGCCCAAAGAAAGGGGAGAATTAGGAAGGTCTGATGTAAGTGCCCAGAGGGTCATATCCATTCCATGGGGCTTAGTTTGCCCATTCTTGATCTGCACTGTAGAACTGATGCAGTTTGAAACTACTTAAACAGCTACAGTTCTATGCTATGGAATCCTAGGCTTCGTAATTGGCGGGCCGCAATCACTCTTTGGCAGGGAGTGCTAAAGACTGTGTAAAACCACAGCTCCCATGATTTCATAGTATTGAGCCATGATGTTTGCCTTTGAATTGTTTCTGATTATGGTGACCCTAAAGCCAACTTGTTGCAGGGTTTTCTAGGCAACATTTGCTTCAAGTGGGATTTGCTATGGCATTTCTATAAGACTGAGAAAGTATAAGTTGTTCAAGTTCACCCAGTGGATTTCTATGGCTGAATCGTGGTTTGCCACTTTCCTGGGCCAAGTTAAAAATGATTCCACTATACTTGGCTTTGGGATTAATATAAATAATTCTCATTTTTTCCAGTCTGATTTTTGTCTGGTTTTGTCTAGTCTGCTTGTAGTTAAGTTTTGATCATAAGTGCAGCTCTTCCCGTCTTATGTTTAACTTTAATGATTTATGCACTGAATATTTATTGTTTTTAGAATTTGTGTATTTTATATATTAAACAGTTTTAATTTGTTTTCTGATGTATTCCCACCCAATCATAAACTGACTATAAATCTCTTAAATAAGTAAGAACTGACCTTCCCTTTTTGCTTAAAAAAACAAATCAGTACATTAGTTACTAAGGAAAAATTAATTTTGGTCATGGATCATTGAAACTTAAAGCAAAACAAATAAGAGCCAAGTTGCGAGAACAAATAACCCAATTTTTCAACTGTTGTTTCTGCAGTGAAAATCACATTTTTATGTAGGTAGGGCGGGTTTATGTATATTCCAAACGAATTCAGCAAGTAATCTGCATTTGTCAGCTGCATATTGCTTCACAGTTTCTGAATTTAGTCTCATTAAGGTAATCACTTTAACTTCAATATCAGCATAATGTATTCATTATGAACTCTCAAACTTGGTTCATTGTGCTTAAATTAAATTTGTTTGAATTAATGATGGTGCACTTTCTTATTGCAAAGCTTTTTTCTGTACAGTGCAAAGAGTGGGCATTTATGCAGGGTTTGATTGTTTGGAAGCAGTAGTCAATATTCGTTTGGCTGAGAGATAGGCTACCAATTTAAAAATAATCTAAAGTACTTCCATCTGATAAGAGAATGTTAACCATTTAACCCCTCATAGTTGCTGTCAACAGTAATGCAGAAAATATAAGCATTTGTAATGTTTTAATTTAGGATAATTATCTTCCTCTCTCACTGTGTCATTCCCCTTGATTTCCTTTTGTGTAATTACGCACTACATTTTCAACTTTAGGCTGCAGATCAAATTAAGAAGCTGTACAATCTTTTCTTGAAAATTGATGCCACTCAAGTAGAAGTGAATCCCTTCGGCGAGACTCCAGAAGGACAGGGTATGTACAAAAGAAAACGATAAAATTATTTCTATTCCTCTATCAGAAAATGAGGATTCCTAAATCAGATCATAAGTGTAGGGGCTCAATGTGATATCCTGACATTAATGCATTTTTTTGAGAAACTGCAAGTCGCTTCTGGTGTGAGAGAATAGCCATCTGCAAGGACGTTGCTCAGGGGATGCCGGGATGTTTTGATGTTTTACCATCCTTGTGGGATGCTTCTCACATGTCCCCACATGGGGAGTGGAGCTGACAGAGTGAGGTCATCCGCGCTCTCCCTGGATTCAAACCTCCGACCTGTCGGTCTTCAGTCCTGCCAGCACAAGGGTTTAACCCACTGTGCCACCAGGAGAAATTAATGCATTGACAAGAAAGGATGACACAATATTGTAACCAGCTAGAGGATGGGTAAATCTGGCCAAAAAGCAGGAGTTTAAGTTATAATGCTGTTTTGCAGTTACAATTATTTGTGTGCCAAAACAGGAAGTGGGATGGAGTGATGTACGAAGATACTTGTGAAATTGTTTTGGGATAAGACAATTCAGAGATTGTGTGGGTTGACGGCAGGATCTGCTGTGGGAGAAAGGTACTATTTTGTACTATCCCTGCTGGGCCTCCTTTGGCTTTAGATCAACTTTAACTGGCACTGCAGATTTGGTCCTCCCCAGTGTACCAAAATATCAAAACAAAGAATGCATTGCAAGGATAGAGTGACTGAATAAGAAGATGCAGGCTGGAAGAAGTTTGAGAAAGTAAAGGGAGAAGAGGGTATAAAAAGACAGGATCATGGTGGGCACGAGTAAGCTTTTGCTTTTTGCCCTGCTGTAAAGTGGGCAAGTCTTGTTTTGGCCAAATCAATAAAGAGCTTTGATGCATTAGTCTTTCACCTGGACACTCAGTTAAGGCAAAGGGTTCAGGGCTTATGCTGGGCTAATTGGTACCCTTTGACAACAAATGTAAAATTGGGTTGCTGTGAAATTTTCGGGCTGTATGGCCATGTTTCAGTAGCATTTTGTCTCGACGTTTCGCCTGCATCTATGGCTGGCATCCTCAGAGGTTTGCTCAGAGGTCTGTTGGAAACAAGGAAGTGGGGTGTATATTTATATATATGGAATGTCCAGGGTGGGAAAAGGAGCTCTTGTCTGTTTGAAGCAAGGGCAAATGTTGAAATTAACCAGTTTGATTAGCATTGATTAGCCTTGCAGCTGCAAAGTCTGGCTGTTGTTGCCTGGGGGCATCTTGGCACTTGATTGTTTGCTCTCTAGACTTCTCCTGTTTCTGAGTGGTGTTCTTTATTTACTATCTTAATTCTGGTGTTTTTTTTTAATATTGGTAACCAGATTTTGTTAATTTTCATGGTTCCCTCCTTTCTGTTGAAGATGCCAGCCACAGATGCAGGCAAAACATCAGGAGAAAATGCTGCTAGAACATGGCCATAGAGCCTGGAAACCACACAACACACCAAAATCTCCCGTATCTCCTACAATGTAAAATTGTGTGTTCCTTGCTACAAAGCATTGTTTACCTTGAATAATATTGCCTTTATAACTATTGGTATGAGGCCTGTGTAGGTAGAACCCTTGAGTTATTGAGTGAATTTTTCAGCTGTAGGCTGAAAAAAGGTACCCATCACATACCCTCTGGGTGAGCAAGTAAGGGAGTCCACTTGTGTACTTGCCCTCCTTTCACTCTCCCATCTCATCCCACCTGAGCAAGTGAGGAGCACACACATGTGCCTTCCCTCCCCATGCTCACAATTTCCCATTCACTTCACCTGCCCACTTAAGCAAGCACGTGTTAGAGGGAACACACATACACACCTTTCATCTATCTTTGTGCCCCATCCCATCCTCTTCCACTTTATCCACTCACACATGTAAGATGAAGGAAGGAATCAGCCACTCCACCAGTGTGATTTCCTCCCAATAACCAAGGAGTTGTTGACTAATCAAGGAGTTGTTGACCAAATGACTAATCCTGACTTAAATGTACACGGCTTAATCTGCTCAGGGATTTTTCAAAGCCACAAAAGTCGTCTATGGACCAAGAAACCATGGCATACACTCTCAACGTTCATCAGATGGATCCAAACTTCTGAAGACAAAAATTCAATTGCACTACGTTGGAAAGAACACTACCAAAGCCTCCTGAATTGCAGCGCCAATGTGGTTGACGAGGTTCTTTCACAAATCCCGCAACAACAAACCAGGGATAGAAAAAGTGTGGGTGACCAAGAAAATCCCAGCAGATTTCAAGGATGCCACTATCATCACCCTCTTCAAAAAAGAGAAAACAGTGTGCAGCTGCCACTCCAAAAAGGTCGCCATTGACACTGAAATACAACACTGAGTGAGGCATTTTTCTGAATGAAGCACAGAGTGTTTGAGAACCAGGACATCTGTAGGGATAACAAAGTGCTTGTTTACAAAGCTATTATCCTCCCAACCCTGCTATATGTCTGTGAAACATGGACTGTCTACAGACGTCACATGCAACTCCTGGAACGATTCCATCAGCGTTGCCTCTGAAAAATCCTGCAAATCACTTAGGAAGACAAGCAGACAAATGTCAGCATGCTGGAAGAAGCAAAGACCACCAGCATTGAAGCGATGGTCCTCTACCCTCAACTCCACTGGACCGGCCACGTTGTCCGTATGTCCAATCTCCGTCTCCCAAAGCAGATACTCTACTCCGAACTCAAGAATGGTAAACGGATTATTGGAAGACAGGAAAAGAGATTTAAAGATGAGCTCAAAGCCAACCTTAAAAACTGTGACATCCACACCGAGAACTGGGAAGCCCTGGCCCTTGAGTGTTCTAGTTGGAGGTCAGCTGTGACCAGAGTGCTGTAGAATTTAAAGAGGCATGAATGGAGGGTGAAAGAGAGGAAAGCGCATCAAGCCAACCCCGACCGGGACCGCCTTCCATCTGGAAACCGATGCCCTCACTGCTGGAGAACATGCAGGTCAAGAATAGGGCTCCACAGTCACATACGTACCCACCGCCAGAACACCACAGTTGGGGGACAATCTTACTCAGACAACAAGGGATCACCTTAGTAAGTAATCCTGACTTAAATGTACACAGCTTAATCTGGACACATATGTTTTCAAATATTCTATTAAAAATCGTTTGTGTCAGCAACAAATAATCCACGAATAGTTAAGTCAAAAGGCTTGACCTGCAAATGTGTAGAATCTTTGAGGCTTCAGAGTATCGTCTTTGGTTACTTAATTATTCTCTTTCAAGCCACAGACCTTTGGCTGTACAGTCAAGATGTATTTACTTTTGCCTTAAGGATCTATTCCTTTGGACACTGAAATAAAGTATAATAAAGAAACTTTTTAAAAAGGGAGACAAAATACATAAATATAATTCATTTACAATAATGCATGACTATAATTTAGAGACTGAATTATAGCCACGATCAAGTATGTATTGTTTTATTACTATTATGTACACTACTGAAATTCAACTGAGTTATGGGAGATATGATTAATGATCAATATTTATAAAAGTTGCTTTAGAGTAGGAATAGCTTCATCTCCCTCTCCTCCAAAAAAACATTCCTATGGGATTTGAGGTAGATTTTCAACACTAGTAACTGCATGAGGAAGAAGGAAATAGCATATATGAATATTCACATTGTGCCTTATTTTCTAATACTAACTGCATATGGGATAATTCAAGTTTCTAGTTCCTAAATGCCCAGGCTATAATCTCCACCACTCATAAACTGCAGCTAGCATGGTTAGTGGCCAATGGTGATGGAAGCTTTAGCCAGAAACATCTGCAAAGCTTATTATGTTGTGTGCCTTCAAGTTGTTTCTGACTTATAGAAATACTAAACCAAGCCTATCACAAGACTTTCTTGGAGGAAAAAATTCAGAACGACGTTATGATTGCCTTCCTCTGTGGCTGAGTATGACTTGCCCTATGCCACGCAGTGATTTTCTGTGGTTAAGTGGACATTTTAATTCTGATCTTCTAAAGACCTTGCCCACCACTCAACCCACTACATCACACTGGCTTCTATCTGGAAAGTGTCCTTCTCCCAAACAATTTGTTGTAATAACTACAGAGTTTTGCAGAAGATACTGATACGAGTACAAGTTGCAGTTTCAATCAACTGTTTTCATTTTTATACAACAATACACTGGGTGATCTTCTATTTTTGACAGTGATAGAAGGTCAACAAGTATGTTGTTGACAAGGAACTTAACCTGAGTCAAGGGATTTTTATGTGCAGTTGTTGGTTGCACATGACTCAAAGTATGCAAACATGGATGGTCATACATATTTGCATCTCTGTTTCAAGACTCTGGGTGTCCGTGGTGGCGCAGCAGGTTAAACCGCTAAGCTACAAAACTTATCGGCAGGTAGCAGTTTGAATCCACAGACAGGGTGAGCTCCTGTTGTTAGCCCCAGCTTCTGCCAGCCTATCAGTTCAAAACATGCAATAGGTACCGCTTCTGCAGAAAGGTAATGGCACTCCATGCAGTCATGCCAACCACATGACCTTGGAGGCATCTACGGACAATGCCGGGTCTACAGCTTACAAATGGAGATGAGCACCACCCCCCAGAGTCGGGCACAACTAAACTTAATGTCAAAGGGGAACCTTTACCTTTACCTTTACCTTCAGGACTCTGCCAGAAGATAATATGGTCTGTTTATTCAACTTCTTGTTTCAAGATCCCTAGCCATAAATAAATTTCCTCTGAATTTTGTAAAATAAGGTAGTTTTACTACATTATGCATGTCGAATATATATAAGTAGTCACTTATGGACTATATTCATGTAAATGAAATGAAAGCAATGACTGTTAGATAGTTATAATTGAACACAGTCTGTTGAATGTAGTTGCATTGCTATGTTGACAAC
Organism: Anolis sagrei; assembly: GCF_037176765.1. Taxonomy (NCBI): domain Eukaryota; kingdom Metazoa; phylum Chordata; class Lepidosauria; order Squamata; family Anolidae; genus Anolis; species Anolis sagrei. The sequence goes on along the minus strand of NC_090022.1, from coordinate 36,485,677 downwards.
ATTTGTTGAAGCAGAATGAATTTTTTTTTCTGTTGAGGGTCTATTTTCTGTGTTTGGTTTGTACAGCTCTTTGAGGTCTGATACCCCCCTAGTTAAAGACACTATTAGGCCTACAGCAAATTGAGTATTCATGTGTGTTTTTCTGTGTTGCCTTAGGCCTACTTTTGTATAATTCAGTAGATGTGAGAAGACTTGTATTGATTACAGAGATTTCAGGAATCTGTACTCTCAATATTGACATACTGCTGCAAAATTATGAATTTCAGATTGGAAACAGACCCCTCAGTAACAGTTAACATGTTGATTTTTTTCCTTTTTATTTAGTTGTGTGCTTTGATGCCAAGATAAACTTTGATGACAATGCAGAGTTCAGGCAAAAGGAGATATTTGCCATGGATGACAAATCTGAAAATGAGCCTATTGAAAATGAAGCTGCCCTCTATGACTTGAAGTACATAGGCCTGGATGGGAACATTGCCTGTTTTGGTGAGCAAAATATTGTAGCACTTTACATGACTGGAATAGATCGAAATACTATTGGCTATACGTAGATACAGTTGTATGCTTTTCACTCTGCCAGTATTTCTGGCAGATCAAATGCCTATCTTCACTGAAGCTCCTCTTCTATTCACCCATACCTTCTGGGAGGTGATCTCCTCTATAGTGGATTTGGGAAGGTATGGATTAGAGTGGAAATCCCATTTGTGACTGGAAGTCTGCTCCTGCAAAGTTTGCTTTAGCTCCATGTTTCTAATACCATACACTTACAAGCAAGATGAAGCAATTCATGAGCATCAACCATTCATAGGAAGCATTCAAGCTACAGGCTTCTGACTTCCATAGTTAAATGGCTAATCATTTGACAGAACTATTGGACAACCTGTTGAAGTTACAAATGTGGGCCTGAGCTGTTTTTCACATTTAGGCTCTATGCAGTTAATAACCTTTGGTGTGTTTTCCCTATAAATATCAAAGATGCCAAATGATACTGAGTGGGCGTGTTACTTAATCTGCAGTTTTATTTCTGAAATTATTACACACATAAATAGGAAATAAGCATCAGTCTTGCAAAAGCATGTGTTAGTTCTAAATAAATAAAGACAAAAAGTAGTTATTTGAGCTCTGTACACCACATTGGTATGTGGACTTCTTATATGAAGTTGTCTGCAAGATACCTGAATCTGCAGATCAGTCCCCCCCCCCCCCCCCGCATAACCTTCATGAGCTGCACCCTCATAACAAGCCCAGGTATCTCGGTTTTCTGTTGTAATCACTTTCAAATTGATAACAGGAAGTAACATGAGAGGGACTGTAGAGGATACAGGTTTTTGGGATGCTTGCAGTATTTTGTGTGGGTGAGTTCTGTAGGTTTTCACACATTTGGGGGGCTTTCTATATGCTTTGGGGACAAAAATATTCTAAAAATCACTTTGCATAAAATTTAAACATGGAGGTTGGGGAAATATTGAAAGGGCTTCTTGGGCCATATAAATTGGCTCCATGGGCTCCATGGGTTGCAGTTTGCCTACCCTTCTGTAGTCATTTGTGGTTGTTTTTGTTGGGACACAGTTCAGCTGTTCCAGACATCCTTCCCTTCATTCTGTATAATAAATGTCAAGTCAGCCAGCATTGTATTTGTTTGCATGTTGAAATTTTCATTTCTGCCCTTTTTTGAGGATTGGAGGTTGGGAGAAACTGGGCTTTACCTTTCATTCATGTCCAATGACAATTTCTTATGGAACTATCATTTCAATCTATAATTGATGTTCTTGCCTCAATCCTGTTGTGGAGAAGTAAAACATAATTCATTGCAGATGGTGATTGGGAGGCAGAAATACCTTTAAATGTTTGCACGCTTCCATGCAGACTTTACCGTTTTTGACAGCAAGCAATTACAGTCTGTTGGAGACAACTTCTGAACTCCTCTTTCCCCAAGACTGCAGTTGAAGGCTCAGTCAGATTTTACCCAGGAAGTTATCCTCAAAATTCCCCACATTTATTTTTATTGTCAAAAACAGCTACCTGAGATTGTCATTCAGTGGGGTTTAACTGCTCACACTTCACCATATCCCCTGTTTATATTGCCTATCTCACAAAGCTGCTGTTCACTCTTCAGGACATACAGAAGTCGAGAGAATTAGAAAACCTGTTTGTTGTCATTGTGTTTCCCAACACAATGTTCCCAACTTGAATAATGGGGAAATTATTTAAGACATTGATTAAAGGATTCTGCTTGGGATTAACAATTGGATTTAATACTTTGTGACTATTTTGTTTTTCTGAAATACCCTGCAAACCTAACAAATGTGTACAAATGAGGCTTTTTCTTATATTTATAGCAAACTTAATGGAAATGGATACTTACCTCAAGAATTTTGAATAAAGTTATGAAAACATCTTGACTTCCGTCCATTTCAGATAAGGGTACATATAGCAACTACCCTTGACAAAGGCATGCTTGAAGTCTAGTTTGGGCGAAGTGGAATGTAGAATTATACATAATCTTAACACCAAGATTTTTTAATCCTGACCAGAACTTATTTTTTTCATATGTTTGTTAGACTTTCTATGTCTTCTTTCAAATGTTTGCTTAGATTTTAAGATTTTAAGATTGCTTTAAAAGCAATCCCTAAACTTTGGTCGTCAAGGTGTTTTGGACTTCAGTTCTCAGAAGATGTCGCTGACTTGGCCAACAATCAGAAATTCTGGGACTGGAAGTCTAAAACATCTGAAGGACCAAAGTTTGGAAACCACTGATGTAGAACTTCACCATATTACATGTCTATCCACTGGTCTTATGGATGATGATTACCTATTGTAACAAATAGCAATAGAACATTGGTACTTTATTTTTGAAAAAGGTTTTGTTTTGTGTTTTCTTTTCTTTTCTGTAATAATGGCTCCAGATTTTACTTGAGTGAGCAAAAGATTTGAATGGGTCCATGTTTAACTTAAGGGTTGTATTCTATTTATAAAAAAAAAATCCACACAAAAAATCAACACCCATTGAATAAAATAATGTTGTTGTTTTTGCTAGTCGCTGTTTACAGCACATAGATTTATGCTTGCCCTGCTTAATTGCAAGATGCAGAGATTATGGTGGAACCAATTTGTCGCTTTGGTATGGACCCTTCATCTTAATGAAATTAACATTAAAAAAGATTTGTGGCTCACTAACCAATAGTTCCATCGAATTATATGCTGAAAAACATCCAATTCAAGTGGTGGGTTCTTGCTCATTTCAAACAAAGTCTATAGAGCTGCTTTTTTATTTTTATTTTAAAAGGAACTTACTTTGTAGAGAAGCCATCATTTTAATGTGTTAGGCGGTTTTCTTCTATCGCACACAGTGAGCCAGTGTACTTGTAATACAGCATTTAATGTAGCGGAGTTGCCAGAAAATTTTCAAAAGAAAATTAAAGCAGTGTCGTCAGAACAGTAACCAGTAGGAATTTAGTTGAAAGAAGGATTGGGTTTTCAAAAACATATGACCACAGAGAGTTAGCTTTATGCTAAGGGTAATGGAATTAGGCATGGGCCATAAGACTGCTGGGAGAATTAAGGGAACAGTAGCAAGAGTTCCTCCCCATTTAGTACTTTGTTTTTGTGTCTAATTCTCTAGGAAGTTATGTATGGATTTAGAAAAATAGAAATGTGAAAGCATGAATAAATTTTAAAAAAACAATTCACATTCCCTTCGTGTGCTGTAGAATCAGCTGCACTGCTAAGGTTCAAAAAGTCTTGGGTATGATGTCCTTCACCATCATCAGTCCACATTTCCTTGGACATTCAGTTCCTGCAGTTTTTCTATCAATCCATCGGAATCATTGCTGCCCAGGTCACTGGCAATTGGTCAAACAAAGTCAGCAAAGAGAACTGTTCCATTGGGATCATCCTCTTTGTTTTCCTTCTCAGTCAATGAGGAAGGCTCTAAATCATTACAAGTTCATCAAGAAGTACAGGACGAACCTTGCTTTAGATCAGTGGTTCTCAACCTATGGTCCTTAGATGTTTTGGCCATCAACTTCCAGAAATCCAAACAGCGAATAAACTGGCTGGGATTTCTGGGAATTTAGGCCAAAACACCTGGGGACTCACAAGTTGAGAATCATTGCTTTAGATGTTCTGCTGGATATGATAACCACAGCTAGAAACTAGAGGGGGAAGCAGGCCAAAACAGAGTGTCTGTCAACAATTTCATTTCATTCATACATCTCAGATGGCCAAGACTGATTTGTGTTTTCTTTGACCCCCCCCCCCCAAAAAAATCTGGCCAGTGAAAGGGACCTATGGCCACAAAAAACAAGTGGTGGTTTATTTATGTTATACAATATGCCCACCTTGTCCACAAATTTGTTATCCATGGTTCACTTATCTTACTCTCCAGCCCCACCCCACACCCCCAGAAGTGTTTGTGGGCCTTTTAGGTCTTCCAGAGTGATTCTATGATATGCTTCCAGCTCACATATAGTAAAAACACAGGGTTTGCTGTTATCCATGGTTTAGGGAACCACCAGGGGACTTGGAATATATCCCCTAGGGATACAAGAGTCATTCTGCATTTACTTATAGGTTGCATTTCTATCCCACACAATACCTCACCTTCCCAATTTATTCTTACACCGACGCTGTTAGATAGGTCAGACTGAGCGAGAGTGGCCAAGGGCACCCACTGACATTGCTGGGTAGGGACTAGAATTTGGACATGCCAAATCCCATTCAATATTTTAACTTTTACACCCCACTAGTTCTGTTTATACTATTTTCTTTGCGCTTTCACTTCTCTTCTCATTTTTTCAGAAGTGAAGTCAGTGACAAACACAGCCAGGGGGCTTTTTGCCAGCAGCACAATGCATAGTAAATACTCTCCCTATCTTTGCATCAATATTACTTATTTTGAAGAGTCTTCAATGTTTCACATGGTATAAACTTGCTGCTTTTTCATTTTTACACTGTTTCATGTTTTATTATGTATCTTCTTCATACACATATTTGAATTCAGTAAACTGCCCTTGAAACGTATTCTGGTGAAGGGAAGTAAAGACATATTTCAAAACAAATAAATGGGGAAATATACATCTGTGGGTCTGGTGGTTTAGAGTCTGTCTCTTCCCTCTACAAACAGAAGGTAACAACAGTGACAGCTATTTTTGTCAATGTGTTCATTGTAAATCCAATGGTTTCCTTCAGATGCCATGATTTGTTCTTGTATTTGCATATTTGTATGCCCACAATATTTTGTTGATGTCCTGAAAGCTTACAGAATTACTCATCATTGTTTATGTGTTTGCTGCTAGCGGCTGCCTCCCTCCCTGCAATTAACATCTAACCGAAAGAAACCAAAAGTAGCCGGTTTTCGACAGCCACTGTTCTGTTGCAGCCAGTAAAAAAAGATGGCATAGCCCATGCCATTATGGGCTTCCGAACCAGCCGAACAAATTGAAGGCAAACATCCAAAACAAGTCCATGCACAATCCTAATCATCTGTACTGAATGAATTGTTTCTTTATGCTGCTTATTAATTTTATTGATTATGTTCAACAGTGATTTTTTTCTGAGTTTCACTCAATGAATTAAGGTATATTTGAGAAAATGTATGTTCCTTTGGAACCCATTTGACTTGCATGCCAGCATAATTGGTACCTTGTATCCTGCTTCTTTTCACAACCTTACCTTTCTCCATATTTCTTCCTTACTGCCACATTTCTTTGCTTTATTTTTTAAAAAATAAATCTGTTTTAGTCTTGACACTTCATATATATGCAAGTCTGCCTTTTACCCTTTACAAATGCAACTCTCCGACTCTCTTAATTACAGTCAATGGTGCTGGCCTTGCTATGGCAACCTGTGATATAATTTCCCTTAATGGAGGAAAGCCTGCCAATTTCCTGGATCTTGGTGGAGGCGTGAAAGAAGCACAAGTGTATCAAGCATTTAAGTTGCTCACTGCAGATCCCAAGGTAAAAATCCGTTGACTTTGTCCTGACAATTTCTTAATGTGATTATGTGTTGTCTTAATAAAGACAAGATTCTTTATTTTAATGTAAACTGGGGAAATTGAAATGCTTTTTTTTTTTTTTTTTTTTTTTTGAAGCAGTGACATTAACAAATCTCATCTAGGCAATCTCGTGGAGCTGGTTAGCTTTTAGTTATAGGCTCTAAGCCCAAATCTGCAAGGTAGGTTTGTCTCCATGTGTAGGCCATTGCCTTTCTTGGTACACCAGTCTTACAAACTTGGCTCATTTGTCTGTATGCATCTTCCTATATGATTATCCTTGGGTGTTTAAGATCTTTCAAGAAACTCCTCTGGATCCCACCACTTTCACAAGCATATTGGGTGGGAATAATGGATGGTTTTTCTGTGGCTCCTTCTTCAGCTCTAGAAATCCCTCCAGATGAAGGCAAGGGCTCGCTCCTTGTTGTCCTTTCAGCCACAAGTGTTTGGAAATGGACCGTTTACTTGCAAAGGTTTACTGTTTTGTGTGTGTACTGTATTATAGAAGAAGACGATGATAACGCATTTCACACTATTCCTTTGCTAAGAGAACTGTATGAAATGTATTGGGATCCCCATCTATATGCAGGCGATCTGTAGACACAGGCACATACATGATACTTTATACTTTTTATTTTTAAAATAGCTTTAATTTTGCATAAGTTGAATACCCTTTAAATTTTCACATTTTTATGTTTTAGGTACATATGTTTTAATTTGTATGTTGTAACTCAGCAGCAGTCACAGTAGCCAGGGGTTGATGGGTTCACTGATGACTTAGAGTCAGATGGGTTTGTGGGCTTTCCTGGGATTAATTCTGATTCAGGTCCTGGGATTCCTTCTCAGGCAGGCCAGGAAAGTGAAAATCTTTTAGATATAGAGGCTGACACAGATGCAGACCTGAGAATATAATTGCCTCTGAACACAAGGCCCGGGACAGGATTTGGAGTCCTCCTCTCCAGATAAGGAGTTTAGCAAAGATGAATTGATGAGAAATTCTCATGGGAATGCACCTGGTGCTACTGACCCAAGCAAGGAGGAACTCTTTCAGATTTGAACAGATAGCCAGCTTTGTAGATCAACAAGGCTTTGTGGGAAGCAGGAATTACAAGGTAGATGTAATGCTTTCATGTCTGGTTATTAAGAGCTAATGGGGACTTTGCTCTTCAGTTCAGGCAATGTGGCTTTCAAGTACAGGCCTGAGTACTTTGGTTCTTGTTTCAAGCCTTGGTTTTGGGACTCAAGTATCCTTCATTTTCTTGGTTCACGTTTTGCTTATGGATTGAAGATGTCTTTGTGTATTTTGGGACTATCTTTGGACTATACTGCTTTGGGATTTCTAAGAGACAATTGATTGTTGACTATTTTGATTTTTAATCTTTAATTCCTTATTCTTGCTTTTTTATTATATATCTTTTGTGTGCTGTTTGCAATAAACTGATTGCTTTTACTCTGGACTCTTGAGTGATGCTGTGGTTATAGGTGCGACATTGTATTTCTTTTGATCTGTCAAGTGCCTTGAATCTCCCAATCTTGGGGAACAAGCAAGGTATAGATTCATTGACTATCTGATTGATCTAGATTTTCCTTTTTCATGTAAATGGGGGTGTGCAGCTCCACTCTGTACTACCAGTCATTATGTGTGACCAGTCTGTTCATCAGGACAGTTATTGTATTAAATCACCTCCTTCTGAAATGATCTAAAGTATTTGATTTCCTAATGGAAGTTAAAGATGAGAAGTGTTGGTAACCTTATATCTCCATAAAAGCAGCTGAATATGCAAGGATTTCAACCCACACATAGAAAGTCATGTGTATTGATGGACCAATTTGTCAGTTTTGCTTATTCAATCATTCTGTTTATAAACATTCAAGTTATTTTACACTGAATAAGAAAGCCAGAAATGCCTTAAAACCAGGCATCTTTTCAGACACTCACAGTTTGACTGCATTTCAGCATTATAATTTAGGAAAATTGCAGAAAAACATTCATGTCCAAACTGGTTTAAAAACCTATGACTGTTGAATCAGAGCCTTTGTGTTTTGAAACAAATAAGAGCAGAAAGAGTATGCCCAGATATTTTCATCTTCCAGAGTCATGTTTACATAGACTACGAGTCATGTGTAAACTGTTTCCTCTCAGCAGGTTCTCACACTGTTGTGATAAGGATCAGGAAATACAACAGTGGCTTTGAGTTCTCAGTTCTATGATATTATGACATGGTGAATCCATGTAAGTGCTGTGAGATGGGGCAAGGAGAAAGTGATTAAGGTGTGCACATAATAGGAAATGTGTGATTAGAGCATTGTGTATTTTCCAACCTATAGAGTCTCTGCAGCTGTCAAAATTCTGATTGTGTAAAAAGAACAAAGAAAAATCAATTGGTTAAGTTACAATGGGCAGAATTGAGATTCGGCCATACATAGAGTTTGACCACTGAGGGAAAAAAATAGAATTTCTTCTTGACTGATTCAAGTCCCATTGATTTGTGGGAGTTTAGTCTATGGCCCTGTCTACACTGTTATATAATGCAGTTTACTGCAGTTAAGTCTGGATTCAAAGTACCCGTATATTCCGGCATATAAGACGACTGGGCGTATAAGACGACCCCCAACTTTTCCAGTTAAAATATAGAGTTAAGACGACTCCCATGCATAAGACTACACCCGCGTATAAGACGACCCCTGACTTTTGAGAAGATTTTCTTGGGTTAAAAAGTAGTCTTATACGCCAGAATATACTGTAATGTGTTTTCCAAGCTTGTATTTCTTCTTGAGAGAAGGCAATGAGGATTCAAGTCTTTCTTTCAGCATAACCAAGAGAGGAGCTGCCCATTCTGAACTCACCTTCTCAGTCCTGCCCTGTAAAGCTGAGGAACCCTACAGAGTTGGTGATGTGGAGCTTGTAATATGAAGGGTAATAGTACCAGAGTGATGCCAAGGGCCTAGCTTCAGATGATTATCACAGCACAGGGCTTTCATCCTGTGAATTTAGTAGAATTTAATCAAGGGGGGGGCAATGGGACAACAAAACTACTAGGTTTTGTACATTGACTGCTAGTGATTTTTTTGCCAGTAGCATAGAAAGACTGCTCTGGATTTTTATGTAAACTGTAAAGGAGCAATGCATATTATCCCACATAGGTTCTCAGTAGCTTGAATTGCTGTATAAAATCTGGAACAGATTGCCCACCCTCTGACATGGTAAACACTAGGCACCACTGCTCTTCATGCACCTTTATGAATATCCCCACGTTAGATTAAGTTTCTGACCTGCTAGGAATTGTTTTAGCTTCGGACCTGCTAGGGATTTCATGATTTTGGTATACAGGCTGTCCCCAAGTTACAAACATGATAGGGTCTATAGGTTTGTCCTTAAGTTAAATTTGTTTGTAACTCAGGACAAGTCCAGCAAAAAGTGCACTCTTTGTAATTTGGCCAAAAAAGGTGCACATTATTTTTCCTGTGTGATTAGAATTCCTTTTTAAAAAAACACCAAAGCTTCCAAGAAATGGGTAAAAAACCCCATAGAAATAGATAACCCTCCCCTCCAGGAGCCTCCCCTTTTTATTCTGCTCCAGATTCCTTGTGATGTAATTATGCTGTGGGATGAATGCAGTTTGACACCACTTTATTCATTTCTATGGGATTCTGGGAGCTGCAGTTTTACAAGGTCTTTAGCCTTCTCTACCAAAGAATGCTGTTATATCACCAAACTACAGATTACAGCATTGCATGGCACTGAACCAGGGCAATTAAAAGTGGTGTCAGGCCTGAAAGAAAGGAGAGGAGAAGTAGAGAAATTCAGGGAGTAGGAAGGTGAGATAGATAGGAAGATAAAGAAAAAGGGGTGGATAAATTGATAGGAAGAAAGGAGGGAGAGATTTGGAGAGACCCACTGGAAGGAAAGGAAACAGATCCATTGGAAAGAAAGGGAAACAGGGTTAGGAGAGATCCATAGGAGGAAAAGGGGAAAGGATTTGGAGAGAGATCTATGGGGGGGGGGGGGAAGGGATGAAGAAATACAGACACCCTTTGGTGCAGTGCTAAGATTTCATGGTAGGGAGGGAGCGGAGAAGGTTGTTTGTAACTATAAGTTCATATGTTGGAAGTTCATAACTTTGTAACTTCCTGTATTGTGTTTTGTAATGTTCTTAATTTTATTCAATAATTCTATTTTGTGTTTATCGGTTCCTTTCTTTTACTGTTTCCTCGTCATCTTTTTATCTGATATTTCCAATTGTCCCTTTTTCCCCTCCTATGGAAGGAATTGCCTTCTGTTTTCCTAGACTGAAAAAATACTTCTTACTCCTCAATTTTTCCCTTTGTTCCCTTTTATTCTTTCCACCTTACTTTCTCAGTGCTTACTTTCCTGCTGCTTTTCAGAGTGCATCTTTTGAAAGCCTCCCACTGGACAAGTTAAACTCTCACTCCACACACCTATGCCCATAGATATTCACACACACCTTGTAAAATAAGTGCCCTGCTAAAAACCAGGCCTGCCCTTGGGCACCTTGCTAATAGGAATGTCAGGATTTGACATGTAGGTACAATTGGTGCCTGTGGCTTTCTCCACTGTAGGTTTGAAATGAGACAGAAGTTATTGCCATCCTCCCTTTTTTTAAAAGGAAAAATCAACTTTCCTTGCCTTGATGCTGTCCCTCTGTACCCCACTATTGGTCTCTGGCTTTTCTTTTAATTTTAGTTTCCGATTCTCCTTAAATGAGGCACTTCCACACTGCCTGTCCCTTGGTGTGACTGATTTTTAAGCTTTTACCCTTCTAGTACCGCTTTGCTCATGGGTGATATTGCTTCCATGCCAACAAGCCACTGAAGGAATAATTTTAGCTTCCACTTTGTTTTTCAGTAAGTTATGAGGAACATTGGGGATATGGGGGGATTAAATTGGGATTTCCAAGGATATATTTCAGGTGATCAGTCTCCCATTAAGCACAGACATGCATCAGCTATGCAAGGTTTTAGGAGACGAATTACAAATTGCTTTTTATTCATAATCGCCTTTCCTGCTGTGCAGTTTAAAGGCTTCCTATGAGCTATTGGGATGTAATGGTTGAGGACCGATTTGTAAGGCTGTTTCAAGATCTGCTGTTTTTCTTCCAGTTCCTTCATGTCTTGTGTATCTATTCCCATCCTGTTTCCGTTTATATTGAATAATTATTTCTACTTCTGTTGTCTTAAGGCTAGGAGAGGCACTGTCATGAAGCACCAACATATAATATAAGGTTTAATTCCCAAACTATAGGTCAAATTCCTATGCTCATTTTCATGTCCCCAGGTAAGAGGACAACATGCCAATTGTCCTTACCTTCAAAGACCACTATGATCTCCACCTCCAGAAACTTCCTGTATTCGGCTCTAACATCTCTGCAGCTCTCCACTGTCCCATGATCTTCACCATGAAAGGATTTTATCTGGCACTGTCCATTCATTGATGTCCTATTTGTGAACACCTCCTCAGATTTTATTTAATGCCATCTTTCTTCCTTTATTCGTAACCTCCTCAAAATCTTTCCTGTGGAGTGGTTGACACAAATTCTAAATCCTTTTTCCTACTGCATACTAGCAACCTTTAGAGTCTTCTATTCCATGATTATATGACTGTAATAATAATAAATAATAACTTTATTTTTATACCTCGCCTCCATCTTTCCGAAGGGACTCGGGGCAGCTTACATGGGGCCACGCCCAGGTAACAGAATTAAAACATAGTACATCAGAGTGCATCAACAGCAATTTAAAACAACATAAAGTGATCTCTCATTAGATACTGTACAAGGAGCATTCATTAAAGATTTCCCCTGACCCACTTTTATTTATCACAGGGCACTGAAACTGCACATGTGTAATGATATAAGTTTCTATAGATTACACGCCAATTTACAACTCAGAACTGATAATGGTCTTGATTATACAGGTGATGGAGTGGTATGAGTTTTGATAATGGACCCAGTGGAATACCGAGCAGTCCTCGAGTTCCTTGACTTGAAAAGCCACACACTAAAGGAGACAAAAGAGATTTATGGTGATGATTCCCCACCAAATGATGAAGTCAAGAACTGGCATCGTCAATTCAAATGTGGTCGGACTTTGGTGCAAACAACTCCAATTCCAGGGCACCCCCACTCTGTTATTGATGAACACACCATCTAGCAAGTGGTGGTCACCATTTTGGAAAATCATCACATAACCAAGATTAGTGTGAGGTCCATGGAAAAATTCATCCAAAATCATCTTCACATGCATAAGGTATCCACTTGCTGGGTCCCCTGGCTGCTCACACCTTTCCAGAAGCAGGAGTGAGTCAAATGCTTTCAGGCTCTATTGACGATGTGCGATGGAAACCAGGAGGATTTTTTCAACAGACTGATCACACAGGATGAAACCTGGGTCCATCACTATGATCCTGAGACTAAAGTCCAATCGATGCAATGGAAGCATCATGATTCACCACCTCCAAAGAAGGCCCGTGCCCAACTCTAGACAGGCAAGATCATGCTCATAGTATTTTGGAACCAGAATGGAGTAGTATTGATGTATTTCCAATCAAAGGGTACCATGATCACTGAGGCATTTTATCCTTTACTATTGTGGAAATTGCGGGAGGCCATTAAAACCAAGAGATGTGGCATGTTCACCAAAAGTGTCCGTGTCAGGATGTGCCTTCATGGTTTCAAGAGATTCCAAGAGAAGCCTTCTTCCTGACAGTAGAGGGAGTAGTTATGATAGATTAGTTTATGGCCGGGCCATCTGGCCAAGGTTTTGCTTTGAAGATGTGGGAAAGGAGTTCTAGTCTAAACTGAAGATAAGCCAGGAGAGAGAGGGGGAGAAGCGAGGCCAGGAGGGGGGATTGACTGGCGGGAAACCTCAGTTCTCTCTTTGCTGTTAAACTGTGTGGACTGAATAAACTACAATTCCAGGACTTGCGCTTGTGAGTGTGTGTTTCATTCTAAGATCCAGCAGTATACCTGACATAAAGAGAGAACTCACAACTTCTTGTTCCACCCGTGAGGATTGCAACCATCCGGGGAAGGAGCATGTTCCAGGAAGGAGAAATCCCGATGGGAGCTGGAGAGAGCATTGGACTTTCCCCCTCCCCGAGGCTGGAGGACGAAGAGTTCGGGGACGAGGGGTCTCCCCAAGCCGGAGACCTAGAGATGGGAGGAGAGATCCCCACGGCTGCGCCTGAAGATTGGGGAGCCCCCCTAACGTCCATGCAGAGGCCTCCAGAAAAGGACATAACCGTACGGCGCAAGTTGCCCATGTTGGGAGCGAGGGAGCCTCTCAGAGAACCCTCACCCCTCGGCAGCGCACTGGCCCCGCCCGCGCAGCACCTCGGGGAGAAGGTGGATGCGATGGAAAGAATGCTGCAGACCTTTTCATTCCAGCTGGAGGAGATGAGAAGGGAGGTGGCGGCATCTTGGAGGGCCACGCTGGAGGAGAGAGAGCAACGACGCTCCCTCCCGCAAGGTATGGGACGGGGGTACCGGCCCTCCGGGAGGGTAGCCTTCGCCACGGAAGGAGAGCCCTCACACCCTCCCCCCGGGACCTCAACATTCGCATCAGGATGGGGAGGGAGAAGTCATCTCCAGGGGGGCCCCGGGAGAGGAGAGCTGCGCGTAAAGTTCAACGGGGACCCCAAGCAGCTCTCCTACTTCATCACAAACGTGAGGCATTACATGGAGGACTATGGGGACGCTTTCCCCTCAGAGGGAGCCATGATACATGCAGTGGGGGCCAATTTGAAGGACGCGGCGGCCGATTGGCTCATGCAAATGTACGACACCCGGGCGCCGGAGTTGAGAAGATTAGAAGATTTCCTGCGGGCGCTCCGGGCGAGATTCCAGGACCCCTTGGCGGAGGAAAAGGCGAAGGGACAACTCAAAAGGATCCACCAGGACAATAAGACTGTCTCTGAATATGCCCTGGAATTCAAAGCCATTGCAGGCAGGATTAGAGATTGGTCGGACGCCACCAAGCTCGAATACTTCCGAGCGGGCTTGCGCTCCGATGTGTTGGAATGGTCTTTGCACCGGAGCAACCCAGCCACTCTCGAGGAATGGATTGTGTTGGCCGGAAGGGTCGAGTGCGATCAGGAGCAGATGCCACGCAGAGCGAGAGAGAGAGGCCGAACTCGGCACCCCGCAGCAGGACCGCAGGGGGGGCCACGACGCCCCTCGCCCAGAGGGAGGTCAGCCAGCCGCGAGAGGAAAGGGAGGAGGGGCCCCTGCTTCGCATGCAGCCAAGAAGGACATAGAGCAGCAGAATGCCCGAGAGGACACACCCCTCCCAACGCTCCCAGGCCTGACAAGACACCCCCCCCCCGAGGCCAGCGCCAGGATCCAAACCGGCAAAGGGGAAAGCCTCCACGGCTGTGGAGTCCGCTCTGGCCCCGTATCAGCTTCCCGCGGAGGAGGAGGCAGACCCGGAGGGCGCAGACAGAGATTTCTACCTGGCGGGAAACGGGCAAGATCTCCTGTGAGAGGCACCGCCGACAGGAAGATCGTGAAGGCGTCAGGCGGTGAGTTGAAAAAGTTAAATTGTGATGTGCTTAAAATGACTGTGGCCCTGTTCAACCCCAAATCGGGACTAAAAATAAAAACTGAAGCCATGCTGGACTGTGGGTGCACCAGGTGCCTAATCACCCCCTCCCTGGCAGCCCAACTGGGAGTCCCACCCCAGGCATTAAAGACTCCCATTGTTTTCTCCCAACTGGATGGGACAGCAGCCCACGGGGGCCCAGTAAGGGAAAAAACAGACTATTTACATCTGGAAATGGGAACCCACAAAGAGACTTTGCAGTTTGTGATATCTCCCATGGCCCACCAGCCGGTCATACTGGGAATCCCATGGCTGAGATGGCAAAACCCTCAAATTAACTGGGCTGAGGGGGTGATTTCCTTCACGGATGGGGAATACAGGCCTGAGGGACTCAGCCAGCCACCCCCTCCCGTGCAGGTACAAGGAGCGCAGGCAGAGGCAACTCCGGAGGGCCCAGAAATCGACATCCCAGAGGCTTATCGAGAGTGGGCAGACGTTTTTAGCGAGACTGAATGTGACCAGTTACCCCCCCACAGGAAAACAGACTGTGCCATTGAATTCGAACCCGATGTTAAACTGCCCAGCCCAAAGCTATACGCGATGTCTGAACCAGAGAGAAAAGCCTTAAGAGAATTCCTAGATAAGAACCTGGAAAGGGGATTCATAGTGCCATCCACTTCGCCAGTGGCCGCCCCAGTGCTTTTTAGGCCCAAGGCAGACGGGTCGCTGAGACTGTGTGTGGACTATAGGGGGCTGAACGCCATATGCACTGCTAACCAGTACCCCCTCCCCCTCATGTCGGACATCTTGGCACAACTAGGCAAAGCCAAAATCTTCACTAAATTGGACATCAGGGAGGCGTTTTACCGCCTGAGAGTGAGAGACGAGGACTGTTGGAAAACGGCCTTCAATTGTTGTTATGGACAGTACCAGTGGGCCGTAACCCCCTTTGTCCTAAAAGGAGCCCCCAAGGTGTTCCAACAATTCATAAATGACATCTTCCGGGAGATGCTGTATGACGGCCTTCTGATCTATCTCGATGATCTGTTGATATACTCAGACTCATTAGATCAGCATATAAAAACCACACAAAAAGTGCTCCAGATCCTGAGGGAGAACCAGCTTTATGTCAAGCTCTCAAAGTGCGAGTTCCACCGCACCGAGCTCACTTATCTGGGGTTCCGCATATCCACAAAGGGGCTAGCCATGGACCCAGCTAAGGTTCAGGATGTGCTGGCATGGGAACCCCCTCGCACCAGGAAGCAGTTGCAAGGATTTCTGGGATTTGCCAATTTTTAGCGGCAATTCATCAAAGACTTTGCCGAGGTGGCGCTGCCCCTCACTGAGCTACTCAAAACAAAGGGAAAGGGGGAGACTAAAAAGGCAAAGACCCCGGGGGCGAGACTGGAATGGACCCCCGAGTGCCAAAGGGCTTTTGAGGTCCTAAAAACAAAATTCACAAGCCAGCCCATCCTAACGCATGTCCAGCCCTCTAAGCCTTTCGTAATACAATGCGACGCCTCGGAGGCGGCCTACGGGGCGGTGCTTTTACAGGCCGATGAGACAGGCCAGCTCAAGCCATGCGCTTATTTATCAAAAAAATTCTCTGACACTGAAAAACGGTGGCATGTCTGGGAAAAGGAATCCTTCGCAGTGAGAGCGGCATTGGCCCACTGGCGACATTTCCTTGAGGGCACCCAAATCCCTTTTGAGGTGTGGACAGACCACAAAAACTTGCAGGCCCTGCAGACCCCCCAGAGACTTAACGCCAAACATCTCAGATGGGTCCAGTTAGGTATGTCAGGTATACTATGTCAGGTATACTGCTGGATCTTAGAATGAAACACACACTCACAAGCGCAAGTCCTGGAATTGTAGTTTATTCAGTCCACACAGTTTAACAGCAAAGAGAGAACTGAGGTTTCCCGCCAGTCAATCCCCCCTCCTGGCCTCGCTTCCCCCTCTCTCTCTCCTGGCTTATCTTCAGTTTAGACTAGAACTCCTTTCCCACATCTTCAAAGCAAAACCTTGGCCAGATGGCCCGGCCATAAACTAATCTATCATAACTACTCCCTCTACTGTCAGGAAGAAGGCTTCTCTTGGAATCTCTTGAAACCATGAAGGCACATCCTGACAGTCCGTCTTCTACAAGACAGTGCACCAGTTCACAACTCACATGTTGCCCAAATGGAAGCATACTCCTATGGCTTTGAAATTCTACCACATCCCCCTTATTCACCTGACCTCGCACCATCGGACTTCCACCTCTTTCCAACAATGAAGCTATTTTTGAAGGGCAAACGTTTTAAAGATGATGAAACTCTGATTTCCGAAGTCAGAACGTGGCTTTTGGAGCAACCTGTCGACTTCTACAAGCAAGGTGTTTACAGTTGCTTAAAAAGATGGGAGAAGTGTGTGCCCTTAGGTGGCACCTCTGTAGAGATGGACTAATAACTGTTCCAAGTTTTATTGCTCTCAGTCCACAGGAAGTGGGTCAGGGGAAATCTTTAATAACACCCCTCATATCTTCTTATGTTGATAGAGTAGTTTGGTTAATTTCCTTTTTTTAAAGGTATGTGGAAGTTTTGTGGGTTCATGAAAGCCAAACTTTCTTAAAAAGTTTAAAAACCTCTGGTGGTTTTGGGGAACTGTCAGGGGACTCCAGAGGCTACAATTTGGGGCTTCGTGTGCTGTGTTTTTCCCACTCCTCCTCTTTAAGTTTATTTCCATTGATCATATGCTATGATTTGCGAAGTTGTAGTCCAACAGTAACTAAGATCCAGGGTTTAAAGGCAAAGAAAATACATTTTTATTTTCATGGAACAGAATTATCCATTTATAATATTAAGATTATGCTCAAATGTGTTCAATAATGACATTAGAGCCTTAATCAAATCAGCTGTTTATTAATAACTGTTTACTTGTCATATTCAGAGGAGGTTATATTGACTGACATTGATTTTTTTCCAGCACAATAAAAGGTTTGCTATTGGCAGCTGTTAGCTCACATGAATGGAATAATTGATGACAAGCTTAATTTGTGTTCTTCAGCAGTCATGCCTCAGTCCAAACACACACTTGTTTTATGAATATGGAATAAGCATTTCTTATTCATGTCACTTTTCTTAAGCTTGTTTACTTCTGACCAACGAACCACTTCTGCCCGATGCAGTGAAAGTAAAATAATGGAAGGTGAACATCAGAGCCATTATGTTTTGTATATACGAGCTTTCTGTTTTCTAGACATCTCTGGCAGGACTCAGAGTCCAGGAGGAACATATCATTAAATATTTCTGCCATTTGCTTAGTTTTCAGCTGTCATGAGTGTCAAAGTAATGCCATTTGTCTTTTCAAAGAACATTTTAGAACTACTATTTTCCTTTTGGACTTGACAAATTTTTACGATTTATTTTCCTAAAAGTGTAACCTATTCGGCAATTCCACAGGTGGCTTTTGTGATTATCTAACATAAGAGAAGTCAAAAGTAGGGAGGGAAATAATAAATAAGTGATGTTCAAAGTATATATCTAAGCGCACACAATATGTTAAAAAAAGGGGACTATTGTCAAGATTTGAAAATTGTTCCCTACTTCCCCACTTAAAATAGTTCTAGCATTCATTTGAGTTTTTCAATGGATGCAAGCATAATTTTGGAACAACCAACTCCCTAAAAGAGCTTTCCTTTTACACACAATCAAATGATTCTGAGATGGCTGGGGGACAACTGGAGATTTAAAGAAATGTTCAGTCTTGTTGGTCATGTCGTTGGCAAGATTCACTAACCCCCTGGAAAGATAGTAGAATCTGTAGGTTCCACCCCACTTTCTATGGTCTCTTTTCTTCTTATATATGAATTGGCATTAGAGATCTGAAAACCTCTCATCCTCGTCTCTCTGAATGTCACCTTCATTTTGACCCCCCCCCCTTTCCCAAACTGTGAAGCTGTATTCTTTCTCTCCAATTCTTAAATCTGTACACACTTCTATGAAGCTTGAAAATAACATTAATTATCTTTTAAAGCAGTTGACTCATCATTGTTGTCCAAAAATATGACCGAAGGCTGAAGTTAATCCTCTTGCATTAGTGTGTTCATTATATTTAATTTTTTAATATAATTGAGAATGGGTCAAATTTTCTCTGGTAGACTAAGTAAGGCATATGAGAGAGAAAAGTTTGTATTGGAGAGAATATGGCTCACTTTAGATCCCAGCAGAAGAACAGGTTGGAGAAGCCTGGAATGAGAACAATTGAAAAGGAGAAAAATGTGACCTTATATGAAAAAGATTAGAGATAGCTTGATTTGTTTGCTTAAACATCAAGAAGCAATGACCATTTGCAAAATATCAAGCCCTTTGGGGCTAAAAGACAGGTATTTTGCCCTCCCTTTTGGACACATATAATTCTTGGCCTATATGTTTATTTGGTGTATGTGTGAGTAGCATGTCCTGATTCTCTTCGATGTTCCTTGTTTTCTTTTTGTTCTGGTTTATGTTCTATATATTGTAAACATATAATTATTGTAGTGGACTGATATTTTTACAAGGATACAAAGAATTCAAAGATTTCTTTATTGTATTGTTGAAGGCTTTCATGACTGGAATCACTGGGTTGTTGTAATTTTTTTGAGCTGTATGGCCATGCTACAGAAGCATTCTTTCCTGATCAGGTCCGTAGCCAGGATTTTGATGGGGGGGGGGGGGCTGAGTTTGGCTTGGGAAGGGCTGAGTCTTGAATGATAGAGGATCTACCCTAGAAACCTTTTGTATCATTATCCCAACACCCCCATACATATGGGATATAATGAGCATGGTGATCAGATCATGATATGAATAAACATAACAGTTTAAATAATGTACCAGTAAGGCCTTCTCGCGGACCACCCTGAGAATTTTGGGGGAGGGGGGCTGAAGCCCCTCAAGCCTCCCCCCCCCCACCCAGCTACATGCCAATTCTATAGGAAACTGCTGTGAAAAGGGAGGCCACTGCGTCATATGAACCTTCAGGAGGAATTTGATTATCTAGGAGTGCCCCTACACTGAAGAACAAATACAGTTTAATTAATGCCACGTGCTGATGCTATGGAATCCTGGGCTTTGTAGTTCGATGAGGCACCAGCACTCTTTGACAGAGAAGGCTACAGACCTTGCAAAGCTTCTACTTCCATGATTCCATAGCATTGAGGTATAATAGTTAAAGTTGTTTCAAACTGCATTCATTCTACATTTTAAATGTACCCTAGGTCTTTTTTGTTGTGCTGTTTTCCTAACCAATATCCACTTAGCTGGACGGTTCTGTTGGCCTCCTTTGGGAAGTTGGGAATGTTGACTTAAAACACAGGCAGACATCTCCTCTTTCCCTAAGAGGGACAATAACAATTTTGCTGTATACTTTGGGCAAACTGTGTTAAAGGATTAAATACCCCTCCTCATAACACTGCTTTTCTGGTCTAGTCTTCACATTCCAGACATGGATTTCCTGTTTGACCTGTAGGTATGTCCATGATTATGCTAATTCTTGGGGGGGGGGGGGGATGCGTAGGTGAAATTGTTTCTCCATTTCCTAATTGAAGAGCAGCATGATGCTGCCTAAAGTAGAAGACGCTTAATCTCAAAGTAAAATAAACTTTACGTCTCTCCAGCTGTTATTGCTATTTTGTTGAAGCCGAGTAGGTTGGTTCACATAAGGTTATTCAGAACAAGCTTAACGTTCTTCATCCTAATGAAGCTCTTATAAAAGATGTCTGTATTTCTTTGGAATAATCTAGACAAGATTCGGTTTGCGTGAGTCCCACTGAAATCGATGAGACTTAAATACACAGGCACTGGAGCCTCATTGAATTTAATAAAGGGTGCTTTGTTTTTTCTGGGCTGAGTTTTTTTGCTGTGAATGACTTTATAATGTAAAGTCTTTATAATACTTTTCAAAGGGTGGCATCTCCCCCTACTTGTCCAGCTCCATTGTTGGCACGCATTACTGAATGAAGTGGAATGCAAACAGCATTTAGTTCTAAATGTAACACAAAACGTTAGCAGTGGATTTATTTGACTTGTCAAATTGCATGTCATTAGGTAATAGAGAAGCAACCATATTTTTCTGTGCTCATTAACAAGCCTTTTGCATTCTGATTCAAATGCCATGCATCTTTTACACGCCTCATTGCCTGGTTCTTCTTTCTGCAGCATGAAAACGTCTTTCATTTATGCCTTACATTTTTTTTCTTTCACAGATGCTCATCAAAGAGTGATGTTAGGAACACAGTGTGAAGTTACTTGGTAGCTAGAAAAGAGCTGGGATAATGAAAACGTTTATTCTTTAATAAGGTGGGCTCTAATAGCATTAAATGACAGATTGCATTCCCTGGTACAGCTCAGGAACATGTGTTTAAGGGATCTCTGACTGGTTGAGGAAATGTTTAAAATACAAAAGGTCCAGGTTCATTCCTTGTCCTGGCATAATTTCTTTAGACATTTTCAGTACAAGACTGAAAGATTTGTTCCATCGTGGCTGGTTGCTTCCTTTGCACCATGGCTATGTACCAGGCTTTAGGCCAAACTAAAAAGAAGCTATTCAAGGTTCAGCATACTTGATTGCTCATTTAAAGTTCAGACTAAAACCCAAAATGGATCCCTCCCCCTGCTGGCAAGGAAACCACCTACTGCCAATGCAGTCTATCTCAGATATTTGAAATGTGCCGTCCAAAGCTTGGAGAAGAGAATGATGCTAGGGGGAAATTGAAAGAAAAAGAAATAGGGGCCGACTAAGGGCAAGATGAATGGATGGATGGTATCCTCAAAGTGACTGGCTTGACCTTGAAAGAGCTGGGGGTGGCCATGGCTGGGAGGAAGCTCTGGAGTGGCCTGGTCCATGAGGTCACGAAGAGTCGGAAGTGACTGAACGAATAAATAACAACAAATCCAAAGTAGGCTCCACTCTTCTGATTCAGCATAAGGACATGTTTACAAATACAAGTGACATAAGAAATAAAGCAGTCAAAATCATACTATTGCTGCAGTGAGCTTGTAGCCTAGTGACGTTTTCTTTTGAAGTACAGTTTTGTCCCTATCAAAAGAAGCTTTTGACAATATTTTTTTCCTAAAAAGGCTTGCCATATCATCCAGGAAACATTATTTCTATGTTAGTGCTAGTTTAGGTTTGGGCACTCAGTTGCTGAAGCCTGGTTGTCTTTGCAACTACAGAAATAGACAACTTGGAGTGATGGCTTTTTCCTTGGTCTTGCCCTCTTTTTGATTGAATGGATTGTTAGCCTCCTATGGTCTTGGATAGATTACAGTACATATGTGGGCACAGCAAAGGCTTGAAGCTACCAAAAGCAAACACAGATAAAAAGCTTGTAGACATGCAAGTTTTGAATTTGGCCTTTAAAAAATTAGTTTCATAGTAGCAAGGCTAGCCTTTTTTTGAACATAAGAGCCACAAGATTTCAGTTTTAGATAAAACAACTGCTAGACCAGATGTGGAGAACATGTAGCCTGGAGTTGTTGGACTTCAAATCCCATCAGCGCTAAACAAATATTGTGGGATGCTAGGAATAGATCCAACTACATTTGAAAGACCTGATGATCACAGTAGTTGTTTTTGGTTGGAAAAAGGCACATACTTTATAGGTCAAAATCAATCATGTCAGAAGCAACATGAGAAACCACTGGGATTGTGTGTGTGTGTGTGTTTTAAAAAAAACAACTTTACGCTCTGAAAAGTGCAGTGAAACATTTTTATTCATCATCTTGCCTTTTTTCCAATAGGGAAACCAAGGGAGCTTTCAATGTGTAACTGAAACAATATATAACATGAAAAAAATTAAACAAGATATCCAACTGAAGCATGCAAGACACATGCTATGCCTGAGTGAACATATAAATAGAGCATGAAGGACCTTCTGCCACACTGAATTATAAGTTGAAGTCCTATGTAAATAAAAAGGTCTTTGTCTGCCAGTGAAAAGAGAGAAGAGACTTCCTTCAAGAGTGTATGCATTCCTTCATTTTCTTTATGACTTATGGCAACTCTAAAGCAAACATAGTGTTTCCTTGGCTACACTTGTTGAAAGGATGTCCTTCATTGAGGCTGAGAGAATATGACTTATTTAAGGTCACCCAGTGGGTTTTGATGGTTGTTGCGGGGATTTGAACCTTGGTCTCACACAGTCCTAGATCAACACTCAAACCACAACACTGTGCTTTCTCTTCTTGGTCCGAGAACCAGAGCTCAGTAAAAACACTAAAATACCGTGAAGGAAAAACACTTCATCTGAATTTGCTGCAGTGCTTAGTTAATTCTAATTTTTACTGGCAACTATGTGTGTATGCAAGCAATTTTCATTTTATACTGCTGCTTTTAGTGCATTTAATTTTGTTTCAAATGTTTCCCCTCCTCTACTCCCCCCTCCTTTGGGGGACCAAGCGTTTTTGCCATGATTTAGTGTGCTGTCCTTCCTTATTACAAGGTAGAACCTTCATTTGCTGTGTGGGCATTTTTCAACCCATTGGAAAGAAAAGTGATTTAATACCTTTTTATTTGATGAATGAAGATGTAAGAGTTTGCTTAGAATTGGGAGTGTTAATGCACCTCTTGTCAAACTGAGTCACAAAATCCTGGGTTGGCAGAAGTCTGGACCAAAGGTTTCATGCCGCAAGATTTAATTAACTATTATAATGTTTTTTTCATAAGCTGGGGTCCTATTCTTTTGAGTTTGATATTATAATGTATTATACCTAAGCAGAACAAAATGTTACCTTTGAGCAAAGCCTGGAGACATTACATTATTGGACTATATCTCGCTCCATTGCTCAACTGGCCTAGTCATTAGCCATGGTGGCTGAGGTATAGTACAAAATCTACCTTTAATTGTCTCTGCTTGGAGTTTTTATATTTAATTTCAGTAAATTTCTGTGTCTTTTTTAAAGCACTGTTGATTCTCTTTACAGTCTTAAATGTCCAAGAATCAGTTTATCTGAAGAAATATCTGCATGTCTATAAACTGTCTCAGAATCTAAGATGAGCCATGAAGGTCCTACTAAAATATGTGATCCATGCCTTAGTTACATCCCATCTGGATTATTGTAACATGCTCTACATGGAGCTGCCTCTGAAGAGTGCTCAGAAACTTCAGCTGGTCCAAACAACGGCAGCCAGGTTGCTCACTGGGGCTGGCTACAGAGATGAGACAACCCCCCTGTTGAGGCAGCTCAACTGGCTGCAGTCTGTTTAGAGAAACAATTCAAAGTGCTAGTTATGACTTTTAAAGCCCTAGATGGTTCAGGTCCAGACTATTTAGCCGACCGCATCCCCTTGTACAAACCTGCCCGGGCCCTAAGATCTTCAGGAGAGACCCTTCTCTCAGTCCCAACTCCATCTCAAGCTCAATTAATGAGAACGAGAGAGAGGGCCTACTTGGTGCCTGCCCCTTGACTCTGGAACTTCCTTCTTCCCAGGGAAACCAGAATGGCCCCCTCCCTGCTGTCCTTCAGGCGGAAGGTTAAAACATTTTTATTCAGGTGGACTTTTAAAGATGAAGGGTTTAAATATCTAGTCAGGAGTGCTGTGATTTTATATACTTTTAAAGATGTTTAATACTGCTGTAACACTTGTGTATATGTATTTTTTGTTGTATTGCAGTATTTGTGAGCCGCTTTGAGTCTCCATATATAGAGAAAAAGTAGGCTATAAATAAACAAAAACATATAATAATAATAATAATAATAATAATAATAATAATAATATGTTCAAGAGACAGGGCCATATTTAGAGTGATCACATTCTCAGCGGAAATAAACCTGGATCTCTTCTTAACTAGATTCTAAAAACCTGAACATTTCTTTCTGCTTTTAATTGGAGCTAGTCTGCATTTGTTTATTATGTTACGTTTTAATGCTTTTAGCCATTTCAGCATTTTCACACTTTTCTTGACTATTTCACCTTCTCAGAGGGTGCTGCTTAAACACAGTATCGTGCCTACATTTCTGTCTTCCACCCCTACAAACCAGAATTTGAGCATAAATTGAGCCCTGATTTCCCACAATCTATTATATTGTTGTCTTTCTTCGAGACATTTCCAACTTAAGACAACCCAGGGGTTTTCTGGGGTTTGAGTGTATGGTTCGCCCAAGGTCCTCCAGTGGGTTTTCATGGCCGAGCAGGTAATCTAGCTCTGGTCTCCAGAGCCATAGTCCAGTGCTCAAGTCACTACATCATGCTGACTCTCACACTGTAATGGACCATTCCAAATGTTGCCCTGTCACTCATAGATTATATCTATGTTGAGACAGCCATCTATCCAACTACCATTCCGAGCCAGCTATTTAGGGTACCATTTCAGGTCAGAAGTAAAAAATGGCCTGCAGACTCCTATATCAACAACGAATTCCTTGCTCTGAGCCCTTAACTCTGAAATGACTGGAATGTGTTGAGTATAATCTTTGCTGTGGCTGTTAGCATTTCTGGAGAAAAGTCCCTAAAGTTAAGACATGCAGTCCTAAAGAGAAGCAAGGTTTTTCTAGCCTAAGAAAAGCTAGTCTTTTATTATACAGATTGCATTGTCTGGGATATATTTGTCTCAAGGCCTGCTTCTAGGTTTCAATAAAATTGCAAGCATGCCAAAGATCTCTTTATGGCCGAGTGGGATTGCTTATGAAAACCAAAGTTTAAAAGAGAACAAAAAAAAAATTATTTTGCTTGCAAACACATGGCAGGTTTGAGTTGCAATCACAAACAAACTCCAGCTGAGAATTTTATTAAACATGAGAGTTTGAAAAGCTATGTCCCAGTTGACAAGTTAGTGTCAACTGTACATGATTAAACCAAGCAAATTAAGACAAAAATCCATAGCATCTTCTGTTGATAAGGGGTTTTTTTTTAGTTTTAAATAAATCATTTAAGTTTGAACCAATAAATAGATAGCTTGTTAAAAACAGTTTTCTGGATTGGTTTGTTTGAAGACTGCTGTATTTACTGACTACATTTGTATTAGGGTTGGCTGGGGATGGGGGTAGGTTTGACAAAGCTAACTTTTGAAAAAACTGTCTTGATTAAGCTGTCCTTTCTAGAATCTTATTATGGGCCTCTAAGAAGCAAGCCTTTGAAACGGGAAAAATCAATTACTGTTAGGAGTCAAGGAGATGGTATAGGGAGGGGAACAAATGAGGAGAGTCAATATTTTATAGTAGGTGATGAAACTTGAATGCCTGATGCCCACCAAATCATTTGATTTAAAGGTTTTGGGACTGCATTGCATGACTTTTCATTGAAGAAATATAAAAGAGCAAATTATTCTGCTAGAAAGTCACAGAAACCTTATCAGAAATGTTTAATTCCTGGTGCTCCCTAAAGCTTTTCCTCTTCAGCTAGTTATATGATATAGATAGTGATTTTTTTCTATAGATTGTGATTTTTTTTCTATAGATTGTGATTTTTTTTCTTTAATCAAAACTTCCACATGGCCTGATATGTGTCCCTCCATATTGTTTGATTCTTAGGATATGTGTCCCTCCATATTGTTTGATTCTTGATTCTTAGGAGAAAACCCTGGAATATGTTGTGAGGTGTGTGGTTAAGCTATCTGCATCTGAAATCAATGCAACTTTTGAAAAACTACTTTGAATTTATCACCTTCAAATTTGTTTATATGCAACCTCATTTGAAGAAAACTGCAGAAGAAATCCTGACCACACCATTGGTTTGTGTTTAAGTTAAATAGTACTTATGCATTGTTTTTCTGATCCTTCTTCATGGAGTTCCATATAAGATGGGCATAGGTTGTAATTTCCAGAGGACTGTCCACTGTTTGGAGGGCTGTCAGAAGGTAGACATCTGCTGGCAGGCACCATTTATATCAGTGGTTCTCAACCTGTGGGTCCCCAAATGTTTTGAGCTTCAACTCCCAGAAATTCTAACAGCTGGTAAACTGGCTGGGATTTCTTGGAGTTGTAGACCAAAACATCTGGGGACCCACAGGTTGAGAACCACTGATTTATATGAAGGACTGACCAGTTTAAATATGGAGAACCTTAAGAAGGAAGAGCAGTGAAAGCATTGAAGTTGCCCATGAACCATTAATACCTAAACAGGAGACGTGTCACCTTGTTGCATGTTCCCACCTAAGATAGAATGAATTGCATTTCAGTTAAAATAACAGGAATTATATTTAACATTTTAACTTGTATAAAGAAAAAATGCATCCTTTTTGGTGGAGATATATGTTCTATCTTTAGCAGTATGTAATTAGCTTTAACCCACTGGACCCTGGTGGCACAGTGGGTTAAAGCACTGAACTGCCGAGCTTGTTGACCAAAAGGTTGCAGGTTTGAATCCAGGGAGCAGCATGAGCTTCTGCTGTCAGCCCCAGCTTCTGCCAACGTAGCAGTTCAAAAACATGCCAATGTGAGTAAATCAATAGATACCGCTCCTGTGGGAAGGTAATGGCGCTCCATGCAGTCATGCTGGCCACATGACCTTGGAGGTGTCTACAGAACAACACTGGCTCTTCGGCTAAGAAATGGAGATGAGCATCACACCCCCGAGTCGGACACGGCTGGACTTAATGCCAGGGGAAAGCCTATACCTTTACCTAATTAGCTTTTAGAAAGCCAATGTGGTGTAGTAGTTTGAGTGCTGGCTATGCGTGTGGGTATCAGGATTCCAATGTCTGCTTATGAAGCTCTGGAAACCCACTGGGTGACCTTGAGCAAGTATACTTGCTGAGTCTCAGAGGAAGGCAAAAGCAAAACCTTTCCAAATAAATCTTCCCCAGAAATCCCCATGATAAGTCCACTTTTGGAGCACCATAATTTGGGAAAAACTTGAATGCACAAACAACAATTGTCTGTTGCAGCTTGATCTCAGAAGCATCGTCTTTCAGTTTTCTTGATTTGTACTTCTTCTTTGCCCCTGAAATGAATGGGGAAGAACCCACTTCTGTTAAACTCTGTTTACAGAACACATTCAATAGAGGTGTGATTTCTTTTTTTCTTTTCTTTTCTTTAAGAACTTCAGCATGAATGAGCCAGCCAGCTAATTACTATTTAAACCAATATACTTCCTGAACTGTCTTCATCTAACTATGATTAAGTTCAACAGGTTCCCCAATGTCTTGTTAGGTGATGTAGAAGTAACAATTGCCATCCATATCTTCCTTTATGTAACCATGTTCTTAGAAATAATAATGTATACTGCCTCTCTCTGTTCTTCTCAATATAGTCTTTCCTTACTCCCTAGATGTCTATTGTGTCCATAAAAAGATTTCCAGCTGAAATTAGATGTGGACATTGACTATCTGCAGACCTGTAAAACTAGGGTCCATATTAAGATGATTTGATTTGATTTTTAATCAGAGAAGCATAGGTCCCTATTGCTGTCGTGGATATATGCTTCTCTGGTTACTTTTCTTCTTCTGTGAAAACTCCTTTAATCCAACAAAGCAACATGGATTTCCTTATACATTTAAGGATTTCCAATGCAGCTTTCTTTCTCCACAGCCACCTTGTCAGCTGATGAGGCAAGACATTTGGTAGTTTGCATCCCCAGTTGTAAGAGATCCTGGAATGAATATAGTAACTCCACCTGAGTTAATATGGCTCCTTTACATTAGGAGTGGAATTTGTGGTTTGCAGATACCACTGGAGGCTCTTTTTTTTTGTTTCACCACCATCTATATTAAAATGTATGGTTTAAAGAACACCCCCCAAAAAGATTAATTTGCCACTCCCGGACTCCTCCAAGGGCAGCAGATCCAATTAAACTATCACCTATCACCCTCAAAGCACCTTTTAAAAATCCTGGGTGTACCTGGAAGTCACATCCAGGATTAATTTCTGTTTGTGATATTTGTACAAAAATATGAATAATATGTGATGTTTATATTCAAAAGGAAATTAGGTCATGATATTTGCTGCTGGGGCCGAAATTAGCCCTTGTGCCTTCCTCATATAATTAAATCCAAGTACCACAGTGCCCAGCCAGTTGCTGTCACAGTGTCCACAAGGAGAATCACATAGATAATTTGCTGTTCTAACAACAGAAGTACATTACAAAATTACCAGTCCCAAGCTGCTAGGGTTTATATACAACAAGGCGAGACTCAAAGTTGGATGGAGTGAGGTAACCATGTTGAAATTAGAGCACTTGGCTAGTTATCCCATTTGGCTAGTTATCCCATTTATTGTGCTTACACTTTTTCCACTGGGAATCAGAAGAAATTTCTGCCACACCCAACCAAGGACCATGGCTCACTTAGGGAACTATTCACCTTGATTTTGCCATGCCCTGAGCGCCTTGGTTTTACTATGCTTTAACACCATCTCCTTAGAAACACACAGTTCCTGGCTGGTCCCACGAACTGTATGACACTCTTGGCAGCTGACTCTTTATGACACTTTCTGCTTCCGCTGTGAGTTCATGCGGACACCCTTCTCCCACTCCAGTGAGTCTCTCTTTTTCTCCCCCATGAGACTTTGGCAGGACAAGAGCAGCTCCGGAGGACATGATACTTAGGCTATGAGCAAAGTGCTGATTGCCCAGTCAGTCAGTGCTCTAAGGAATGTAGAACTTCGCAGATTGATGCTTGACAGAATAATTAGAAAACTGTCACTTGAAGTAACCACTCCAGTGTTCCCTAAAGGAATGTGCCTAAGCCGAATGTGTGCTGTCCAAATCTAGAGGTTAAATGTTCAGTAAGACAAAACACAGCCTGTCAGTTGAGAAAATTGCTTCAAACTTGCTGTGGAAGTGATGCCCTTACGCCTTTTTTTAAAATGACTACATAGTTTATTGAACTTACCTGCTTCAATCTTGTCCTGGCATCAAAAGGATTTTTAGTCAGTTGTAGCTTTGTTTCAATATGAAATCATAAGGGGGCTTGCCAGATTGTTGGGAACACAGCTATCTCAAGGTAAAGCTCACTCTCTGTCCAGGCACCATACCTGAAGAAAGAGTCTTCGTGCTACTTGCTCCCACCTTTTGGGATTCCCTTCCATGGAAGACAGGACTAGCCCCTTCCCTGCTCTTTTTGCTAATAAGCAACTATCTTCTTGTGTTTAGACAGGCCTTTAATGTTTAATTACTTACAAGGAACCTTCTTATCTCAGTGGATGGGTCCTCTAGTTTAAACTCTTACATTTTAATTACATCATATTTTAATGGGGTTTTTTTTCAAAAAATTGCAACATTGTATAATGTTATTCCTGTGTTTTAGCTGATTTTGTTGTATTTTTATATGAGCCTCCTCAAGAGAAGATTGTCATATTAATTCATGGATGGATGGAAGGAAGGAAGGAAGGAAGGAAGGAAGGAAGGAAGGAAGGAAGGGAAGACAGATTAATTCTGAATATTTGTGTTTTCCCACCTTATTTTTTTTAATAGACTGGGGAATCTCTGTGCAAGACAGTGGTTCTCAACCTGTGGGTCCCCAGATGTTTTGGCCTTCAACTCCCAGAAATCCTTAAAGCTGGTAAACTGGCTGGAACTTCTGGGAGTTGTAGGCTTAAATACCTGGGGACCCACAGGTTGAGAACCACTGGTGTAAGAACTTGGAGGAGGCAAGGATGACAACTGGATGAACGACTGTGAGAGCCGTTCAGCAGTGGAACTCTCTGCCCCGGAGTGTGGTGGAGGCTCCTTCTTTGGAAGCTTTTAAGCAGAGGCTGGATGGCCATTTGTCAGGGGTGATTTGAATGCAATATTCCTGCTTCTTGGCAGGGGGTTGGACTGGATGGCCCTTGAGGTCTCTTCCAACTCTTTGATTCTATGATTCTATGTTTCAATTCATTTTTTTAAATACCCTTTCACCTTTCCCCAATCTCAGACCCACAAGTGCAGTTGGGTTGCAAATCCTGTTACCCTCAGCCCTCATGATAGATAATCAAAAGTGATGGGAGTTGTCGTTCAGTAACCTCTGGGGGACCAAACTGGTAAAAACTAAAGTGCACCAATCACTGTGAATTATAGTTGGCCCTCTGTATCCACAAATTCTCTGTCCATGGATTCAGTTCGGGTTGGAATTCTTACAATGTCCAGCTAGGATAGAAGGAGTTGAGGTGGCCTGCTGGAATGGCTACTTCTAGATAACAGCTGAGGGAGCGCCAAAGCAGCTGGTCTCTCAGCAGAGGAGAGAGAATAGACCTACATCTCCTCTTTTTGTCCCTTCTGTTCTCCAGCTTGCTGGAACAGCTACTGCTAAATGATACATCTTTTGAACAAAATAGTCAATTCACTTTTCATATAAAACAGGCATCTTCTATTTAAAATCATTCAGTTTATGCCAGAAATTCCTTTGTGTACTCTCTCAGACCCTAGGTAGACATTGTTTTAGCATCTTCAAACAGTGCATTATCTAAGCATGTTAAAACAATGAAGTTTGGAAACCAAGCCATATAAGGAACAACTTAGAGAAATGAAGTCTGGGAAGGGACATGATAGCCATTTGTAAATATTTGAAAGGATGTCACATTGAGGAGGAGACAAGCCTGTTTCTACTGCTCTGAGGACTGCTCTGAAAGGTGATCCTGAAGGCAACCTGGACCCAAACCATGTAGGGCTTTAAAGGTTAAAACCAACACTTTGTATTTTGCCCAGAAACGAATTGGCAGGTAATGGAGTGATGTGCTCACTCCTAGATGTTCTTGCAACCAATCTGGCCATATTTTGAACCAACTGGAGTTTCCAAACTTGTTACAAAGATAGCCCAATATAAAATGCATTGCAGAAGACCAATCTTGAGGTTACCAGCGCATATACTACCATCTTTAGATCTTCAAATATAGGAAGGGGTGCAGCCGGTATATTAGCCAAAGCTGGAAGTAAACACTTTTAACTATCACATCTATCTGGGCAGACATTTGGAGGGATGAACCCACTCCCAAGCTGTGAACACAGTCTTTCGGGAAAGTATGACCCCATCCAGAACCTCCATCCCTATATTAGGACCCTTTGTGGCAAGCACCTCTATTTTGTCTTGATTCAGTTTCAATTTGTTTTTCCTCATCCATCCCATTACCTCCTCCAAGCATTTATGGAAAGGAGACACGCTATCCTTGACTGAAGCTGTTTTAGAAGGCATGGGGGTATTTGGGGGTATACTGATAACACCCCACTAACTGCCTGTGGATGATCTCTCCCAGTGGCTTGATGTAAATATTAAAGAATATTGGAGATAGAGTGGCACCTTGTGGGATACCATATAGCAGTTCCTTTTTGGAGGAGCAGCTATTGCCAAACACCACCATCTGGAATCTGCCTGTGAGGTACAACTGGAACCACTACATCACAGTTCCTCTGATTCCAACCCCTCCCAGGTGTTCCAGAAGGATACCATGGTCGATGATATCAAAGGCCGCTGAGAGGTCTAGAAGCACCAACAGGTTGTTGTTGAGGCTTGGATCATCCACTAAGGCAACCATAGCAGCCTCAACTCTGTATCTTGCTCTGAAGCCAGTTTGAAATGAGTCAAGGAAGCGTGTGTCATCCAAGACTACCTGAAGCTGGAGGGCAACTTCCTTCTCATCACCTTGCCCAAAAAGGGTCTGCAATTATTAAGATCCAGGGGATCCAGGGAGGGTTTCTTCAGCAGCGGTCTAACTACTGCTTCTTTTAAACAAGATGGGAAATTCCCCTCCCTGAGAGATGCATTAATAATTGCCTGTATTTGAGATCAAATTGCATTTCCTCCCTGGATGACCAGTCAAATGGGACAAAGATCAAGAAAGCAGGTTGTCTTCCTTATTTTCACTAGCAGTTTGTCCACATTAGCAGTACTCTAGTGATCTATTAACTCCTGTATGTTATCTATTTAACAGATGCAGGTCCATGGACCATAATAAAGTTTGTTGTTGGTATTTTGCTGTTGTTGGTTCTCACCAATTGAAACTGATCCAGTGTAATCCCACTCAGAGTTACTGAGCACTTCGTTGTTGGCTCCAATGACAGTATCTAAGTTGGCTCTTGTGCAAGAGATTTTATCTGCAAAATATTTGTTAAAACATCATGAGCTATTGAAGGTTCTAGCAATGGTTTTTGGAGGGTGGCACCTAGGGTAAGCCTCTCACTACTTGGAACAGCTCAGCTGGACATGAATCTTCAGACACAATGTGTGCAGAGAAGAAAGCTTTCTTCACTTCACGTATTGCCACCTCATAGGAACAAAGCTACCCTTTATATCGTGTCTTATTTATTTATTTACGATATTTCTACCCCACCTTTCTGGAACACGAAGGTTGCTCAAGGCGGCTTTACAACATAGGCAGCTATTATTGTCGCATAAAAGTCTAGTTTTCCGCCATCTCTGCTCTAGTCGCCATCTAGTCGATTCAAAAATGACATGAAGGAGCACAACAACTTAGATCATAACTACGGAGGGCCTCCATTTTGTTCACTTGCATTTTAATGTGTGAAATTATGGAGTAGCACTAATAAATAGCTGCATTTCATCACGCATCCCACATTTCAATGCTCTATTTTTGTCATTCTAAGTATTCACCAGTTGTGGGAGGAATAACAGTGTTATTTGTGATAATCGGCAGGGGGAGGGTGCTATTTGTGAATTCTTTGCAATATATAGAAGGAATTTGGGAAAATAAACTTTTTTCTTAGGTGAGTGAGGGAGGGGGAACTGGCCGACTTAAAAAAACAGAAGCAATAGGAGAAAATGACAGTGAATAAACAGCATCAGTAAAATATTTTGAAGATGTGAGGAACCATAAAATTGTTGTTACTTGCAGAGAGAAAATCTACATAGTGCTCATGTATACAGATACCCTTGGGTCTGGAAGCTGTACCAAAACTGTATTCATAAAATTTCTTTAGGGCTTTGTGCTGTTCCACTTCATATTTATCCCTTTTTTTTTTTACTTTGCCACATAACCAATTTTCCACGCATGTTTTATGTGTGGGTTTTTATCACAACAAGTGTAAGCAAACTTTTGACTCAAAGCTATTCTCCAGAACAGAAGATTTTTGGCTGCATCCGGCCCATCCATTTCACAATGCTACTCTGTCATTGGTTGGATTTAAAAGATTCATCCTCCAAACCGCCATCCCAAATTCTTGTAAATGACTCTTTTTAAATCTCTGGAGAATTTGCAATTAGACTTTTCCATGGAAGAAACATCTTTTTTTTCTTTGTCAATATATTCCAAAGAAACATTTAAAGAAATGGGAAACTTCCCTTGGAAGCTATAAGTGGTATATATATTTATTTCATAATAAAAAGAATCTTTGTGTCATTATTTACATGGTTTTAATTGTATTCCTTTTCTCTAATGTTTACATTCTGCAGAATGGAAACTCGGGCAAAATAATTTGTCAGATCTACAAACCAGACAGAGCATAAGAATTTAAAAAGAATCCTACTGGATCTAAATATCGTATTGTTTTCCAGTGAATTCAGATATCATGAAAGTAGCTTTGTCTTCCTGTTGTTCCCTAGCAACTGATAATTCAGAGGCATTTTCCCAATGATCTGGAAAGTAGTTAATGACCAGCAAGACACAATTTTGTTCTTCATGAATTTGTCTAAGATTATTTGTATAGTTAAGTTGGTGACCCTCGCTGCAGTGTGTGAAAAAGCACTTTCATTATTCTGAATCTTTGTTGTTGTTTTTACTCTTGTTGTTGTTGTATGCCTTTGACTTGCAGTGGACCAGCTTTTATCTGTAACTTCACGTATCCACACAAAGTCTGGGGAATGGTCTCCCACAGATACGGGGATCATACTGTACAAATGTGGTAGTTTAAAGTGACCACTCCTTTGAAACTTCACCTCACCCCAAGAAAAAAGGATGTAAATAATAAACGGGTGCAAATGATGACTGGGTGCAACATCACACTGTTGTAGCCCATATGGGGTGAACGCACGTAAGCACACACAAAATTGATTGCTCTGGCTCTAGTGTCATTTCCATTCCTATTATGCTGCAGTTTTCTTTTAGAGAACAGGAAATGACAAAATCACAGTGGAATACCATTAAAAGGTCACTTTTCTCACTGATGGGAAAGCCCTCTTTTGACATAGGAAGACCAAGGTAATGGTAAACCAAAGGTCTGAATCCAACAAATGCCAGTTATATCATATTGGCAAAGAAACACAGCCTACCTAATCTATTTCAAATTCATACTGCTTTTCAATGGTGCCCAGGAGCCAAGAAACAATTTTCTCAGGGGGTTAGTTTCATGGGCCATTATAAATGTGTTTGTGTGTCTGAAATCATTTGTGTGCCTTATTATCAACCCCAGCTTGCTGCTGTCACTGACATGCATGCATGTGATTGGCCAGT
Source organism: Anolis sagrei (assembly GCF_037176765.1). Classification (NCBI taxonomy): domain Eukaryota; kingdom Metazoa; phylum Chordata; class Lepidosauria; order Squamata; family Anolidae; genus Anolis; species Anolis sagrei. Next base: position 36,450,844 of record NC_090022.1, on the reverse strand, counting down.
TTGGGCCCCTTGTGAGTCTGCTTGTTTTAGGGGTTTTTTATTATTATTATTTCCTTAACCAAGGTGTTAGAGCACCCAACATTTTTATCTGAAATCAATGGCCACTTCCCCTCTGAAATATCAGGCCCGAGGAGGTCACTCAATATCAAAGGCTAAATTGGAAAATATAAACCCTAATGATTTCTCTACGGACACATGTCAAGTGGGTAACAGAACTAGGTATCGATCTCCTGCATCTCATTCTGAAAGTGCACATCCGTACTCCTCTTTTGGCCACTTTTTTGGTATTGAATTTTCTTCTACCATGTTTCCACCATTTCCAAAGAATATGACTCGATGACCACATTGCCCTACATGTATCTCTTTATATGCTTGTTAAATTCTCTTGAGTGTCTGTGAGTAGGTGTTTGCTCATCTAGAAAAAAATGATACATCTCTATATCCTCCATGTCATAGGCACATTAGGACAAACAATGCCATTTGCTTTCTTTTTCCAGCCACAACCCTTTGATATATGGTGGTGTGGCCATACAGCATTGTATGTTTAAAACATGAAGTTCTCCCATTCAGACAGGAGGTCCCCAGACATGAAAAACTAGTTCCTACTCCCTTGACTCCATCCATGATTTTCTTCTCTGTTCTTCCCTGGAACATATCTTTCAGCTGCAGCTCCCATTTGGAAATAGATCTAGCAGAGAGAGGGGGGATGAGAAAATGAAATACTTGAAGAAAATAACTTCAAAATAATAAGCCACTTGGTTGGGGAAGACTTACCTGCCTTTATTAATGTGGCTCTTTCCCCCTTAAAATTGTGAGTGTGTGTGTGTGTGTGTGTCCTTTCTATCAACATAGGACACAAATCCTTTTCTTTATGGCACTTTGTTTGAACATAACAAAATGGTCACTGCCCTTTAGGAAAGATGGCCATCTGATCCACCATGCCCCATAATAGCTAAGATATAGTCATGTTGGATCAGACAAAAATACTGATTGGCCCAGCATTTTTCTGCCAAAGTTTATCATGGGACACCCAAAGGAAGTCCACTACCAAATAATGTGGACATTAGCACTCTTCCTCCCACTTATATTCCCCAATAACTGCTACACAGAGGTACAATGCCTCTGCTACAAGTTACAGCTTTGGATACTCCATAAATTTGGCTAATCTCAGTTTCAAATCTATCCGTTACAAAAAAATGGCTGTGGTTGTATCAGTTCCATAATGTACCCTTGGGGAAATTTGCACATGCGGAATTTATGTAGAAGCTGCATGTATCTGTATTCAATTACTTGTTGTGAATGTGTAGAGACATATTCGCATAGCAGTGTTTGGATAGAATGGAACGCACATTTCTCAAGGGATGATCATCTAACTCAGATTCAGTCCAGCCAAAGGGAATTAAAAGCCTATTAATACCTAAATACCTATTGCAGTAATTTTGTGTTACTGGGAACAGAGAAGGATAATTTCACTGCATCAGTACCTTTATTAGAAGTCTCAGTAGGTACAGAATTCTGTATAGACCAGCCCTCAGTGCATCATTTTTGGGGATCAAAGATCATTCTCTCAGTCCTGTAACTAGTTCTCTTCCTTTTTCTCTTATCCTGGTATCATAAGTAGTTTTAGAATCACACCTATTTTGCTCTATTGTTCACGAAGTTTTTGTTGCTGTGTGAACAACATGATTTGTATAGGAAAGATTTGCCATTGTCTTCCTCTGAACCTGAGGCCCCTTTTACACTGCCATATAAAATCCAGATTATATAATTTGAACTGGATTATATGGAGAATCATGTAATCCAGTTCAATGCAGATAATCTGGAATCAGATTCTGGGTATACTCGTATAGGACAGTGTAGGAGGGGCCTGAAAGAGTCCCCAAGGTTTCTACAACTCAGAAGGAATTCAAACCTTGGTCTCTCAGAGTTCTAGTCCACCACTCAAATCATTATACCACAATGGTTTTTGATAGAGTCAAATGTGTGCGAGCGAGAAGGTGCAAAGGCCTCATGTAAGCCGCCCTGAGTTCGCTTTGGGGAAGATCGTGGTGGGGTATAAATAAAGATGATGATGATGATTATTATTATTATTATTAAATTTGCTATTGTTGCATTGCTGTTCTTAATGTGGCAAGTTGTTTCTGAGTAATGACAAATCTAAGGTGAATTTATCATGGGGGGTTTCCTGGCAAGGCTTCATTCAAATGAAGATCTTTGTTGGGGCTTATTTCTCAGTACAGGCTGAATATCCCTTATCCAGAAATCCGTAATTCTCCAGAATAGTCCACATAAGTATCTTAAATTGCGACACCTTTGCTTTCTGATGGTTCAGTGTACCACACACTTTGTGCCATGTACAAAATTATTGAAAATATTACATTAAATTACCTTCAGGCTATGTGTATAAGGTATATATAAAACATAACTGAATTTTATATTTAGATTTTGGTCCTATGTCCAGAATTTCACTGTGTATATAAAATATTATAAAATATGAATAAAAACCCCACATCTGGTCCCCAAGCATTTTGGATGAGGAATACCCAACAACTTTGCATAGCAGCATAAAGATAGAATCCAAAGAGATAATGAGCAGAATAGAGAGGAGTTGATTTTAATCTATTCCCTGTACTGAAGCCACCAGATCTATACCAAGGAACTGGAGACTCTTGAGATTAGCATAGATCAAGATGCATGGGATTCAGTTGGGAGGGAGAGCAGCTAAGAGTCAGATTGTTGTAGTCTGATCAGATTCGGAGTGTTCATAAGATGAGGCTGGGGATGCTGGAAAAGATTCAGAAGGCTCAGAGAGAAATGTTTTGGAATATCCTGGTAGTTCCCAAGAGAATGGTGAAGGCCATTCCCATGGGAACCTGCCAGAAGTGCCGACCAAAGGCAATGGTGGAGATGAATGCTTGTCAAGGCCAGAAAGATTGGAGTTGAGATAACAGGGCCTGCAATTAAGGACTCATTTTTCCAGGCGCTAGAAAGCAGGTGCAAACAAAATGATCTCATGGTAGGGATTTGAGGTTTTTAAAAGTGGTTCATATTGATACAATCTTTGTGAGAGCAACACTTCATTCGGGTTCAGCACTCTCAGTGTCAAGGGCCACAAAAATTCATGTAACCAAGTGTCAAGCTGTTCCTGTATTCTGGTCTCATGAGGCATAGTTTTGCCTGCCTTGGATTTATGTAGCTTGCCATTGCATATCGTACTAGAGTTATCGTAGAGACTTTCTCTAAGGGAGTTTTGGACTTTTGGCTTTTATGGACATAAACTTTTGAACTTTGATTCCCTTTTTTATATTTGCTTGATTTTCATAGATCCGGCTTTTATTATACTCTGTTTTTAACAAACTCTTCCATTGGATTATCTGGACAGTGTGTGGTTTGTGGTGAAAAAGGGCTTCAGGGCCTTAGTGCAACATGGACCTATGTCTTCTGATCCATGTCCTCAGCTTACAGATCTAACCCTAAGGCTAGTGAACAAGCATTCTTTGAAGTCTTTGCAGTCCAGCTTTTCAATAGTTGAGTCCTAATCTACTGTCTTCCATCTACATTTTCAGGTTGGACTTTTGCAGATTTGATTATAATGTTATCACAATCTCAAGGTCCTTCAAGTTCAGTTCTGTGGTCAACTTCCTCAAGGAAGCTATACATTTTTTTTTTACCTCTATAGGAATCTTCCAGTGGTATTATGTTGTCAGCTTTCAGTAGATGTTAACCATAAGTCCATGCTGGAGGTCCTAGAAAGTCCTAGAGAGAATGTATAGGGTTGACTATAAGCATATCTAGAATTTTGCTCTTAATGTGACAAGTTACATTTACATTGAAAAACCACTTTCTGTATCTGTTTTAATTTTTATAAACTGCCTTGAGGCACAGTTCTGTAGAAAGAAAACCATACTACGAGGGATAACCAGAAAGTAAGGTTACAAGATTTTTTAAAAAAATACAAAGGATAAATATATGTTAATAAAGCTTACATGGGTTATACCATAGATATTTATTTTTATACATAATCGCCATTCTGTTCAATACATTTTGTTATCCGTGCAATTAGTTTGTTGATACCTGTGTCATAGAAGCCTCCTGGCGCCTTTTTCAGCCAGTTCATCACTTCGATTTTCACCTTGTCGTCATTGGAAAAGAGTTTTCCACCTAGGTGTTCCTTCAGTTTCATGAAAGGTGGTAGTCACTGGTTGCAAGGTCAGGGTGAGAGGCTTAAAACATCCCAACCAAATGAAGTCAACATTTGGCGGTGTACAGGCATGCATTGTCATGAAGGAGACAGACAGAAGGGAAATGGAATGAGAATGCTAATCTCTAACCTTGAAATGCCAGTCAATGAGCTACTTATGACTGGCACTGCTCGTTTGCTTCTGTTGGCTTCCCGCTACATGGCAGTGATGCTAACTTCCCCCGTGAAAATTCCCTGCTAGAGCTACATGCCTTGTAACCTTACTTTCCAGATAACTCTTGTAATAAACAAAGTAATAAATTGATGCTTTAAAAATTGTTTTTTTTTCTATTACTTGTTGTGTTGGAGTTTTAAAAGCAAATAATAATTTCTTATCTGTACTCATTACAATGTTTAAACAATAACTTGTTGCATTATTTGTGGCATTCCTTAAAAAAAAAACTTTGGACTGATGAGATGATGGCAAAAACAAGAATGAAAAAAAATCTATTCAAAATATTTCTTAAAATGCTCCTTAAAAATAATTGGACTTGTTGCACACCTATTTGCCCAGTTTTATAGTATTGTTCTGCTCATTAGGTTCCCTTGAAATGTGACTTCATTATACTCAATTTACTCTCTCCCGCACAAAAGGTTAACCATTTCAGGTAATTACGCTGCTTGTAACCTATTACTTTCATGCTGTGATATTTTTCGATTGTGCTTAATTTTATATGCTTTCCTTCCACTTTTTGACACACCAGGAAGTTCCAAAGCAACATTTCTTTTTATTTCTTTTTCTGTGCCTGTCACAAACTAATAAATACTATTCCACCCTGAATACTGTGTACTTTAATGGCACTCTATTCAATGGCATTTGCGGCGTTTTGGTCACAGTTTTGTGAGCTTAAAAAAAAGTGTGCAGATTTGATGGGTGGCATTTTTATTTATTTACTTACAAAACCAGAAAGCTGGTGAGCATATTCTTTCTCAAAGTTGTTGAGGGTGTTAAAAGAGGAAGTAAAGTTACTTTGTTCTTTGGTAGCTGGCAACCTCGGTGAAATATTTTCATAAAAAAGAATAGGAAAAGTAACTTGCTAAGATATAAGGCCCATGAAATAGAAGAAACATTGTACTAAAGCAGTAACAATTGAAACATTAAAACATTTCTTGGAGCTTAATGTCTTGGAGAAGGATCTAATGGCACAAAGATAGCAAAAGGCAATTAAACTTAACTAATTATTAATCCCCAGGGAGTACCTTGTATTTTGCTCATCTTTGTTATTGCAAAATAAATATTAGGAGATGAGGTCCAAACACTCTGAAGTCTATTACTTAGGATCATTTCTGGTGACCAGGGTGGGTCTGTGGCCCAGAAATAGCTGTTAAGGTAAATCTCCTTATGTGATTCCATATTGTTGATTTTTTACAGAGCCTTTTCTTATGTTTTGTTCTATTCCTATTTCCTCACCATATTGTTTTGGAAGATTGAAATTCTGGAGCTTTTGCAGTTGCATATAAAGTATACAAAATAAGCCACTTGATTTCATGTTATATTTCTCTGAAATTTCAAAAGTAGTAACTATTCAGGAAATAATAAATGCAATTTAAATTGGTTTTTATGTTTATCAAAATACTTGTGTAATGTAACTTCATCTCTTTTTAAATATCAAAGTCTCTAGCATCTAAAGAAAGTTTGGGAATCATGCAGACTTCCTTTCTTTGGCCTGCAGACTCCTGCCTGGCTGGTGGTGAAGACTGCTGGAAGTTCTAGTCTAACAAACTGTGGTAGGACACATAATTACCACTTTTGCAATAATATAGGTGAAGTCAGGGGTCTGGGGTTACAATAATACAATCAGTATATACCGCTATGCTGTCATTGTACTCTCTCTTGCTCACTCAAACACACACACTTCAGATACAAGATGCAATCAAATAGTTTGGTAGCTGGCAGTGATAGAAATTGCATCACTTTAACTACCAGTGTGTAGCTATTGATCATCAAAATACTTTCTTGCATCCTGAACTCTGTTATATAGTACATAACTATAGGAATTCCCACTGTCAGCCACAAAATAGCCATAGGGGTAGGGAGATGAAATTGTTGCACATGTGAAACAAAGTATATGGGTTACGAATTCAGTCACTAGTTTCATTTTCTTCCCCTTTCCAGCTCAGTTGCCCATCTTAATAGAACCTGTTTATTGAATTGTGGGTCATCCAGCAAAATCTCCTTACCTACAGGTTTATTTTTCCTACATTGAAAGTGAAGTTTTTTGGTCTATTTTGGCCCTCCAATGTGATAACTATGGTTTGCTTGGGCAGGACGTTGACCTCCCACCTTGTTATGCAAGCAGAATATTAAAGAAGCCGTGTGAATGGATTGGTTCCCCTGCCTCCAGTGATGCTCAAATGTGTGGTAAGGGCATCTTCCCAGCAAATGGGAGCAAAACACTATAAGTGCTCTCTACTATTTGTGGGTTCTGGTATCTATGTAAGGTCTTGGAACATAAACCCTGTGGATAAGGGGGTTTGTATTAGAGCCTCATCAGATGGGCAAAATTGTCCAATCTACGCTCTTCAGACACAGAGCCTGCTGGCTCCCATTCCATTACAAAACTCTGCAATATTACAGAAGTTGCTCCTTGGATTTTAGACAAAATTAAGTAATACTTAAGGTATGTAATTCAGTAGAAGCACCTTTATATAGTGATATAAACAAGGCAAAATCAAGATCATTGAGTTACATACATATAAATGTAGCTTGTAATGGTGGGAAGATTTGAAAATGTGTGTCTGATAACCATATCTAATGGAAACTGGGCATCTGAATCCATCTTTGCAAAAAGTATGCAAATACTAGACACTGGCTTTGAGTGTGTGTCAACGGCTTTCATGGCCGGAATCATGGGGTTTTCCGGGCTTTGGGTGTTTTATTTTTTTACTTTGAGTGTTTATTTTGTGTCCGCAGTAGGAGCAGATAGATGCAAGTTTCTATTTCTTTTTATTCTCCATAATATTAGAACTCGGGGCCATCCAGTAAAGCTAAATATGAGAGAATCAGAACATACATGTAGTTTAGACTTAAGATATGGGATCTACTACTACATGGCCACCAAAGTAGACAATTTTATGAGAGTTGAATGGAGACTTTCCCACTGATTACGTAAATTAATGAAGGATAACTCAGTACAAGGCTATTAACAGCACCTGCTAAAGGACAAGGATAAGAGAAAGGTACTGCCCTTATTTGTTGCCTTTGTGCTTGCCCTGGGGATCTGGTTAACCACCGTGAGAAATAGGAAGCTGCATCAAATATGCTTTTGATTAGATTCAATTGTTCTAGTACCAGTAATTGAGGCTTAAAAGCAGCAACTGCCTTTGATCTTCATAGTTTATGTCTTCTCTTTCATTGCAGTTCCACTGGATTCAAAGTCTGCATTGTCCTGTTACCTTACCAGTTCTTAAAATGCAAATATTCTTGGTGATCTGGGTTTTTTTTTTTACATTGCATTATTCATCATGCCTGCTTAGTAGCTTGAAATTAACATTCTTTTCCCTACCGATTTTGTCCCTTTCTATTTGGCAAACATTGATTTCCTTCTCACCCTCCGTGTCTCTAATGGACCCTGAAATTACCATGTCCTTTTCGGTTTCCTTCTCAGTGCACTAGCACTGCCTATGTTACCGTAGCTCTCCTAATTGTCTCTCATTTTGGCTAACAGTACCATGGACTGTGGATCACCAGTTCAGTTCAGGCATCTCTGTATTCTAAGGATTCTCCCCGACTGTGATGTTATGGAGATAATTAGTGGGAGGTGGGAGTTTCTGCCTAGCTGCAGAGTTTTGGAATTACATAAAAAGAGACATTGTAAAAACAATGAGTAAATGAATGACATGATCTAACTCCACTGCTGATGCAGCTTAGCATAATTTGGGAGAAATTACAGGCACTAAAATAATTTGCATTGCAAAGAATCTGGAATTCTTGTTTGTGGATTGTCCAGTTGTAGTTTTATCCTCAAGCAGTCAGTTTATCTTTCATACATGTCACATTGAAAATCTAAAGTAAATATTATATTCTGTAAAAGTGCACCTGCATTGTAGAATTAATGTTGCCTGACACTGATTTAACTGTTATGACTTAATGCTGTGGAATCATGGGAGGTGTAGTTTGCAAGGTTTTTTGCCTTCTCTGCCAAAGAGTACTAGTGCCTCTACAAACTACAACTACATCACTTGTGTTTCTTTGTTGCTTGACCACACATTCTTCTTGAATTCACAAATTCGCATGTGGTTCATTGTTAGTCTGAAGTAACAGCTCATTGAAACAAGAAGCCAATACTCCTGACCTTACAATTGTGGAAAAAAACAAAGTATGGATCATCAGTGTTGCAATCCCAGGTGACAGCAGAACTGATGAAAAACAACTGGAAAAGCTAACACAATACAAGGATTTAAAGATAAAACTTCAAAGACTCTGGAACAAGCCAGTAAAGGTGATCCCAGTGGTGATTGGCACATTGGGTGCAGTGCCTAAAGACTTTGGCCTGCACTTAAAAACAATCGGTGCTGACAAAATTACCATCTGTCAGCTGCAAAAGACTACAAGGGTCAGCTAATCAAACATCCTGCCATTCTAAAGATATCTGTCTGTTTCATAGAAAGCACTATGGAAACCTTCTCTGTTTATAGGACCAAACATTGAAATGTTTCAAGAGCAGTTACCAGATCTTTAGCACTTTTTCTTCATTTGAGCCTTGTTACCTATGGGCTAGGAGCCCCCGGTGGCGCAGTGGGTTAAAGCACTGAGCTGCTGAGCTTGTTGATCGAAAGGTCGCAGGTTTGATTCCGGGGAGCGGCGTGAGCTTCCGCTGTCAGCCCTAGCTTCTGCCAACCTAGCAGTTCGAAAACATGCAAATGTGAGTAGATCAATAGGTACCGCTCTGACGGGAAGGTAACAGCGCTCCATGCAGTCATGCCGGCCACATGACCTTGGAGGTGTCTACGGACAACGCTGGCTCTTCAGCTTAGAAATGGAGATGAGCACCACACCCCAGAGTCAGACATGACTGGACTTAATGTCAGGGGACTATCTTTACCTTTACCTTACCTATGGGCTAAAGAACCTTTCTTTCTATGCTTTCTTGGCGCTTCATTCCAACCATAGAGATCCGTAGATTTATTGGAGAGTTTTTTCATGACAAATTGCTGAAATTGGAGACATTGTCTACAGCAACAACTGACAAGTACTAACATGCATGCCATATACATCTGTCTCTGTGTGGATTCTGTATTGTGATGTATCTGAGGACATAGAACTATCTTAATCAGGTACATAAGGATTAAATGTAAAAGAAATGGCGATATTGCTCCACCACAGCATATACAGGAAGAAATGCAAATTCTGTAGATTACACGCACGCACGCGCACACACAGAGAGAGAGAGAGAATGAGAGAGACCAACCTAATAATTGCAATATGATATAGGATACCATGCTAGAAAATATAGCACTCTCTAGTAATGGTGGCACCAAAATAAATTAGGTGGGATTGTGGCTATGGCATAAGGTTAAAGCTTTTGAATTCTAGGGGAGGGCTTGTTTATTTTGTGAGGTGTAAAAGAATCTGAAAGGCTCACCTCTTTATGGAAAGTCAATGTGTTTGAAGAACATGTAAGATGGAAGGCTTAACTATAAGTGTCAGATAAATTAATCAATTTAAGCCTTACACAATCTCAGATATATGTCAGGTAACACTTTTTTGTCAAACTCTCTCTCCTGCCACAATTGATTGTTCACATTGAACTGAAATTCACAGAATAGGATTGGGAACGGAGGTGAAAGCATACTAAACAATATAACAAGAGAAAGGCAGAGGTGTTGAAAAGCTCACAGCAGTTCTTGTGAGGTATTTATTTGCCATTCAGAGATTAAAATTACATGAAATGAGCAACAATTTTAAATTTTACCAATACTTGGAGTCATCTGAGCCATTCAGTGACAAGACCCAAATAGCTAACTTATATATCCAAACAATTAGGCCAGTTCTTTACAGGTCTTACTTGCAGTATGTTTTGCATTCTTAGGTATATGACGTTAAAGTATTTTATGTTCCAAAATAGATATTTCAGCATAAATGGGACACCATGCTTGTGGCAACCATTCTGCAATGTGTTTCATGACCTGATTTGTACCAGGAAACCCCTAATGGTCCTGCCTACACAATATGCCCCCAAATTGTGCTAGAACACAGATGCCCCCACCTGGCCATACTGTATTGTTTTAGTTCATCTCACAGATAGGTTAGTAATCAATTGAAGAGAGCTTCAGTTCTTCCTTGTTATGTGTGAAATGCTCTGTTCTCTGGACAACACAGCTCAAGATGTCGAAAGAAATCCTCCCAGTTAGCAAATTAAAAACCTCGGTACTCAAAATGTGGTGATTAGAGCAAAGGAACAGGTCATGGTCAGAGCTGGATGTGATTTCCACAGCTCATAGTTTGTAAGTAAATAATTGTGGTGAGTGGGTGTGTGGGTGGTGTGCTTAAATAGTTTTCAACCTTTGGTTAGCCAGAGAGAAATAGAAAAAATGTTCCCCCAAATAGTAGTATTTCCTTTTTTTTTCAAATGCGATACTTTTTTCACAACTACAACTGTGAAACAAGGGCAGCATCACTGAATTTGTGGATAACCCAATTAGTCAACACGCGGTTATTTTGCAACATACCATGGGGAGAAAAAGTAGCCCTGTTCACCTTTCCTGGGATTGTACTGGCAGTTCACACTGCTGAATGATACTGCCAGCTCTTTTCTAAACTGCAGCCCACTTCATGAAAAATGTAGTATCTTTCCTAAAATGGCAAACTAATGAACACGACAGGGTGTAAGCAGGATGTGAGAAGGAGTTAAAATGCAAAAAGTACAAATGATCATTGCTATAACGTTAACCAGTAGATGTTGTGTGGGAGTACAGGTTGAGTATCCTTTATTCAAAATACTTGGGTCCATAAGTGCTTTGGATTTCAGATTTGTTTCAGATTTTGGAAGATCTGTATTTGCACACAAAATGGAAAAGGGGGGAAATAACCAAAGAGGAATTCAAACAAATAACCAACATACGTAGGGAAAAGGTTCATAAGGTAAAGGTACAAAATGAACTCAGGCTTGCCAGAGAGATTAAAACCAAAAAAAAAAGGGGGGGGGGTTGGTTATGTCAGAAGAAAAAGAAAACAGTTGGGGCTCTTCATAGAGAAGGTCATGAAATGCTAAAGGGATAGGGAAAAGGCAGAGCTGCTCAACGCCTTCTTTGCCTCGGTCTTCTCTCAAAAGGAAGTTGGTGTTCTACCTGAGCAACACAGAACAGATGAGTTAATAGGGGAAATGCAACCTAAAATAAGTAAAGAAGTTGTCCAAGAATACCTGGTGACTCTAAATGAATTCAAGTCCCCAGACCCAGATGAACTACATCCAAGAGTATTGAAGGAACTAGCAGAAGTCATTTCAGAACCACTGGCAATAATCTTTGAGAATTCTTGAACAAGAGGAATCCCAGCAGACTGGAGGAGGGCAAATGTTGTCCCCATCATTAAGAAAGGGAAAAAGGAGGACCCAGACAATTACTATCCAGTCAGCCTGACACCAATACCAGGAAAAATTCTGGAGCAGATCATTAAGGAGGCAGACTTAGAAAGGAATCCTGTGATTGCTAAAAGTCAATATGGATTTCTCAAGACCAAGTCATGCCAGACTAATCTTATCTCTTTTTTCGATAGAGTTACAAGCTTGGTAGATGCAGGGAATGCTCTGAATGTAGCATATCTTGATTTCAGTAAGGACTTTGACAAAGTCCCCCATGTCCTTCTTACAAGCAAACTAATCAAATGTGGACTAGGCAAAGCTACTATTTGGTGGTTGAGCAACCGAATCAAAGCGTGCTCACAAGTGGTTCCTCTTCATCCTGGAAAAAAAAGTGACTAGTGGAGTGCTGCAGGGTTTGGTCCTGTGCCCGGTACTGTTCAACATCTTTATTAATGACTTGAATGAAAGTTTAGAGGGTGTGCTTATCAAGTTTGCAGATGACACAAAATTAGGAGGGATAGCTAATACTCCAGAGGACAGGATCAGAATTCAAAATTACAGTAACAAATTAGAGAGCTGAATCAAAACAAACAAAATAAATTTCAACAAGAACAAAAGATACTACACTTAGGCAGAAAAAAATGAAATTCTAAGATACTGAATGGGTGATGCCTGCCTCAACACCACTACATGTGTGTGTGTGGGGGGGGGGGGGGGATCTTGGAGTATTCACGAACAATAAGTTGAACATAAGCCAGAAGTTTGATGTAGCAGCTAAAAAAGCATTGGACTTTTGGGCTGCATCAAAAGATGTATAGTGTCTAGATCTAGGGAAGTCATGGTTCCTCTGTATTCTGCTTTGGTTAAACTTCACCTAAAATAATATGTCCAATTCTGAGCACGACAATTCAAAAGAGATATTGACAAGCTGGAAGGTGCCCAAAGGAGGGCAACTAAAATGATCAAACGTCTGGAGACCATTCATTCCTATGAGGAGCATCTTAAAGAACTGGATATGTTAGCCTGCAGAAGAGAAGGTTGAGAGGAGACATGATACCCATATATAAATATGTAAAATGATGTCATAAGGAAAAGGAAGTATGTTTGTCTTCTGCTGCCCTTGAAACTATGACTCAGAGCAATGGGTTCAAATTACAGGAAAGGAGATTCCACCTGAACATTAGGAAGAACTTCCTGACTATAAGAGTGGAATTCCCTACCTTGGAGTGTGGTGTAAGCCCCTTCCTTGGAGGCTTTTAAACAGAGGCTGGATAGTCATCTGTCAGAGGTGCTTTGATTGTGCTTTTCCTGCATGGCAGGGGGTTGGACTAGATAGCCCATGTGGCCTCTTCCAACTATTATTCTGCAATTCTATGATTCTATATACATACATAATGACATAGCTTGGAGATGAGACCCATGTCTAAATATGCAATTGTGTTTCATAGGGCTCATTAACAATAGGCTATGCAGCCTGATGTAAATCTGCCCCAGATTCAGATCCAGCATATTCATGGCTGGTCATGTGAGCCCCTATTCTGATATGACAGACACACCAGGTGATGAACAAGATCTGGCATGGGGCCCCATGGCTGACTAGGAGCAATGGCAAGGACACAACCCATCCTTGCTGCCCTGAGTCTTCAAGACCTGAGCAGTGCAGTTGATGATAGGGAGACAGGCGTCTCTCGTGCATGGGATTGTCATAAGTCAAAGTTGAGTTGACAGTAGTTAACAGCAAAAACAACAAGAACAAAGTTTGTTTTCTTAAAACAAGAATGTAGTGACTTGTCTAACAAACATTTTGAAAAATCCCATCCGTTCCCCTGTTTACTAATTTGGAATTTGTTATTGTTGTCCTCCAAAAAGAGGCTGAATAATGTAAACAAGCACTAAGCAAAGTTTTGAAAGCTTGCCCAGTCATTTGTGAATTGAATTGGATTGGGTAGCTCAAGTTTCTGAGCTAATTCAAAAGAATTTTCCAGTCTCTGGCGGGCAAGGGATTATAAATGGGTCTATCTGTCAGTTGCAGACACTTAGACAAATGACAATGTGAAGCTATGATAATGAATGTATTATCATCTGCTGTTATTCCAGAATAAATTTGTCCTCCCTTGCAGAATTCAAGAGAACTGCATAATTAAAACTGTTTCTCTCCCTCCCTGCATCCTTTGGCAATCCCCACCCACATCATCTTTGAATTCTGCCCCAAGTATGTTCTGTGTTCACAGACAGTATTAGAATGTGAGGAAATGGGATTTTGATGTCCCTATGCCAAGCGTGTAGAAGACATATAAAAGGTGTCTCCATGGACACATGCAGTTTTGTTACCACTGGGCAACTGTTAACGTCTCAGTACCATAGGCAGTGCTCCTTTGGCTTGCTGTAATTCTTGTCTTTGAGCATTTTAAGCTTAAAACCTGGAGAGATTACTCCCAGAAATGGGAAACGACGCTTCTGGAAAATTTGTTTCTAAAGAGTTGTAATAAGAGCTAATTGAAAGCACAGAGTTGTCTTTGCCTCCACATCTTGCAGATAAGGAGTAAATGTTATGGTACACATCAGGGGAGTGGTGGGTGGAGTGCTAACCAACAGAAACTGCCAAGTATATTGGGTTCCATAGCTTCTAGCATTCCTCACCATTGGTTATTATACAGATACCTTGTTGCTTTAGGCAGTACATCAATATCTGGAGGACTGCGCTTTGGCCTCCCAGGTTATATAAGGGAGATATGAAATTAATGACTGGAAAGACCAATAACAAAAGAATGCAGTGAAGCTCTATCAGCTTTAAGGGACACATTCCTTATCAGAGGTTAAACCTGAGACAAAAGTATTGTACTCTTATTAATGTAAGGTCACAAGCATTTACTAACATCACAGTTGATAGAGTTCCAGTGGATGTAACCTTGGCTTCTACTTATCCAGTGTTGATGGATACTTTTCCATTTGCACAGCCTAAGAATGTGGATAGGAGAGGTCTTGGAGAGGTGAGAGTCACCACATATGCTCTCAACCCTTGCCCTTCCAGGCCCATAAAACAGGCTAGAGGGAGACTGGTGCAGTGACCCAGGGAAGTGATTAATGTCTCCTTTTATCAGGGTGAGGTCCCCATAGGCCTCAAGGAGGCTGTGGTATGGCCTAGTTTCCCTAGTTGTCCCCAGGTTGAGAAACACTGCTTTATATTGAGAGAAAGGTGGGGTGAAAATTATGTAAATAAATTATAGTGCAAGGATGGGGAGGGGATTCTTTTGCTTTAACCTCCCAGCATACTTTTGCCCAATCTCAACTCTAAATCTTCAAGGTTTCTTACATTCCCTCTTTCCCACAGTTGGTTACTCAATACTCAAGAACCTTATTGGTTACTTCAGGGTTATTTCCAGTGTGTACACACACATTTCATGTCTGAAGTTATACATTTCCGAATCTTTCTGAATAATTAAGGAAACCCTCTGCTTACGAAGAGACAAGTACCATAGATCTGGATGGGCGAATTTCATTTTGGGATGTCAGATAATTATTAGCCTCACTTCCCCAATTCATTTCTCTACTAGGATACTGTAATGTCAATCTAACTCCCAGTGAATATATCACAAGCCCCATGGTGTTATCTAAGAAGTTTGAAAGCAAGTATCAAACTGTTTCCTTTAATAATGTCCACTAATCTACTGAGCGCTTGTTCAGTTTATTCTCCGTTCCAATGTTTTTTTTCTGTGTGCTAAGAGCACAGTCATTTTGTTTTCAAAGCAAGTCATTTCCTCAGAAGCTAAAGGAGTTATGCAGCTCTCAAAGAATTCATCAACCTTTGCCCTTTAACATTTCTGCACCACCAGATTTTTGAAAGAGTTTTCAATTAATAAAGGGTTAGCTTCTTAGCAGTGAATACAAATGGAGGAGCCTGCAATTAATAGATAACCTAAAACAATGGTTTTAATAGGCTATGATAGAGAACGTTTAATATGTAAGGGGATTTTCTTAGTTTAAAACAAAACAAAAGCCTGAGCGACTGTGGGTGAGATTAACAACACGCATCAAGGGTATGGCATTGTTTGAGCTGAAAAGAGGCACACATGTGTAGATAGTTGATAATGCAGATAATCATTCATTTGTATATCACCCACTTTCATAATGGGAGAGGGCTACAAGTTCCATTTGTGCTTTTTCTATGCGGTCTGAATTAGATAGGGAAATGATTAATTACTGAGTTATATTTCTTGTCAAGTCATGAATAAATATGTTTAGCATCAGTATAGCTGTTTACAAACAAGAAAGTCACATACTTGCCAAAGATTTGATTAAAAAATCCCCCAGCATTGAATTCATCTCAATATTCTCTGTAGGAAAGATCTTTACATTTGTATACTTTGGCATCTTGTAATTAAGCGGCTCTTAAATGTTTTAATTAGACCAAAGGGAAGCTGAAATGTCTTTTGCTGCACTCTTTTAAACTCTCTTGCAATGACAACCAACTTGGGTTAGGTTTGTATTACAGACTGATTGACCACACAATTTGGTTTCTGCATTGCCTGGCTGTGCGTTTCCCTCAAGCTGCAAACACCTGTCCTGCATCTTTATAGTCAAACATAAATGTGGAGAAATATTGGAATGGAAAATACTGGCTTTACATGCAGGAAATCCAGGTGTTACCTGTTGTCAAAGTTGAAAAACATTAGTTTATTGCAATGGTTCTCAACCTTCCTAATGCAGCGACCCATTAATACATTTTTTCATGTTGTGGTGACACCCAACAATAAAATTATTTCCGTTGCTACTTCATAACTGTAATTTTGCTACTGTTATGAATTGTAATGTAAATATCTGATATGCAGGATGTATTTTCATTCACTGGACCACATTTGGCAAAAATACCTGATACGTCCAAATTTGAATACTGATGGGGTTGGGGGGGGGGGATTGATTTTGTCATTTGGGAGTTGTGGTTGCTGGGATTTATAGTTAAACTACAATCAAAGAGCATTCTGAACTCCACCAACAATGGAATTGAACCAATCTTGGCATACAGGTTTTGGTGGGCATTGACATTGAGTTTTGGAGTTGTAGTTCACCTACATCCATGGAGCCCTGTGGACTCAAACGATGATGGATCTGCACCAAACTTGGCACAAATACTCAATATGCCCAAATGTGAACACTGGTGAAGTTTGGGGAAAATAGATCTTGACTTTTTGGAGTTGTAGTTGCTGGGATTTATAGTTCACATACAATCAAAGAGCATTATGAACCCCACCAAGGATAGAATTGGGCCAAACTTCCTACACAGAACCCCCATGATCAACAGAAAATACTGTGTTTTCTAATGGTCTTTGGCAACCCCTCTGACACCCCCTCACGACCCCCATCCCCGGGGTCCCGACCCCCAGGTTGAGAAATGCTGGTTTATTGGATTACAACTCCCCGAATCTCCTGTGGACAAGGCATTGAAATGTCTGCCTTGTGGATCTTGCTATCTTAGTTGCTATCCCTGTGTATTTTCCCATTTAAATAAAATACCAATCAAACTCAGTAATAAGTTTTCATCAATCAGCAGTTTGGATTAAACATAGAAGACATTTTTGAGAGTTCTTTATAATATGCTGCAACTAAGAGAGTGTATATGAACATAAGAAGGGGTTTGATGAATCAAACCAAAAGTGAGGTTAACACTCTGATATTGCGTCTCTGCTGCAGACAAGTACATGCCATAAGGAGCTCACAAGGAGAATGGGATGGCAAAAAGAGCTCCCTCCTTCTCATCAAGTGATATGCAAACACAAGCAAGCACACTGCTTTTAGAGGTAGCATATGCCCTTCATGGCTAGCACCCACCACTATCCTCCATGAATTTGTCCAGTTCCATTTTCAAGTTCTGTGTTGTTGGTCAATAGTCAAAACTAATTCCATAGGTTAATCTGGTGAAATGTTTGTTGTTTATATGAACCAAATGTCTCACCATTTCACCCTTTGAATATTTTGGATATCCTTTTGTCCTTTCCTCCATTTTTCTCTGTTTACAAGTCAATTCCAAATCATGGTGACTCAGTCATGTGGTTTTCTTGGCAAGCCTTATGAGAGAAAATAACTTGCCCAAGGCTACTTGATGACTTTCCGTGACCAAATGGGGATCCAAACCCTGGTTTTCTGATGCCCTGTTCCAACACTCGAGCCAGTATGCCATGCTGACTCACATATTTCCTTAATACAGGAGATTAATTATGTTTTGGAACAAGAGATGGCAAACCAGTCAGATGTATTTTTGCTGACTGACTGACTGATTAAACACTACAGTCACAATTAACATTGCATTGTTCCATTACATTGGAATATCTCGATGCAGATCACTTCAGATAATAACACCAACAAATTGTTCATTGTCTTGAAAGTGTTTTCAAGTGCACTGGCCCTGAATTACAAGTAGTGTTGTGCTCACCCACTGCGTCTGTACAGTCCCAGCCACGTAAAAGTGCCGATTTATACATTGAAAGTGAAGCAGAGAGAAAATGAAATTTACTTTATTTTCAAAAGGATGGGATCTAGTCCCGTTAGTCTCAGTGGTGTAAGGAAAGTGATTTTTTAAATCATTACGCATTGACATTGTTTGAAAGGTGAAGCATTACATTACTTGTGGCTCTCCAGAGGACCCTTTAGAAGTTATACTTGGCATAAAACTTGGTAAATTCCTATAAAAATGTCCTTAAAAGTAATTAGAATTACTTTACTTGCCACATTAACAAACTTACTAACTTGCAATGAAGTTCCCAGAAAATGGAGGTTACAATATTTGTGATTTATGACTTCTAAGCTCTGGAGGAAAGGTGTAGCTTTCACCCAAATGATAATTCCCAAACAGAGGATCGATCATATGAGCATCAAAGGGTACATCTACACTTCAGAATTAATGCAGTTTGACACCACTTTCACTGCCATGGCACAATGCTGTGGAATCATAGGTACTGCAGTTTGAAAATGTCTTTATCTTACTTTACCAAATAGTGCTAGCATCTCACTGAACTACATCTCCCATGATTCTGCTGCACCAAGCTATTCCAGTTAAAGTGGTGTAAAATTGCATTACTTCTTCAGGACTTCCAGTCCTTATCAGGCTTCAGAAATCATCATCTTTATGTCTAATGTGGCTGTGGTGCAGCCAGTTATAATGTGAATGCATCAGTATTTTTCTCCTCTGCAGATATGGACTAAAATGTTGCATCTGAAATGTGATTTGTTTTAAAGCTATCCAGCAAATTTACAAATATTATAGCTTCGAATTGGCAGTGATAAAAGGACTTCGAACTCATTACTGAGGCTGTGAGCCATCTAATACAGGCCATAATATGAGTTCTGAAGCTAGCACTTTACTTGCATAAATGTTATTACTGATCATTAATTTTTAAACTGTCACACTTATTCAATTTTTAAAAAATCAAATTAGTTTTATATAAGCCTGCAAAAGATAAAAATGAACATTCATCTTCCCAAAACTTTGCTCACAATGGATAGCCTTTAATATACTCAGCAAGTATGCTGGCAGTCCCTGCAGATTGGCATGGCAGGCAAAAGTTCTTACTAAGACCTTTTTAGTCAAAGCAGATATTTAAAGGGCCATATTTAATTTGCAAACTACTAGGAAAATTCTGGTTTTGGATTACAATTCCCAGTGTGCTGTCTAGTTGGTTGTGATAGCACTGTAATCAGAAGGGGGGGGGGGGGGGGGAATTCACAGCCTTAGAGTTCACCATGCAAATTAATATAAAGCTAGGTCCAGTTGTACTGGTCACTTTTCACCTTCTTACAAGTCCATTTATGAAAAAAGGAGCCTTTGTTATCTTGACATTTCCCACATTGGTTTGAGATATTCTGGAACATTTTTGACGGCTTATTTGAGATTAGATACCATCTGTGTCTCTTATATACGTTTTCTTTTAAATTACTACATATATCTTTGGCACACATTTTTCCATGAACATCATGCCCCAGATTTTGGGCTCACCTTATAATGTACTATTTTACAGTTTCATCTTATGCCTCTAATTTCAAAAGCAATTCATACATTAAAAAAGCATGGTCATCATCTTTACAAAACTCTAAATAAAACTTATTTTCTCCATTCTCTATGGCTGTATCTCTTATATCTGTAATTTAAACATTTCTCCAAGAATCTACCATCTCTCTTTTTCTAATAACTCATCACATGCCTTTTTGAATGGTTGAAGTAGCTCATTTTCAAATTTCTTATAATATGCTGCAGAGACTCCATCTGGGCCTGGCATTTTTCCAGATTTGATCTTTTTAATTGTTTCAGTAAGTTCCTTAGCTGTCACAAACCCATTCAGTCTTTTCTTTTGTTCTAAATGTAATTTATCCACATGGAATTTATCCAAGTAGTTTTCCAATATGAGATTTGCTCATTGCCTCCTGACTGACTGCCTTCCAATGATGATGATGATGATGATGGTGATGGTGATGATGATGGTGATGGTGATGGTGATGGTGATGGTGATGTTTATTTATATCACACTTTTTCTCTCCATAAAGAGACACAAAGTGGCATATATTAAAAACATTTCAATACCATTTTAAATCTACAAATATACAAACATTAAAACAGAATTAAACATCATTGATATTTTAAAAATTCAGTTAAAATCCATAAAAACATGTTAAAAACTAAAAACCACAGCACTCCCTGACTTGATCTTCAAAACCTTCTTCTTTAAAAGACTGCTGGAATAAAAAGGTTTTAGCCTACTGCCAGAAGGACAGCAGGGAGGGGACCATTCTGGCTTCACTAGATCTATCTATCTAATATTCCTCAGGTTGTTATTCAGACAGGTTGTTAAGTAAGAAAAAATTTAAGAGCAAACCGGGGGGGGGGGGGGGGGGGTTGATTATTTCAACTGTTTTAAGTGTTTAAAATTATTTTAATTGATTTCTGTATTTATTTCTATTTCAAGAATTAAATGCTATCAATTTTAAATTGTATTGTCTTTTAATGACATTGTGTCTCAATCAAGATATAAAAATGGAATAATAATCATAATACAGGCAGTCCCCAAGTTACAAACATCTGACTTACAAATGACTTATACTTAAGAACGGAGGTGAAACAACAGGAAATGGGAGAAATCTACCCATAGGAAGGGAAATTCACTCCTGACAGTGTTATCACAGAGAACTCAACTGAAGCTTTATCATCTATCTTTGTTTCTACATCAAGCCAAAATTTTCAAAATCCAATTAGACAGTGGCACAGACAGCAAAACAAACACCACAGGGGTGTTGACCCTTTCCTGTGATATTCAATGCTTTTATATATATATATATATATATATATATATATATATATATATATATATATATATATGGGTGGTGATGACAATGATAACAATATCTGAAATATTTGGGACCAGAACTGTTTTGTATTTTATATTTATTTATTATTATTATTTTGGATTCCTTGTATATGCATATGCATACAATTGAGGTATCTTGGAGACAGGACCCAAATCTAAATGCATTTTTTTTCCAAATCTCATCGACACATTGCCTGTAGGTAATTTTATACAGTATTTTTATAATTTTGTACATTAAACAAAGTCTGTGTACATTGAACCTTCAGAAAGCAAAGATGTCATTATCTCAGCCATCTATCTAGATAATTTCAACTTTTGGAGGATTTCATAGAATCATAGATTTGGAAGAGACCTCATGGGCCATCCAGTTCAACCCTTGGCCAAGAAGCAGGAAAATTGCATTCAAAGCACCCCCAACAGATGGCCATCCAGCCTCTATTTAAAAGCCTCCAAAGAAGGAGCCTCCACCACACTCTGGGGCAGAGAGTTCCACTGTTGAACATCTCTCACAGTCAGGAAGTTCTTCCTAATGTTCAGGTAGGATCATCTTTCCTGTAGTATGAAGCCATTATTCCATGTCCTAGTCTTCAGGGCAGCAGAAAACAAGCTTGCTCCCACCTCCCTATGACTTCCCCTCACATATTTATACATGGCCCTCCAAGTTTGTATTTGTGACTATGCACTAGCACCATAAATGTCACTTCCCTACCTCTTCCCTCTGAGCTTCCTTTTGCAGTTTTCTGGGGGGTAGTGTTGTCTTTGGGCAGTTTGGCTGATGGGAGCAACACTGACATTGTTGGATATTGTCCCCAAATCCACATTTTCAGAAGTTTCCGCCCATCAATTAAAGAGTGGTTTGACCTAGATAGGCAGAAACCACATTTCGTTCTGCACAGGGAATAACTGTCAAAGACGTTCCTCAGGTGACAAAGTGCTGGAACTCCCAATTCTCTCAAAAGCTGGTGACTAACTGCTCCTCTCTGTTTTCTTTCTGGTGGGTGGATATCAAAAGTAAATGTTTTGACAGGTCCAGTAAGCAAATAGAGCATATATTTAAGGAGTGTTACTAAACACAGAATTAAGTTATTTCAGGAGGAGATTTTGGTGTACCTGTCCACTACCCTAAGGAAAATATGGAACTCTGCTTATAAGTAGACAGCAATAAATGCCAGCCCAAAAAAAGACAAAGAGAAGAACTTTGGGGGTTTTTAGAGCTGTCATTTTCAGAAAGTAAGAGAAATTGTTCCAAGAGAATGTTATTTTGCTTTTCCTTCCTATACTTACAATTCTGCACTACAATGTTTTAAAAACACCACTGTCTATTTTGTACAAAGATGCAATCAAGAAAAATAGTGGCATCCAAGAAACACAAACATTTGCTGATATTCTAGATCTAGAGCTGTAGGTCCGGCACAGATTTGAAGATACATCTCCTGGTGTTTCATCCCCAAAACCCACCTTTTAAGCAAAGCACTCTCTCCAAACATGGCTATTATCTCATAGTTGGAGAGCAGAGGGGCTCAGGGAAGATGTGGCCTGTAACAGGATGGTAAAAATCTAGAGAAATCTGCAACCTGTTGTTTATCGTTGCTTAAAGTTTGCAACCCTAAACTTGTTTTATCCTCAGTGCCACTTTTATTTCTCAGATCATTTTGTAATTCCAGTTGAGTTGTGCCAGACTAGAGCTTTCAATATATTTTAAAGTCAGGAGAAGTAATGGTTGAGTACTGTGTGGTGTGTACTTATGCTGATGAAATAATATTTGACTTTTACTTTTTTTTAAATGATCTTTTCCCATTTAGCATAAATCATCAAAACAAACAGATTCAGGCAGCTTTCAATATCTGAAAGGTTGGAAGCTAGGTAAAATTATGTTTAGCAAGGTGTTGCCATTAAACATTTAGGTTTAATGGGAATACGTTTTATGTGGTTGTGTCTTATTTACCATAGGTCAGGAATTGCCTTCTATTAATGTCTGCAGAATCTAAATTTATATCTTGAAGAAGTCCCACTGGACTTACTGCGATGGAGAGGCAGATCCTTCCCATTACACCATACCTTAACACTGTTGCATGGCATCTCATTTTTCAGTGTCTGTGTCTTTTTACAGGAAGGGACACTTTTGCTGCCCAGTTATATGTGTCTAAATGTGCCTAAGTTTGGAAACAATTTGCTTTACTGCTATTCAATATTACAATTACAGATTCATTACCTAGAGTCACAGGTGTATAACTGGTCTATGCTCAGTAGTAGTTCAAAAACCTCAATCCAGCACAAGAGCCAGCCACTACACTGGACAAAGAAGATCCTTTTGGTTTTTGAATAGGATACAAAAAGGATAATTTTCCATAGTGTTCCCTCCTGTGACAATTAGAAGTAGGACATTGGATGTAAGTTTTTGAAGCAGGCCCACTTGGTACTAGAAGAAGGGTAGAAACATTATCCTCCTTGCACCTCCGGCATCCAATCTAGTGGCTGCTTCTTAAGGGGTGTGTCAGGCCAGTAAAAAATTACTTATGACCTCATCACATGGACTTCTGGAAGTGTCCTAGGATGCTTCCTCGAAGGAGTCCCTCAGACGAGATAAGGCTACTTCTGGCAGGACTCTGTAAAGGAAGCATTGTGACAGTGTTCTAGGATGCTGGCCAGAGAACATGAGAGGCTCCCCATGTTTGATTAAATGGAAAGGGAGGGTGGGGAAAAGCTGCGATGAATTCCCCCATGTGATGGGGATGTGGTGCACGGGTTGATGGTTTCCCCCGCTGCCACACAGCTTCGCCACTCTGCCTGACAAATCCCCCACTGTCACCCGGCTTTAGGATCTCAGTGTGATGAGACCCTTAGCGATGCAGATACGATTCACTAACCAATCTAGGACTTCAGCAACTTTTTAAAAGGCAATACTTTAGTACAGAGCTTTCCAAACTGTGTGTAATGACATGTTAGTGTGTCGGCTGCAATGTGTAGGTCTGTCCCAAATGTAATGAGTCCCCTCATTACATCATTCGGGATGTAATGAGTCCTGAATGTAATGAACCTTGAGTCCCTTTCAGGGTTGAGAAGGGTGGAATGTAAATATAGTAAATAAATAATGAGAAACCTTTGAGTCTATGTGAAATGAGCAATAATAATATATTTTAAAAAATATAAATTAATTTTTTTCATGAGATACGTTGTGTCCCCAAACATTTTGTTATTATAGTTTGTGCATTTGTCCATATCTCTTATAAGGGGTTGGTATGACCTCAGGCTTTCTAGTAAAACTGAATTAGGTGTTGTGAAATGATGCATGTGTTAAATGTATGTCACCAACATGAACTGATTGGAAAGCTTAGTATTACTTAATGCAAAATAACTCCTTTCTGATAGCTAAAAAGCAGTCTATTTGTATGTTACTTTTACACACACACACACACACACACTATCTATCTATATTAACAGTGGACAAAATAATTCCCTGAATGCTTCCTTTCCAGATGTACACCCAAATTATTAAATAAATAAAAAGGTTTTTTTACTAAAAACATTGACATCTTTGTCGTAATACTTCTGAAATAAATAATGTTGGTACATCTCTGTCTCTCTCTCTCATATATACACCCTGATATATAGGGCGATCAAGTAATTTTGTCACTTTTAACAGGTTACTTTCAAGCTCTGGAAATTACTAATGTTCTTTTCAACGAATCTGAGAAGTGACAAGATAGTTGAGCACTGCTGTCCCTTCATCGGCTGTCTTTTTAGAGAGCTTGGATTGAAGCAAAAGTGTCTATCAACATTGACAGGTGTCACTTGGCCACATATCATGTCCAGCTGAACTTTATGATGCCATGGGAGGATAGCCCTTTAGCCTCTTTGCTAGTGCAGCAGACGCCTATGGCAATTTGGCTACAGGAAGCTCTTCTTCAGCTGTTATTGCTAGCAGCCCCACACCACAAGTCCCAGCAGCCATGATTATATTGAGCATTCTAATCACTGCACTGATTATACCAATTATACGGTAGGGCACTGATTATATCATACTGAGCAGGGACTGTGGCTCACATACTAGTCATTTCATTACAAGGTTTGCCTGGTATTGCGGCCAAGTAGGAAAATAAGCTATTAATTCCTGAGTCTCTCTCCACATAACATTTCCACTTTTTGGGGAGAGAGAGCAAACTGGAACCAAGAAAAACATTTCAAGTAAATTCCATGGAGAGCCAAACTGGGCCATTCAAATTGATAGCCAAACGGTTCCTTGCAACTTTCTGCTTCTAATGGGATTCGTCAGAACAACCCTGAAACACGAATGTATTTCAAGGAAGCAACTCATTTGCGTGTCTTGCTTACAAACAACAGTTTTTCCACATCATTAACTTCAGTGGCGGATGCCAAGACACAACTGAGAATTGTATTTTATTTGCCCTGGCAACGTTCTGAAATTGTTAATGTCAAATTTTTAAAAAACAACAACAATATTGGAGTCAGTCTACAAAACGTCATGAAATAGAATAAAATCATGAAGAGTAATGACTTTGGACATAGGGAGGATTCACAATAAAATCAGTCTCCTTGCAATGCCAAAGACAAGGAGAACTAGGAATTAAGATTTACTGGATATTCAAATGTCTTCTCTTTAATAATAATAAGAATCATCATCATAATTTTATTTCTTATCCACCTCTCCTTGTGTCTCGAGGCATTACAACATTGCACCATCTTTATTGCTGCCACCTTTGATTGTGTTTTTATTTTAAAATCAATCTACGATAAGCATCTAGAAACAGATTAAAACTATTCATTGCCTCATGCTAATGACAGAAAATTAATGTATATTATATTCCACATTTAGAAATAATGGAGCCAATATCAACTTTATAAAAATAGAATCCAGTTGGCCCTCTGTACAGATTCAACAAACCCCAGCTCAAAAATATTCAGACGGAAAATGCCAATAGCAAACTTGGATTTTGTCATGTGTCAAGCATTATGCTGAAAACTCCATCACAGACTCCCACCATTCCATAGATCTTTGGGCTCTCTTCTGCCCTCATTTGAGTTGTTCACCATTTTATCAAAGAGATGCCATTTCAATAGGCGATTGTACATGATGGGACATCAACTGAGGTATCCTGGAATCTCACCCCCATGATTAACAAGGCTCCGGTGTATCTCCAAAGAATCCAGACAGGCCTTTATCCCAGGAGAATCCACATTTTAAAAAGTGGATTTTCCTGGGGGCTTGTCCACACCCACGCTTTCTGGGGTGGGTATCCAGACGTTCTCTCTGGTCTAGGCCAAGAGAATGTCTGGAGTCCCTAACCCCTCCCCCAAAGCCCCAGATCCCTTAGAAAAGTAAAATAAACTTACCCGGCCTCCACTGCTTTATTGTAGCACCTCTCCCGGAGCATAGAAATGATGTGCCTGGAGATGGGGGGAGGGTTTCTTCTGAAACATTGCCTACAACACCTGGAATTCATGGCAGCCTCCCATCCAAGTACTATGTGGAACTGACCTTTGTGGCTTCTCAGACCAGACTGGATCTAGAGCCTTTAGAGTATTGAGACCCTACTACCTCTTAAAATTGTTTAATACAATCTCATGTGGCAGACCAGCAGGCCTTTTTCCTTCAATATATCAACTGATACTAAACTTGTGCTCATTGACTGCAGCAGTTTCTTTCTTTTCTAGACGTTTTCTGCTGACTAACTATCAATAAGTTGTGGATTGTCATTGGTTTACAGACCCCTACTTTGATTAGCACTGGTGCTGCTTCCTCCCAATTCCCAGGGTAGATCTAGAAAAACAGCTTTGATGATGGTATGAAAAACTACTTTGTGTTCCAAGTGAATCATCTGGGCCATGCCAGTTAACTGGTTAATGTGAATAAATTAAACTTGGTATGACCAAGTGCATCTTTTAGTTGAGGCATGGGGAAGATGGAAGAAATGGTCATGTTAATTTACCTTGCATGATAACTTTTTAGTTTTCTCTTACATTCTGAAAAACCGTGCCAAAGAAATAAAATAAACTGCTAATTTTGCTTTTTGCTCCACAAAGCTGATGTTCCATTTTTTTTTATTATTGGTATTCTCTCTCCACACTGATGAATTCCTACTGTCCTCTAGTGGATGTTCTCTGAAATTGTAAGGAGAATGTCCGCTTAAATCTCACATTCATCTGAAACTGTTGCAAACGGTAGCATATTTTTGGAAGAAATGAATAGGCCAACCAAATTCTAACATGTTGAAGCTGATGTTAAAACAAAAATAAAACGTAATGCTTAAGCATCCTCAAATGTCTTCAAATCCCACTCTTAATCATTGTTTTGTCTCTGGGGGGCCATCAGCAGTAATAAACTCTTTAATATTTGAGGAGAGGACCTCAGGTACCACTGAAGGGTTAAGCCAGGCATGTTTGCCATGGAAAGATAGGAGTGCTCACCATTCATTGAGGCACCTGGAGGTATAAAAAAGGTGTTGTCAGATTTCAATCACAGCAGGCTTGAGGCAAGTTCTCTCCAATATGTAGCTTTTAATTCACTGCAGACAAGGCTTTACTGACAGTTGCTGAGCAGCTTGTTTCAGCTAAAATAAATGGATCAAGCAGCAGAGCAACCGATTACCGCAAGGTCAGGCAAGCGATATCTGTAATTTTAGAATATTGTTTATAAAGGAAGGCTTTGTTGTTTTTGCACCCTGAGCTGGCGTTCTTTTAATGGAGACATCTGACTCCAGCAGTAGATGAAAAAGTAACCCGGAAGATTAGCTTTTCCTATTGCTGCAAGATTAGATAACATTTAATTTGTCTTCAAGAGAAGCATCTCATAAAGAGAACATTAGCAGAAGCTTTGATTCTTGGGATCTAAGGACTCTTGTTAATTAGCCCCTTCAATTACTCACGTGAGAACATGTGTGAGAGGGAAAGGGAGGGAGAAAGATTATTATTTCACCACTTATTTTTTTTAAAAAAATGTTTTTTACTTTACTACTTTATTGAGCATTAACAGTTTTCTATCGAAGCAACCAAGGTTACATCCAAGCTTGCAGTTTATTACCTTTAATTCAGTGTTTATGCCACCGTATGAATTAATCTGTTTATCTGGATTTGTGGTCTAGAAACAGCTGGGGTTGTTTTCCTCTGTGTAGTACTGATTTTCCTCTCCATCTTGTGCTGCTGAGACTAAACCTAAACGTATGTGAGGATAATGTGTGTGCCATTGTGTTGTTTGATGTTTTCTAGGAGGGTTGCAAATGAAACAAATCCTTTTGAAAACCCATGCATTCCCTCTGCCTTGACATACCCAAATACTTTTAGCCATTGTATACAGTATTCAATTCGCTGAGATTCAAAGGATACCTCATAGACAAAATAGCAGCTGCATCAGACAGCCAGGCATCTACTGTATAGATTTCTAAATGAGTTATCTGTGTGTGATACAGCTTTTCTTTTTTTTTTACCTTTGAAAACACATGTGATATCAAGATACTGAATATGGATCTGACAGGCTCAAAGTGTGGGTGTATATGTGGGTGCTAACAGTGAATTATATGTATATCCACATGAAGATGCACACCGGAGTAGCCATGATATATGCCAAAATTAGAAGAAGAAAAAACAGCTTCTGAGTCAATTTGGAAATACAGTGTAGAAGAGAACAGGGCATGAGATAAAAAGTTCCTCCAGGTAGTGAACAACTGTTAAATAAATGTAGGTGTAAACATGCAAAAAATAAATGTATAACTTCTATTCTGAGAACATCTTTGCTCCATTTTTACATGTAAGAGACCAAAAGAGACCCTCTTTAAAGGGTAACCATTTCTAGTAGCCATATTGTTCTATTGCAGCAAAAAAAAAAAAAAAAAACAAACCCTAGGAATCATATGAAGCCCTTTCAAGAGTAACACATTAATTTTGTCTTAAGCTGTCATAGACTTTGGTCCATTTCATTGGATGAATTGGTATCCTTAATAATAGGGTAATGCAACTGTTGGAATGAAGTGTACCAACAAGAAGACAAAAGGGGAAATGAAATACAGAAAAGTGAGCATGACAATTGCAGCCATTTGTGAAGCAGTAATTGGTGATAGCATATTATATCATTAGTAAGATGCTGACTGACATCCTGTTGGTTAGTTTCAATTAGAATACACTCCTTGAATGGTGAGTCAGCAAACTGATAAATCATATTGGTTTAATGTGGTAATTCTCAGCCATTGGGTCCCCATGTGTTTTGGTCTACAACTCCCAGAAATCCCAGCCAGTTTACCAGCTGTTATGATTTCTCTGAGTTGAAGGCTGAAACATCTGAGGACCCACAGGTTGAGAACCACTTGTTTAATGGATTGATTCTATCTGGGACTAACAATAGAATTTAGACTGTGGTGTGCTATTAAAAACATTCCAATTCTTAATATGGTTGATACAAGTTCTTGTAGCATTGTCATTCAGTAGTTTCACATTGCAGTCCCTCAGGAAGACTGGTCTATTTCCTCATTTGGTGGTGAAGATGATGGTAGTGGTGATGATTGATGTTGCCCTATCAGATGTCAGATTTGCGTCCATTTATTATTTTTCACAGGGACTGACTTGTTTACCTTATGTGAAATGTAAAAGGCATTATTGGTAGAGGATGGCATAAATCCACCTGAAATATTATTAGGTGGATGCATCTTCTCCACACAACCTGCCTCTGCATCAAGGTGTCCATATATAGAGACCAGGAAGTTTTGTCCATGCCTCTCCAAACTCTTCAAAGTTTGCAGTAGTCATTAGAACACTATATGATCTTCACAGAATCATACATTTTGAAGAGACCATAAGGGGCATTCACTGGTAACTCCTGGCCGCTCCACTTGAGTCATGAAATGTTTAGATAGGAAAGGTGCTATATTTTCTATTTCATCCAATCTGTAATAGGAATATAATAATGACCCAGGTAAGACCAATACAGGTTTGACGTTAAGAGATTTAGCAAATGCTTACAAGTGTTCTTGTCCTCAACAAAAAGAGAGATGTCAAGACACCATGTTAAATGCTTAAGCCCATGAGATTTTCCACATTTTTGAACATTGTCAAAATTTGGCATAGAAGACAGTATGTGTGTGTATCAACCCCAAAATCCTGGATCAACTTATTCACAGGTTGAAAATGACATTTAACCCATGTTTGGTTGGTTATTTCAATGTCATATGTGTATTGATTCTAAAGTTCTAGCCTCAAGAGCAGTGGTTCTCAACCTGTGGGTCTCCAGGTGTTTTGGCCTACAACTCCCAGAAATCCCAGCCAATTTACCAGCTGTTAGGATTTCTGGGAGTTGAAGGCCCAAAACATCTGGGGATCCCAGGTTGAGAACCACTGCTCAAGAGTCTCCTCCTCAATGAGTCTCCTCCCAAGCCCTTGTGTTTCTGGCTGCTAATCTTCCCTCTAAACTAACTGCTCCATAAAGTTCATAACCTTCTATGGGATGGGATAAGGATGTGCAAAGTTAAAATGCTGACAAACTGCACCTCTTTCCCAATGTGTCTAGGTGAACTGTGCTTTCTGCTGAGAAGGGGTTGCCTTTAAATATTAAGCTACATCTTTTTGCCATCGGCTCATGGTTTCTTTTTGATGGATATTTCATGTCTGCTGTGTCAGGAAAAGCATGCCATTACCTGTCAAAGATGCTGGCCGCTGTACTTCCGACTAAAAGGCGGCTTGAAACATAAAGCCCAGTCTTACAAGTCAAGAGGTTTCAGTGGAAGTGTTAATCATTAATGTGCTGCTTGGAGCATCTTTTGCCATCTGCAAGCAGAGAGGCGCTGTTCCCAATGTCCATTTTGGGTCCAGGGTGCCTCAAATGCACGGGGGTATGTTAATATAGGCTTATTTGCAATATGCACTGTGTGGTTGTTGTTTTCTCTGCTGAGCAATTTTTCAGCCGTCTTCTGCTGCACACACAAAAACACCAAAATAAAAAAGCTGTTCATTGGCATACATTGTGTGATTGTTAAAAACTGTTGGAAGGAAAAAGGCAAAATCCGTTTAGGGCATGCAGAGGAACAATAAACTCTGTTCACCAATTTTTAGCTGAGTTTATAATTGAATCTCTTTACTGTTTGAACTGGTCTTTGGGCTTATTTATACGATTACACTAAAGCCCAAGATTAAATTCCCTACCTGATTCACTTTCTTATTGATTAAACTCATTCAGGCTCCTCTCTAATTTAACTTATTTTATTTATATTACTGTTATTATTATTAAAGCCCGGTGCACAAATGTCAATTATCCAGCAGTGAATCTTATTTCTCTTCTCTCTGTGTGTGTGTGTGTGTGTGTAGCTGGGAATGGATTAGAGAGGCTGATTAGAATTTAACTTGAAAACTGAAAAGCGTGTCCTTAAATGAGAGTGCCTGCATTAGGAATTAAAGTATCTTTATTTGGGCATAAAATCCTCTTTAATGATGTAAGAAAACTTTTTAAATAAAAGTCACATGGTTGATACAATGGCCCTGCACATTAGGCGTTTTTCTGTCTCTGAGTGAAAAAGGAAGATGAAGGTGGTGAGAAATCTAGATAAGAAGCTAAAGTGGGATCAAATTGTTATAACTGCCCTTTGTGAATACAGCCAGAGACTCCTCTGAAGAAATGGGTTAATATCTACAAAAGCTCATGCTGAAATGAGCCAGTCTCAAAAGTGCTACTACATTTCTTTTCCCACTATCCCCATTTCCCTTTATATTCTATATTAGGAACTCATTTCTGTATCTAGGGAATTCTTTTTACTGGCTTTCTTTAGATGTTATATTATCCATCTCCTAAGAAACCATGTTAGGAGAACCTAATATGCATGGCTACTTTCTCCTCCCATTTTCCATCTGTGCCCCAGGTAAGGGAATGCTTCCTGCTATTGTGGTTGCAGCTGTGGAGAGTCTCCCCAACCGATTGCTTGTTCAGATCTCATGGCAATATGTAGTTTGACAAGACTGGATGTTCTCTGTTAATTTGAGTGTATAACAGGAATGAAGAAGAGGGAATATGTATGGACACAGCTCATTAGCTGCTCCTCCAAACTATGCATTGCACAATCAAGTAATGTGGTATCTGAACATCCTTATTTTTTCTGTTTGCAGGGAGTATGAAGGCTAATTTTCATCCTCAAAAAGAAAACAAATCCAGACTACATTTTGCAAAAACAGTTTGGCATTGTTGAAATATTAAATCACATTGGCACATCATTTAATTAGTTATTTATTGGTGGCGGAAAAGTTAAGAAATTAGAAGATTATGACTTGAAAGTGCAGCTATGAAAGAACAAGAGAAGATCTTCCAAGTGTAAAGATATGTCATGGAGTACCAAAGTCAGGATTGTTTGCGCATAATATCTGTTTTCTGTGTATAATTATGAATCCTGGAGTAGTCGGTGCCTTCCATAGAACTACTTCCATCAGAACTCAAATGATTTTATTCTCTTCCCATCAGTTTTTGTCATTGTCCAGGATTGGCAACCATACATGGTCCTGACTTTGATGCTCCATGATGGTCTTATCTCAAACCTTCATAGATGCCCTTCCAGGTCCTATTCTGATTCCTTGATTACAGCTTCCATCTTGGTTTTAATCTCTTTGCCTCCATACTACATACTAGCATCCTATGACATGGAATGTCAAGAGAAGATAATGAACAATAGTGTTATCTCACTATACTTTATACATTCAACTGAACAAGCCAATGAGAAAGGAGGGGTTGAATATCTTCATTGCATGGTGATTCAATTTCTAGATGAATCTTAACCTTTCTTATCTTCAGACAGAAAAATGAATGGGAAATATGAAAGTATAGTCATGAAGCCCATATTCAAAGCCAATGGGGATTTCACAGAATCTCACAATTAAGCCACCGGGGGGGATAAATAAAAAGAATAATATATTCCATCCCACAATTTCAAATGTGTGTGCACTCTTTCAAGTCACCTATAGGCTTATGATAACCCCATGCATTTAATAGGTTTTTCCTAAGTAAACAAGACTCAGAGGTGATTTTGTCAGTTCCTTCCTCTGAAATACAGCCTTGAGCACCTGGCCTTCATTTGCAGTCTGCCATTCAAGTACTAACCAAGGCAGAACCTACTTCACTTCAAAAGTTGAAGCTGTTTGGTGGATTTAGGGTAATACTGCTCTAAACCTATAACCAAAATTTGACTTGTTAGTTGACTGTGATAATCAGTTCCATCTTCACCTCCAACAGATGCTTCATGTTGTTTGATTTCCTTTTCCTCTGAATACACAGCAGTTTAAGTTACCAAGCAGCAGCCTTTCCATAAACACACCTATTACGAGTTATGCCCATGTAACCCTAGCTTCTCCTGTCAACAAGTCTTTTAGAAATATTCAGCTGTAATTCACAAATCTTTCCAGATTCCATACTGATTGTCAGTATTCCTTACAATCTTTTCATAAGAAGTTAAAATGTTAATGAGTGTCCCATAACCTCTTATTTTCTCAGTACCTATCTCACTATGTTTATTCACAGGTAGCAACTTATTTTAGTGAGTGACCAAGGAGTCTGGACAAATAGTACTGAGACACAATTTAAGAGGAAGCTATGGTCACCTGCTAAAATGTACCTGATCAACATGTAGTTTGGATGTACTCAAAAGAACTTCCTTAATGTTGGTTGTGATTATGCAGAGCAATTTTGATTGAGTGGTATCATAGACATCACAGTTATGCGTTTGTGGATATGTGTAAGTAGAGAACAGCTTTCCTAGAGCTACATTTTGTATGATCTGACATCAAACAGGGTAACTGCTTCGTAAGATAGGTACAGAGGATCCCAGTGTTTTGAAAGTGATAAATATGCTCTTTCCGCCCTAGTGGGACTTATCAATTTATCTGTTTTGATAATTTTTATTGTTGACTCTCAATGTTAATTATGAGTGATTTTTTTTATCAAGTCAGGACAAGTATATTACCTCTCTGCCCATGCTGCTTTGAATGTGCCAGTGGTTAGAATCCAGTTGTACAGGTGTTCTAACTGAAAGATAAACTAAGAATATCTAGCTTTCTTACTTCCCTTTCAGATTGGTTTAATTCAAGTAATGTACTACATGTTGTTCTTTTCACTATAAATGTTGCTACTAACCAGCGATAGCATGATTTTGAATTTCACTTGTTACAAGTCTCCATATAAGAGAATATATTGGCCACTGTTACAGCTCACTGGTTTTAGAAAGTATTAAACCAGTCCTGTAAAACGAAGCCCTTGATTAAGGGGCATGCCTCCGCTTTATGAATGTCTAAGACGTGGGATTCCATCTGAAATTCAGGAAAGACCTCTTTATGAGACTACTCAGTGTGGTATGGTTGTGTCTAAGCAAAAACTTCCTATTGCATTTAGATTTCCTTGTGGACCTTCCTTTTTCACTCTTAAGGGTACAAAATATGTATGGGTGAGCTTTTTCATGGACACCCAGAGTATAGCTATTATAGCCTTTGCACAATAGCCTTATGATTCTCAGTTTAATGACAATAACAATCTGTTTTGTCTGTCCATTATCATAGGATAGGGCAGGAGTCACATGTTTTCCTTGTTTGGAGACATAACTACTGTCTCCTAGTTCAACATTTGAGCAGTCCTGTTTAGTAGTGCTTGCCTACACAGGAGAGGAAGTATAATATAGAAAATACCACAAAATAAATAAAATGTTCACATACATTGTGTGTGTATGCATGAGAGAGAGAAACTTTCCTTGGCTCTTTCCTGTTTCCAAGAGAACATGGCTAGATACTCTAACTCCTACCCTTGAAAGCCTTGAAAGTATTTGGTGATAGCAGTTGAGAGAATAAAGTTTTATATGCGTGTGTGGTGTTGGTGTTATTGTAAGTTTCAAAATGGAGCTAGTACAGGAGATATAATTACCAGTCACGAATTATATTGCACATTACCCAGTAGATGTTCATATGACTTTTGCCCAATCCCATTCCATGCAGCAATTTCAATAAGCAATAAATGCACAATCTAGGGGAAAACATCCAGGGGAAATACTACATTTGCAACAGTACCAAATGCAGTGCTTCTAAATGTTGGAAATGCAAATCGTCCCATCAAAAGGTTCATCTAATATGTGTGTATTCAGCAACGAAGCAGAATGAATACACATTACCAAAATAGATTTAACCAAAAACCTCTTAAGAGCCCATTTTCCCTGAGCAATCTTAAGTCAGAAAGTATAGGGTGTTTTTTTTTTTTTACTAATGTCCATACTTAAAGCTCAGACCATATATTGCATGTTATAAAATGTTTTAAAGGCACCTTATGAATCTTCCCAACTTATTGTGGTTTGTCATTACTACCAACATTTTGTGCAGGCTGAAACTGCCTGACTTTCTCATAGGTACTCAGTTTGTTAACTTTTGAGAGGAGCATTCCAGATTCAAGTAAAAGTTTCATGATTTAATGACATCAGGGAACCCACCAGACATCTGGTTGACAGTGTATTGATTTTTCACCTTCAGGTTGAAGCCATTCTGGTCAATATTTTTGGTGGAATTGTCAACTGTGCCATTATAGCCAACGGCATCACCAAAGCCTGCCGAGAACTTGAACTGAAAGTGCCTCTGGTGGTCAGACTTGAAGGTGAGTTTATGGCATTCTTTCTATATATATTGTCTCGTTTCATTTGTACTGGACTCTGATTTTTATTTGCGGAGATGACTGACCACATAATGGAAAATGAGAGTCGGGGGTACTGTTGCACAGAGACTGTTGCTTCAGAGAACAGATGATAAGAAGAGCATTTCTGTGTGTTCTGGACCACTTACCCTGAAGCTCCTTAACAAAATTGTTGCCTTTGTATGAAGTGGAAGAGACTGCCTCTTCACCAGTACTGAAGCTAGAATTTGGCAGTCTTTTTGCCTCCTTCAAGTTCATGTATTGTTATTATTACCACCATTTGCCTTGGGACAGGCATCTCCAGGGCCTGAGCATCATTTTTGAGCACACTACAAACTACCTGCATTTACTCGTCTAATGTGCCATCAAATCTAATGCGCACCTCAAATTTCAAAACCCAGAAACCAAAAAAGTATTTGCTGGCTAATGTAACATGCCGCGGCAAAAAGTGACCTCTATAATATACCCATTACAGTTGCTGCCTGCTTACAATTCCATCTTTAAAAACAACTGTGTTGAAACACCAAAGCTTTACGCAATGCAAAAATAACATTGGGGTGCATCTATGCTGTGGAATGGATCCCTTTTAACTGTCTGAGTTCAGTGCTATGGAGTCATAGGGGCTGTAGTTTCACAAGGCCTTAGGCCTTCTCTGCCAAAAAGTGTGGATGCCTCCTGAGATTTGTAGATTTGAAAAGCTACAAATCCCAGGATTCCATAGCATTGAGCCCATGGCCATTAAATTACAGATGACATGCCTACAATAGAAGCCCCAAATGTTCCTGAAGCAGCCTATTGCTTTGGCTCAGCACTAAGATTTACCCTATTATATGACTCTAATGTGCACCCTAATGTTGGCAAGGTGATTTAGCAAAAAAAAAAAAAATCGAGTAAATGTACAATAATCACATGAGCCCCATCCTACACCTTGGATCCAATTCCATTGTGGAAATACATTAATTGGTTGGCTATTATAGAAACAGTGTACCTGACTTGAAAACCTTTGGTCTGATCTGACATTTGCTCTTGCAACCTTAACAAGTAATCTGAAGTTCAGTTTTCCCACAACAGTTCTCTAAAGAGAAAGCCTCAACATATTGTTACCTTTTCTTGAAAAATTCAACTGTTTGAATGAAGACTCAAAATTATAGTCTAGCCTTCATATGTTTTCTGCAACAGACACCTTAATTCCTTTAGACATTTCAACTAGGAGCTTCTTATCCATTCATCAAGCCAGTTATTGACTGCAATTAATAGCTTATGCTATGTAATAATCTATTGGCTCCACTCTAACAAATGGAGAGATACTTGTCTGGGCAAGAAGGATAGTTTCCAGCCTAAATCTTATCATTAACATTGTAGATCTTAATGGATCCTAAAGAAACCCATAGCTGCTATTGCACTAGGTTGGAAAAATTTTCTGAAGGGATATGACTTAGGCAAGACACATAATTGCCAAGTTGTATATTTTCACTGTTTTTCTGCTGGTCAGAAGGAGAACATATGAGTAAATGACTGCAGAAGTCTACTGAACATTACAGAAAGGAATAAGAAAACTATACATAGGGATTCTTATGCAACATCTATGTATTCTGCCTGTGTATAGGATATGTCACTGCAAAGTTAATCACAAGAGAATTGATGCCCTACCTTCAAGTTGTTTCTGACTTATGGCAACCCTAAGGTGAACCTATCACAGGGATTTCTTGATGAGATTTCTTCCTCTATGGCTGGGAGAGTGTGGCTTACCCACAGTCATGCAGTGGCCTTTCCATATCTAAGTGGAAATCCAAGCTCTCTTCTTCAGTCATAGTCCAACATTCAAACTGATTATAATTACTTTCTAACAGAAATGACAGGGAATTTCAGTTTCTCCTATACTTCTGTACTTTCTGTGTGCATCTTACATTCAGTGGTATCTTCGAGTCAAAGAAATACGGTGTTTTAGGCCATTGGAAATAACTTTTCTGATTCTTGGTGTTTACCTCAGCATCATGTGTGATACAGTCAACAGTTCACAGGCTTCAGGATCATTAATAATAATAACAATAACAACAACAACACTTTATTTATATTCCACCCTTCTCACCCCGAAGGGGACTCAGGGCGGATCACAGTACACATACACAGCAAACATTCAATGCCGCTTTGTATAGACAATACACAAATAGACAGAACAGAAAGGAAGTGTGTTGTTTCGACTCAGTGTCCTGTTGTTTTTGGTGCCAAGGAAGGTGAGTCCAGCCACAGGGGGTGCTGTTGCTCCATTCTCAATGACGAAGAGCCGTCAGGACT
Organism: Anolis sagrei; assembly: GCF_037176765.1. Taxonomy (NCBI): domain Eukaryota; kingdom Metazoa; phylum Chordata; class Lepidosauria; order Squamata; family Anolidae; genus Anolis; species Anolis sagrei. Next base: position 36,412,798 of record NC_090022.1, on the reverse strand, counting down.
TCCTCCTTCTTTTTGATCAACATAAAGTCAATCAGTTCATACACTCACTGTTTTATGTATGTGTATTTATTAGAAGTGTGCATGACTCAAAAGAATCTGTTTTCTTTGTCTTTACAAAAATTACATGACTCCCATTTTGATTCTAAAATGTTTTGGAAAAATCATAAGGGGTCAGGGTCATAACTATTACAGAGTTCCAAAGGGTCTTTGGTTTTTTGTCAAGTTATTCACACCAATAGAAACACTAACGGGGTTCCTCCCTCTCTCAGTTTTAGGGCTATTGTGATGAAACTTGTTACAATTGTAGCACACATTATTTAACTTTTCCAAAAAATTATAGGTGTTTCAAATTGTTAGTTTTTGTGTGGGCACCACTCATGTTTCAAAAATGACTTCGAATGTACAGAACATCTGAAATACAAACGACATTTGATGCACATATGACTTTTTTCTCAGTACTAGTATTTATGTATACTTTTTATTTAATCTTCCTTTAAAGTTTACTCTCCATAATCATATTTTCTTTGTTCCATATTTGCTTCTTAATCATATTTGTTTTGAATTCCCATGTTAATTTCAATGAATGCCATTTTTTTAAAATGGCCTTCATTGGTGGGGGGACAACAATGTAAAAATAAGTTGAAAGAATATAATTCTGAAGATGGCAAAAAGCCTGTGTTTTTGGTGCTTTCCATTTGATACATTACTCTAACAAGAGAGGTCATGATTATTCCTACAAATCTAACAGATTTGTGCCCTGGACCCCACATGCAATGTATTACAAATGTCTTGATGAGTAAAGTTTTAATCAGTCAGATCTGTCTTGATTTAGCAGGATTTTCTGGACAAATCTTTTCTTTTCAGCTGTATAATAATTACAAGCTGTTTTAGCAGTGGATAAAGGAAGGATTATTCTCCTGTTTGAAAATGGTAACTTTATAATTACATGTATTTACTTGCTTGATGGAGAGAAAGAGAGGGAGTACTTGATAACTTAGAAGCAGGATCATTTGTTAAGAAGCCCAAAGTAGCTGAAAAAAGCATATATCCTATGTTGTAATTTCAGTAGATGAAGCTATTTTTGTATTGCAAAAGTACAGCCTTTCTTTAAGTTATTACTCTATTTTGAAAATTTTATTTCACATCTAGTTTAAAAAGTACTGTATTCAACCTAGATGTGAATTTAGTGAACACAGTAAATTACTACATGTGATTACAAAATAATTTTACCAGTTTCTTATTTGTGTTCCAGGAATCTGTACTCCAGTCTCGAACTTCAGCCTGTGTATGCACACATTATACTTGGCACACATATATAATTGTGGTGCACTTCAGGGTTTCTACATTCATTTTAGTAAAGCAGTTGTTCTCAACCTGTGGGTCCCCAGATGTTTTGGCCTTCAACTCCCAGAAATTCTAACAACTGGTAAACCGGCTGAGATTTCTGGGAATTGGCCAAAACACCTGGGGACCCACAGGATGAGAGCCATTGCAGTAGAAGGAACAGTTCTAGCATCATTTTGATGTGTGTATATAATTTTAATGTGTGGGGTCCCTCCATTTGAATGACTATCATAGATAGAAGAGTTGCTCAAAGAACTGCTACTTAAAAGTGTGAATCCCAATCCCAAATCCCTTAGCTCAATTTTGAGGTCCTGAAAAAAATTGGCAGCAGTAAAAGCTTTCTGAATGCCACTTAGTGGCTGTTTTAGAGACTTACACAAATCTGTTGTATAATGTTCCAGTGTGACTCATAAAAAAAAAGAAAAATCACTCTGTTTAGCAAGCAAGCCTTGCAAATGCTGATTTGTTATCAGTAAATGATTGATTTTATGCCTATTTTATATAGCTATATACAATAATACCTTGACTTAAGAGTTTAATTTGGTCAGTGACTGAACTCTTAACACAAAACAATTATGTCAAAGGGAATTTTCACATTGAAATGCTACTAATCCATTTCGCCCCACCCACCCCTTTTTTTGTTGCATGTTTTTAAATAATAAAATGTACTTTATAAATAACAAATAATGTATAAATGCACATTCAGAATAAAAAAGAAAGATTGACTTTAAATGGTAGAAGCACAAAGCTGTGGCAAGGAAGCACATTTGAAGCAAGAAAATGTGTGTTGTCCAGTGTAACAGCAAGACAAAACCTTCACATTCACATGGAACAATAAAAAGAAATAAAGATTAATTTTAAAATGGTAGTAGCACAAAGTTGTGACAAGGAAGCACAAAGTGAAGAGGCAGAACCATAATTTTCTTCATACTGTACATATATCAGCCTCCATCTCTTGCTCCCTCTCTCTCTCTTCATGAAGCCAAACATACCAGGAATAAAAGCCACATGAAATCAACTAACCCAAAGTTCCCGAAAGCGGACAAGACCAAAGCAGACAGCAGTCTCCCAAATTGGACAAGAGCGGGAGGCATGGAGGCTGCTCCCTTGAAGCCCTAAAGCCCTGCTCTTTGGCGTCAGTGCTCCCTCTGGTGCTAGCTCTTCACTCAAAATGTTGATCTTATATCAAAGCAAAACTCAGGCCAAGCAACAGCTCTTAACCCTAAATGCTCTTAAGTTGAAATGCTCTGAAGTTGAGGTTCCACTGTACCTGGTGTCACGTAAAAATGTCTTGGGCAAAAAGGAGTCCTGAGTGGGAAAGTTTAAAAAGCCCTGGTAAAAGGAATTAAGGCTCCCATCCTTACAAAAGTCTGCCTTGTCAGATGTGTTTTCAGGAAGAGATAGTGAGCCCATATACATTAACCAAATGCAAGGCAGCACCAGAGGATCATGTTCTCCTACCTCTGATGGGCCAATCTTGACCTCAGCTCCGTGTATTGACATAATCCATACATGTGACAACCATGCACTAATTGCAAGATAGAGAATATCAGATACCTGCAACATTGTTAAATAATGGGTTTGAGAAATTACATGCCAAAAAAAACACATAGTCATTGAACTGCAGAAAACAAATGACTGAGTAAATCATAGGTAACCTAGAAAATACTTTTGAATGTATATTTTCCTTCTCCTTGACCTTGTATTCTTTTATGAACTGAAGTTGTTTTCTTATCCTATATGCCCATGAATAGAAAGAAGCACCAATCCCCTGTACTCTCTCCCCTGTGGCACTACTTCCGACCTTTTAGAATGCCAGGGTAGGAGAATAGCAATTTCCTCACCCTGGCCGGGCCCCTGGGATGACATTCATGGTTTCCCCTCTCCATGGAATGACCCTCCAAGTCCTGCCCTTGTGTGTATTTGGGTGTTCCGTGATTGCTTGCAGTGGTAGTTTGAATATGTTTTGAACTCCTGTGCCATACTTTTTCCTTTCCAATCTGTACCAAGTAGGTTTGCTATCTCAGGACTGCAGATGAATACAAGCCAAAGAAGATTGCTTACTGGCCCACTAACTGGCCCTCCATAATTTTATATGTCATTTCCATACCAGCAGAATGCAGAGTCTCTCTGTAGAAATCAGAGAGCTACAACGCCAAGCAATCTGGTATGAACCACTGGATAAAAATAATATTTCCTGCACAAAAAGTGCTGTTTTCTCCATGAAACAACCACGTATGACTTTTGTGCAGAATTAGTTCTAAATTGCAAATAAGCTTCAAAAACATTGTTGTTTTCTAAGATTTTCTTGGAGTGGTAGGAAAATTGTTAAAATTATTCAAGGATTCTTGTGAGAAGAAACTTATTGAAAAATTACATCCCTTCGTGCTGTTTCTTCCTAATACTACAGTTCTCCTCATTTCTTCCAGAGCAGGAGCAGGTGCATTTTTCCTATTTCCACTGAAGTCTAATTCCTGTCTTACCTTATTCAATTTTTCCTGCATCTCACCAGTGTTCATTATGTTCTCCTTTTACTGCACAGAGCTGTTAGCCAAATGCGTCTTTGAATCTCATCTACCCTGTGCTTTCTCCCCCATTTTATATTACTGTTAAATACACAGTGTCCTGCATAACAGATTGGCATGTTTTTCTTTTGGTTATTCTCCCATACATCTGGAATAAATACTTGGCAACATGTTTATATAGTTTGGGTACTTCTCTGAAAAGAGCAAAGATTATTTGATAGGAATCGCTTCATCCTTAATCTGTTCCAGGTGCCCAGCAGTGAACTTGCCTTCTGAAAGTTATGTGGGAAACTGTTATTTCATAATTGTTTGCAAACCAAGTTTGTTTGGAACACATCTCCTTGATGCATTTCACAAAAGGGATAGTCTTGTACGAGACTTGCCATTTGAGCACAAACTTTGCTATTATATCAAAGGACTAGGATAAGAAGGCAGAAAACTCTTCAATTTTCATGCATCTTCTCCTTTTAACACTTGTTTCAGTGCAAGTGAAGTGCAGATTATTCTGATAACTTGGCAGTGGGACTCTGTTTACAGTTCTCTATCACCATCCAGTGGCAGGAGGTTCGTTTTGGTTTAGTTCAGTAAGGGATTTTTTAAAATATAAATTTGAAAGAAGAAAAAACATTAAATTGCAAGTCCTATTCCTTGAGATTTCTAAGTAACAAATATCCCAAATTTTCTAACATTGTGATCATTCAGGATTTCAAAATAAGCTGCATTTATTATGCTGGGTGATTGGGTGGTTGGGTAATTGATTTTAATCATTAATTGATTTTAATGATTAATAATACCTGTTCCACAGAATTTATTAAAACATTCTTAATTTTTGTAATATCTTTAATATCTTTAAAACAATCTGTCCGGCTTGTAACAAAAATCAAGATGTTGAGAAATGTCCTGACAACAACAACAACAACAATAATCTTTATTTTTAACCTACCCTCTCTCCCCAAGAGGACTCAGGGCAGCTTCCAAAGTAAAAAAAAAAAAAAAAGGCAAACATTAAATGCCAATACTAAACATAATAGATGATTTACAGACCGGCAGCCAGTGTAGCTGCCGCAGTATGGGAGTGGATCACTCCCTGTACGGAGCTCCAATTAATAATCTGGCTGCTAGTCTCTGAATCAGTTGAAGCTTCTGAACACTCTTCAAAGGCAGCCCGAAGTAGAGAGCGTTGCAGTACTCTAGGCAGGATTAGACTAAGGCATGGCCAGATCTGGCTTCTCAAGGTATGGCTGCAGCTGGCGTTTTAATTTTAGTTTTAATTGTTTAAAGGTGTTCCTGGCCACAGCCAACACCTGAGGTTTCAGGGTTAACAATGAGTCCAGGAGCACACACAGACTGCGAACCTGTGTCTTCAGAGGGAGTGTGACCCCGTCCAATATAGACGGTAACCCTGTATCCTGATCCACCATCTGACTGACCAGAAGTACCTCTATCTTATCTGGATTTAATTTCAACTTGTTAGCCCTCATCCAACTTGTTAGACAATCCACAATGTGCTTATTTCACTGCAGCAAGAAAATAAATTTGAAGTTTTGTTATGCATGAAAACTTAGTGTTGCTTGTGAGAGATCATTTGACTTTGCAAGTCTATCTTTCCCAAGTTTTTTTTCTTCTTTTGGGGTTTTATATTTGTCAGATTGATTCAGCCAGCAAGCATTAAACAGAGTCTGAATAACCATCTGTCCAGGGTACTTTGTTCTTTTCCTGCGTGGCAGGGGGTTGGACTAGATGGGCCGTGTTGCTCTCTTCAAACGCTATAATTCTATGATTGTTTTGCACAAAGCTGACATATCCAATCTTCCCTTTTTGGTTCCAATCTTCCCTTTTTGGGCAAAGTCCTGGAACGCATGGTGGCCTCACAACTCCAGGTATTCTTGGGAGACACGGATTATCTGGATCCGGCACAGTCTGGTTTCAGACCAGGACATGGAACCGAGACAGTCTTGGTCGCCTTAGTGGATGAGCTGTGCCGGGAGCTCGACAGGGGGAGTGTGTCCCTGTTGGTGCTGCTGGACTTCTTAGCGGCCTTCGATACCGTCGACCACGGTATCCTTCTGGAGCGCCTTGCAGGGATGGGTCTCGGGGGCACTGTTTTACAGTGGCTCCGGTCATTCCTGGAGGGTCGCTCCCAGAAGGTGTTATTGGGAGACACCTGTTCAACCCCACAACCCTTGTCGTGTGGGGTTCCTCAGGGCTCAATACTGTCCCCCATGCTGTTTAATATCTACATGAAGCCGCTGGGTGAGATCATCCGGAGTTTCGGGGTACGGTGTCATCTGTACGCAGATGATGTCCAACTCTGTCACTCCTTTCCACCTGCTACTAAGGAGGCTGTCGAGGTACTGAACCGGTGCCTGGCCGCTGTAACGGTCTGGATGAGGGCGAACAAATTGAAATTGAATCCAGACAAGACAGAGGTACTCCTGGTCAGTCGCAAGGCCGAACAGGGTATAGGGTTACAGCCCGTGCTGGATGGGGTCGCACTCCCCTTGAAGGCGCAGGTTCACAGCTTGGGTGTGATCCTGGATTCATCGCTGAGCCTGGAGCCTCAGGTCTCGGCGGTGACCAGGGGAGCATTTGCACAGCTTAGGCTCGTGCGCCAGCTGCGCCCGTACCTTGGGAAGTCTGACTTGGCCACGGTACATCCCACTTAGACTACTGCAACGCTCTCTACGTGGGGTTGCCTTTGAAGACGGCCCGGAAGCTCCAACTGGTCCAACGTGCGGCAGCCATGATACTAACAGGAGCGGGACGCAGGGAGCATAGAACTCCCCTGTTGTACCAGCTCCACTGGTTGCCGATCTGCTACCGGGCTCAATTCAAGGTGCTGGCTTTGGCCTATAAAGCCCTAAACGGTTCCGGCCCAAGATACCTAACTGACCTCTGGTTACATCCCACTTAGACTACTGCAACGCTCTCTACGTGGGGTTGCCTTTGAAGACGGCCCGGAAGCTCCAACTGGTCCAACGTGCGGCAGCCATGATACTAACAGGAGCAGGACGCAGGGAGCATACAACTCCCCTGTTGTACCAGCTCCACTGGCTGCCGATCTGCTGCCGGGCTCAATTCAAGGTGCTGGCTTTGGCCTATAAAGCCCTAAACGGTTCCGGCCCAAGATACCTAACTGACCGTCTCTCGGCCTATGAGCCCACGAGGACTTTGAGATCTTCCGGGGAGGCCCTGCTCTCGATCCTGCCTGCATCACAGGCACGGCTGGCGGGGACGAGAGATAGGGCCTTCTCGGTGGTGGCTCCTCGGCTGTGGAACACCCTTCCCGTGGGCATCAGGCTAGCCCCTCCCTGTTGATATTCCGCAAGAAGTTAAAGACCTGGCTATTTAAGAAGGCATTTGACCAAGAAGTGCAATGACTGGTAATTTGACCATAGGAACGGAACAACGGAAATGATATCGGATTGTGGGTTGACGATGAGACGATTCGGAATGTAGTAGAAATTTTGTAGTAATGTTGATGTTTTATAAGATGTTTTTCTGCTAAGGATGAATTGTGGGTTATTTTGCACTATGTTTTGTAAATTGCACTTGTTTTTTCATGTTGTACACCGCAATGAGTCGCCCTTAAAGGGCTGAGAATTGCAGTATATAAGCGCAATAAATAAATAAATGAATAAATATAACAGGGATTCTTAAACTTGTTTCCACTCGTCATCCCAGTTTGCCCAAGAAACTTGTACACAACCCTGGATATATAGGTGTAAAAATAGATATACAAATCAAACATTTGCTGATAATAAACCATAGAGAAATTTATTTTAAAGCAACTCTTTGGTATGCATGTTTTTTTAAGATGAAAGAATATTTGCATACTAATGAGATAAAGGATTAAATTTTGGGTGAAGATTTGATACTGCTGGACCTAGGGCTTCTTCAAAGTTTTTCTTACCATGCTAGCATGCTTGGTTTGCAGCTCAAGTGACAGAATACACTCCATTGGCTCTCATTTTTTTCTCATGGATTCATGTAAATGTCTGAAACAGCCACTAGGTTGCATGCTATCCCCCAGGATCACTTAGGTGACCTCAAGTGGGGTCATAATCCATAATTGAAGAGGTTTGACCTGTAGGATGTACAAGAACTCCAGAATGAATGGTAAATGCCAGCCTTCCAGAACCTTAAATCATTTACACGGCTTGCAGAGCAATTGCCAGCATCTCCAGCCAAATTTGGCCATGTGTTTAGGGATCAAAGGAGTGGTAATATGCTACATCTAAAGGCAGCCATATTGTTGAAGGCCATTGTAGAGAATGAGCAAATGTGGAAGGGTTGCATACCTGCTGTATATGCCTACACACAAAGAGAGAGAATTATTTTACCCCCAAATCTCCTCTAGGGGATATTTTTCACAATATTTTGTGGCTTTGCAGGGTGCCTAGAGGGCATTATAAAATGATTTGAAAATGATCAGGAGCTGTATTTTGCCCACATTTGTTTCAGAATCATTCAAACAAATCTCCCATCAGTGTTCCAACATATTGAGGAAAACATAAATGCAAACACTCCTGTCCTAAACAAAAGGACACAAGTTCCTGACTATTAGCACTTTTTGGAAAACATTATCTTTTCTTCAGGCTCAGAACTATTGTTTAATCCTTGCCCTACTTGCTGTTTTATTTATCTGTACTTGTCTCCTCTTCACTTAATGCTGACCTCTGCGATCCAGGACATTCTAGAGACAAATACCTACATGGTAGGAAGCCTTCATCCTTTGTGGTTAATAATTAAGAGATATAATTAGAAGAACAGAGCAAATATAATTAGCATTTTTAGAAGAATCTGAATAATGGTCACCTAATTAAACATTTTGACATGGTAAATGAAACTGACAATTTGCTTAGTGGATGCTGCTGGGTAGAGATGCAGCAGGACAGTCCTGTGGTTTTGTAGTTCTCATTTGACATTTTATAATTCAAAACATCATATTCAGTACAGTGCTGTGGTCATATGCCAGCATGACATTTCTCTGTTAACCTTCCTGAGATACCTCCCACGTATGTTTTCAGCGTTCGTGTCCTATAACTTCTCAGGTTTACAGTCCTTCTTTCACCAGGAAATGAGCACTCATTATCAGTACCTTTCCCCCAATTTATTTTCGAATGCTTTCATGGCCGGAATCACTGGGTGGTTGTAGATTTTTCAGGTTGTATGACCATGTTCTAGAAGCATTCTCTCCTGACGTTTTGCCTGCATCTGTGGCAAGCATCCTCAGAGGTTGTGAGGTTTTGACCTCACAACCTCTGAGGATGATTGCTGCAGATGCAGGCAAAACGTCAGGAGAGAATGCTTCTAGAACATGGCCATGGAACCCGAAAAACCTACATCCATCCAGTTTTCCCGAATTCGTGAAAGAAGACCACATTGCGGAAATGGTAAATGTATTTCCTGGAGTATGGATTGGTTTGATCTTCTTGTGGTCCAAGGCACTCACATGTAGATGACCCATTACAAAATTTCCTTAGCAGTGTAGGAATTGGTTCACATACTGTATGTTGAATGTATTTAGAAAAGTATTTTCTCCCCACTCAAAGCAGTTGTTCACTCAAAACAAGATATGTTAAGAATTTGCGGCTTGGCTCTTCCAATGTCAAATCATTTGAATATTCATAATGTGGAAAATTATATACCATAATCCCATGTGCTTGAATAGCAATTTTGTGTGTGGGGGTGGGTCGGTGTTCTTTCTAAATGGAACAAAACCAGAGTTTGGAAACATTATTTTGTTACCCTTAGGAACCCTCATGCTAATCCTAGGATGCATCTACACTGTAGAATTAATGTAGTTTGGCACCAGTTTAACTCCAAGGTTCAGTGTTATGGAATCATGGAAGTTATAGTTTAGTGAGACACCAGCACTTTAAAGGCTGTGCAAACCTGCAGCTCCCATGAATACATAGCATTGAGCCATGGCGACCAAAGTGGTGTCAAGCTGCCCTAATTTTGCAGTATGAATTCACCCATAGTTAGGATTGTCAGACAAAATAAGGGACAAGACTATGTAGAAGATAATGTTTCAGCAAGTGTTGCTTTATCATGCAGAAAACACCTGCCGAAATTCCCTCTTGTACACACCATTATTTCACATGGTAACCCTGGTCCTAGTGCAAAACAGAATCATTTTCAAACTATCCCCAGGACTGACTTTGAATTAAAGATTGTTATCAGTAAATAAGATAAGAGAGGTGATGTAATATTTGGCAAGTAGAATATTAGGAGCTGGACATAGAAAATAGCTATTGCTCTGTTAATATTTGAAGATAATTTCGCTCACACACATTCAAATTTTCTTGGAAATATAAATTGGTTCAGCATGTTATCTCTTTTTAAAAAAATACTTATTCTCATCCTGAAGCAACCTGATTAAAAATTATGCTCATATTCCATGGAACTGTATTGGCATATTCATGAGCCAGTGCAGTAGTCTCCAGAATGGCTCACACCCTTGTGCTCTTATTTAGGATTATGTCTAATTAAAGGACTGTAGCAGCATAAATTGTTCAATATTAGGATGATTTTTAATTGTGTTCTAGTGAAAAGAAAAGGAGTTAAGGCCACGTCTATGTTTGTTTTCTGGAAGTTGCACTGGGGCTCTTTTGTGTTCCTAAAAAGAAAATGGCACATGAGGAATATCTACTCACAGTGTTATTTGTGCATAGCCAAAGTGAGGCTTTTCGTTATAGGCATTATACAGTAGTTCACTTTTAGCATCAGAATGCAGTAATTTTTTTTCCTTTTTATTGATATGTTTTATTTTGAAAAATGAACACAAAACCTATAAACAAAAAACAATATAAACTATACGACACAGTATAAAAGCAGTAAATATACTTTTCCTTAATATATAAAACATACTTCTGCTAGATCCAGTTCTTTGTATGCTAGTTAGTTACTCCTTCTCCAAATGAGACTTAATGGGTTAATATGCTGACTGAAAGCACTCACTGTCAAAACAAGGTTGGGCAACTACTTAAATGAAAATAGTTGTGTTTTTCATTTCCTCTATTTTCTTTTCTTATTGAGACTACTGATGAGGCAGGTGATCTGCTCCCCCCTTCATCTCTGTTTTGCTATTCATACATGCTCATTTTGGAGGCAGCTGCTGTTCATCTTGCCTGTTGTATGGAGGCACACACACCTACAGTCTTAATTGGCTACAAGAGAATCCCACTTTTTTCCAACTCAGGCTCTATTACTTTATTTACTGTTCTTTATTATCATTCCTATGATAATGCTTTTTTAAAAAAAATGTCCACCTAGTCAACCGAGAAGGAGGAAAAGTGGAACTGGGCAAGCATAGAAAACCTTTGCAAGAAGCATTCCTCTTATTTGGGCCTATTCCAACCTAAGTGGTCAGTGTAGGTGCACCCTTTATTTATTTATTTATTTATTTACTTAGTTACTTAATTTCGACCCCACCTTTCTCAACTCCGGAGCAGACTCAAGGCGGCTTACAAATCCGGCAAAAATCCAGTGTTTACATAGATAAACAATAAAATGTAGCTCATCAAAATATAAACAATCTAAATATATAAACAATTAAAAACGCATCTCAATCCATCAGACAGATTAAAAACCATATAAAATGCCGAGTCATGATCTTATGTCCAAAACTTAATTAACTGAGTTTTGTCAGTACCAGTAGTGCAAGGTTCCAGATCACAAGGAAGCTGACACTCAAACAGTTTTTTTGTGTACAGGTGCACATCCATGCTATTCTAGAAGGGGCTATATCATGTATGCAGCATTGAGTGGCAGTGCTACATAGTATAATGCTACTTGTTTGTAAGATAAAGTGTTCCTTTAATGTTCAAATGTTTTGAAAATGTTTGGTAAACCACCACTTTTTGATGGCAAGTGCCCCTTTTATCCATTCACAAGGCAGAGACTGTTGCAACTCAGGGTAGTTTTCACCTTGCTCCAGACACCACCACACCAAAGCTGTAGGTTTTGTAGTTTATTGAGAAAAAGGCAAAATCAAAACAGAGCATATGAAATGCATAAAATCTATAGGCAGGTCAAAGGCTTAAATGCAAAGACACAGTTCCCAAGATCCAAAGGCAAAAACATGAAGTATAATCCTTTAGCAATGGTCAAACAAGAGTCCATGGAACATAGTTGAAAACAAGGCCCAAAGCCCAGACTCAGGAAGCTAGAAGTGTGCTGCTAAAAGCCAAAGTTAATCCACAGAAGTTTGCATGAGAAGAGCTACATTGAACTGACAGCCCCTGCTTGTTAGCTACAAAGCTAAATACCCTTTGTAAACATGAACGCATTGCGTTGACCCTTGGCCTCCTTGGCTTCTCGCTTGCTGGCCAAGCGAGAGCTTCTCCGGAGCCTTAATTGCAAATGATCTTGCCTGCTCATTAATTCATTATCTTCAAGGTTATGCAACCCCATATCTTGGTCCAGCTGGACCGGATCACTGTGGGGAGGCAAAGACGTCTCCACCTAGCCATGTGGGAATTCACTCTCATTATCAGTCTCACTAACATTCTTTTCCCCTGGGAACTGACTGACTGTTTCCCCTTCAGGAGCCTCACCGTCAGGCCTTTCTGAAGCATGTACAGAAATCTGTAACCCATCATCCTCATCCTGTAGGAATTCTGGCTCACAGAGCTCAGCTTCAGACTCAGAGTCAAGCTGAGCCACAACAGAGACAGTAGGTTGTAAATGGCAAATGGAATTGCCCTTCGTTGGCTTTGTTCCTTATAATTAGAGGTTTAGTAAACACTATTGAACCAGGCTTCCTCCAATTCAGATGGAGAAATGTTGCCTGCTGTTCCAATTGTGAAACGATTGAATCTCAAAGTTAAAAATCAATGTTTTCCCTCAAATGCAGTTTGAGGGAAAGACCTTTCTGTCTAAAATAATTAACACAGCCTTATAGCTCTCTGGTTAGTGATGACGTAGGCATCCTCATATGAGATGTGTAAAAATGTTGCAGCCATCCAGTCTAATAACTGATATTCAGAAATGCAGTTACTTAACAGACGGGAAAGGCTCTACATCTGTTGTACTCTGTACAACTGTTGTGGGCTTGATCCTGATTAGGAGAGAAAACACACTAATTCTGTCAGCTGCCATCATCCACAAATGTTTTGCACTGCACTTCTTTGGAAGTCACTTAAGGTTTTAATGAGTCTTTTTCTCACTTGTGACGCTGGAATGAGTTTTATCTCCCTTTCCCATGGAATCTCATTCTGTGAGAAAGGCAAGACATAAATTCAAGAAATAAAAAGATGAGAATCCTATTCAGATGCACACATGCATACCAAGGAAAGGTACATAAAGAGAGAGTAGAAAAAAGAAGATATTGTAAGGAAACCTTTTTTTCATTCTAAACAAGCAACCTTGTATTAGCAAAGGTATCTTATACATGAAGGCACTTTCCTTCAGGCATTACTTAGGAATAGTAACAAAATTTCATAAGCAGTCTAAATCATATTCAGCTGAGGTTAGAAAGAAAACATGAGCTCTATTACATCTAGGTAAACATTCCTGTTCTGGTCATAATAGTATTTATAATATGGTTTCACCAAATGAGAAACTGGAAGAGTCAAAGCCTTGTACAGCCTATGGCCAAGCTTCCATAAGGATGGTGAGACAGGCAGTACCTTCCCTGCCACTCTATCAATCCCAATGTCTTTCATCATCTCAAAGTATTTCTTGTGTCTCGTGGAGTCATGTCTTATACCTCTTGTCTTGGTGATGACCCAACTTTTCACAAGCTGATCATCACAATTGGGCCATTGATTCTTGTGATCTTGGTTGATCTTCTGTGATGCTGAGCCTAATAATGCATTCACATTTTGTTTACCTGGTGGAGAGTCCATTTCCTTTTCATCACCTTCTGGCAATGTGGTCATCCCACTTGTGACCACAGTAAAATCCATGCAGATGCAGTTAACATCAGCTTTCCATTTAAGTATTCTTAAGGATTGGAATCTCAGGATATTTATATGAGAAAATTAACAGGCTCTGTGTTAAACTTTTGGACTGGTTATTATAAGCAATCGTACAATATCAACATGCACACTCCCTTATAATTAAGCTATTTTTCCATAAACAGATTCCATTTTATCTCTAAATAAACATTGGTGAACACAAAGGCTTTAAGGAGTTAATATCCATGGGCATTGCTATATCCAGTATTGTCCATTATTATATTTTATCCATATGGGAAATTTGTCTATTTAGCATAACCTACTTCAGAAGAAAGATTTTTCTCTTATCAATGGTATCTTTTTCCATGTCCATGTTATCAGCTGAAAAGCACAGCTGTTATCAACAATATTCTTCATAAATTGGACTTCTTTCTCCTATCAGGTTGTTTTATGTCTTTCCTTGCCGATTAGCTGACATATTTGATCCACACAATGTGAGAGACTTGTTCCCCATCTAAATAGACAATTCTGTCCTCCAATCAGATTCATGGAGGCAACATAAGTATACCAGATAAACTCACCTTTCAGGGATTACATCAGTTATTACTCTCTGTGCGGCACCTGCTTTGACTTTATTATCAGTCAAATCAGATTGTTTATGTTCTCCTATCTTTGTTTAGACTTCTTGTTGGCATCCTGCCTGGAAGCAAGCTGTTCCTATAATATGTGTGGGAGAACTTTATCTTTTCCTTTTATCTTTTTTACCTCTCTTGGCTTGAGCCCAGTGGTGTTGTTAGCCACAGTGTTGCCCATTCTTGTCCTCTGCTCTTCTCCAATAGCTCATTGAGTGACTTCTGACCCAAGAGTCTCATCTTCTGGCACTATCTATTGCTTGATTTTGGATTGTCTCATCATAGAATTTTCATAGTAGAAAACATTCAGAAATGATGTCTTGTTTAAGGCCTAACACTTCTATAGACTCATTCAGCAGCCTTGGTAAACTCAGTCTCTAACATTCCACTCTTAACATGGCCATACAGCCCAGAAAACTCACAGCAACCCGGTGATTCTGACCAGGAAAGCCTTTGACAACATATTCTGCTCTTAATATTACACACATAGAGACCATTAAAGTTTAAGAGGCTCGTTAAGCACCAGTGTTAGAACCACGTCAACACCAAGTTAAAATGTTATTATTGTTATTTGAGTCTTCATGCCAACCTGATTTTATTCAGGCAGAACATGCTTAATAATTATATTATTCAAGATAATTTTAACCAGTTTTAAACTGTCTGTTTTTAAACAGAAAAACATAGTTGGCCGAGTGGGCTTATTAACAAAAGACCCTCCTCATAAATATACAGCAAATTATTAGCAGCAGCATGACCTCCCATCAGTAGCTAAAAGTGATAAAAAGAACAAAACACATATTATATCTTCCTTTGGAGGCTTTTCTTTATCGCAAAATAATATGATTGCACTATTTACAAGAACAAGGTTTCCATAACACAAATAAAGTTCATTTTGCTTCCTTCTTTGCTTCCACGCTGGGCTTCTTTTTCATGCAGATAAAAAGCTTCGTTCTCACAGAGCCTTTTCTCACACTAAACTTACGCAGGAGCGTCACACAGTAGCCTTTTATACACAGCAGCCTTCACACTGGAACTTTACACACAAGGCCATCAACCTGGGGCTTCTCTCACTGAAGCCTTCTCACACCAGTCTTTTCACACAGTGAGGCGTTCTGATAGTGAGGCAAACTAAAACAGGAGCCTTCTCATACTGAGGCTTATCTCACACTGAGGGAGCGTACAACTCCTCTGTTGCACCAGCTCTATTGGCTGCCAGTCTGCTGCCAGGCACAATTCAAAGTGCTGGCTTTAGCCCATAAAGCCCTAAACAGTTCTGGCCCAACTTACAAGTCCGAACTTACATGTCCCCTTATGAACCATCTAGGATCTTAAGATCATCTGGGGAGGCCCTGCTCTCGTTACCGTTTTCGTCACGAATACGTTTGGCGGAGACGAGAGACAGAGCCTTCTCGGTGGTGGACCCTCAGCTATGGAATGCCCTTCCTATAGATATTAGATCGGCCACCTCCCTTTTAACATTCCTGAAAAATGTCAAGACGGGACGTTTCCAAATGCAGAATAACTGACATAGGAAAATGGAATGACTACAATGAGACCGGACAACGTTTTTAACAAGGAGACACTATGGATTTATATTTTATTTATTTGTTTAGTTTTTATTACATGTTATGTTTTTAATTATATTTATGATATTGTAAGCATTGAATTTTACCCTGTTAACTGCCTTGAGTCGCCTACGGGTTGAGAAAGGCAGTATTCAAATATAAAAAAGTAAATAAAAAAATAAACTAACACTGAGGCATACTAAGCCACAGGCACACCTACTTATATTGAACGGCACCTTTTGCTGAGTCCTAGCATCCATTTAACCCTTTCAGTGCTTGACTCACATTATTGTAATTAAAATTATCTAGTTAATTTTTAACATTTCTGGCAAACTATTTAACACATTTTAAACTTGTGCAATTATTTGTTGTTTTAAATTAATTTTCTGTTTGCCACCCTTAGATTTTCAGATATATTTTAATAAATAAATATAAAATAGGAAGAGATGATCTTCCTTACTTCGCTATGGTCAGGATTACTTAGTGGGGTCATAATGAAGGGCAGCTGTGGTGATCCAAATCATGTTGAGATTAAACTCACAGCAATCTGAACTGTCATAGCCAGTTGTGAGACATGATGGGCATTGTAGTCCAACAGCTACAGGAGTGCCACTCATCCCTCACACGAAAAGCACTATGTGCAGTAGTTGATGTGTTGCCTATAGTGTTATGCTTAGCTGAATCAAGCCTCAGATAAACCCTTGAGCAGTTTTGAAGCTTTTCTTCAATGAACATTCATTTTTGGTGCTTGCTGCTTCTGATTCAACCAGACATTTCAACTTATCTGCCACTCTCACTTATTGAGGAAAAGCCTTCTGATCTGCGTTATGCAGTAAGGCACCGAACATCTTCCAGCTGATTTCCTTCACTTCGGGAATGGAAGAGGCAGCAATTGCCCTCTCTCCAGTGATCGACTCAATACGTGTATAAAATATTTCACCCACAGTCTAAATGAGAGCTCCCCGCTCAGAAGGTCTTCGGTTTCTACATCTTCAACACATCTGCACACTTGTGATGTTCTTTATTGACATTCTGTGTTCATTGTTACAAAAGCTTCCAGAGTGTGGCCAGCAAGGAACAGGAGAACTGTCTTGATTTTTGATAGACCTTTGCTTGCACAACGCCTTGTCGCCTGCCAAGTGAAAGGTGTCATGATTGTCAGGTGGTGCTCAAATGTAGAGCATCAAAAAACACAGAGGGAAGCTTCTGAGCAAGAGATAAATTTTTGCGATCTTTCTGCCAGAACATTTCAAATAGGCTTGCCTTTTTGCAGTGTTAATGAACAAAGAACTACAGGATGTGAGCTGCAATCAGTCATCTCTTTTAATTAATCTCTTCTCATTTAGCTATGCATGCGCCTTTGGAGAGAATTTGACAGAGTGTAACGCACACTTCCCTGAAATGTCTCCTTTAATTTATGACTTAAAAAAAAGACAAAGACTAAAATTCTTACCTCGAGGTATGTGTCAGTGAATATGACTATTCTAGTTCAATCCTATGCAGCACAATAAAAGAGAGGTATTAACAAGCTGGAAGGTGTACAGAGGAGGGTAAAAGGTCTAGAAAGGTGTGAGGAACAACTTAAAGAGCTGGATATGTTTAACTTGCAGAAGAGAGGGTTGAGAGGAGACATGATAGCCATGTTTAAATATTTGAAATTATGTCACAAGGAAGAGGGAGCAGGCTTGTTTTCTGCAGTTCTGGAAACTAGGATTTGGAGCAATGGGTTCAAATACAGGAATGGAGATTCCACCTGAACATTTAGAAGAACTTGCTGCTGGGGTGTTTTGATTGTGATTTTCATACAGGGCAGGAGGTTTAGGTTGGATGGCCTGTGTGGTCTCTCACAACTCTATGATTCTCTGATTGTACATTTACTCAGAAGATGCACCCAGAATACCATGAATTCTGGACACCACAGTTTAGGAAAGATATTGACAAGCTGGAAGGTTTTCAAAGGAGAGTAACCAAACTGATGAATGGTCTGCCCAGCCACTTGATGAGCATCTTAGGGGGCTGTGTATGGTTAGCTTAGAGAACAGAATTTTGGGGGTGGGAGATGGCATGATAGCCAAGTTAATATTTGAAAGGATGTCATATTGAGGAAGGGGCAAGGTTGTTTTCTGCTGCTGTTCTGTTAATAAAACATGCAAGCAGTGGTCCCTATTATCTGGCCCTTTACTCTTTGTCCAAACTTTCTCCTGGCAGGTGCCTACCCATAAGGGGGGATGCAGTACATACAACAAATAGTCAATTACTCTGGGCTGTCAGGAAAAGGAAAGGGAAGATGCAACCATACCCCTCCCCTCATCCCTGAGCTGACATCAGCTGCTTTTTCATTGTCTGAATAGCCTCCCATCCCAAACCCAGTGAGCAGAAGCAAGATTTGAAAGTTGCCAAGCATACCAAATTGTATGGATGAAGCTTTGATCTCTGTCTACTTGACATAGGGTCTCAGTCATTGATTCTTCTGTTTATTATTCACTTTGTTAGCAAATCTAGAGTCCTCAGACACAAGTAACTTACACTGAGTCCTTGTTATCTGCTGGGGCTTGGCTTCAGGACCTTCTGTAGATACCAAAATTCATGGATGTTCAAGAACATTAGTATATAATGGTGTATTACATTGTTTTGCTTATATAAAATGGAAAATCAAGGTTTGCTTTTGGATTAATATTTTTAGTCCATGGATAATGGAATCCTTGGATATGAAGGGACAACTGCATATTATTGGAATAAAACAAACAACAAAATCATGTTTTTTGTGTTCTTTATCAGTGCTATATCAATGCTATCATGTTCTATATTCGTACGAATACATATTCTCCTGGTTTATTTCTACCACAAAACACACCGCGGTCATCTTCCCAAAAAGGAACAGCGTGTATAGGACCGCCCTTCCAATAACCACCCAGATGTCAATGTAGATAAATAAAAATATTATGTTCGTTTGTGGGATTAACATAACTCAAAAACCATTGGATGAATTGACACCAAATTTGGACACAATACACCTATCAGGCCAACGAGTGACGATCACTCATAAAAACACTGGAAAACATAGGAGAAGGGAATTAAAAAGCCCAAAAATAAAAATACATTGCAATACATATGAAAACACACATATATACACACATACACAAATATATACACATATATATACACACAAAGCACATATACACAGACTGGGCCACAGCAACACGTGGCAGAAGATGGCTAGTGAACAATAATAACCCAAGCTATCCCTTTCCTTCAACACATCTCAAGTTATTGTTACTTTGCAAAATGTCTCATGGTGATCCAAGTTACTTTTCAATTCACAATTTTCTGGTTTAACACATTTTTTTTAAAAAAAAGAATATTTTAGTCACAAGTAATGCAAAATAGAATAGGTTCGCCAACAGTTTCTCATGTTGCTCCTGATGTCCTTCCAATATTGTCATCTCTTTTTGTGGTGCCCCCAGTCATGCCTAAGATGTGCCTGATGTTTATTATCCCTTTCAGTTTTGTCCTGAAACGAGACCCCAATTCTTTCTCTCCCATGCTTTCATGAACTGAAAAGTGTATATTTGATAACATTTTCCCACCTTTCTTTCCCTAGGGACAAATGTCCATGAAGCCCAGCGCATTCTAAATGAAAGCGGACTTCCAATCACCTCTGCAAGTGACCTTGAAGACGCGGCCAAGAAAGCTGTGGCTAGTGTGGCAAAGAACTAAAGGCGCAGCTGATGAAGAAACGTGTACAATAGATTACATTCCTAAAATTGCCTCAGAATATATATTTAGGATCACTTTAACCAGCCTAGGCCTGACCTCTTTGAATGATGAATGAGAAATCATGAAATGTAAAAAACAAAAACAAAAAAAAACCAAACTGGAAGCCACACTGAATTCATAAAATCTGTATTTGTCCCTCCTGTGCCACAATTGTAAATGTAATGAAAAATCACAATTTATTGCCATTCAGGTGTATGGTTTTGCACTGCATCTTTGTTAGTGAAGACTAGCTTTGGTAAGACATTTTGCTACTTCTTTAATAATTTTGGGGGGATAATAATTAATTGTTTGCTTTAATTGGTAATCCTCGCTAAAATCCAAAGCCCATCAGAGTGTACTCCAGTCACCAAAAGGGGTTTAGGACTTTGGTCTCTTATTTGGGTTACCTTCCGTTCACACATGGCAAAACACTTTTGAAATAAGTAAAACTCCCCAAAGATATTTGTGATAAGATATAGGGCCTTCTGTTTATCTGAAAAAAAAAGAAATAAAAACTCCAGTCCGTCCAAAAGACTTCAGTACAAAGAAGATCTCAGAATTCCAACCAGTTTATATTGTTTTGTTTACTAATTATTCCAGTTAGAGCTAGAGAAAATAGCACCTTTTTTCTATGTCATTTGAGCCAATAAATGGGAAGGCGAATCTCCCTAACTTGTTTCACAACTGCCTTAAAATTAAACGTGCTTTGATACCCAGCGTATACCTCACATTAAATGAAAATTCGGAAGTGACCCTATTTTGTATCATACCATGAATGCACTTCTTGTGAATGTTTTTAAGCACTAGAAGTAGAATGTCAGAATGTCATCATGCATGCAGTATCTCTGAACATATCCGTCCATTTAATGTTGTGATCTTCCACAATGTCTGCCATTCACAGCATACGGGAGAAATATGGCAACTCTGTAATGCTTAAGAATGAATGTGGTTACCCTGCCAACATCAGTCAGGTCAGAGATGTGTTCAAGAGTACGTTCCATCATCCCTGTATGCTCCTTGGCTGGGGATGATGAGGTTTGCAATACAACACATCCATTTAGACCATAAGTGCCAAGAAAACTAATATTACTGAAAGTAATGTGACAGAAATAAACTAAAGCTGTGATGAAAAATATCAGGGCATGATCCAGCCTCAGAAAAGCCCTTATAAGTGATAACCTGAAAGTATTGATCACGTGCTTAATTCTCACTTTGAATGGGAAAAAAAGAAACTTAAAAGCACTTTGACTTACTCTGCCTTTGATTTCTGGAAAATAATGCACACATACGTTTCTGAACTGCCTTCATAATCACTTCACGGTACTTGTTTCATCATGGAAAGTATTGTGTAAACCAAATGTGGAAATCCACTTTGCTTTAGATGTCAATTTTATGGGTTATTATCTAATCAAGAAATAGGATGTAAACAACATTGTTCAACTGACAAGACACAGATTTATATTCTGATTTATTTTGATTATAGTCATTAAGAAATATGAAAACTTTGTAATTTAATAAAAAGTGAAACTTATCTAATAAATTTATCCGTTAAACATCAGTGCCAAATCATATTGTGCGGTTGTTTTCTGACATACTTACAGGATGGTTAAATGTCTATTTTGTGGGAGCAGGGTTAGAATATCAATGTATCCATTCATTATATAAAGATAAAGAAATGATAAGACATCAATACACACATGTTCCTCATTTTGGACCAATTGGGCTATTGATACTAGAATGTGATGTACATTTCACACTGTTATGTGAATCCTGTAAAGTCTCCCAACTAGTGATAAGTAGACATGCACGGATCCGTTTCCTTCAGCCGTAACGGTAAGGGCTCAGCTGCCATAGGTTTTTTTGCCCAAAATGGCCCACGTGGCTGCTGATCTTGGCTTCTTCCCTTCTACTCGGGAGTATGCGGCACATGGTTACTCAGCCCTTGCTCAAACTGAGACTCCCTTGAAAGTTAGAAAGAAAAAGAGTCCAGGGAGGATGCTTCCTTGACCCTGTTCCTCAAATCCAGACTCCCTCAAAATGAAGAAAGAAAAGGGTCTCGGGAAGAGTACTTCCTTAACCCCATTCCTCAAAGGAAGAAAGGAAAGGAACCCAGGAATAGAAAGAGGAGCCTTGTAAGTTCCCCATTGTCCCCAATTGGTCAGTTCTTCATAGATCTTTCAGCTGCCTAGCTGAAAACAGATTTTTCTATTAGCCAATTTTCGGGAGGCTCCTGAAAATGGATCTGGGTATCCAATTAAATTTGGATAACAAAAACAGATAGCCCTCCAGCCAAATAGCACAAACCTAGTGATAAGTGTATCAGTTTGGATAGTAAAGGTGTATTATTGTGTTGCATAGTTTATTGGTAGAAAATATACTCCCCAGTTCCTCTTTCTCTATACCTGTGTTGTCTTCTTACAATTGTCTTGAGTAAATCAGGCTGCAAAATGAAAATTTCAGGCACTGAAGTTGAATACCTCCTCGTCCTTTCCATATGATTCAGCTGGTCACCAACTTTGAAACCTTCACATGAATAGGTGTGGATGTGTTTGGAGAACAGGAATGTGCTCTGTATATACTTACTTGCTTAGGCGATCTCTCGTTGTCCAATTACGATGGCCTTCCAAGTGTAAGGTCTTGGCTGTGGATACGTAGGTGACTGTAGAGCCCTATTCTTAACCCACATGTTCTTCCACAGTGAGGGCATAGATTTCCAGGTGGAAGGCGGTTCTGGTCAGGGATGGCTTGACAGAACTTCCCCTTTCATCCACCATTCATGCCTCTTCAAATGTCACAGCACAACTGGTCACAACTGCCATCCAGCTAGAGCACTCTATTTATTTATTTCCTTCATTTCTACCCTGCCCTTCTCCCACAAGGGGACTCAGGGAGGCTTCCCAGTTCTTGTCACAGTTTTTAAGGTTAGCTTTAAGCTGATCTTTAAATCTCTTTTCCTGCCCACCAATATTTCATTTTCCATTATTGAGTTGGGAATAGAGTAACTGCTTTGGGAGATGATGATTGGGCATTCAGACAACATGGCCAGTCCAGTGGAATTGATGGGATAGTAGCATTGTTTCAATGCTGGTGGTCTTTGCTTCTTCTAGCATTCTGACTTTTGTCCACCTGGTTTTCCAAGAGATTTGCAGGATTTTCTGGAGGCAACACTCATGGAATCATTCCAGTAGTTGAGTGTGACGTCTGTAGATAGTCCCTGTTTGGCATGCGTATAACACCATTGGGAGGACAATAGCATTATACACAAGCACCTTGGTATCCCTATCGATGTCCCGATCCTCAAACACTGTCTGCTTCATTTGTAAAAATGCTGCACTCGCAGAGCTCAAGCAGTGTTGTATTTCACTGTCAATGTTGAATTTGTGGAGGTGGCTGCCAAGGTAGCAAAAATGGTCAATGTTTTCTAACAGTACACAATTAAGCTGTATTTCTTGCATTGTAGACGTATTGACTGGGGCCTACTGGAAGAGTACTTTGGTTTTCTTGATGAATATATTTATGGCATTGTCCAAGTTGTCACTAATATATAGCCTCTGAGCAGATTCTTCCAGTGAATACATCCTAGTGCCTGAGTTGAGAAATGTACCGTAGAAGCAACAGCAATAGGTTATTGTAGATCTATAAAAATATAAATAGGAATCTGAGGCTGTAATTTTCCTTGTGGATAGTTCATAGTTCTCTGACAGAATACATGGCTTGATGCACACAGCCTCAGGTTCAATCCTGTTATCGCCTGGTAAGCCTGGGAAAAACTCGACTGAAGTCCAGAAAAAAACAACCAGTGCTATTGAGCTTTGAGGGATGATGAACAGCTTATCGTGCTCCTTTTTATGATATTATCACTATTTTAACTAGAATTTTATCTTGTAAGTTTGCTTCTTTACCAGAGATTAGGTGGGGCTTTCACCAGAAGATTGACCTTCCCAAAGGTGATCCTGCCCATAGATGTAACCCTAAATCTACCCTTTTGAAATGGCAAAGCCATAGCAGCCCTTTTGCCTTAATATCATCCCTATTACATTATGTAACACCTGCATAGTTGAACATTTAAAGCTTGTCCAACTCTATGGGACTATTGTCAGGCTTTTCCACTCATCTATTTTACAGGAGAAAGAAAAGGAAGCCAGCATATTTCCCCAGGGCCGATGTACTGGAGCAGAATTGGAACTAGATGGATAATCTGACACTAAATTCCTATTGAAATCGAGACTAATTTGTTCTGAAAACTAATGGGGCTAGGCAGTGACAGAAGTAGGTTACTTTGTGAATGAGCCACTGTTTAGGGAGATGGCATGATGGGGTTTTGAGACCGGATTCTTTACATTTCCTAAACTGACTCTTCTGAGCACACGCAGAGCCGAAACAGGTCATCGCAGGGAAGGCTGACAGTGACAAAGTGTCTGTAAACACTTCTGGGATAGGAAAGCTCAGAGGGCTTTCCATGTAAGACAGACTGCCTTGTGCAAACTTCACAAGCAGGGAATTAGAGATGTGATCTTTCTATTATAACAGACTCCAGAGGTTTCTGAACAAAGCAGCCAAGCAACCAGACAAACCAATTTGGCATGGACCGTTTCCTAATGTTTCCCTCCTATACTCCCGGAGAGAGGTTCAAACCAAACTTTCCTGCTCCGGGATGCGGGACAGGCTTCTCTGCCTTCCTTCCAAAGACCTCTTGCTGAGACAGAATTAATTCTGATATAGTTCAATGGTGCCCTCTAGAGTGTCTGGCAGTTTAGCTTCTTGCCACACAACCTGAGAAGGCCAAATGTCACTTCTTGTTCTACAGCACATATCCCAGATATTCAGCCCGTTTTAAATTATTAGTCTTGTTTTTGTTAACTGCCGTCAAGTCAGCTTTGACTTAATATGAGGCTATGAATGAAAGACCTCCAGACTCAGGGCTGTTGCTTCTCTGATTGAGGGTGCAGGTACACTATAGAATTAAGTCAGTTTGACACCTCTGTACCTGCCACTGTACAATGCTATGGAATCATGGAAGTTGCAGTTTTACACGATCTTTGGCCTTCTCTGCCAAAGAGTGCTAGTGTCTCACCAAACTACACTCCCGTAATTCCATTGAATTGATCTATGACAGTTGAAGTGGTGTCAAATTGTATTCATTCTGTCATGCAGGTGCACTTCAACTGGAATGTGGCCTTCCTATTTTTTTCCTACTGCCCTTCAGTTTGCTAACCGTCTCCAAGTTTAATGTTGGTCCAGCCCCTAGGTAATTTTATTTGTAGTAGGCTGTGTTACTCATAATAGAAATTAACTGACCCCTCTCCCCCCCCCCCCCCCCTTTGTTGCTATTGATTTATAGCAACCCTATGAATGAGCTTTTCTAACAGGCTACAAGTTTCAAATTGTAAGGTAGGCAGGTCCAGTCCCTCAGTCGGCTTACTATGACACTTTCTCTAAGGATATTCCTTGCCCTTGGTTATTTGAAACTTGCACTTGCCATTGACCCCATTTAGGGAGCTTTGCACTCACTTGAACCCATTGTTGACTTTATTGTTTTATGATGATGTTGTAACTGTTTTTGTTTTTTGTTTTTAATAGATTGTTTTATTGTGTTTTGTATTTACTCTGTATTTTGTACTTTCCCTTGTAAGTCACACCAACTCCCCTTGGGGAGATGATGGCGGAGTATAAAAATAAAGTTATTATTATTATTACTATTATCAGTAATTTTTGTTTTATTAGGGTGTGGCATTACCATCAGAAATGACTGGATACAACAATATGCAGTCTGTTAAGGGGCTGGCTTTTCCTGAACTTGGGGTCCCCGAGAAATGAAAATGTACTTACTCCTATTATCAAATTGGAAGCCAAGATGTTCTTTCTCAGAGCATTCATTCTGCAAGGTTCTGTAGGTTTGTTCGTAAGTTGAATTTGTTTGTAAGTTTGTAAGGGTAACTCCAGCCAGACACACACACACACATATTAGGTATATGCAATCCATGGTTCTAAAGTGCTTACAAAACTAGGGGGCTCTGGTGCTTTGCTTCTAAAGTGTTTCTAAAGCTGGTGCTTTGTTTCTAAAATGTTTCTAAAGTTAGTGTTTTGCTTCTAAAATGTTTCTAAAGTTAGTGCTTTGCTTCTAAAGTGTTTCTAAAGCTGGTGCTTTGCTTCTAAAGTGTGTCTAAAACTAGTGCTTTGCTTCTAAAGCTGGTGCTTTGCTTCTAAAGTGATGCTAAAGTTCTGGTGGTGAAAATTTCAGAACTTTCGAAATTTCATTATTATTTCATTGTTGGTAATTTTTATAACAGAACCAATTAGGAACTGACATTTATAATGAAATTTTGAAAGTTTTGTTAGAGTTCTGAAATTTTCAGCCCCAGAATTTTAGAAACACTTTAGAAGAAAACACCAGCACCCCCTAGTTTTGTAAGTACTTTAGAACCATTTGAAACCATGGATGCCAAAAGCTTTGGATAGCATAAAGAAGCATTAACAAGTTAACACCCCTTTGGCATTTGTTGTGCTCTCTGCACCCCTGTTCAGAAGATTTCTCTTCACTTTCCTTCCCTGTGATAACTGGATTTTGAAAAATTTGGCTGGTTATTGAAACAAGGATTGATGAGAACGTTTCAGTGGCAATACTTTTTTGCCATGGTGACACTTTCAGGAGTAGATTTTCCTTCCTAGGGCTAGGTTTCTCTCACTTCCTGATGACTCAACCCATTCTTAACTATGAGTTGTATGTAAGTCGGATGTTTGTAACTCAGGGACTGCCTGTATTTTATTTATGTCCTGCCTTTCTCCTAATGTAAGATCCAAGGCAGTGGTGATTGTGGGTGTGCGCCTTCAAGTGGCTACCAATTTATATCAGAGGGTTTTCTGGGGCTAAGAACATGTGGCTTCAACCCCACATGGCCCACTAAAGGTCACCCACTGGTTATTCATAGCCAAAAGGGAACTATACAACCTTTCAAAACACAATACAATACAAAACACAATTTCAGTGCAAAAGTTAAAACACAATTAAATCAG
Organism: Anolis sagrei; assembly: GCF_037176765.1. NCBI lineage: Eukaryota > Metazoa > Chordata > Lepidosauria > Squamata > Anolidae > Anolis > Anolis sagrei. The sequence goes on along the minus strand of NC_090022.1, from coordinate 36,386,054 downwards.
ATTTAATTCAATAGATCAGCATTATTTATTTATTTACAGTATTTATTTACAGTATCCACCCTTCTCACCCTGCAGGCGACTCAGGCCGGATTACAATGTACATATACATGGCAAACATTCAATGAAGGTACAATGCCCATGATCTCATTTCTCCTCTTTGCCTGAGAGCTAGTGGTTCAAATTCACTGTAACGCGATACAGTATTTATTTCCTATGTGATCTAGTACTACAGCCCCATTTGCTGAACTGTTTATGCCTGTTGAAATGAAGCCAGAAATTTATAAGAACATGACAAATTAGTATTTCAGTCCGTCAAATGTCAATAGGCAGCACAAAATGCTTTATGCTGTAGTTATTTCAGCATAAAGCATTATTGCATACAACAATTAAAGCAGTTGATGAAAGTATTTTTATTGGAATATACATCACCATTGGTTTCAATTATTCTGCCATTATGCATTAACAATAATTGAACAAATGGCACCCAGTAGCAGGGATACATCTGTTCCAATAAATTCTAACTAGAAATCAGTGTGGGTATTTCCCCCCTCAAAATGTATTTCAACATTACTCTATGTAACTAAAAAAGTAATGTTTTTGAAGCTTAATTATAATATAACACATTTTTCTGCTCAAAACTGGGAACCAATCTAATTTAATACTGGATTGTATACATTCAAGAAAAGAATAAGTCATTATAGTGTGTGTTGTAACAGTCCTAGGCATAACAAGGAACCCATTCTTGTTGGAATAAATACATAGTGGAGACAAATCCATTGACGTCTGAAACTCTCCATTCCAACTTTAGAGAAACCATATTGACATCAATAGCCGAATCCAAATATTTATGTCTGTAATTATTAGAGCTGTAGAATTTTTAACTATTAGGTGAAATTATTTGCTATCTGGAAAAACTAACTACCAACAGAGGTTGGTCAAAAGAATGACCAAAAAGAGAAACCATGAAAATAAGAAGATTCTGGATTTTCAATTATCAATGTCTCAGAAATCTTTCTCAAATGTATCATTCAGAACAAAGTTTATTATTTAAGTGTCATTTAATATAACTGTATGAAATCAATCCTATCCGATGGTCTTTATAACTTTGCCTAATCCTGTGTGTGTGTCTCAGTGTAATAAATGAAGAATGCATGTTTATCACTGCATGGCAAGATATTAAGAGTTAGGAAAGAAATTGTCCTCACAGAATTTGGTGATACAAATTAATGTCATCATGTTTTGTATTCATCACATCAAGGCAAAACACATTGACAGAAGCTTAAATACTATGAAACACCTTTTTGCTGCATTTTCTGAGCTTCTCCCAATGTACTCCTGCATCAGTACATTGGATTATCTTATTTAATCCACACATTATCTCCATTACTTTTTTGCAGATATGCTTCAACAAAATGTCTTAGAAAATATTTTTATGAAACTCCCAAGCCAATTGTGCTTGAATATAGTTTGTAGGTGTGTACTTTCAAGTCACCTGTTTACTTATGTTGACCCCATGAATTTCATAGGGTTTTTTAAGGCAATGATTACTCCTGGGGGTGGTGACGGCCGACAGGGAGCTCTGGCGTGGGCTGGTCCGTGAGGTCACGAAGAGTCGGAGACGACTGAACGAATGAACAACTATTACTCCCAGGTTGTTTTTTGGCTGCAGAGAGTACAGCTTTTTCCCATTCCTTTCTATCGTTATCCCTGGTTTCAGTCCAGCTTTCTGGGTCCTGGTTAATTAGTCTCAATAGTGCAAATTTGTTTTTACATCATTTTAAAATTCTATGGGGATGTACTTTTGGCATCATGATTTGTTTCGTGTTCTTTGATTTTACTCTAAATTTTGGTGTTAGCAGTTCATCATATGTATCACAGTCTAGCCCTGGTCCTGTTTTTGCAGAGAGAAAGGAGCTTTTCCACCCTCTGCTTACAATTATGTAATCTTTTTGTTTTGTTTTTTTTGTTGTTGTTGTTTTTTGTCATGTCAGGAGCAATTTGAGAAACTGCAAGTTGCTTCTGGTGTGAGAGAATTGGCTGTCTGCCAGGACATTGCCCAGGGGACACCTGGATGTTTTGATGTTTTATCATGCTTGTGGGTAGTCCCCACATGAGGAGCTACAGCTGATAGAGGGAGATCATCCGCGCTCTCCCCAGATTCGAACCTGCGACCTGTCAGTCTTCAGTCCTGCCGGCACAGGGGTTTAACCCACTGCTTTTTGGTTGATGTCTATGAATATAATAACATCTTTGGTTACCTGAAGAATGTGAACAAACTATTTGCTTCACAAAATTTAATCAGTTACTCTCTTTTTTCATACTTTGATCATAAGCCAAATTTTCTTACAATCTTTGGGTCTGCTCTGTTTCTTCTTCTTTTATTCCAATCATTTATGATTACACTGGCCAAGCCCTGTTTCTGGGTATATTTGTAGCCAAATTTTTCACAATCCCAACACTGAGCTTAGTGGATCCCGCTTGGGGTCTGGAACCCATAGTTTAAGGCCCCATCTATACTGCCATAAAAATATGGATTGTTTGGTTTGAACTGGATATTTTGTCTGTGAAGAGAAGATGCGAAAGTCAACTGACCATCAATTGAAATCCCACCTTTAAATTTAACTTTTTTGGAAGAGGCTTTCCAAAGTTGCCGCAAACAGTTTTGGCGATATTTTGTCTCCTTGATGCACTTCTTTGTTTATTCTGATATGGCACACTTCTGGCAACTGTTTTATATCCATTGTGCACCCTGTATTAATGCTTTTTTATGATGTTCACATGCGCTGCATTTATATAAGTTTGGTACAGAGCATTAAGAATAGCATTTATCTCAACTGAGTCGAAGGCCTCTTGGTATCAATGAAAACAAGACAAACCAGAACTCAATATTCTCTGATTTTTCCAATAGCTGTTTGACTGCATGGGTATGATTAAGGGTGGAGTAGCTACATCTGAAGCCTGCTTGAGATATCCCTTGTAGCAGGGTTTCAGACATTGTCCAATCTTTAGGTAAGATAGCACTTAGCAAGTATTGCATAAAACTTTCTGCAATCACTTTTTGAAGAAGGTTAGAAAAGGTCATCTTAACCAGCAATAGATCCTTGCAATCTTATAGTAATTGTGCATCAGTTCTTATGATGGATGGACTAATCCATAGCTTTGTTGGAGTGATGAAGAATACCTGTAGGATTTCCAGAGGACAAATGTGCATAAACAAACATGGTCTGCATGTTTAGCTGTTGTTGAAGTACCCATTGGAGTCTTTGTTTTCCTGTTTTCTTCCTTGGGTTGTCCTTTGTTGCATATGAATTGCCAGATAATCTACTATTTGTCTCTTTGGCTGGCAATGGCAATAGGATGAGAAAGTTGGAACTCATTAAAAAACGTTGAGAGCAGTCTTAAAGTCCCAGGAGAACAGAAGGGAAGGAAACATGTACTGGGCCACATAATGGGAAGGAATAGGCAAGTGGTGCTGTGCATTAGCTACGTAAACATTTTGAAGCAGTGATGAATTTTTTACACACTCTTTTAAGTTCCACAGGAGGGAAGGTAGTAACTTGATATGAATCCTGGATGTTCTCAAATATTCAGTGCTCACTAAGAATATATTCTTTTTGATCCATTTTCTCTGGTGTGCCACAGTAATGCTGGGCAGACTTGGTAATAATCATAAACCTACAGAATTCTTTCTTTTAAAACAAGAACAGCAGCAACAACAACGTAGTTATTGAACAACTCCTGGTGGAAATGAAGAATGGCCAATATCTCTGACCTTTAAAAGCTTCCTACAGGCATTTTGCACTCCCATCCCTTTTCATAGAAACCACAACAGAATTCATTTATATGTCTCCAGTAACTATTATTTCTTTTGAGCCATCTTTGTTATCTTGGGATTTTGAAAAGTGCATATACAGGACCGAGCAACATCAGCAGCAAAAGTTAAGTAACTGCGAGGATCAACTGATGATCGAAAGGTTGAGGATCAAACTAGATTGCTAATCCACTTTTGATACACAGGCGCTCAAAATGACAACATTTACGAAACATTGCTATATTTATTAGGCATGGTTAGGTACTGTTGGAATCTTCATAATTCAGAATAAAGTTGGAAAAATTACTTTTTTGAAGCAATTTTGAGGTATTGTCGAAGGCTTTCATGGCCGGAATCACTGGGTTGTTGTAGGTTTTTTCGGGCTATATGGCCATGGTCTAGAGTCATTCTCTACTGACGTTTCGCCTGCATCTATGGCAAGCATCCTCAGAGGTAGTAAGGTTTGTTGGAACAAGGAAAAAGGGTTTATATATCTGTGGAATGACCTGGTTGAGACAAAGGACTCTTGTCTGCTGGAACTAGGTGTGAATGTTTCAACTGACTACCTTGATTAGCATAGAATGGCTTGACAGTGCCTAGAGCAAACTTTTGTTGAGAGGTGATTAGATGTCCTTGTTTGTTTCCTCTCTGCTGTTTTGCTGTTGTAATTTTAGAGTTTTTTTAATACTGGTAGCCAGATTTTGTTCATTTTCATGGTCTCTTACTTTCTGTTGAAATTGTCTACATGCTTGTGGATTTCAATGGCTTCTCTGTGTAGTCTGACATGGTGATTGTGAGAGTGGCCCAGCATTTCTGTGTTCTCAAATAAAATGCTGTGTCCAGGTTGGTTCATCAGGTGCTCTGCTATGGCTGATTTCTCTGGTTGAAGTAGTCTGCAGTGCCTTTCATGTTCCTTGATTCGTGTTTGGGCAATGCTGCGTTTGGTGGTCCCTATGTAGACTTGTCCACAGCTGCATGGTATACGATAGACTCCTGCAGAAATGAGAGGATCCCTCTTGTCCTTTGCTGAACGTAGCATTTGTTGGATTTGTTGGATTTTCTCGGTGGGTCTGTAGATAGTTTGTATGGAACCAGAAGTCCCTTTGCCCTTCCGAAGCTTCTCTCGCCATTTTTCTTCTGACTCAGGAAGTGATTCTTGTTGGAGGCAAGTGGCTTGCATACTGGGGATGCTTGCCTCCCAGCCAATGAGGGGAGAAGTTTTGGGAAGGGGAGGAGCAGGGTTTTGGCACAGCAGGCATTGCTCTATATAAAGGGCAGCACATGGCTCAGAGGTTTATTGTGAGCCCAGGAAGGGGAGGGGAAAGAGAAAGGGAAGGGAGGTTGTGAAGGGAGGTTGGAAGAAGAGCAGTTGGAAGAAGAGCAGTTGGAAGAGCAAGGCGAGCGGAGAAGGGCTGGGAGCAGGGCTGTTGTCTGCCTGCCTTGCAGCCGCTTAAGTGTTGTTGCAGTTGGGAGGGGGGGGGGGAGAGCAGGGCAGCAGAGAACCAGGGCAGGGAGAAGAGCTGCCTTTCAGCTGCTTGCGTGGTTTTGCTGTTGGGGTTTGGGACTGGTGGCCGATGCTTGGGTGGGTAATATCGGGGTGTGAGGGTGCAGTTTGTTTCCTCAGTTTGCCTTGCGTTGCCAAATAGTCAAAATATTATCCTTCCTAAAGTTGTGAAATCAACTTCAAAAAGCCAAAAAGGCCTCACCCTGCTCTTTGTGCCCTTAGTTGCTTTGTGTTGTTACTGAGGAGACACTAGAAATCCCATGTAGTCAAAATCTTTTCCTTCTTAAAGGTGTGAAATCAGCTTCAAAAAACCAAAAAGGCTGTTTGTGTCACAGTGGCAAGTTTTGTCAGGATTGGTCTAAAAATGAGGGGGAGAGAATCCCCTGAATTTTGCCCAGTGCCATTTGCTGTTTTTTGTGTATTGCACAATCGCATCTGCCATTAATGAAGCATTTTGGGAATATCGAAAAGTTCCAAATTTTTTAAAGGAAAAAATTGGAATTCTTTTCCAAATCAAACCACCAGCTATATCCTCAATGAGTTTTGAACCATTTTTTTTAATCAACCAAGCCTAATATTTATAACCATAGGTTATAATTGTTTCTTTCAGGGAAACTCAGCAGGGCCAACAACCAATTGATTGGGTTGTTGTAAATTTTTCGGGCTGTATGGCCATGTTCCAGAAGCATTATCTGACCTTACAACCTCTGAGGATGCCTGCCATAGGTGCAGGTGAAACATTAGAAGACAATGCTTCTGGAACATGGCCATACAGCCCAAAAAACTTATAACAACAAAGTGATTCTAGCCATGAAAGCATTCAACAATAAACCAATTGATTGTATTATTGATGACCTATTACACTGAACAACTTTGTTCTAGGAGATGTTCACTGTTCACACAGGGTGACCAGGGCCAGAATCACATTGGTATCTTAGACTTCCTTAAATGAATACATCAGACTAATTTTCCTAAGAAAACTATTTATGTATTCTATATTCCAAAATATGAAAGATGCTTCAGAATCCTTCATAATGGACATGTTCTGCTTTAGGAAAATCTAGGTATCCAAAGTCTGTGAGCTGCTGTCAAATGGAAACCAGGTTTTGATATCAGGAAAGTATTGGTTTTGGTATTGATATACATACCAATAACAAAAGGTAAAGCAAGTCAAAAGTGCGGTTGGAAATATCTAGATGATCAGTGATTTTCTGTCATCAAATCATCAATCTGTCAGGAACAAGGGAAACATCCCGAGTGCTGAGATTCAGGAATAGTATTGCTTTCAATAATAAACTTGTGTTTCTGAACACAGAACAAAACAATTAAAAAACAATAAATGTGTGTTTTTCTTTTCTTTTCATAGGTGAATGTGTCCAGCCAATGCTCAGATCCCCGACTGCATTTAGCTGTGCTCTTGCTAGAGCTGTGACTGCACACTCAAACTACTTCAGGGTCAGATGTCCAACCCTTTATCTTTCTCTGGAACTGGAAATCCTCTCTTCTTCCTCTTCCTTTTCCTCCCCCTCTGATCTTGTACTGACCTGTTGAATAGAATGAGGGCTTGCCAGGCTTTTCAGATATCTGCTGAGCCTCTTTGTAAATCTACTACTTCAGAAGAAGAACTCTTGGGAAGCATAATGGTACAAGACTTCCATGACTGAGACAAAGAGGGTTACTCAGTGAATAAGTCTACTTGGAAAAGGATTCTGGGGAACATGGAAAGAGTCCAGATCATTGACTAGTTCAACATCCATTAGAATCAAATTCCATGATTCTATTCTATGATTCCAAGAGAGATACAGCATGTTCACCTTAAAAAAAAAACCACAGCCAAAACTATGGAAGCTATCCATATGCAAAGTTTGATGTGGGAAATGATATGCTAACCCGCCTACTTTACAATCTCTCCTTGATTCCAGATCAGATGAGACATTAATGCTCCCATCCTTGAGGACAATATAAAGAAATATGCTGGATCTGCTCAAAAGCTAATCAAGACCTCAACAACTCTCTGTTTCATGACTGTTTTTAAAGAGCAGAAATACATCAGATACAGAGTAGCAATGGCATTTCTCGGCATTGTGTCATAATGATTGGTTGTATGGGTGTCAGACGTGGGGAAGAAATGTACTGTGCTCTTCGTTCTACCGTCAGTTCTGCCTCTCACTGGGAAACATTTGTAACTAAAACTGTTGTTCATTTGCAGAACGTGTGAGGAGAATGAAACCTTGTCTGAAAATATGCTGAGGAGCTGCTGTAATAAATCTGATATTATATGCATGACATGGATGGATAGACCATTGTTCAGAAGGCCTGGTAAATAAAACTGGTGCTGTGGAGTGAGAATTACTGAAAAGGAGAGAAAGATTGTTCAACTAGGCATGCTTCAAATAGAAACCAAGTCTGAAATTCCCATATATTATTCCACTACATTGTTTTAAAAAGCACCTAAATAATGAGGAAGGCTTCCTCTCAAAGATATTGTGCCTTGATTGATTGCTGTTAAGTGAACTTCCAAGAAACTTTCTTAGAAGCAAACACAAACTTCAACATACTATCCTTCTATTGTTGAATGCTCGAGGTATGCAATACAATTTATCCACATTCTCCAAACTATTCTCATCATCTTTAATGTGTAGAGAAAAATAGAGTTGTTACAAGAGACAGGCCTATAGAACATTATGACTGTCTTAGAGCATCCCTGCCCCAGTTCTAAGAAGAAGAAGAAAGCTTTTTCCCAATGGTGTCACTCCATTGACAGAAGTATCAATGGGCCTGTGCAAGTTTCCTTCAACAGTATGGAGAGAAAAGTGGCCAAGCAACTTCAATGCATGATCAAGATGACAGCATTTTTTTAAAGAGTAAGAACAAATAAATGATAAAAGGCTACAGCAGTTTGATTTCACCTGTGCCATCTGGGAAGGATTAGCCAGCATGGTATAGTGGTTTCTGCATTGAATAAGAATCCTTGCTTAGCCATAAAAACACATTGGTGAACTTGGGCAAGTCACACCCTCTCCAAGTCTCAGAGGAAGGTCCCTCTGAACAAATCTTATCAAGAAAACCCGGTAAAATATTCTTTAACTTTTCCCCAACCTCAGAGTCACAAGTGCTGTTGGGTTATAATTCCCATTATCCTCAGTTCACATGGTGGATGATCAAAAGTGATGGGAGTTGTTGTTTAATAACATCTGGGGACCCAAACTAGGTAAAAACTAAACAGAACCACTATTATGTTTTGTGTGTGTGTGTGTGTGTGTGTGTGTGTATGGTTGGCCCTTTGTATCTACAGATCCTCGATCTATGCATTCAACAGCATTTTGAAGTAACCATAAAGCTGATGTGACCCTCAATGAAAATGAGTTGGACACCCTAGATTTTTGCCCCAAAGTCCCACCAAGATGGCCTCACACTTAGCTTATTATAATATAATGGACATAGTCCAGAGAAGTTCCTTTTTCAGGCACCACTTTTCAGCATCCCTCAGTTGTTATCTACAAAGGTAACTTCAAGGGTTACATCTCTTTGATACATAACCAAAGGTAATGTTGGCTAGTGTTGTAAATATGTTACCCTTGGACATTTTGTTTTGTTGTATCTGAAAAAAATGTATCCCTGAGCGCAAAAACACACCAGCTCTATTTCTCATCCTCTCACTCTTTTGAAAAATACACACATTTGACAAGGGGCTCAGGGCCTCTGGAACTTTCCAATCCTTCAGACAAAGCATTACTCATGTTCTCTCTTTGGTGGCATTGCCGTTGTTTTCAAACTGCCTAAAATGAAGAAGTAAAACAGTAAGCTCTGTGGGTTTTTATTTATTTATTTTATTGTGTTTGCTTCTGCCCTTGAGAACAGTATGTAGAAAGCACTTTGCACCTGTAGCAAAAGGTTCAAGAAATGAGCTGCCAATAATTTTCTCTAAAAGAGTTGGGCTTTCATTGTTATGAGCCTAGATGTTTTTAATCAGTCACTACTAACAAGGCAGTTCTGAGCTGTGATATGAAGCCGAAGTGTTCCGCTGCGTAGCATTTAGATATGACTTCAACAAACCAAATATCACCTTTGCTTCAAAAAGTAAGCTTCTGGCCTTCATGCTTTCAAACAGTCATAGAGACATTAATTTGGAAGGGAGCTTAGGGATCCTCTTGCCAAATCCTCTGCTCAGTGCAGGATTTCAATCTAAAACAGGCATGGGCAAACTTCCAAATCCCAGCCAGCTGACCAGCTTTTAGGGATTGTGGAAGTCCAAAACACCAGGAGAACCAAAGTATGCCCATGCCTGATCTAGAGCATCCCCAGCAAGTAGCTTTCTAACTTCTTTCTGAAGACATCAAGAGAAAGAGATCCTGACATCCTCTAGTAAACTGCTGTCACTATCAAGAACTTCCTTCTCATGTTCTTAACTTCAAACCATTAGATGTGGGTTGCCTGCTTTTTACTCCTGTGTGTACAGAGTTCCTCTGTACACCCCTTTCCTCCTCTTTCTTCCCCCATAAAGGCTCCTTCAGAAAAAAACATGGTTGTGTGACTAGCCCCCTTTCCTCCTTTTTTCCCATTCACTATGTTTATGCAAATACAGGAATGCAAAAATCTGAAAAAATAAAAAAATCTTGTCCCAAGCATTTTTCAAAAGGTAGAGTCAACCTGTATGTCCATGAATGCACTATGAATCATCTCTTCCCAAAGGCTATGTTTAGGAACTGGGGCAGGAATTGGACAGCTCCATGGGAACCTATACAACAAAGTGAGGACTATTGGGAGGTGAAGTTGAAAAACATCTAGGAGACATGTGAATCTCAGCCTTTGTTTCCAAGATGGCTCTAGACAATATCTGTACAACCTCCCTGAAAGGGCATGTTCTCTCTTCATAATAGTTTTCTCTTTGCAACATATGATGAGTTTCAAACAGCTGGAGCCATTTGAGGGAAAGGGACTGCGGATGTTAGATGCTCTGCCCAATATGTCGCTGTGTGGGAGAGAAAAAGGAAGGTCACCTTGCAACAACTAAGAGCAATTATCTGAAGGAGTTTAGCTCTGTGCCCTCTTTCTTTATATTATATTCTCATAAGCTGCATTCTGTGGCATCTCTCAGAAGCGGGGAACATATCAAACCTGCATATGTCAAATGCTATTGACATCAAATACCTTTCATCCAGCCCCAGGGCTCCCCAATGTCTTTTGAGCACTTCACCCACGAAAGTGGCTTGTCACAGCTGATTTTTCCAAGTGAGGAAGCACGTGGCATAATGAGATGATGTCGTTCTGGCGCATACCTTCCAGCCCGTTCCCCCACCGTTCAGGCTCCAAACATGAGCCTGCATAGCAATTAGACTCTCAATCTCGCTCAATGAAAAATAAAAATAAAAACCCAAACACCACCAGACTTTGCGTTATGCTCTATTTTTCAAATACTTCTACACTGCAGGAAGAATTTTAAGGCTTTTGTCATTGGAGACTTTTTTCTTTTCAAATCTGTGTCATTTGAGAGAAAGATGGGGAGGGACAATATTGTACATATGAACATCCTGTAAGAGATTGAGACGGGTTTCTTTCTTATGGTACCCATAATAGTCAACATGGGCTACAGAATCTGGAGGCTGCTTTCAGAATCTCAGCCACAACTTTTGCTCTTACTGAATAAATGCTGGATATTCAAATCCTTCTAGGGATCTCATCATATTGTTGGGAGAGGGGGAGTGAGGGAAAGCAGAGGAAACTGTCCTCCTTCGTTCCCTTCCCACATTCTTTCCTTGTCTTCTACCCATCTTTCCCTATTTAAAACTGTTTGGAATTGGGTAACATTTCCCTTCTGAAAATGGCTTTATGGTTCTGTTTCCATTACAGTTGTATGCACCATATCCATCCTCAATATACTCTAGCATGGGGGTCCTCAAACTTTTTAAACAGAGGGCCAGGTCACTGTCCCTCAAACTGTTGGAGGGTCGGATTATAATTTGAAAAAAAAGCATGAATGAATTCCTATGCACACTGCACATAACTTATTTGTAGTGCCAAGAAAAAACATTTTAAAAATACAAAAATTAAAATTAGAACAATTTTAACAAATATAAACTTATTAGTATTTGAATGGAAAGTGTGGGCCTGCTTTTGGCTGATGAGATAGGATTGTTGTGTGTTTTCAAGAATTTTAGACCTAGGTTGACTCTGAGTGAGGGCCGTATCCAGCCCCCGGGCCTTAGTTTGGGGACCCCTGCTCTAGCACATCTGCAGTTTCTGTGATATTTGGGCTGGTTTAGCAGAAAACAGGAGAAAAATTCAAAAGCCTTAACTGCTTTTCATTCTTCGTAATCCCTGAATCCTATAGTTTTGAATTTTTTTTCAGATTCCTTGGTGAGAGACATGACTATAAAGCATGTTATTTTCATACAAGTTTTCAAACAGACTCATATGCAGAGGAAAAGTAAGCTACTGCCCCTGTCCATTCTCAGCCCTTCCACGACAACAACTGCACCAATCCATCTCAATTTTTTCAGGTTTCCCAACTAATGCTGCTTCTACATTTTATACCAAGTGCCCACAACAGATGTAGAGTAATGAATAGATCTTTCTTTTGGAAACCCTGGAATTTTACATGCTGCTCTTACTGAAAGTCCCATAGACCTGGTATGGGCAGAGAGGCAGGGAATCTTTTTTATGGGGATATCTGCTAATTCTTATCTTCGTTGTTGCATTTTAACCCCTCTTCAAAATGCCTTAAAGGTAATTGTTCCTTTGATTGTGTGTGTGTGTTGTAAAAGCATGCAAAATTAAATGTACAATTATATTGAAGTTATTTTTAAAAATGCATATTACTTGCCTTTAGCTGTATTGGGAATAGTAGTGTGGTGTAGTAATCTGAGTGCTGAACTAAGACACAGGATTCAATTTCTTTTAAGTCATAGAAACTCACTTGGACCCTTGGCAAGTTACATTCTCTCCATCTTAGAGGAAGGCAATGGCAAGATCCCTCTGACAAATGTTTCCAAGAAAATCCTGTGATAGGTTTGGCTCAGCATTATGAGACGTCAAAAAGAGCTTGACGGCATACAACAACAATGAAGTCCAGACACAAAACAGCTTTTTAAAGTGGTGGTGTTGGCTGTGAGAATGACCCCCATCCCTTCTAATTTGGAAAACAAAGTTCTCTGTGTGTTGATAGGAAAGTAGTTAGGTGAGATCCTTTCAGAAGGGATTGCAATTCCTGAAAATTTCACCCTATCATGAAAGAAATTAAAAAAGTATCAGTACTTTTTCTTTTAAAAATATAATTAAATGAGCATCACACACGCTGCACATATTTGTTTGAAGTGACACCAAGAAACAAATGGGCTGAAATTTAATAAAGATAACATCTTCGGGTAGCATATGTGGCATGTTCTTGAATTATTAACCAATAAGGCAGCAATTGTTGTTGGACTGGGTATGTTTAAAATATTAAAAATATATATCACAAAATTTAGTAAGGAATATAGGGACACTGAATCAAACAGGGAAATGAAACAAAATCAAATAAAGGGACAAAATGCAAATAAGGCACAACAATGAAGGAAGAGAGAAAGCCCCAAATCTGATCAGAGATAATACAAATGCTTATGTTTTATCATTATTGTTCCAGTAATGAACAAACAATGACTGGTAAATTTGTCAGATGAAGAATTGCCATCATAGACTTGCAAAATCTTTCAGCTATCATCATTGCTCACTCTGGGACTCTGGTTTATCAGAAATAGGAAAAATGTAGTCATCTAGACGCAGATTGCAGCCAGGAAATCTGAAGACGTTTACTTCTTGGGAAGAGAGCAATGACCAATCTCAATAAAATAGTGAAGAATAGATACATTACACTGGCAACTAAAATCTGCATAGTTAAAGCAGTGGTATTCCCCATGGTAACCTCTGGATGTGAGAGCTGGACCATAAGGAAGGCTGAGCAAAGGAAGATAGATGCTTTTGGACTGTGGTGCTGGAGGAAAACTCTGAGAGTGCTTTGGACTGCAAGAAGATGAAACCAGTCCATACTCCAGGAATTAATGCCTGGTTGCTTACTCGAGGGAAGGATATTAGAGGCTAAGATAAAGTACTTTGGCCACATAATGAGAAGACAGGAAAGCTTGGAGAAGATAATGATGCTGGGGGAAATGGAAGGAAAAAGGAAGAGGAGCCAACCAAGGGCAAGATGGATGGATGTTATCCTTGAAGTGACTGGCTTGACCTTGATAGAGCTGGGGGTGACAACAACCTGGCATGGGCTGGTCCATGGGATCATGAAAAGTCAGAAATGACTGAACGAATGAACAAGTAATCTAGATCAGGGCTTCTTAAACCTTTTCAACTTGTGAACCTTTTTTGTCCAATAAATGTTTATGTGACCTAGGGTATATAAGTATATGAAATAGATATACAAATTATTTTTAAAAAATCAGTACACTGTGCAGTGGCAGTATCATAGCCAATGAGGTTAATCCGAAAGGTAAGATGGGACAATACAGATTTAACTGCCTTTCAGAAATTCGATAAGAACAGATGCAGCCTGACCTCCTTTGACATAAAATTCCACAATTGTGAGGCTGCTAAAGAGAAAGCCCTGTTTTGTGTACCTCCTAGGGTGTACCGGGTTGTGGCACAGCCAGTTAGTAGCCAGCTGTATTAAATCACTACTGACTGAGAGATCATGAGTTCAAAGCCAGCCTGGATTGGAGTGAGATCCCAACTATTAATAGTCTAGCTTGCTGTTGACCTATGCAGGCCCAAAAGATAGTTGCATCTGTCAAGTAGGAAATTTAGGTATCGCTTTATGTGGGGAGGCTAATTTAACTAATTTATGACACCATAAAACTTTCCGGAAATATAATATATGTAGGAATGATGAAGTACTCCATCAAGGACTTGGTCTCACAAGTGGGTGGTGAAGCAGCAATTCCCCCTGTGGCCAGAATTGAACATCCCCCCCCCCCAATTAAGCTGGAAAGCTGGAATATTAAAATGCCTCTGTGTCTTCTATATATGCTGTATGTCTAATGGCATTGAATGTTTGCCATGTATATGTGCATTGTAATCCGCCCCGAGTCTCCTGCGGGGTGAGAATGGTGGAATATAAATACTGTAAATAAATGAATAAATAAATAAATAAGAGCTGTTTGCCAGTGGAATGGGCTGCCTTAGACCATGGTGGATTCTCTGTCTCTAGAGGTTTTTAAACAGAAGCTGGATGTCTATCTATTGGGAGTGCTTTGTGTGTGTATTTCTGCATGGCAAAATGGGATTGGACTGGATGGCTCATGTGATCTCTTTCAGCTCTATGATTTTCAAGGAAGTAGGACAAATGACAGGATCTCTGTCAAAAACCTCACATTCTAGGCAGGCTTTTTTTTGGGAGAAGGCAGTCTTTCACATCTCCCGACCCCAAGTTGAACCCTTATCCAAATAAGAGATCCACCAAATGTTTTAAATGTATGATGCCACAGCCAAGGGCAACTATCCACCGAGCCCTGTGCCCCCTTCTCTGCAGATTCCTTCACCTGGAAATGCACTTGAAATATTGGTATCATGTTTATTTCCTCTTTCTCTCTGACAGCACCCTGGGCAATGGTGTTTTAAAAGCTGTTTTTGTGTGTCAAGGACTTGTCGGATCATTTATTATTAAAAAGCAAAGAACAATCATTCTGTGTAATAGAGTGCTGATGCGCCGGAGAGCGCCGTGCCTTTAATGTATTCATAAAAGGCTACAGTTGTAGATTTCTCTTTTATGCAGGTCAAGCGAGGGCAATGAGTACCGAATCGATGTCTCTGCCTCTTTGAATGTCCAAATTTGCAAAGAATACATCCCAGCAAAGATTTCAAACAGCTCTTTTTATTATTGTGTCTCATCAAAAGAAAATCCACATAAGGTGAGCTTTTTAAAAAAAGGTGCAGGAAGGGAGGTGGATGATTTTTCTTGTGCCCAAGAGATGTTCAAAAATTAATGAATAAAAAGCAAGCAATGCCAGCCTGGAACATCAGCATTACCGCCTCCTCACTGAATAAATTCTCCCAGGTCAATTTGAAAACAGTTCAGGGTCAAACTGTCATCCAGTCACCTAGATTAAAAAGTAATTTAGCCAAAGTATATGCTATGTCGAAGCTTTTGCATGCAAATAAATAGCTTGGGGCTTCATTTTCTTGCGCTTTATTAGTAGCACATGTTGTGAATTTGAACAAGGCATATTCTTCCTTGCCCATGTTCTTTCCATTATTTTGAAAAGATGGAGTAAGGAAAAGAACCTGTTTTTACATTCATATATTGAAATACTCGTAGGCTAGATAACAATACTGTTATTGTTATCGTTTTTGACTTATGAAAGATGAGACCAGAAATTGGAAAGGTTTCCTTTTTTGTACTATCTGATGGGAGGCCATGGTGATGGGGATTCTGGAAGTTCTTCTCCCTCTATATGGGCCTCAAAACTCAAAATGCACAAAACTTTGCTTCTAAGTGTCCTTCTAACCCCCAATGTGGGGTAAAACTAGTTAACATGGATTTGTCCCACATTAGAAAAAAAATGTAGGCATGCTCTAAAATAGTGATTCTTAACCTGTGGATCCCCAGATGTTTTGGCCTTCAACTTCCAGAATTCTCAGCCAGTTTACCAACTGTTAGGATTTCTGGGAGTTGAAGGCCAAAACATCTGGGGACCCACAGGCTGAGAACCACTTCTCTAAATGATTCATAAAGCTCCAAATTTGCCCCATTCTTTGGGTGGTGCGAACACTTGGACCAGTGCCACCATCTCTCTTTCCCCACACTCCATGCCATGGGGAAAATGGAATTGCATTTACCTGTATTGTCTTCTGTCACCACAGAGGTGGCCATGGAGTTCTGAATGTCAGCAAAGGGGCCTTCACAACTTGGTGAGGGGAAGAGGATGGCTCCACTCCTTTCCCCCATCCTCTCTCCAATTCACATGGGTGCCTTTGGTGGCATCAATAAGTGTTATGAACAAAGGCCATGAACTCAAGCTCCAAAACCACCACTGTGATAACAGAAATGGTAAGAATGACCATTCTGAAGGACCGGACCAGGATGGGGGTGCGCACTGTAGTCACACCTGGAGTTACTCCACAATATTGCCCCTTTGAACCAAGCTACTTTTCCAAGTTCTAGATAAGTCTGTAGTGGCCATTCCTTTCACAAGACCAACAGCAAATCTAATTGCAATACAGCCATGTTTAAACTATATTTCTTGCCATCACACACATACAAATAATCTGCAACATAAGTAGCTGTGATGAGATTAGCATGCTAAAACATTCTCAGGTGCTGAATGAACATCTGTCCCCTTTTCTAAAATGTGGCTATTGTTGGATATGTCTAATCTTAAAACTGCTTTTAATTTTAAACATGCAGTTAGTTGCTTTAAATATGTAATGTATTAACAGTATTATTGCATTTTAATGATAATATTCTATTCATTTTAATGTTATATTTGATCTTACTCGTAAGCCATTGAGATTTGTGGAATAAAGGCATTGGTCCTGCACCATCTAAACACTTCGATATTGCTACAAAATGTTTTAAGAAAAAGTTATAGTTTATTGGGCCATGTAGAAATGTAGGAAGAAACTTTGTACAGGCCTACTTTGTGTATTGAACAGATTAGGAAACAGACCACTGTCAAAACTTGAAAATGATTGAAAAGTGAAACCCAGCCTTTTTTTAGTGATTAAATGCAAGACATGACACTGAGTCAACTCAGAGAGAGAGAGAAAGAAAGAGATATGACTAGAGGCTGAAAGTGAGGTACATGGCTATCATTTAGATCTGTCAAAACTAGACATAGTTAAGGTTTAAATTACATGGATATCCCTGCCTCCAGGACAACAAGGTCATTAAGTTCTTTATTTATAACAAAGAAATGAAGGAGCAGGGAATTTTTCACACTGCACAAATATTTCCAGGAATCTATTAGCAGCAGTGTGCAGTGTTCACAGTGGACTCTGCAGTAAATGCTTCAGCTATACTTCATAAAAAGAAAAATCAGCCTGTTTAGCAAGCCTTGCAGAAACTAGTTTATTATCAGTAAATGTTTGATTTTATACCTAGATACCTGGGGTTACATAAAAAATTTCTCAGGAGCAAAAGGGTTATAAATGGAAGATGAGTAGAGGGTTTGCATGCAGCCCTTTCTCTTTGCCTGGAACAGAGCTCACCAAGACTGGAGAATTTTTACCCTTGTTTCCCAACTGGAGATCATCCATGAAAACTGGAAACTTAGGGCCAGACCCTGTGATTTATCATTCTTAAAGAAAACAGATCGTGTGTGTGTGTGTGTGTGTGTGTGTGTGTGTACATTGTCCCCGAGGATTTGGAGGAAAGTTTTAAAACTCTGAGTGAAAAATTCTTTATAATTTCAGCATTTTTAGTCAATCTTGTTTCTATTACAGTAGAATTCAATTTAGGTTTATACCATGGAAACCTGGTAGTATGGACTCTCTAAAGGCTGCTCCTCAAAGTGCAAATCCAGGAACCTATAGACAGAACCATGATGGTTAAAAGGGGCTATAATTTTATAGTGTGAAAGAGCCCCATGTAGCATGGATAGGATGGAAAATGGGAAGCTTGATAGCTCTTCTCCACCATTTCTCTCTTCTTTTAGCTACACCTTCACCAGCATTAGTGGATGAGGTTAATTTCACCCTGAGTATCATCACTATTGAAACTAATTTATTCTGACTGAAATTATTCCAGCTTCAGTGTTTTACTTGGGTAAAACTGGCTACTGGTCTCTCTGTATTTCTATATTCCTCTTGGGCAGTGGTAGTAAAAGTGGGATTGTGTCTGTGTCCTACAATTTATTTTGCGATTGAGTAAATAAACTGTGGTGGGGAATTGTGGAGTAGAAGACACACAGGAAGAATGAGACCAAACTTCCATAATAACAAAGCATACCTCATCACAGGACTCCTGGGAAAGTGAAAAACTGCAAATAAATAATAAATCCCTAGGAATTCCTAGGTCTTCAAATTATCTATATGTGTGATTTCCTCCAGTGAGCCATGGTGACCATAGAGATTTCTCGAGAGAAATTGGTAATGCTATAGAATGCTTTAAATCTTACCTAATTTAGGTTTTGTGCATGCTTTTAAGACACCCTAGGTTTCATCCACTTGGTAATGTATTATTAATCAGAAGTAGCTTACACCACAAAGCCTTCCCATAGCAGATAGAGCTATTCCACCAGCATGTTTTTTGAAGCAGAAATGGCATTTCAGCTCTATTTTGGCCTTGTTGCTCCAATAAAAAAATAAATATGAGATTGGACCCTCACTTTTACCATTTGGGGAGAGAGAAACTGAATCCTATACTCTCCAACATTTCACAGATGAATATTGGGACATATGTGGAGGCATCATCAGAGTGTGGTTGAACAGCAAAGGTTATTAATGTTGGAAGGTTACCAGAGTTTTTAGTAGTGACTGGTGGCAGATTAATGGGGCATTTGTCTTTTAAGAACTCATAACTCAGCCATGCGACACCCGGCAGTAACTGCATCAAGGACAGGAAATAACTTGGATCCATTTTCACTGTCGTGTCTCTAAATACAGCAGAAACCAGTCTGCTTTCCCCTCTTTGATGAGAAGACAAAAATAATGGCTTCATAGAAGAGCCGTGTCATTATCTTGCAGAATGACTTCCCTATTTTTAAGCCTAAATAAGAAATAATGAGGTCACTTCACTGACAGAAGTATCAATGAGCCAGTGGAGGCTTCCTTAAGCAAGATGGAGAAATAGGAGAATTTCATCAATTGCAGCTTCCCCCACTCATACCATGGTCAAGTGACAACACCGAATGGTCAAGATGTCAAAATGTATTAATGAGGGACAACATGCAAGCTAAAAGAACTATTTGCTTACATCTGAGCCTACAGGGAAGAGAGATTCTACCCCTTCTGTCCTCCAAGTTGCTAAACTGTGAATTACAATCAACTCTCCACAACTTCGCATTTGTGGAGACTTTTGCAAATTTGATTAGTCACAGATTTGATAGAAAATGTTTTCTCTGAGTCCTCCAGTTATCTCTATGTGTAATTCCCTTCAGTCATGCTGGTGACCATAGAGATTTCTTGAGAGAACAGCTCTCTAGGAATCTCTAGGTCCTCAAATTTGATTCTGTGGTCAGTTTCCAGTGAGGGTTGACCATAAAGATGTGCTAGAAGAACTAGGAATTCCTAGGGATTTATTGTTTATTTGCAATTTTTCCCAGGAGTCCTGTGTCCTAAACCCCAATGAGTGTGGAAGGCTTACTATAATCTGGACTATCCCTTCCCAATCAAGACAGTAAGTGAATATGGAATCCTATATTGATGAATCATAGCTAAAGCAGACTCATTAAACCATCTATAGAATTCAATTTCTACCAAAATTGGGATTTGCAATATAATTTAGGCCATTGTTCTTTCCTTTGAAATGATGGTTCCTCATGACAAGTGGACTAGCAATGGGTTAATTGCAATAAATAAATATTTCTCTTCTCCCTCTTCACCTTCACCCTCTTTCCTCTGTTTCTAAATGATAACATTTCCTCTGAGATCAAAGCTGCGATTAGATCAGCAAGTGGCAGTGTAGGTGCAGGAATGGGGCGAGAGATTAGATGAAATCAGTTGAACATAAACGAGGCCTGAAGGGAGAAAAACAACCAAACACCCCAATGAATGTTCCAAGTATAAAGGGCAGATGATTTATCATCAACGATTTTAACTCAAGATACCATCACTGTAAAATAAAATAATAGGATAAAATCTTGTCTATCCTCTTTGCAGATGGTTTTAGTCTTGACTGGATGAAAACCTGGATAATTTATTTATATCCTATCTTAATTAAAATTAGCTATTCAACTATGGGCAAAGCCCTTATGACCCTTTAGATATAGTGTCAGATCACCATCCATGATGGGAGCGACATCTGGTTATGTACAACTTCATGTTGTGCTAAAAAGCTGTCAGTTTTAACTACGGATTTTGAAATCATATTCTACATTTACTGTTTTTTGTGATATGGCCTAAGGGCTAATCAATAAAATTTATTATTGATATATTTATTGTTTTAATGTTGTTTCATGTATTCTAATATGCTTTTTAGAATAATGATTTATTTTAACCATGTTGTGCACTGCCTTGCTCTAATGGTAACAACATCAACAACAAGTTGTTGTTATTTTTGAAGTTTGCAATTTGATGGGATGCACAGTTGAGAATTTTGTCCCACTGGTCAAATTTAATTTAAGAAGCTGTTCCAAAATCAAGGCCAAATGAGAGGATTATTCCATCTTATTTACTTTGGGAGATACAATAAGGAACATTTAATATCTTATTTGCATATAGGCAGAAAATTGGTGCAGAGTAGAGCAGAGTAGAGAGTGATCCCTGGTATCATAATGGAACTACAGAGGAAAAAGAAAGGAGACTACAGAAATGCATGGACCTCCTTAGGAGTATTGCAATTTTCATCAATCAGCCCATTGAGTCTTGAGAATTGTAGATGTCTGGTGCTCACTGCTTCTTAAACTGTAGGTTCTGACCCCAAATGGGGTCCCTTTGCTCAATGTTGGGGTCACAAAAAATTGGAAATAGGGAAAAGTTTCTGAATGCCACTTAGTGGCTGTTTTAAACATTTGCAGGAATCTATTAGCAACAATGTGCTGTGTTTACAGTGGACTCTTCAGGAAATGCTTCAACTAGCCTGTTTTGCAAGACTTGCAAATGCTGATTTGTTGTCAGTAAATGCTTAAATTTATGCCTATATACCTTGGGTCATATAAAAATTTCTCAGGAGAAAAAGGGTTGCAAATGAGAAACGTTTATGAAGCCCTGTACTAGATGATTAGAGGGTTTGCATACAGCCCTTTCTCTTTGCCTGGAGTGGAGCTCACCAAAACTGGAGAATTTTTACCCTTGTTTCCCAACTGGAGATCATCCATCAAAACTGGAAACTCAGGGCTAGGCCTGAGATCTGTCAGTCTTAAAGAAAACTGATGAGGTATATATGTATACTAGTCATTGGCCTGGTATCTGTATAATTCGTTTAATTCATGTTTTTATTTTTTTTCAGTTCATTAGGATGGCACGGAATGGGAAGCCCCCTCCTGGAATGAAAATAAACTCGATACGTAAGGCAGGCGGGAGCGGGTACTGCGCTAAGGCTGCTTTTCAGATCAATTACTGTGTGTGTAAACCCAAAGTTCCTGGGCCTGCCAGGGCCTGCAGCCAAGTGCCGAATAATGGCCCACACACCTGAAATCCAATGCTATTATTAAGGAAGGAGAAACTCAAATTGCTAACCTTATGGAAAATATTATGAAAGACACAACTTCTCCAACCATGCTTGAGACTCTTGACAAAAAGTGTAGTGATTTATATAACCAGGTGAAGGAATTTAAAATTAAAAAATTTGATAGAGATCGTAATGACTATCTGTCCAATCGAGTCTACCCATGGCTATTGGACAAAGAACAAGCCCCCTCTAGGAGAAGGGTCAGTTTTCATCCTCAGTTTACAGATTCCTCTACAGAGGAAGACCCTGGAAGGACAACTGAAAGCTCTGACGCACCCGCTTTAAGACGATCTACTAGACATAGAAATAGGAATCGACCATCCTCCTCGTCTTCCTCCACTACTTTTTTTCGAAGGGGCCAAAATCGAAGACACCGGACCTGATTGTTAATCTATCTGATTACAAGTTATCTGATTTAGAAAGGTCAGTAGTAAACAAAGGTCTATCATTTGTTCCCACCCCAAAATTTAATGCATTCCGAGCACGCATAGATTTGTTTAAATTGTTCAGAACCATCCGTCTAAGAGAGGTTTTCACAAACAACACACCCAACTCCACCATAGATCCCTTCAAACCTAAGAGCAAATTTTGCCCCTCCACAGACAACATACATATCAAGTGTTTTGAAAAAGTAGTAGAGAGGGACTTCAATAAGTTAATCACCCACAGACAACCATTCCATTCGAATTTATCCGACATTGAAAGAACCACATTGGACAAATTGAGTAACCTTAAAGAGGTAGTCTGGAAACCAGCAGACAAAGGGGGAGCCATAGTGTTACTCAACAAAAAAGATTACATTAAGGAAATCAACCTCCAGTTATCTAATAGTAAATTTTATAAACCTGTTGCTTCAGACCCCACTAAACACATACAGTCCCTTATCAGGGTTGTGTGCCAAGAGGGATTATCCTTGGGATTTATCTCTTCTTCCACATTTAAATATCTACAGAAAGAATTTCCTAGAATACCCATCTTCTACACTTTACCAAAGATCCACAAAGGGGTTATTCCCCCCCCAGGCCGACCCATTATTTCAGGTTCATCTTCAGTGCTGGAACCAGTTGCTAAGTACCTGGACTCTTTTTGCCAACCCTTTGTCCCTCTCTGTGACTCCTATATCAAAGACACTAAGCACTTCATTAAGCACTTCATTAGTCATGAGGAGACAGGAAAGCCTAGAGAAGACAATGATGCTGGGGAAAGTGGAAGGCAAAAGGAAGAGGGGCCGACCAAGGGCAAGATGGATGGATGGCATCCTTGAAGTGACTGGACTGACCTTGAGGGAGCTGGGGGTGGTAACGGCCGACAGGGAGCTCTGGCGTGGGCTGGTCCATGAGGTCACGAAGAGTCGGAGACGACTGAACGTATGAACAACAACAACAACTTCATTAATGTTATAGAAAATCTCAAAATAGAGGAGGATAGTGTTTTAGTAACCATTGACGTCACTTCACTGTATACCAACATTCCATTAGATGAGGCCCGTACTACCATAGAGAATGTGCTCCATAACAGAACCAAGTCACACCCACCCACACATTTCCTTATGGATCTAGTAGATATAGTTTTGGAGAAAAATTATTTCCGTTTTCAAAATCAATTTTACTTTCAGATCTTTGGTGTGGCAATGGGCAGTCCATTGGCCCCCTCTGTGGCCAATTTATTTATGGCAAATTTAGAGAAGACTGTATTATTAAATCCATCTTTAAATATGTATCACACCAATATCATATATTACGGACGATTCATTGATGACATATTCATGGTATTCAAATCAACCGAGGCCGCAGTAGGATTCTCTAATTGGATTAACACCATACATACGTCTATTAAGTTCACCAGCCATCTCAACCTGTCACATATTAATTTTCTGGATGTTACAGTCTATAAAGATCACAATAAACTTTTGGTCAAGAACTTTAGAAAACCCACAGATAAAAATTCTTATCTTCATTACAACAGCTTCCACCACTTTAGTTTAAAAACCAATCTTCCATTTTCACAGCTCCTCAGACTTAAACGGAACTCAATCACCAAGGAACAGTTTATTCAGGAAAGTGTCACTTTAAGCCATGAGTTCAGAAATAGAGGCTACCCCAAACATGTAGTAAGAAAAGCATTAACCAAAGCTGATAAAATAGATAGGGCTACCTTACTGAAAGAATTCCACAAACCCACAAAAAATCAAATTATTTGGACACAAGAACTATCGCACTATTCCAAACAGATTACCCGGATCATCAAAAAGCACTGGCACCTACTTCAAGATATTCCAGGTTGTCAAAAACTACCCATTTTCGGTAATAGGCGTACTAAAAATAAAAGAGACTTGTTAATCCATACAGATTTATCCACGTCTACTACTATACCTAAAAACACTTTGAGAGGCCATTACCCCTGTGGACGCTGTAAATGTTGTCCACAATCATGGAAAACCAAGGAGGTCCACAACTACAGGAACAAAGTGGGCACCACGCTTAAACATTTTTCCACGTGCAACAGCAGTAATTTAATTTACCTTCTAACATGTGACTGTGGTTTGTGGTATATTGGAAAAACAACCAGACCTTTGAGAATTAGAATGTCTGAACATAAATCCAGAATAAAATGTTTATCTACTGAGTCCCTCCTATATTCACACTTTACACAATACAAACATTCACCCAACTCCTTTAAATTTTGTGCTCTGGAATGCATCATTCCAAAACCCCATATGGACTTAGAAAAACTACTATCCCAAAGGGAAATGTATTGGACCTTTAAGTTGAAAACCTTTTCCCCTCAGGGACTTAATGAGTCACTTAATTTTAGCTGTTTCCTTTAAGTTTCTAATTACCCTTTATAAACCTGTGGATGAACCTACAGAAGTACTCGCAGTGTGAATGTACTACTAGCAGAGTCATTTGTTGTAAATGCTATCTGGCATGATGTGAGTATATATGTTTGTTGTATGGATTATTTTTACTTCTGTAATTTTGCTGGAGAATACTTGTTACTCTATGTTATGTTATGTTATATCTTGTTATAGATAAGAGTCTAGAGTTGCTGATTACTTCAACTCCTGAAGAAGGGGATCTCTTTCCCCGAAACAGGGTACAAAAATACCCGGGCACCCCTGTTGAATGCCATTGGGACTTTTCTTGAAGACTTATTTTGAGAAGCAGTGCTCCATTTTTCACTGGACTTGAGCTGGATCTTTTCCATGAAGATTGTTTTGAGAGTGACGCTTCATCTCCATTATTGTCTTCAGCTTACATATAGCCTCATGACTCTATACTTACTTGGTTTTTATGACTTTTTGCATTGAATATATCCCTGAAGCCTATACACAGTGGAATCCCTATCCAAACCCAGAACTGTTATGTTTGAGAGCGGTTGCTCCTTTTGATTTCTGTGTACCACTGAATTGAGCTTTGTACTGGAGATTTTGGTAAATAGAATATTTTATGTTTTCTTGATAATACACTTTGACATTATGCATAGATTGTTTTGTGTTTGTACTGAAGGCCTGCAGTTGAGCAATGAATAAAGAGTTCTGCTTACTCGGAGCTTGGGTCCAGACCCTTGCAGGCCCTGGCACTTTGGGCTTTGGGTTGCGGAGCAAGGCCACCAGCAGCAAACATTATGGATCTTCAGCCCCAGCCAAGGAACCCTTCGACTCCCCAGATGAAGGTGAGGCAAACCCCATCCAAAAGCATACACTGGGAAGGGGAGCCTAGGAGGGAAGCTTCCCCCACCCCCAATAATGCGCCAAAAGAAAACAAATCTTTAGGTACCTGAAAACCAAAAACAAATATCTGCCTCCCAATTTCAGGAAGCTCAGTAGAAACGGATTGGGGGGCCCTCCGAAAGCCGGGACATGAATTGAATCATGGTTTACCCTGAATGCACACAATTAATGCATACATTGTCCCTAAGGATTTGGAGGAAAGATTTAAAACTCTTAAGTGAAGAATCCTTTACAATTTCAGCATTTTTTCAGTCATTCTTGCCATGTTAGAGACAGTGTCTGAAAAAAACAAACTAACACAAATGTAATTAAATATTCTGATCGTTTAAAGATGCTCATTGGAAAAAAAAAAACTGCTTCTCTTTTTATGAAACTGTGGCAATTTCCTCATACAATGCTTTCCCCCTTGAGGTCTGCTAAATAAAACCCCAAACAGACAATCACAACTTTGGAGCCATGAATGTTCTGGCTGCCCATTTTATTTCAAGAAGAAATTATTTTGAGAAGAATACGTAGCCCAAATGTCTTTTACACTGCAATTTATCTGTCTGGATATTGTGTTAGCATTGGATTGGCTTCCGCCATTCCTCGATCAAAGATGCTTTGGGCTGATAAAGCCAGCCTGCCTAAACCTCGGACGATTATGGAATCCCATTAGCTGAAGAAGCGAAATACATTCAAACCAGCCGCCGTGTTTTATTTTTGTTTACAGAGCTCTACATCAAAGTCCCAGTGTTCTGCACTGTGCGTTTGTTTGCTTCAGAAAGAACAATTTATCTGGCTGAAAATTGCAATAACCCATTCAGTTATATTGCCCGTATGAAATCCAATCTTTAAACTCCCATCACTCAACATCTGAATTATAACATTTGTCAATCCTTTAGAAAAATATGATAGGATATTAGTATCCCATTACTATCTTTGTCAGGAAAACGAGACACCAGAGATTTAGTGCACTAAATACCACAGGTAGTTATCAATACTCCATTGCAATGGGGTGGCTATTTTCATGCTCTGCAATGTGGTTGGATACTTCTTACATAGCCCTTATTTTTGAAGGACTGAACCACTCAAGCGGTGGAACAAAACCTCAACAAATCTGTACAAGGAATGCAGAATAATATCCCTGGTGTTCTAAACATATGTATCTTCCAACACTGATTTCCATTCATCTAGATTTCCAGACGGTAAGTGTGAAATATCATATATATATATGTGTGTGTGTGTGTGTGTGTGTGTGTTCATATATGATGTTTTCAGCCATCCATATAGCTTTTTCCATATTTACACATTATGATGTCAAAAAAATGCCTAAAAGATTCTCTGTTAATAAAATCTCAAACCTACCAAGCAAACAAATCCCTCAGACCCCTATTTAATAACAGATAACAAGTTCCTTGTAATTCCAATAATAAAGGTATAACGTTATTAACTTGGGATGTTTTCCCACCAGCGTCATGGAATGGAGGCTATCGTCTGCCAATTATCCAAGCTGATCCTGCAGAATTCTATGAAATCTAGTTCAGGGCAGATCATTTGAAATTCTCAACTAGAGAGGTCCTCGGCTTCCCTAAACTGAATTTTCCAGAATTCTGTAGATCGGAAGATTGGTCTCCATTATAATTCTGGTGGCAAAACATCTTAAGTTGCATTTCAATTATAACTTAGCAAGTATGAAATGTCACTCCTTTCACACTGTATCTGTAACTTCCAGAGATTAAAGAGACCAATGCAATGATGCTATTGTGATATTTAATGTACTAAGAATTGTGTACTGCTTACTGGAGGGAAGAGACAAAGATGAAGTACTTTGGCCACATAATGAGAAAACAGGAAAGCTTGGAGAAGACAACCATGCTGGGGGAAATGGAAGGAAAAAGGAAGAGGGGCCAACCAAGCGCAAGATGCATGGATGTTATCCTTGAAGTGACTCGCTTGACTCTGAAGGGACTGGGGGTGGCCATGGCTGAGAAGGAGGTTCTGGCGTGGGCTGGTCCATGAGGTCATGAAGAGTCAGAAGCGACTGAACAAACAAACAACATCTAAGAAAATAAGGGCAAGATATAAATTCCTTTTTTCTCCAACAAAGTTTAATGTGACTTTGAAGGCATTTTTAATTGTCGTAATAAGGGAAAACGAGTTTTTATTTGCTACATTGTCCAATGCTGTTCTTAGTTAACTTTATAATTACAACAGTGTGCTTATTACAAAGTAGTAGAAGAGGAATTTAACATAGTTCATGTATTGGTTCACACTGTGTCTTGTGATGTCTTGACGGTAATGACACAGTGATGAGATGGATGGAAAAAGAGTTTATACTTGAAAGAAATTGCTCTCATTTTCCTAATTTCTAAGTCATATTCACATTTTAAGGCATCTCTGCATGTGCATTTTTGGGATGTGGCAAGTTTAATACAATATATCGTAATTCCCCTGATATACCTAACAACACATTATTCTCTGGTTGGTTATTATCAGGTGTTTTTTTCCAAGCTAACTTGATAAACATTGGAATAACTCGAGGTTTCAAGAATGTAACATCTCAGCAACTTACAAAGATGATGTATAGCTGTTTGTTCATATTAACAAAGCCAATAAAGCAAACAAGAAAATGAATATGTTTATGTATTACGATTTCTTAAAATAATGACAAATTTCGGCACATCAGCTTTTGGTCTTAATATATGCATAGATTGAAGTACATATTGTATAACAACAATTGCAAATTTTGGTGACATTACTAAAAGACCACTAACTTGTAGCATTCAGCCTGATACCATCTCAGAAGAGAAATCATATGTAAGGCATCACAATGAGTAGTCACTAGTAGCGCCACAAATTTGTCTAATCCCATGTTGAAGCTGTCCAGGCCTTGATAGACAGTTTGTGGAAGTGAATCACATCAGGTTTTGGTACCATATAGGAAAATGTAAAAACCAAATCTCCACCCACTTTCTCTATAGTCCATACCATCTTTATGTCTAAACCCCTCCATTATGTGTTTTCTAAGTCCAATAATAATGAAATCTCTGAATTGGTAGTTCCTTGCTAGCAAATGTAATAGGCACAAACAAAGGAATGATTTTTCTTTTACCAATCTTCACATTTCTTATAATTTCTATTTTGGTAGCCAAATGTATCTATCTATGCTATATCTACACGACAGGGGAGTATGTGAGTCAGACTTATTGGATTTCCCCTCTTCTCTCAATTTTGCTATCCACAGTTTCTCAGTAAGGGATTTGGGAGTCAGCAAAAGTTGCCCTTGCCTGCTATAGACAGTCACACAAAATCACAGTAGGATCTGCTATAGAAGGATACCATTTTTTGCAATCCCAAGTTTTATTGCCTTGTTAGCTAAAGATTTTCTGCTGCAACCCAGCATGGAGAGTCTGCATTTCTCCAGCTCTCCTTCGCCAACCTGGGAATACCAGTGATGGCAAAAGAACTCCAGATAGACAAGGGGATGAGGAAAAAGTGGGGGTTGGGCAGGTGTAAAAAGACTAAGAACTGTTTAAAATCTTAAAAGATGATGCTGTCAAGGTGATGCATGCCATTTGCCAGCAAATATGGAAAACACAAGAATGGCCATCAGACTGGAAAAAATCAACTTATATCCCCATACCAAAAAAGGGAAATGCGAAAGACTGCTCAAACTTCCATACAGTGGCCCTTATTTCTCATGCCAGTAAGGTAATGCTCAAGATCCTGCAAGGAAGACTCCAGCAATACATGGAGCGAGAGTTACCAGATGTTCAAGCTGGGTTTAGAAAAGGTAGAGGAACGAGAGACCAAATTGCCAATATCCGCTGGATAATGGAGAAAGGCAGGGAGTTTCAGAAAAACATCTACTTCTGCTTCATTGACTATTCTAAAGCCTTTGACTGTGTGGATCATAATAAATTGTGGCAAGTTCTTAGTGGGATGGGCATCCCAAGCCACCTTGTCTCTCTCCTGAGGAATCTGTACAAGGACCAAGTAGCAACAGTCAGAACTGACCACGGAACAACAGACTGGTTCAAGATTGGGAAAGGCGTACGGCAAGGCTGCATCCTCTCACCCAACCTTTTTAACTTGTATGCAGAACACATCATGCGATGTGCGGGGCTGGATGAATGCAAAGCTGGGGTGAAAATTGCTGGAAGAAACATTAACAACCTCAGATATGCAGATGACACCACTCTGATGGCCGAAAGCGAGGAGGAGCTGAGGAGCCTTCTAATCAAGGTGAAAGAAGAAAGCGCAAAAGCCGGGTTGCAGCTAAACGTAAAAAAAACCAAGATTATGGCAACAAGAATGATTGACAACTGGAAAATAGAGGGAGAAACCGTGGAGGCCGTGACAGACTTTGTATTTCTAGGTGCAAAGATTACTGCAGATGCAGACTGTGGCCAGGAAATCAGAAGACGCTTACTTCTTGGGAGGAGAGCAATGTCCAATCTCGATAAAATAGTAAAGAGTAGAGACATCAGACTGGCAACTGTTGTGCCTCAGAATAGATTCACCTTGCTCTCTCTGACAAAACCAGCCAATCTTGAGAGGTAGAAAGTTTATTGAAACAAACAAAGTAAATGCAGTAAAAATTCAGTAGTTACAAGGTAAAAGATCCAATATATTCCTTTGCAGTTTAAGCAGGAGACATGAAGCAAAGCATCAAGCCAAAACCCGGAAGTAGCTTAGGTTCCATGAAGAGCTACTGCAAGCCATATCGCAACGTTGAAACTAGCACAGGATCACTGTCCAGGCAGATTACTTATACGTTTCACAGCAAAACAGCAAACATCAAACAAGCCTTAACGAGCAGTTTTCCCACAGATGAGGTCAACACTTCTCTGCCAGCCGCGCACTCCTTCGCACCACCTGTCCTGCGCGGCCGTGCATCCCACCGACCGTCTGACCTTGCTTCCCAGCAACTGTCTTATCACCCACATTCCGATCTTGTGAAGACATTGAAGACACAGACCTGTCTTTAAATTGCCTGCCTCTAAATTCATGGGAAGAAAGCTGAGAGCCCACATCTGCAGTATTCTCAATCCCATCTGCACTATCACTCCCATTCCCATCAAGTTGGTGCTGAACCACAACACTATCCCCCCCCCTAGGGCCCCCCCGTGGGCCCCCCACCAGCCCGGGCTTGGCCGGGTAGGCCCGGTGAAAACGGGACACTACGAGAGGAGCATGAACATCCCGAGCATCCACCCAACAGCGTTCCTCAGGCCCATAGCCCACCCAGTCCACCAAGTACTGTAACTTGCGGTGATGACGGCGAGAGTCCAAAATGTCCGCTACTTCGAACTCCTCCTCGCCATCGCGTAGAATCGGGGGGGGGGGGCGGAGGAGCCCCGCCAGCATCCGGCCGGACTTCCGTGGCGGGTCGCAGCAAAGATCGATGAAAAACTGGATGAATCCGCATGCCGTGCAGAAGTTTTAGTTTAAAGGTCACAGGATTTAACTGTTTCACCACTGGGTATGGTCCCACAAAACGTGCGTCAAGCTTCCGAGAGGGGCGTTGGATAGGCAGATGTTTAGTGGACAGCCAAACACGATCTCCCACTTGAATCGGTGGACCCGGCTGACGATGCGTATCAGCCATCCGTTTGTAATCCTCTTTTGCCTGCTCAAGCTGAGCTTTTAAGATCTCTTGAATCGCTGAGAGCTCTTGCAGCCAAGTGGTAGCAGCAGGGACCTCCCCAGGCCCAATCACGGAGGGAAAGAACCGGGGGTAGTATCCATAGTTAGCAAAGAACGGGGCTTCTTTAGTCGATCCGTGAGTAGCATTGTTGTAGGCAAACTCGGCTACAGCAAGAAGCGATGACCAATTGTCCTGTTGATAGTTTACAAAACATCTCAAATATTGTTCAAGGATGGCGTTGGTCTTTTCGGTCTGGCCATCAGACTGTGGATGATGCGCTGACGACATCCGACTCTCGATGCCCAACTGCCGCTGTATCTCCTTCCAGAAGTGCGAGGTAAATTGAGCCCCACGATCGGTCACCAAACTCTTCGGAAGTCCATGAAGACGGAAAATGTGGCTTAGGAATAAATCGGCAGTCTCTTTTGCAGTAGGCACTCCCCCACAGGGAATGAAGTGTCCCATCTTGGTAAAAAGATCCACCACCACCAGAATGGTAGTGAAACCTTGAGATTCCGGTAAATCCGTGATGAAATCGGCCGACACAATTTCCCAGGGCCGACTCGGAGTAGGCAGAGGTTGTAGCAAACCAGCCGGTTTGCCAGTAGGATTCTTGGCGCGGTGGCAAACAGGACAGCCGTTGACATATTTCTCGACCTCTCGCCGGATCTTGGGCCACCAGAAGTCCCTCAGTATTAGCTGCATTGTTTTAAAAATCCCAAAATGTCCCGCCGGCTTGGTATCATGGCATAGTTTTAAGATTTCCTCCCGTTCGGGGCCGAGCGGCACATAGACCTGTGAACGATGACACAACATCCCATCTATTTCTTGAAATGGGAACTTTAATCCGGCCTCCAGTTGTTCTTGCACCCACAAATCCTCTTGCTGCCGTGCCCGGATTCTTTCAGCCAGAGTTGAAGGGGGCCTTGGTGTGCTGGTGAACGCAAAGTTTTCTGGCCGCAAAATGTAAGACTCTGAGGAGTCTTCCTGGCCCCGAGTATACTCCGGCTTGCGCGACAAAGCATCCGCTTGTTTGTTTTGGGCCGCCGGCACATAGCAAATTCGGAAATGGAATCTCTCAAAAAACAACGCCCAACGCTGCTGTCGTTGGTTCAACTTCCGAGACGTACGAAGATATTCCAGATTGCGGTGATCCGTATGAACTTCCACTGGTTGAGGAGCACCCTCTAGCCAATGTCTCCAAGTCTCAAACGCCGACTTGATGGCTAGGAGTTCCTTTTCCCAAATGGTGTAGTTCCGTTCTGGGGCAGTCAATTGTCGAGAAAAGTATGCACAGGGCTGGAGATGATCCCCCGCAGGTTGTAGCAACACTGCCCCGACCGCCACATCCGACGCGTCGGCCTGCACCACAAACAGCTTAGTGGGATCAGGATGTTGCAGGATAGGCTGGGAAGTGAAAAGTTCCTTGAGCCGCTGAAACCCTCTTTCAGCCGCCTCAGTCCATAAGAACGGCCGCTTTCCCCTCAGGCATTGGGTAATGGGGTCCGCCCAGCGGGCAAAGTCTGGGATGAACTTACGATAATAATTGGCGAACCCCATGAATCTTTGGATGTCCTTTTTGCTCCCAGGGGACTTCCATTCCAACACCGCGGAGACTTTAGTGGGATCCATGGAGATTCCCTCCGCCGAAATGCGGTGTCCCAGGAAGTCCACTTCCTCTAGGTCGAACGCGCACTTCTCCAGCTTCGCGTACAGTCCATGATCCCGCAGGCGCTGAAGCACCGCACGCACCTGTTGAGTGTGGTCCCGGGGATTCTTCGAGTAGATCAGGAAGTCGTCCAGGTAAATAACCAAAAAACGGTCTAAAAAGTCGCGGAAGACGTCGTTGACGAAGTGCTGGAACGTGGCTGGAGCGTTGCAGAGCCCGAAACCCATGACTCTGTATTCAAAACTCCCGAAACGGGTCTGGAAGGCTGTCTTCCACTCGTCCCCTTCCCGGATACGCACCAAATTATAAGCCCCCCTAAGGTCCAATTTGGTGAAAATCCGAGCTCCTCGCAACCGGTTGAGCAACTCCGGGATCAGGGGAAGCGGATAGCGGTTCTTGATCGTGATGTTGTTCAATGCCCGATAGTCATTGCAGAGTCTCAGCTCCCCTGACTTTTTCTTGACAAACAAAACTGGGGAGCCGGCCGGCGACTGCGAGGGACGAATGAACCCCTTGCGTAGGTTGGTATCCAAGAACTCCCGGAGAGCTGCCAGCTCTGGTTCCGAGAGAGAATACAACCGCCCACGCGGAATCGGGGCGCCCGGAATCAAGTCAATGGCGCAGTCGTACGGACGGTGGGGAGGAAGTCTCTCCGCCTCCTTTTCGCTGAAAACGTCCCAGAAATCTTGGTATTTGGCGGGCAACTTGCCCGTAGCCTGTGCGGCAACCTCTGCGAGCCGACACTTCTGCTCCCCGCCGCAATGGTCTTTGCAAAAGGCCGAAGTGAACCGTAACTGTTTCTGGGACCACCAAATGGTCGGGTTGTGCGTGGCCAGCCATGGAATTCCCAACACCACAGCGTGTGGAAGGTCCGTGACCAAAAAGGAGACCTCTTCCCTATGGTCCCCGACCTTCATCTGCACGGGCGCCGTATAGCGAGCCACCGGCCCGGCCTTCAGCGAGCGCCCATCAAAGTTTTGTACATCCCGAGGAGGCTGGAGGTCTAAGCATTGTAATCCAAGGTATTCCACAAACCGACTGTCCATGAAATTGTTAGTGGCCCCACAGTCGACCAATGCGTGCACCGCCGTGGGAGTCTTTTGGGCTACACAAAACGAAACCAAGAGAAAGAACAGCACCCCAGTCGCGGGCTCTGGAAAAGGGATGGAGACCGAGTCAGCGAGCCCAGCTAAACTCGGTCGTTGCCTTCCCCCGGCGGCTGTTCGGCCCATTGCTCACCCGAACTCTGGGCCGGGGGCGCCACGGCCTCCACTGAACCAGAGGCCCCCGCCAGGCGGGGACTTGTCTTCTTCTTTACTGGGCACTCCCGAGAGAAATGCCCACTGCCCCCACAATACCAACACAGGTTCAGTCGTTGTCTTCGCGCCTTTTCCGCCGCATCGATTTTGGGGCGCATGGAACCCAACTGCATCGGCTCCTCTGCGTCAGGCACATGAGCTGGCGGCGGACCCAAGCGACGTGGTACCCCTGCATCGGCCCCCCTTCGACCAACTGGCCGAGAGCCGGCAAGGATATGGCGTTGGGTAGTCATAGTCCCATCTACCCGGATGCACAGGGACATCAACTCTTCCAAATCGGCTGGAACAGCGGAACGGGCCACCTCCAACTGCATCTCCTGGGTGAGCCCCGCCTTGAAGGCACTCATGTAGGCGGCATCATTCCAGGCAAGCTCCCGCTGCAAAACACGAAATTCTGAAATGTATTCGGCCAAACGCCCTTCCTTCTGCTTAAGAGCTCGTAACTTACGATCCGCCATCTCCCGGTGCACTTGGCCTCCCCATACTTTGTGCAGTTCATCCATAAAAGCCTTGACGGTGTTGCACACAGGGGAAGCAGCCTCACGTAACGCAGTGGCCCAGGAGAGGGCCGGGCCCTCCAACAGACTGTAGGCAAAGCCCACCTTGGCGGCTTCATCCGGAAACTCCGCTGCCCGCACTGTGAGGTAGGCATCACACTGCCCCAAGAAGTCCTTGACCCGTTGGCTGTCTCCAGAGAACTTGTTAGGCAACGCCATGGGAGTCCTTAGCGGCTGGACCGGAGGGTTCGCTGCTGCTTGCCCTTGCATCGTTGCTATCTGCTGCTGGAGGGTCAGCAGCTGTTGTTGCATTGCCTGAGCTTCAGCGGGATTCATAGTGGCTGGGAGAAGCAAGGACTTTGTTGATGGCTAGTTTCAAACTGTTGTGCCTCAGAATAGATTCACCTTGCTCTCTCTGACAAAACCAGCCAATCTTGAGAGGTAGAAAGTTTATTGAAACAAACAAAGTAAATGCAGTAAAAATTCAGTAGTTACAAGGTAAAAGATCCAATATATTCCTTTGCAGTTTAAGCAGGAGACATGAAGCAAAGCATCAAGCCAAAACCCGGAAGTAGCTTAGGTTCCATGAAGAGCTACTGCAAGCCATATCGCAACGTTGAAACTAGCACAGGATCACTGTCCAGGCAGATTACTTATACGTTTCACAGCAAAACAGCAAACATCAAACAAGCCTTAACGAGCAGTTTTCCCACAGATGAGGTCAACACTTCTCTGCCAGCCGCGCACTCCTTCGCACCACCTGTCCTGCGCGGCCGTGCATCCCACCGACCGTCTGACCTTGCTTCCCAGCAACTGTCTTATCACCCACATTCCGATCTTGTGAAGACATTGAAGACACAGACCTGTCTTTAAATTGCCTGCCTCTAAATTCATGGGAAGAAAGCTGAGAGCCCACATCTGCAGTATTCTCAATCCCATCTGCACTATCACTCCCATTCCCATCAAGTTGGTGCTGAACCACAACAGCAACAAAGATCCGCCTAGTCAAAGCCATGGTATTCCCTGTAGTAACCTACGGATGTGAGAGCTGGACCTTAGGGAAGGCTGAGCGAAGGAAGATCGATGCTTTTGAGCTGTGGTGTTGGAGGAAAGTTCTGAGAGTGCCTTGGACTGCGAGAAGATCCAACCAGTCCATCCTCCAGGAAATAAAGCCCGACTGCTCACTGGAGAGAAAGATACTAGAGACAAAGTTGAAGTACTTTGGTCACATCATGAGGAGACAGGAAAGCCTAGAGAAGACAATTATGCTGGGGAAAGTGGAAGGCAAAAGGAAGAGGGGCCGACCAAGGGCAAGATGGATGGATGGCATCCTTGAAGTGACTGGACTGACCTTGAGGGAGCTGGGTGTGGTAACGGCCGACAGGGAGCTCTGGCGTGGGCTGGTCCATGAGGTCACGAAGAGTCGGAGACGACTGAACGAATGAACAACAACAAAAAGACTAAGGCGCGTCTTTGTCATAGGCTTTGCTAACTAAGGTGTGCCTGTATCACGACCACTATCTCAGAGAGGTTGGCAGTACATGAGCATCCCAAGATTTCATCCTCCCAAGCCTGAGTGCTAAGGGCAATGCCTGGTGATGTCACTGAACATTAAGCATCAACTATAGTTGGTCAGAGTGTGTGATCCATTTTTTAAAAAGAGTCCAACCAAAGAGACAAAGAAGGTGGAGAGGAGATGAAGTCTACAGCCTCCGCTTTGAGAAATTCTGATTCAATAACAAACTGTCTCCTTGCTCTGTATCCTAAACAACAGGGACCAAGACCTAAGATTTGGGAACCTTATGAACCGTACCTTCTCTCTAAGGATATTCAAAATACTTCTCTTGGCTTAAAGGCAGGATTCATGTTTCTTTCACCTTGGCATATTTCAATTCTACAGCTATATGACATTCCTCAGAATCTGCCAATACATATTCAGCTTTAATATAGATGTTTCTCCTCTGTTGTCACAGGTAGAAAATTGATATATTTTGAGAAATATGTTATTTTTGTTGGGTCTTGGACAGATGTTGGCACATGCTTTGTATTTAAAGAGTATTTAAATTCTGTAGGGTTAAGACAGGATACTTCCGTTATACAAAGCAGCAAACAGGAGGTTATAGTCCTCACTAGACAATTTGCCAGCCAAGAAAGATGGACCAGTAATGATGCTGACAGCTTTATTGTCCTGATGCCGGCAGAAAAATAGGCCAAAACCTACCAAGATTGCAGAGGCAGCAGGATGCAATGCAATGTGAAATTTGAAAAAAAAAATGCTAACTGGTTGTAAAAGGAGTGGGTGGATGCATATTCAATGCATTGGCATTTCATGAACATAATAACAGTTATTACAACATTTTTTCCAACCAATTTTTTCCCACTCCCTTGGCCACCTGTCCCCTCCCATAGCCCATTGTACTGTTGTGTCTGGGTCTGGCAATAAAAAAAATCTTGGGTGAGGTACAAAAGTTTTATTGGGGAAGGAAGAAGTACGATTGCTGTGAATCACCCGAGGCTGAATCAGTCTATTGATCTCAGGGACAATCCCTTGACAATTTTTGCTCATTTAAAAATATATTAGCTGCTGTACTTTTACAGTTCTGCTGTAGCCTTTTATTCCCCAGTTAGCCAGGGC
The DNA here is from genome assembly GCF_037176765.1 of Anolis sagrei. NCBI lineage: Eukaryota > Metazoa > Chordata > Lepidosauria > Squamata > Anolidae > Anolis > Anolis sagrei. The sequence goes on along the minus strand of NC_090022.1, from coordinate 36,348,942 downwards.
TAGGGCAAGACATTTTCTGCCTGAAGTGATAGGCAAGATGACACACCCTCCCCCATCTCACCTATTGAAAGCAATTGGGCCAACCATTGAATTCACAATGACTGATGAAATAGCAACCTCCACAGCCAACCCAAGGCATTTTTCTGCCTGAGGTAGAGCAGCAAATGGTATCAGCCACCCAATTAAGGGCAGATATTCCCCACATGAGACTTAAAAGGTCTCTAAGTGCCTTTTCCCCTTCCTGAGTGCAAATGTACAACAAAATATTTGAAAACAGGTGAAAGCAATATTGGCAGATACTTCTTCCAAGCAGAGGACTTTGAGCTGGAAGTCTTCCATATTTAGCCTTGTTAGCAGTGCTGAATCAGAGGTGCCAACTCTTTTTCCTGACAGGCTCTGCATCCTCAAGAGTTACAAATTTAGCAGAAAAAATATAGTTCTCTCCATAAGGGGAGTAGCTTTACCCTGTTGGATGTCCTGTATATACTCATGTATACATCGACCTCATATATAAATTGAGGACAGGATTTGGGACTGAAATTGTGGATTTTGATAGAATCCATGGATATGTCAATGGTCATTCTGCAGAGAGTGAAAAGCGCCAATGCCACCTCAGGGGGGTCATTCACTGCCATTTTTCACTCAGTCATTTTAAAAGGCCAGAAGTGGAGAGAGTAAAATGTACTGGTGTATTTTGGGGTGGGAAATGCTGGTCTTCTATAGCAGATTGTTTAAGAAGCACTTGACATAAAAATAAAGAGATCTGGTAGATTTTTGAGAATAACTAGAAAGAAGAAAAGTCTAGCATAAACTTCCACAGATTCACTTGATGATGGCCCCATGAGATGCTGAGTCAACCTTAAGAAATGGGGCTACAAAGTGGAATCCACATGTGAGTGTGGAGAAGAGCAAACTACAGATCCCCTGCTGCAATGCAACCTGAGCCCTGACACATGCACAATGGAGAACCTTCTTGCAGCAACACCAGAGGCACTCCAAGTGGCCAGCTGTGTTCTGTTTGTTTGTTTGTTTGTTTGTTTGTTAAAAAATGCAAAGCAACTGTTTGGTCTGCTCCTGACATGATAAATAAATACCTGATGATGTGGACTGAGTTCACAAAATTATACTAGACATTGGATTTCCATTACTCCTTAGCCCTTTCCAAGTGTGGTCTAAACCATGCTCACCCATTGAGTTTACAAGGTATAGTATCCAAAGCCAGCCAAGTTGTTTGGGCACTGAAGGAAAGATATATCTGAATCAGGCCTGTAGCCGGGGGGGGGGGGGGGGGGGTTAGGGGTTCAACCCCCCCCCAAATGTTTCACATTTTTTAAAAAAACCTGGTTTACTCATGAATTTTAACTGGTTAACCAAATCCCCATGCTAAGTCTAGGAGATGCAAAAAATTAAGAGTCCCAGAACTGCAAGCATTATCTCAGGCAAATATTGACAATGTATTCACACTGTCATTACTTGCAACAATAGCCGATGTGGGGAGGGGGGGAGTGTTGAATGCTCTCATTAAGGAAGCCAGACTTGGTGGAGGTGGTTGACAGGGGCGGAGCTGCAGGCTACTGAAGGCTGCTCTGCCCCCTGCTGTGCTCTTTGCTTCAGCGTGAGCTAGGAGGCAGGTTTCAACACCCCCCCCCCCCCCGTGAAATTTTCAAACCACCCCCCCCCCCCGAAAATTTCAACCCCACCCAAAAAAATTTTCTGGCTACGGCCCTGATCTGAATCAACTTCCAATGCCACATCTAGCTATAAAAATACTGGAAACAAGTTAAAGAGCTGATGTTAAGTTACAAACTAGGGTTCTGGGAACCCTCATCCTTGGAGGAAAGCAAGGATAAACATCATCAGAAAGATCATGCCAAGAAGCCCCTGTGAGAGAAGTCACAACTTGTAAAAGTCAAAAATTACATAACAACAGCAATTAAATTAACTGGCAATTTAAACCACTGAGCTACTGAACTTGCTGATTAAAAGGCTGCAGGTTCGAATCCAGGGAGCAGCGTGAGCTCCTGCTGTTAGCTCCAGCTTCTGCCAACCTAGTAGTTCAAAAACATGCAAATATGAGTAGATCAATAGGTACTGTTCTGTTCTCCTTGCAGTCATGCCGGCCATATGACCTTGGAGGTGTCTACGGACAACGCCTTCTCTTTGGCTTAGAAATGGAGATGAGCACCAACCCCCAAAGTCAGACACAACTGGACTTAATGTCAGGGGAAAACCTTTACCTCTACCTTTACCTTTACCTTCCTTCCAAACTCCCAAATCCTGCTGTAGGTACCTCCCTCTGGAAATAGGAACTCTGGAGCCTTGCCTGATATGTAGTGGAGTTCTCATCTACCTGTATGGGTTTCCTGACCAGTTTCAGAAGGAAATTACTTGGTGTGTAGAGCCACGCTGACTGCACACATTGAAATAAAGAAGGAAGTCCGCAGATGTAACCACTTTATGTTTTGTAGTGTCAGATAAGTGTTAAGTTGGTTTAAAAACAAACATTGCTTTTTGTGGATGCCACAAATTTCTAAGAACAGTTGAGGCTTTTGTAATTTAACATTAGAAGTTTCCTGCAGCATAACCAACATAGTGAACAAATGGAATTATAAGAAGAATGAAGCATAGTTCAAAACTTAGAGTAAAAATGGAGTATTCAAAGAAGTGGAAAAACTCAGACACGTGGTTACACACACTTCTGAAACTAAAAACCACTAAAGAACCTTGCTGATAAAGCAAATATCTCTAAAATGTATTATTTGGGTTGTTTCTCTTCTTTCTTTTTTAAGGAAGAGGAAGTTGTGGAAACATATTGAATTTTCTGCAACAGTAGACAAAGAAGGGATAACAGGTTAGCTGAAATACTGATACTATAATGCTAGGAAAATTACAGGTTGTATTACAAAGTTTCTTTAGGAAAGTATACACAAGCCAAAATAGTGGGGAGGCAATTTGGGGGGATTTCTCTTTTTCTTTCTGTATTCCCCCCTTTGCCTCCCCTCTCCCATTTGCACTAAATGCTTCCAGACTCTACATAAAAGATTTGACCTGGAGCAGGATGGGATACAATAACCAAAAATGGGCTCCACAAATTGATATCTGGTATCCACAAAGTGACCACAATTAAATCCAACTTACCAAATGGAAAGAAATAGTGAATGTTTTTCAATGACCTGGGACATACTGCCAACAGTGTGGTAGTAATCTGATAAGAGAATGACAGAAAGTTTCTCCATTCCAGGATCACCATGAACCCAAGAAACCCAAAAACTGGGGTCCAGAGAATGCCATACTGTCTCGTGAGGTGAGATGACACTTGAGACAGACCATATGCAGCATCCTTCCATTTGTATTTGTTGTGCTCCCAATCCATTCAAATAGCCAACAGAAGCTAATGAAGGGCAAAATCCATCTCCGCAGCCTTAAATCTAGTTCTTCCCAATGTCACAGTAAAGTTTATCATGAAACTAATGTAACTAGTGTCCCTCTGGTCCATTCTTGTTTCCTGATTGTTACCGCATTAATTGCACATTGACAACTGAAATGTAATTATAATTACTATTTGGAGAAAAGCAGCAAGATCATATGTTCTAGACTAGTTTCACTTCTTCATCAGATACTACAGATAGAGCCAGGTGTATATGTGTATGCTTTGTGTCTATAAAAAGGGAGCGCGACCTAGGCATAGTCCCCTATCTTCTTATGGTTTTAATTATCCGTACATTTTAGTCACAGGCATACAAAAATCATGGTCTCAATATGCGGTAACTTTGAGCATGTTTTGCTGACATGGCCACACCGAATTTTATTTTGGAGTTTAAAAAAAGTTATCTAAGGTACTGATTTATTTGGAGATAGAATAAGCACCTTGGTTAGCTTTTTCAAAGTCTGAATTGAAACTTGGAGCAGATTCACCCACTGCTGATCAATTCTAATTAGCTATTCTTTAGAATAGTGCTTCTTGGGGTTTCTGATGTGGGGACCAATGGGAAGTATTATTTCCTAATCTGCCAGATGTACAGATAGCACTATACTACTAGCAGAAAATGCAAAGACTCAGAGCAATTGCTGAAGAAAGGTAAGGCAGAAAGTGCAAAGGTAGATTTACAGTTTAAATAATGTACCCATAAGGCCTTCTCATGGACCACCCTGAGAATTTCGGGGGGGGGGGGGCTGAAGCCCCTCAAGCCCACAGCTACATGCCTGGTTTTCCTCTTTGCCATGTTTTCTAACAATTTGCCAGTCCCTCGGCTGAAGAGACAGTAACTACTACGGTACCAAACAGTTTACTGCCAAGGTATATATTGACAAATATACCTTGCAGTTGTGTGTCAAAAATTACATTCAGACATCTTATCAAGCTTCTTTTAAATACTTTTAAAGGAGTTTTTGCATGGCAATGAAATGTGTTTTCAAAAGAAGCCATTAGACACCCATATCATGGTCAAAACAAATTGTATACCCATTTTAGAGAGTTCATTTTGCCTTGTCCATCTGTTCAAGTCTGTGCTGACAAAGCTCAAAGGCACTGTACTATGTTTTTGGGTCTGCAAATTTGAACTTAAAATCAAAAAGTGATTGATTTTCTTTATACATTTATAAAAGCAAGCACATGTTGCCCTTCAGCATATCGAGCGGTGATATAACAGGACAAATCATTTGTTTAGAGGAACCACAGCCTGTCCAATGACCTCCAAAACATCTGTAAAGTAGATGATTCCTGTAATATTGATAGCAATTATGGCGATTGAAGAGGGATATTTTTAAAAGGAAGAGGATGTTTTTTTGGAGGTGTAAAAAACAGATTGTGCAGGCTATCCAAGTTATGCAGTGATTGTAAATAACTAGTAATCATTATTGAATTAGTTTGATTAATTTAGTTTCTCAGTAGTAAACTCAAGTGTCCACCTTTTCACAGGGGTTCAGGAAATGATGATAAGGGTGGGAGAAGAGATCATCTTGTACCACAAGCTGGAACACACGATTTTTTTTTTACCTTTTAAATGTCTCTTTCCAAACTGAAGGTGGTTGTTTAAGAATAATATTAGTGGATAAATGAGGAACAAACCTAAATAAACAATCTTGAACATCTGCCCAGAAATAATGGTAAACATTCATATTAGGAAAGGTACCTCACAATCCTTCCCAGACCTCGTTTTTTGATATACTTATTGCTTCTCTCACACCGTTTCAAATCTCTGTGATAAATTTTTTATACTCAGCCTGTATCCTGCCAAAGGACATGCTGTTTCATATGGCCATATAAGGACATTTAAAAGCTTCATTTAAATGATATGGATTTAATACAACTCTCCTGAAAAATAAATTTGATCTTCCTTGCCTGAAATCTATGCATCCTCATTTTAATGTCTTGAGAGAGATACACAGTGTTAAACATAATTATTGGCTGGCATTCTGTTTGGGACTTTCGTAAATGGTCTGCAAGTGTACAAATTTGAGTGAGTAATTTATTATTTATTTATTTAAAATGTTTGTATCCCTATCTTCTCACCTTTGTAGAGGGACTCAGACTGGCTTACAGCAAGGATTCAATGCTACTAATACAAGTTAAAACATCATACAACAATACAAGATTAAAATACATATAGATAAAAAACATATATACCAAATCGCCAAGGTGAAATCATGTTCAACTCAGTCCGCATATGTGGTCACTCACTTTGGTCTGTAACCAGTCTCAGCCATTATTCTAGGAATGCTTCATTCCATAACCAGGATTTCACTAGCTTCCTGAAGGACAAGAGGGAGGGGGCAGATCTAATCTCGCTCGGGAGAGAGTTCCATAGCTGAGGGGCCACCACAGAGAAGGCCCTGTCTCTCTTTCCCATCAAACGCGCTTGTGAAGATGGTGGGACCGAGAGCAGAGCCTCTCCAGAAGATCTTAATGTCCTTGATAGTTCATAGTGGAGAATACGTTCAGACAGGTAAACTGGGCCAGAACCATATAGGGATTTATAGGTTAAAACTAGCACTTTGAATTGTGCTCGGAAGCTAATTGACAATCAGTGGAGCTGGTGCAGCAAGGGAGTTGTGCGCTCCCTGTACCCAGCTCCCATTAGTAGCCTGGCTACCAAGTGCTGGACTAATTGCAGCTTCCGGGCAGTCTTCAGAGGCAATCCCACGTAGAGAGAGTTGCAGTAATCTATACAGGATGTAACCAGAGCATGGACCACCGTGGCCAAATCAGACTTCCCAAGGCACGGGCACAGCTGGCGCACAAGTTTTAACTGTGCAAAAGCTCTCCCAGCCACCACTGAGACCTGGGGTTCCAGTAACTATTAGTCATGGGCCCAAAATTTGTCCCACTCTAATTTGGACCACTCTAACAACTACCATGTCAGGCTACATAGAGAAGCCACTGAAATCCACAGGTATGTGGACAATTTCAACAGAAAGGAAGAAATAATGAAAATGATCAAAATCTGGCTACCAGTACTAAAAAAATTCTAAAATAATAACAATAAATAAAAAACAAAACTCAAACACAGGGGAACTCCAGACAAGAAACAATCAGGAACACCTAATCATCTCTCAACAAAGAAATTTCCCAGACAGTAACAAGCCACACCTAAAAATTGTCAGGCCATCAAATGCTAATCAAGGTGACCAACTGAAACATTCACACCTAGCTCCAACAGACAATAGTTCTTTCTCCCACCCTGGACCTTCCACAGATATAAAAAACCCAATTTTCCTAGTTTCCAACAAACCTCACAACCTCTGAGGATGCTTGCCACAGATGCAGGCAAAGCGTCAGGAGGGAATGCTTCTAGAACATGGCCATGCAGCCCAAAAAACCTATAACAACCCAGTGATTCTAGCCATGAAAGCCTTTGACAATACTTTGTCCCAATCGTTTCATTCATGTTTCCTTTTCATTCTCTCCATTCGGATGGCACAAAATGGAAAAACCCCTCCTGAAATGAAAATGCAATCGATATGAAAGGCAGGTGAGACAGATTTTTGGATCAATTGCATGGGGCCAGCCAAGTAAGGAGTGCTCCTTACTTGGTGCTCGGCTGCAGGCTCTGCCAGGCCCGAGTGCATTGGCTGGAAAGACTCCACCTGTAAGCCCAAAGCACCCAGGCTATTGGTGCAGGCATTGGGCTTATGCACCCAGGTCTTGCAGGGCCTGCAGCCGAGCACCAAGTGAGAAGCACCCCTTACTCGGTGTTCGGTTGCCGGCCCTGCAAGACCCGGGTGCGTAAGCCCAAAGCCTGCACCTTTAGGCCCGGGCACTTTTTGGCCCCAGTAATGGGCCAAAATAAAATTGATCTTTCGGACCTGAAAATGAAAACCAAATATCTGACCTCCCAATTTCAGGAGGCTCAGACGAAAACAGATCGGGGGCCCCACCGAAAGCCGGGACATGAAACAGATCAAGCTAAGTCCCAAAATGCACATGACTAGTAGTTACTCAATGTCCATATTCAGAATGGCTCACATAACCGGTGCATCACTTGAGACCTTGGAGAGATGCACTATAAGATGACTCATCCATGGTTTGATCAATGAGGTATCAGGCCCTTCTCTATATTGCGTCTTCTTTCTTTTTAATCATTGCATCCACGTGTTGTTTATTTATTAATTATTTAATGAATGTTATTGAATCCTTTTTATAGATGAACTTTACCATTGACAAACTATACTTCTGAGCACAACACAAGCATGTAAATCAGAACTGCCCAATGCACATTGGAGTCCTCTTACCCCAAAATGCATCTTTAAAATTCATTAATAGGATTTTGTTGCCTTTCTGCAAAATAGCTATGGATTTGTAAAGCAATGGTGATTATTATTTATTTCTCCATTTCCACCAAACTGTAGAACATCAAGTATATACAAATACAAAACAGTTTCAATATACAAAATGTAGATTGTGATATGAGATTAAAGGAGAGAACAGAAAAATTAAAGACGTAGATAGATGCACTGGTCCATAATTCTTCATTTCTTTTATCTCCCCTTAAAATTCATATGTTAAATGTCCATTTCCTCAGAATTAATATGTGACCATTTTCACTGAGGAGAAAAAGGGGAAAAAATGTGGATTATGAATTATTGAGTACAAACTAAAACAGCGTGTTTTAAAGCACAGACCTTAAAAGCATGGTTGAGATCTCTTGGGCCAACCAGAAAAACGAATTTGCTTAAAGCTGCGCATAATCTGATTGTTTCTGAAAGAAGGCACAATTTTAATGCAGGCATAATGAGCTCTAAGTATCAAACATCAGTGAACTAAGGTAAAGAAATGTAGATTGCTTATGAGAGGGTGCTTTGGACTGTGATGTTTTCTCATTTCTAAAAAGCAGTGTTCCATTCAGAACAATATTATGGGATCTGAGGGATGGATGACCCATGTACTTCTCCCGGAATCCAAGAACTATACTCTGGTTAAGGATCAGATTTCTTTTTTTCTTTTTAAAAAAATATTTTTTATTAAGGGGTATTTGGGGTACACTATTAGTGACAATAGAAATTGTTACAGGGCTGTGTGAAACGAGGGGAAATGAGGAGGAGAAGGACGAGGAAGAGAAAGGAAGGAAAGAAGGAAGGAAGAGAAAAAAGGGGGGAGATGGGGAAGAGGGGGAAATAGGGGAAGGGAAAGATGAGATGTGAGTAGGAGGAATTTGGATTGCCTCATGATGTCTCCAACGTATTCGTGTTCATCCCGTCGTCTCCTCCTGGTTGTTCCTAGTTCCTTCCACTTGATCTTTTGGGTGTCCCATATCAAGGAAATCTCCAATTGGGGTCCAATCTGTTCTTCTTGAACTGGATCTCTGTTGGTTTCTCAAATAATACGTTAGGCTGTCCATATTCATGATGTCTAATATCTTAAGCGACCACTCCTCTAATGTAGGTATGTCTTTAGTTTTCCATTTTTTCACAAATGTTATGTGAACAGAATACAAAAAGCGACTTCAAAATATTGCCTTTTGTTTTGTCCATCCAACTAAAACAAATTATTTTATTAGGTACATTACATTATCCTCTCATCATACCAACTTTTTGTTTCATCTTTGTTTTCCCTGACACGGCACTAGTTAAACTGACAAAATGTTTAGGAGAGCATCTCCTCTTTTGTTTCCCAGCCATGCAGATACAATGAAAATTGAAACTGATCAATGTGCAATAATAATAAGTGATTATTATATGATGGAAAACAACAGGAAAACAACAGGAAAAAGCCGTTATCAGGCCGTCAAAATCAAACTGCAAAGGCTCTGGCATAAACCAGTACTGGTGATCTCAGTGGTAATCGGCACGCTGGGTGCTGTGCCAAAAGATCTCAGTCAGCATTTGGAAACAATAAACATTGACAAAATCACAGTCTGTCAACTGCAAAAGGCCACCTTATTTGGATCTGCATGCATCATTCGAAAATACATCACACAGTCTTAAACTATTGGGAAGTGTTTGACTTGTGATTTTGTAATACAAAATCCAGCTATTATATCTTATTTGCTGTGTCATACTGTGTTTTTGTGTCAGTAGAATAATAATAATTTATTTGTATTCCACCCTATCTCCCTGAGGGGACTCAGGGCAGATTCCAGCAAATAAAGGTGCAAGGCAAACATTCAGTGCCTAGAAACAACAAACACAGATAAAAGTAAAGGTTTCCCCCTCCGGCTCCGGTGCTCATCTCCAGCTCTGGTGGCTGGTGCATATTTCCATTTCTAAGCCAAAAAGCCTGCATTGTCCATGAACACCTCCTAGGTCATGTGGCCCTGCATGACTGCATGGGGCACCGTTTATCTTGCTGCCAATGCAGTATCTATTGATTTGCTCATATTTGCATGTTTTCAAACTGCTAGGTTGGCAGAAGCTGGGGCTAACAGCAGGAGCTCACCCTATCCAGTGGATTCAAACTGCCAACCTTCTGGTCATCAAGTTCAGCAGCTCAGTGGTTTAACCCGTTGTGCCACCACGGCAATGGGTTAAACTGCAGCAATGTGTAGTTGAATGGGAAACAACTGCTTCATTTCTAAGGCTCTAAGGAGCAATATGTTATTTATTTCAGAAAATTTTAAAAATCCTAACAAAGTAAGAATGGGATAGATTTTTCAGAAGGAGGGAATATATATATATATATGACAGCGGGGGGGGGGGGGGAGAAAGGGAGAGAGAGAGAGATGCATGCTTGACTAAAAATAGAAAAGAGAAGGTGGATGAGACATACCTACTTCAATCTTCATAATTCATGCAATAATCAAATGTATCAGGTTTATTTCTTGATTTCTATATTTCTAGTTTCTGAGAGTTGGCAAACATATCATTCCACTATGGGGGAAATGACATGGGTGGGTGTTGTGTGTGTTATGTTTCCACTGGCTTTTAGTCTTGGTGAAGACAAAGGAAAGACATCTGCAAGCAAACTGCACCCACCCTTTGGAGTCTGGTTGTTACTTTTTGTTGTTTCTTTCTACTTTTGGCACCAAGATCAAGCAAAGTTTTTCTGCTCAAGGTCCCAAATCCCTCAAATAAGCATTCCAACTCCGTTCATTTTGAATACGTATAAAAATTCTCCTCTCAAAGGATTCTAAAAGCCCTTTGCTGTTGTTCTTGCAGCATCTGTACCAGTAGACCTCCCCTCCAACATCTGGCAGCAATGATCAGAAGGTGCATGCATAATGCAGAAGGACGTTGGTTTCTAGATGGGTCTTTTTCATTCTTTCTTTCTTTTGCCTCCTTTCCAATCAAAGATTCTAAAAGTGCACCTGCAGAACTAAAGGCAGGACCCACAAGGGAATCTTCTGGCCAGATGTGAGGGCTTACCATTTTTAAAGGCATGGGGAAAAGAGTTATAATCAATGCAGATGAAAACTTCACTGATTACAGATACTTAGAAGATTGCAGATTGTGAAAAAAAAAACTTTACTGGTAATTATTTCCTGTGTTTCCTGATGTCTGCATGCACCTACAATGTCAGAACTTACAAATTACACATGTATTATTTATTTATTTATTTAAAACATTTATACTCTGCCCTTCTCACCCCAAAGGGGACTCAGGGCGGAGCACAGCATATACATGGCAAACATTCAATGGCGGAACACAAATCCACATACAATACATAAACACTAAAAAAAATTATCAAAATATTAAAATACACCATTCAAAACCGTCCCAGTCATCCGCATCAAATCTAATATTTTGACCTGGTCATCTTTCCTATTGTTGCTTTATTGCCCTGTCCCAAAAGCTTGGTCCTATAGCCAAGTTTTTTATTTCTTCTTATTAGTTTTTTAAAATACATTTCTAGTTTTATAAACTGGCTTCATCCATTGCCGGTGGCACAGTGGGTAAAAGCACTGAACTGCTAAACTTGTTGACTGAAAGGTCGCAGGTTTTAATCTGGGGAGTGGTGTGAGCTTCCGCTGTCAGCCCCAGCTTCTGCCAACCTAGCAGTTTGAAAACATGTGAGTAGATAAATAGGTACTGCTCCGGTAGGAAGGTAATGGTGCTCCATGCAGTAATGCTGGCCACATGACTTTGGAGGTGTCTATGGACAACACTGACTCTTCAGCTTAGAAATTGAGATGAGCACCAATCCCGAGTCAGACACGTCTGGACTTAGTGTCAGGGGAAAACCTTTACCTTTACCTTCATCCATTTTAGGATCACCTGGGGACTAAACTGCAAGGCCAGACCCAAACATATACATGCATACCAAGTCCCTAGAAAGCAGAGTGACTGGGTGATTGATCCACAAATCTGTGTCATATTTTTCCTGTGCCATAAACACACTAGGTGGTCATAGGTAAGCTACTGTCTCCCAATCATGTCCCATCTAAACTATGAGCGGTATAATAATGCTTATATTCAGGGTAGCTTTATGGGTTTTATAAGTAGCAAAGTTACTAGTAAGACTGATGGCGCATCTGCATGAGCCATAAATGCAATGCTGATTCAGAGTGGGGTATGATCTGCACAGCCAGCCACAATGCATGTTCCTGAGGTATCATGAGGACTATATGGCATCGACACAGTCTAACGGTGCCAGACCTGGTTCAGCACTACTAATCACTAACCATCATTCTGGGCTTTGTTGTGCCACCAGGCAAGAAAATGACAGTGTTCACTGCTTGGTGCCTGTAATGGTGATAGCCAGAGTCAAGAAATGATGCAGGAAATGGGGGAGGGGCAAGGAGAGAGAAATTGCTCATCCTTTCACCCCTCCCATCTCCAATGGCCTCATTGCTCTGGCTACTGTCACTCCAGCTGCCAAATGGTGATCCAAGCTAGTTTTTGTGTCCAGTGGGCGCTGCAAAGCCCAACATGGGCCAAGGTAGGTACCACCCTCTGCCCCAAGGCTGGGATGGGAATATAAATAGCCACAGCCACTTCCCAAATAGGAAGCAGCATAATTCCAAAATGAAGATTAGCTCTGAAGCTTCAGAGAAGTTCTAGAGTATCCCACAATTTTTGTTAATATAGTTCAAGACTGCCTTGGCCCATATTTACCCAAATCTCTTCCATATGTAGTGCATCTAATTCACTCCCCTCCATCTAGGGTCCAGAGGTGGAAGAGACCACCAAGGCCATCCTGTCAACCCCCCCCCCCCCTGTCATTCAGGAACACACAATCAAAGCACTTCCAACAGATGGCCATCCAACCTCTGTTTAAGGACCTCATCACATTGATGAGGAGCAGCAGGGGCATTCTCCAGCCTCTATGGTGAATCTGCAGGGCACCAGAAATGAGTGTGCATTGTGTGATGGACAACGTGGGGCATCCTAGGATGCTTGTGCATTATGAAGTCCTAGTAAACCTCAGAGAAGGAGACTTCACTGCATTTCAAGGCAGGTTATTTCGCTGTCAAACAGCTCTTACCATCAGAATTTTTTTCTAATGTTTAGGTGGCAATACTTTTCCTGCAATTTGAATCCATTGCTCTGTGTCCTATGGCTTTGTTTATATTAACTGAAAAGGCCATATTCACTGCAAATGGATTGCTGGTTGTAGTCATGATGCACAATGACTCTGAATAAGTATCACGGGGTTTTTAAACTTTAACTTAAAACTTTAGCCAAATTGGGATATACTCTAGAAACTGCAGAATATCCCAGGGCTTCAGCAGACACTGGACAGCAGAATCAGGTGTGATTCAATTAGGGCTCTGAAATCATCTTCTCTTTGTCTCACCACTTTCCCAGTCTTGTTTGATAGGAACAAGGAGGACAGCCTTCGCCAAACCCATCTACACTGCCAGATAAAATCCAGATTATCTACTTTGAACTGGATTATATGGCAGTGTAGACTCATATAATCCAGTTCAAATCAGATAATATGATTTGAACCTGCTTTGAGAATCTGGACTATATTGGAGTGCAGATGGGGACTTGGTGGCTACTCCTAGACTTTGGAACTTCTTCCCTAGAGAAACCGGAATAGCCTCATTCTTGATCTCTTTTATGCACCAGGTAAAAACAGTCCTTGACCACCATGTCTTTACAAATTGAAGAGGGTTGGGCTGTGAAGTACTGTTATGATGATTTTTTAAAAAGGGATTTATGTTGTTTTAAAAATGTATTGTTAATTTTAAATATTTTAATTTACAAATTGTTTAATTGTTTGTACAGTAATTATATTTATACTTTTATTCTGATTTTGTATTTTAATATGTTGTTAGCTGCCTTTGTATTTATACTTTTATTCTGATTTTGTATTGTTTTTAATATGCTGTTAGCTGCCTTGTGTCCCATTATCAGTAGAAAGGCAGGATGAATAATAATATAATAATACTAATAATAATTTGCCACTGCCTTCCCTTGGGGCTGAGAGACCATGACTCTGGCCTCCAAAGTCCTAATCCAATAACCAAACCACTACGTCACACTGGCTCTCACAATTAGTCTATTAGTAAAGCCTCTTGCCTCACAGAAGCACTGGACCCGACCATCACAGAAGGGTAGGGAAGACCAAGTTCTTTGCTGCCAAATAAATCCCAATTTAGCGGCTTCACTCTGAAGTATTTTTCATTTTTTAAAGCCTTTACAGAATGTCCTGGGATATTGAAATGAATAGCCCAGTATTCAGAAAAACACAGAACATTTGAACAGGGCTGTTGATTGTTCAATAATCTTTACATTGTTCTGCAGTTGTTGTTACCATTTTAAAGATCTAAAATAAAAATGCCCATTTGTTTTGTTACAGAAGAGAGGAGGGACATTGCAAGCATTAATTCCTTGTAAATCTGTCAAACCAGCTGTCTTCTTTCAGGGAGAGACAAACTGCAACCTCTAGATGGCTCTTGAGGCTTGCTTTGCCCATTAGAAACCTGTTTCTACTGCATTACCTTGGGCAAATTTTCTGAGCTACATAGATAATATGCAAAGAAGTGCTTAGCATCCACAATGAAACTAGCCTGGTATTGCATTGCCTGTTTGGGTGTGAAGTTTTGTTTGAAATATGAAGCAGTATTTATCTTGTAAGGAAGGGAGGAGAGTGTGAGAGAGCAAGAAAAGATGTTCAGTTATTCATATCTAGTAAGCATCCCAGGATACTTACTTCCCCTTTTACAAAATTCATAATTCACCCGCTTTTAAAAATAAAAACAACTAAGGCATTCAAATTACAACTTGGGATCATTTATCAGTTATATGTGTGAAGAATAAACACCACCATAGATTCCACTTATGCAGGGTGCATGCTGGGCTTCAATTATTCATGTGGAAGTGGCACTCTTAATTTCTACGTCTCATAAGCAAGAGGTTAATATTTTAAATACACTCAGCAGATATACTGTATAGAAACGCTAGCCATCTCACCTTTCCAGAACTTAGTTTACAGGATCACACTTAATTATAATGCTGATGAATGTTTCCAGTGTTTATTCGTAGGAGTGAATATTGTTGTTGTGTCCCTTCCAGTCATTTGTAAATTATGGAGACCCTAAGGCAACTTTACCACAGCAAATTTGTTCAGGCAGGTGCCTTGGTCCTCCTCTGAAGCTGAGATAATGTGATTTGCCCTAGGTAACCCAGTGGATTACCATGGCTGAGCACAAATTCAAATCCTGGTGTCCAGAGTCCTAGTCCAATACTCAAACCACTCTACCATGATGGCTTCATAATGTGGATATAAGACCTAAATACTCTAAAGGTACCAAACTCTCTCTGAGCTTGGAAGTTAAGCGAGGTAAAATACATTTCATTGGTGGTCACATGAAGACCACCAATGAAATGTATCTTGGTTTCATTTGCCCATGAGTGGGAAAGCTGAGGCCCTCAAGATGTTAGATTCCAATTTTAACCCCTCCAAAATAAGTATGATGGGAGCTGCAATTCTTTAACTGGAAGGTTTTGTCACGTTTAGCTTAGTTCAGGGGTCCTTAAACTTTTTAAACAGAAGGCCAGGTCACAGTCCCTCAAAATGTTGGGGGCCAGATTATAATTTTGAAAAAAAAGCATGAATGAATTCCTATGCACACTGCACATGTCTTATTTGTAGTGCAAAAAAAAAATACAATTTAAATGAAGAAATTTTTTAACAAATATAAACTTATCAGTAATTCAGTGGGGAATGTGGGCACTGCTTTTGGCTGATGAGATAGGATTGTTGTTGTTATTGTTGTGTGCTTTCAAGTCATTTCAGACATAGGTTGACCCTGAGCGAGGGCTGGGTAAATGACCTTGGAGAGTCGTATCCGGCCCTCGGGCCTTAGTTTGAGGACCCCTGGCCTAGTCCATTGTACAAGATGACTCATGTCTTCTGTTCATGTCACAGAATCATAGACTCATAGAGCTGAAGAGGATCCCAAGGGCCAACTACTTGAATGTCTGCCACTAAAACACCCTTGAGAGGTGACCACCTAACCTCAATAGAGGTGAGTCAACTTCTTTCCATGTTAATCTCTTCTGATGTTAAGCAGCTTTTCCCATCAGATGGTTCTTTCTAAGGTCAAGTCAAAATTTCATTTATTTTAATTTGAATCCATTGGTTCAAGTTCGATCCTCTGGAACAACAGAAACCAAGCTCACTCCATCTTCTGCATAATACCCCTTCAGATATTTTAAGGTGATCACATTTCAGTCTTCTCTTGAGGCTTAACATGGCCAGCCAGTTCAATCATTCCACATTTTCATTTTGTTCCAATTGTTTCCAAACAGCATCAATTTTAATCAGCCACATCACTATTGATCTCTTGGACTGGAGCTAGATGAATGTAATGCTATGACCTACAATAAATAACAGTAGCATTAACTTTCAGTATGAAAGCCAAATTCCTAAATTTTCACATTGGTTTGGGAAGCGAACTGAACTGAAGCAGTGCACATCCCACCCTGATGATATAAGCACTACCATTTTGTCTTTACTTCAACCATCACTCATATACACACAAACCATCTGGTCTCTTTGTCCATCTCCTGGACTACTATTTATCCTTCCTTGACAGCCATGACTACACTGTAGCATCATAAACTGGTGTCATAGACAGAAAGAAATAGAGCCATTTCCAGCTATCACAACCCAGTTGTTTCATATCCAGTAAGGCTATAATGGGGAACACAGAGAATCCCTCGATTAATCATTGAATTTTCAGGTGACATCTCCACTGATAAGAATTCTTCTTATACCAGTTTAACTGATCCAATCTATTTTTTCTCAGTTACGAGTGATGAGAAATACTTGCAGTAGACTAAGTTCTTCAAAGAATATATCATTAATTTGTCAACAGTAGCTGTACATGTCTGTTACATCAAAAACACACAGAAAACGTGTGCGATCTTAAAAGCAAACTAATTTTCTGTGGCATAAGCTTATGTGAACTGCATCACATCCATCAGATGTATGTGTAATCTTCAAGGCATCACACGCTTGTCTGTTGTTTTTGTCTTCAGTTTTGTCTTGCAGTTTTGTTGCTGCAAGTTGTAATGAGTACCACCAGCTTTAATGATTTCCAAAAGAGCCATCAGATGCTCCACATGACTTTTCTGTCGTAAGAGGCTAAGGGTGGATCCACACTGTAGAATCAATGCAGTTTGACACTATTTTAATTGCAATGGCTCAGTGCTACGGAATCATAGGAGTTGTAGCTGTATAAAGTGTTTGGTCTTTTCTTCTAAAAAGAGCCAGTACCTCACCAAATCTCAAATGCCATAGCATAGAGCCGTGGATGTTAAAGTTGTGTCCAATAGCAACTATTCTACAGTATAGATCAAGGCATGGGCAAACTTTGGCCCTCTAGGTCAGGCATGGGTAAACGTTGGTACTCTAGGTGTTTTGGACTTCAACTCCCACAATTCCCAACAGCTGGTAAACTGGCTGGGATTTATGGGAGTTGAAGTCCAAAACACCTGGAAGGTCGAGGTTTGCCCATGTCTGGTGCACCCTAAAATACAGATGAAAGCCATACAAGTTCCCTTGAGCTTTCTACCATAAGGCCAAGGTATATGCAAATGTGGTCCTCCAACTCTAGACGGTCTTGGATGACACACACTTCCTTGACCCATTTCAAACTGGCTTCAGAGCAGGACATAGAATTGAGACTGCTGTGGTTGAGTCTAAACTCAATTGGTAGTCTGGATTAAGGTAAAATCATTAAGTAAATTGATGAGTGCAAGGTCAACACTTGTGGAAATCCTATTGATTCAATAGTCTAGTTGGAACTAAACCCATTGAACCAATGTGTTCAGTCTAGTTGGAATGATCAATTGGATACAGATCCTAGATTTTCAACAAGCATAATCTTTCTTCCAATTATATTCCTTTAAAAAATATTGCAAATGGGCATTCATTTGTCTCTGGTCCATATAACTATCTATAAGCTTTCTGTATCAAATCAATGAGATAAATTATATTAGAGCTGGGGGAAAAATTATAGCATGTAGGCAATACCTATCAGAATTTCTAGGCATCATGCTAATGGCCAGCAGGATGTAGGATTATGCTTGTAATTACAAAAATGTTTCCAAACTCTGAATTATACTATGCAGTAGGCCTTCCATTTTTGCATGGGCTAGTAGTGCAAGATATCTGCAAAAGCAGAAAAAACATGTACAGACAATCCACAGGTTACAAACATTGACTTACAAAGGACTCATAGTTAAGAATGAGAGTGAGACAAGCTAATTTTTTTGAAATCCAATTATCACAGGGACAGAAAGTGAGTTGAAATTGCTGAATGGGGGACACAGACAGCAAAACAAACACCACAGGGATGCTAACCCTTCCCTGTGCTATCCAAACTATGTATGTATATATTTGTGTGCGTGTGTGTGTATCTAATCTACCTCTCTATCATCTCTCTATCTATCTTTGGCTGCAGCTATGCTTAAAAATGTATCTGTTCCAACTGAGCTGTCCAGTTGAAGTTGATCATAATGTTGAAGTAGATGATCTAGAAGTTCCTAGAGATAATGTATTAATGAAATCTGCAAAAGTTAAGCACACAAATCTGGAAGCCTCAGCATCTTTTCCATTATAGAAACTGAGTCATTTGCAAGTGAAAAATATGTTTCCAGTTCTACAAACAAAATACATAGATTTTGTGAATCCACAGCTACACACACACACACACATATTTTTAAAGATCCAAGTCACATCTCTGTAGTAAAGAAGGGGTAGAACTTGCAAATTACTTTTGCATGAATATGCTTTACTTGCAGCAGAGCACAGCGAAGTAGTACAGACATTTTAATTATACATAACGGCCTCAGTTACTAGACATAAGCTGGCTAATTTAATATTAATAAGGAATAACACAAAGAAAAATTCAATGTGTGGTTTTGGTTTCCTCGGAAAGGTTAATATCTTTCAGGCATTTTGTATAATATCGCCTGTAAAATATTTACATTATGTGTTTTAGGAAATAATGGGGATCAGTTCAGATTTATGATAACTAGATTGCATGATACAGTCTTTTCAGAGATGTCTGCCTTCTCTGAATACATCAAGTAAAACATAAATCAAAAGTTGAGTGGCTACAAACATTTACCTAGTTTACTATTAAAAAATTGAGCAGGGAACCTTCAGATGTTTCTAGATAGTTACTCCCATACTCCTTTGCCATTGACTATTCTAGGAAAGGATGATGGGAACTATGGTCCAAAGATATTTAGAAGACAATAGTTGCGTCAAATATAATTTTCTTCTGCTTTTAAGACAAGATACAGCTGAGATGTTTGTCCCTGTATTAACTTACTACTGGTGTGGAAGAAATGCCATATGAAGTGCTTTTTAAGAAGTTGGGTATGTTTTGCTCAGAGAACAGAAGAGTAAAAGGGGCTATGGTAGCCATGCTTAACTCTCTGAAAGGATGTCAAATTGAAGATGGAGCAAGTTTGTTTTTACTGCTCTAGACATGGATCAATGGACTGAAACTATTATTAGCCTCATCCTACCAGAGGCTAATTTTGGGATTTTTAGTTTAGCGAGACCCAAGACTTGGCTGAGCACTTTAAAGACCCCTTCCTAAACTACAAACTGCACAATTGTGCAGGAAGCAGAAACTGAGTTTAAAGTGGATCCATGCTCTAGTGTGATGAGGTCCTACAGGAGAATTGCTTCGACCTAAACATGAGAAAGAATTTCCTGATGGTAAGAGTTGTTCGCAGTGAAATATGCTGGTGGGGTCTTTTTTGTAGTGGTTTTTAAACAGAGGTTGGATGGCCATCTGGCAGGATTACTTTGATCATGTGTTCCTGAATAGTAGAGGACTGGACTGGATGGTCCTTGTGATCGCTTCCAACTCTATGAGTCTATTGGGGCATCTACATGGTACAATTAATACTGTTTGTCCCTGTTTTAATTGTGTTGAACCTGACTCAGCACATAGAAGATGGCTTTGAAA
This sequence comes from Anolis sagrei, assembly GCF_037176765.1. Taxonomy (NCBI): domain Eukaryota; kingdom Metazoa; phylum Chordata; class Lepidosauria; order Squamata; family Anolidae; genus Anolis; species Anolis sagrei. Next base: position 36,329,122 of record NC_090022.1, on the reverse strand, counting down.
GGCAGCAGATCACAGGAGCTGTCTTCATAGACCTGTCAGCAGCCTATGATACTATGAACCACCGCCTCCTCCTGAGAAAAATGTATAATATCACAAAGGACTACCACCTCACCCGCTTCATAGGAAACCTGCTACAAAACAGGAGCTTTTTTGTTGAGTTCCAGGGCCAGAGAAGCAGATGGCGGAAACAGAAGAACGGCCTGCCTCAGAAGAGCGTGTTTGCTCCATCCATGTTCAACATCTACACAAATGACCAGCCACTGCCAGAAGGGACAGAGCGCTTCATCTATGCTGATGACCGTGCCATTACTGCTCAAGCAGGGAGCTTTGGGATGGTAGAACAGAAGTTTTCCGAAGTTCTAGGTGCTCTTACTGCCTATTACAGGGAAAACCAGCTGATCCCTAATCCATCTAAAACACAGACATGTGCCTTTCATCTCAAGAACAGACAAGCATCCCGAGCTCTGAAGATCACCTGGGAAGGAACCCCACTGGAGCACTGCAGCGCACCCAAATACCTGGGAGTCACTCTGGACCGTGCTCTTACCTACAAGAAGCACTGCCTGAACATCAAGCAAAAAGTGGGTGCCAGAAACAATATCATACGAAAGCTGACTGGCACAACCTGGGGATCACAACCAGATACAGTGAAGACATCTGCCCTTGCGCTGTGCTACTCTGCTGCTGAGTATGCATGCCCAGTGTGGAACACATCTCACCACACTAAAACAGTGGATGTGGCTCTTAATGAGACATGCCGCATTATCATGAGGTGTCTGCGCCCTACACCACTGGAGAACTTACACTGCTTAACCGGTATTGCACCACCTGACATCTGCCAGGAAGTTGCAGCCAATAGTGAAAGGACCAAGGCAGAGACATCTCCAGCTCATCCCCTGTTTGGGTATCAGCCAGCACGTCAACAACTTAAATCTAGAAATAGTTTTCTAAGATCTACAGAGACACTAGCTGGAACACCTCAGCAAGCGAGAGTGCAAAAGTGGCAGGCTCAAACCCAGAACCTCAAACAATGGCTGATACCAGATGAGAGACTCCCCCCTGGGCACACAGAGGATTGGGCGACTTGGAAGGCGCTGAACAGACTGCGCTCTGGCACCACGAGATGCAGAGGCAACCTTCAGAAATGGGGCTACAAAGTGGAATCCACGACATGCGAGTGTGGAGAGGAGCAAACCACTGACCACCTGCTGCAATGCAACCTGAGCCCTGCCACATGCACAATAGAGAACCTTCTTGCAGCAACACCAGAAGCACTCCAAGTGGCCAGATACTGATCAAGGGACATTTAATCAACTACCAAACTCATAAATTTTGTATTCTATATTTTGTATTTTTGTATCTTGCCTGTTTGTTTGCTTTGTTCTGTTAGAAATGTAATATAAATGACTGGTTGCTGATGACTCGATAAATAAATAGCTTGAGATTGCTGATTTTTTTCAACAAAAAAAAACAACTCTAAAGTTACAGCGGCAAAGCAGCAGAGAGGAAGCGACTGGGCACATCTTAACACCTCTCAGCAGGGGATTCCCCCAGGCTCAGCCAGGCCTTCAGATGCTGGTGAGGGTGGTCAGTTGAAGCATTCACGACTGGCTCCAGCAGAGAGGAGCTCTTTGCCCCACCCTACTCATTCCACAGATATATTTATTTTTATTTATTTGCTATACTTGTATACCGCCGTTTCTCAGCCTAGCCGGCGACTCAACGCGGTTTACAACAACTTATAACAAACAACAGTATACAGTTTAAAAGCATAAAAACATGATCCACAATACATATATCAATAAACAATCCAATTCATCTCTTGACTAAAATCGCGATCCAGTTTCGTCATCCAAATTGCCAGTCCTTCAATCATTACACTTATTGCACTGAGTTAACCGAATGCCTGCTCGAACATCCAGGTTTTTAGTCTTTTCCGGAAAACCATCAATGAGGGGGCTGATCTTACCTCTATGGGGAGGGCGTTCCATAGCCGCGGGGCCACCACAGAAAAGGCCCTGTCTCTCGTCCCCGCCAGCCGCACCTGTGAAGCAGGTGGGCCCATTTTCCTGATTCCAGCGGACCTCACTACCTCTGAGGATACTTGCCGTGGATGCAGGCGAAGCGTCGGGAGAGAGTGCCTCTAGAACATGGCCATGTGGCCCCAAAAAAAAAAAAAAACCCACAAGAACCTAGCCCTGTTTAATTTTGAAACTCACAGCAACACATTTTCTGGTTACTTGCTTGAAACTGAGGGCCCTTCCATGCAACAATTGTCATGACTCAATGCTATGGAATCATAGAACTTGTAGTTTGGTTCAGTACCAGTACTCCTTGGCAGAGAGAGCCAAAGACCTTTCAAAACTACAACTCCACTTATTCCATAGCATTTAGCCATGGCAGAAGTGGTATCATGCTGCATTGATTTTGTAGTGTCTCACTGCATCTTGCTCTCATGGGCTTATACATGGACATAGAAATGATTGTGTTTAGTTTTGTGCATTGTTACCATGGCCCCTTCTATACTAACATATAATCCAGATTATAAAAGTAGATAGCCCTGATTTGAACTAGATTATATTAGTTTACACTGCCATATAATCTAGTTCAAAACAGATAATATGGGGCCTCTTCCACACAGCTCTATAAAATCTAGATTAAACTGTTTGCACAAGAGAGCCTTAGATAATGTAAGCCAGGCTGGAGACAGATAATATAGAAGGAATGTAAGAGTTCTTTAATGGTGAAACCCTTACCCTAACCCTCACCCTAACCCTGAACAGTACCGTAAACCTAAGTCTAACCCCTTATCCAAACCCTTACCCTAACCCTAAAACTTACCCTAACCCTTACCCTTATGCTAACCCTAACCCTAAACTGTACCCTAACCATAACCCCTCACCTTTACCCTAGCCATAACCCCAACCCCAACTCTAAATCTTGCCCTAAGCATCCCTTCTTTTCTATCCTTCCTTCGCTCTCCCTGCTCTCACTCTGCCCCTTCTCTTCCCTTTTTCACAGCAGCCTTTGCAGCATCTCTGTAACACTTAGAGCTTCCGGACCCAGTTATCATACTATTACCAGGAGTGGATTCTCACAAGCCAGTAGAGAATCAGTATGGAATGAGGAGGCTGAATGAATTTTGAGAAAGATCATGAAAGAGAGACAGAAAGTTTTTCCTGTTCTCATAGAGACCAATTTGAATGCACATGGTTCAATACTGCCTTGTTTTCAGATGGGAGTGGTCAAGATAAGAGCAACTATGTGTAATCAAAATCTAGTTACACACAGTAACACAACCTGTGGGCTGGTTTACAAAGTAAAGCAACTTGAAGTAGCCAAGCACACTACTACAATAACAACGTATCTCTTCATATGAAGCGCTTTGCTTTCTCATTCATGCAAAATGAATTAGAACTGGGATTTCCATAAACCAAAGTATTAACCTGCATATTTCATGCCTTAATTTCCCTGCTGACAATTCTGGTTTTTCTTTGGGTGGAGTGAAAAACACCCTTTTCCCAAAACAATAATAATGTGAAAGCTTTTAGACATATTTGTTGTATAATTTTTTATAATCGGTTTTGGATAGATGTAACATAACAATAGCTAGTGAATCTTGCTTTTCAGGTATCAAGGGGGAAATATAAGAGTTTGGTTGGGGTGTGGAGGGATGGATGTGTTGTTTTGTGGTGTATGCTGGGGAAATCATTTAATTTTATTCTGCAATAGCACAATGACAATAAAGCTATTCTATAGGCTTGGGCGGTTTCGTTCATTAATTTCGTAATTCGTTATTAATTCATATTTAAATTAGCTTACAATCCAATATTGAGCCATGTAGGACTACTGTGAGGAGTAATTAAAAATCGAAACAATTTTTCCAATTTATTTCGTATTGTTTCGTAATTGTTTCGTAATTGGTTCAAAATTGTTTCGAAATTGTTTCGTAATTGTTTCGTAATTATTTCCATATGTCTGGTGCAAGTTTTATAGTTGTTGTTTGTTTTATCAGTGATAAAAAATAAATTATCACACCAACAGTCAACAACAGAGGGAGAGGGAAGCTTCAGAAGTTCCCCCTGTCCCATTTGGAGGGTTTTTTAGCATATTGCGCAATCGCGTCCGCCATTAACAAATCGATTTGTAATTTTACGAAATTTCGTATATTTCAAACTTTTTTAAAGGAAAATTTCGGAATTCTTTAAAAAAACGAAACGCAAGGGCCCCCCTAAAAACGAAACGAGTTTAGAACCAAATTTTTCTGTGGTTACCCAAGCCTACTATTCTAATTCTAATTGGTGTACAACCTGGCATTCCCTTGTAAGTAAGGGTGGGACTCTGGAATGGTCTCTCTAGGACTTCAAAATTGGGGAGCTCTGAAGGGGGCTGTCCTTGGGGCTCACCTGGGTTTTTCCTCTCTATAGGGAGTTCTCTGGGTTGACCTTCCCGTCAACAACTGGCATGGGTGAGCAACCAATAGGTTTTACCCAAGGGAGAATAAGCTAAGGAGGTAATCACAAGTTGACACCTAGCCTCATCTAGACCAATTTCATGTTGCTTTCCCCATTTGTTTGCTCAGTCATGATTCACTTAAATAGACTGCAAGTCAAATGAAGTGCCCCTTGTTTAACCCAATATTCTGTATCTGTACTCGGTGGTTGCCCTTCAGAATACTCTTGAGACCACTTGGTGACTAGTGCTGCAGGCGAGGGGGATATTTAATGACTTCTATGAATAGATGCCAGGATTAAAGCAGCTTGGTGAGACCTACCAAGTCTTGGCATGTATAAGGGCTAAAACTAAGGTTATTTAAGGCCAGTCCAGGAGTAGATGTATCCAGCTGTTCCTTGCAATACTGTGATTATGGTGGTAATAAGGCTAAAAGAAACAACCCAAGCTTTCTTCATTCATGCATGGCAGTGTTTCTCAACCTGAGCATTGGGATCCCTGGGGGCATTGTGATGGGGGTGTCAGAGGCTTTGCCAAAGACCATCAGAAAACACAGTTTTTTCTGTTGGTCATGGGGGTTCTGTGTGGGATGTTTGGCCCAATTCTATTGTTGGTGGGGTTCAGAAAGCTCTTTGATTGTAGGTGAACTATAAATCCCAGCAACTACAACTCCCAAATGTCAAGGTCAATTTCCCCCAAACACCACCTACATTCACATTTGGGCATCTTGAGTATTCATGCCAAGTTTGGTCCAGATCTATCATTATTTGAGTCTACAGTGCTTTCTGGATGTAGTTGAACTACAACTCCAAAACTCAAAGTCAGTGCCCACCAAACCCTTACAGTATTTTCTGTTGGTCGTGGGAATTCCGTGTGCCAAGTTTGGTTCAATTCCATCATTGGTGGAGTTCAGAATTCTCTTTGATTGTAGGTTAACTATAAATCCCAGCAACGACAACTCCCAAATTACAAAATCAGTCTCCCCCCACCCTATCAGTATTCAAGTTTGGGCGTATCGGGTATTTCTGCCAAATTTTGCCCAGTGAATGAAAAACATCCTGCATATCAGATATTTACATTATAACAGTAGCAAAATTACAGTTGTAAAGTAGCAACAAAAATAATTTTATTGTTGGGGCTCACCACAACATGAAGAACTGTATTAAGGGGTCACAGCATTAGGAAGGTTGAGAACCACCACAATAAAAAGACAAATTACAAATGTCCACAAATATCCCTTCAGCAATTCTATAACTAATCATTTTCAAAACCTCCTTACATACCTGAAGTAGCAACAAAAATAATGTTATGGTTGAGAGTCACTACAACATGAGAAACTGCATTAGAAAGGCTGAGAAGCACTGATGTAGTGGAATGAACAAGATGGCCCTTGTGTTCTCTTTTATCTCTATGTTTCTTTGATGGCACGCCTGAGCCTTTGGGAAAACGATATTGTCTGGCTTTACTCAGTAGCTATCTGATACCTTCTGTTAAAATTAAGACCCTTAGCAGGCAGGTGCACTTTGAGGCAATGTGAAAAGATAAGTTTACTGAACCAAGATGAATAAAGGGTTAACTCCACCCAGGACTGTCATCAGATAACTTAAAACAATACATTACAAAAGGAGATTTCGCTGGTTGCAGTCATCTTTCTGAAATCTTTGAAAGTCTCCTGCCTCTGGTGCAAAGCGATGGATTACAAGTTGTTGCTTATAAACTGTCTTAATCTTCTTTCCTGTGAGGCTTTAGCTGGTTATAAGCTTCTGTTGTCCTTTGGACTAATATAATAATAATGCTGAATGCAGATGCTAAAAATGCCTATTTGGATTGCTTGGGCCTAGAATACCAGACAAGCTCTGTTAATTGTAGCTCCGATGCAGAAAAAAAAGGAGGAGTCCAGCAAGAGTTCTATACAGGGAAATGGAATTGAGCAACTAAGACTGGCCTCTGGGGGGATTTTAAGCTCCGCCCAAAAATCAATACAAAAGAAGGTGTCTACACTATTGGGAAGGCCTATAAACAGGCGGAACTAAAGCAGAGGAGAGCAGAAGGCAGAGCCAAGACTTCACAGCTGCTATGTATATATAAGATACACAATCACACAGATATACAATAATACAGGTTGATTATTATTACAGTGTTGTTGTTGCTGCTACATATGCTCCCTTTAAAGCATTTTCAATCTTCTTTCCCACCCACATTTGTTTCCCACCATTTCCCTATGTTTCCAATGAACTGCATATGTTAACCCACATTTACTGGCAGAATACTGTTGGACCATGGTCACAGACCACAACGTTAGGAAGGGTCACCTTGCACTGCTGATGCAATTCTACATGCTTTTGGGTTTTTCTGATGCAACTGTTTTTGCACTTTGTCAGATAGGCTGAGTAGCTGAGAGGATCCCGCTGTTAGTCACTGAATCTCATCACTTAAGATTTGTGTGTTTTCCCCCTCACTCATGCCATTACTGCTTCTCTGTTTTCTATCAACAACATCCCATGATGGAATGAACCTGTCAAGCTCAGCACATTTCTGCATGTAATTCCCAGAGTCTATCTACGGGAAAGAAAAGATACAGAGTGCCATCATCCTTCCCTTAGATTAATCATTCACAGTTGGGTGATTTGAGAGGGCTTTTTACTCTGTCCCGCTGTTGAACTGTAGCCCCTCTAAGGAGCATGCCTTGCTGCAAGCATTTCCATGGCAAATGTGAGGAGGGTTGCCTGAACTGCAACAGAGATACAAAGAATCTGTGAGGTGCGGTTATAAAATGAATTCCAGTACAGGGCTGACTGAGAAACATTAGCCCAGCCATGAAGCCATTTCTAGAGGTTGCCTTCCATTTGCAGCAATGTTGTGAAGCCACATCAGAGTGGAGGCTTTTCGTGTGTTGCCTAGGAGAGAAAAAGGAACATATTTGCATATTTTTGCATGTAGTAATTGATATGCATAGATTTAGAAATAATAATTCCTAAGATTTAAGATATATATGCACGCACACTCATACAGAGAGAGATTGAGAGAGAGTTAGGGCGAATCCAGACTGTCTTTGATCCCACAAGCATTTGCATTAAAAAAAAACTGTGGATGTTTGTGGGAGGCTGTCTACACCTACACCAGAAAGTGTGCATTTTGTGGGGTAGGTGTTCAGAGGTTCTCTTGGGACTAGCCTGAGAGAATGTCTGGAGAACCTACCCCCCTTCCCTGAAGCCTTCAGTCCCCTTAGAACAGTGTTTCTCAACCTGGGGGTCGGGACTCCTGTGGGGGTCATGAGGGGGTGTCAGAGGGGTCACCAAAGACCATCAGAAAACATAGTATTTTCTGTTGGTCATGTGGGTTCTGTGTGGAAAGTTTGGTCCAATTCTATCGTTGGTAGGCTTCAGAATGCTATTTCATTGTGGGTGAACTATAAATGCCAACAACTACAACTCCCAAATGGCAAGGCCTATTTTCTCCAAACTCTACCAGTGTTCACATTTGGGCATATTGAGTATTTGTGCCAAGTTTGATCCAGATCCACCATTGCTTGAGTCCACAGTGTTCTCTAGATGTAGGTGAACTACAACTCCAAAAATCAATGTCAATGTCTACCAGACCTTCCCAGTATTTTCTCTTGGTCATGGGAATTCTGTGTGCCATGTTTGATTCCATTCCATCATTGATGGAGTTCAGAAGGTGCTTTGATTTTAGGTGAACTATAAATCCCAGCAACTCCAGCATTACCAAATGACAAAATCAATCACCCTCAACCCCACCAGTATTCCAATTTTGGGCGTCTTGGGTACTTGTGCCAAATTTGGTCCAGCGACTGAAAAAAATCCTGCATATCAAATATTTACATTACAATTCATAACAGTAGCAAAATTATAATTATGAAGTAGCAAGATGAAAACCTGTACTAAGGGGTCGCAGCATTAGGAAGGTTGAGAACCACTGCCTTAGAAAGTAATAAAAACTTACCCATCCTCCATTAGAAGCCTTGGAGGGCTCTCCCGGTGTGTAGAAATGACGCACCAGGAGAGCGAGGAAGGGAGAGTGATTTTCCTCCCTACTCCTCCCCTCCCCCCCCCCCCCCCCCAGCCCGGCTCTCATGGGGAAGGAGTGGGTATTCCCATAGTTTACCAGGCTTATTTAGCCTGGTAAACTCTTGAAATATTGTCTGGATTGCAGTATTCTGCAGTCCAGACCCAGAAATTGTGGATTTATCCCATGCCTTCCAAGAAGGCATGAAATAAATCCAGTATCAAATTAATTCACTACAGACCAGATTTTTCCAGAATTGGGGACTGTTCAACATTGTCTGGACAGCCCCTTCTTTATTGCGTGAGTTCCCGCAATAAAGGTCCTGTCTGGACGGGCCCTTAGTGCATGTACTGGGATGATGGTCAGGGACCTTTTCACATTATACATTTATAGCACTGTGATTCCCCTTTAGTTACCATGGTGACATTCTGTGGGGAATGGAGCTTAAGGTAAGGCACTTAGAATTTTCACCTGGAGAACTCTAGTGAATCCTCAAACTACAAAGCCCAGAATTCTGAAATATCCCCTCTGAATTTGACTAAAATCCTTCAGGCCATTTGCATGTGATACAATAACAAGTGAACAAAGACCAGAACTTTTTTAAAATGTAGATAGTCACACATAAGGTTTCAAGAAATATCTTTTTCATTCTCCGTTGAGGGTTTCTTTTACTACAGTCTCACATTACTGTAATAAATAAAGTATTGGAAATCATATAACGGACAGCCTATAAAACTGTGAGAAGGGGAAAATCTTATTCTTAGAACTAAGAATATAACCATGGTGGTGGGTTTTATGTAGGGTTCATCCATATCAGTTTATAGCCAGGGAAATTAGCAGTTCCAGTAGTGTTTCCATCTTTAGAGACACTGAACTTTGCTTTTGGTTGTTGGTTCTGATGTTCATTTTATAGATTTTTAATGTTGTTTTTATTTTGTTATATTGCTTTTGTTATTTTTTTGTTAATATGTATTTTAATGCAATATGGTTTCACTGTTCTGTTGGGCTTGGCCCCATGTAACCCTCCCTGAGTCCCTTCAAGGAGATAGAGGTGGGGTATAAAAATAAATTATTATTATTATTATTATTATTATTATTATTATTATTATTATGTTAGCCCTCTTCCCTCTGAAACAAATAGAACTGATCTGATGAAAAACTCAATGAAATATACCAAGATGAACTACAGATGGCATTAAGATCACCAAAACACTGCAGAGCACCAGAAGGGCATGTCAGGGCTATATATTTGACCTATGGAGGGTTTTAAAAATCCCAAATGTCCTCTAGGAAGCGTGGAAGGTATTTCTACCACATTTTGAGGTCTATTGCCCCTTGCACGTGTCAAACAAATGTAATTTATTTCTTCCTTCTCCCCAATACCCTCTTTTGATCGGGGGCATTTCAACCTTATTTAGCTCTCTTCCAAATTAATAAAATTAGGCCCAGGATAATTCTTTTGAGAAACAGAACATTACTTCAACTGACCTCCTGTTGTTAAGAAAGGCATCTCCTGGACTTAAATTGTAGAAATGTTCACCTTGTCCATTAGAGCAGTGTTTCTCTATCTGGGGGTCAGGACCCCAAGGGGGGGGTCACAAGGGGGTGTCAGAGGGGTTGCCAAATACCATCAGAAAGCACAGTATTTTCTGTTGGTCATGGGGTTTCTGTGTGGGAAGTTTGGCCCAATTCTATCGTTGGTGGGCTTCAGAATGCTCTTTGATTGTAGGTGAACTATAAATCCCAGCAAGAACATCTCCCAAATGTCAAGGTCTATTTCCCCAAACTCTACCAGTATTCACATTTGGGCATATTGAGTATTTGTGCCAAGTTTAGTCCAGATCTAGCCTTGTTTGAGTGGACAGTGTTCTCTGGATGTAGGTGAACTACAACTCCAAAACTCAAGGTCAATGCCAGTATTTTCTGTTGGTCACGGGAGTTTTGTGTGCCAAGTTTGGCCCAATTCCATCATTGGTGGAGTTCAGAATGCTCTTTGATTGTAGGGTAACTATAAATCCCAGCAACTACAACTCCCAAATGACAAAATCAACCCCTCCAACCACACCAATAATCAAATTTGGATGTAGGGTATTTGTGCCCAATTTCATTCAGTGAATGAAAATACATTCTGCGTATCAGATATTTACAATACGATTCATAACAGTAGCAAAATTGTACTTATGGAGTAGCAATGAAAATAATGTTATGATTGGGGGTCACCACAACATGAGGAACTGTATTAAGGGGTTGCAGCATTAGGAAGGTTGGAAACACTGCCTTAGAGGGTGTTTGGAAGACTTTGGGGGCAAAAACATGTTAATTGTTTTTGTTTTCTTTCAGGAGTAAATGTGGCAGGAGGTCTGGCCCTCCAGGATCATAATAAATACTGAACACTTAATTCATTACCACAAGAGAGCGTCTTTCCTTTCTTTCTGCTCAGTGAGGCTCATTGGATGAATAAAATAAAGTAATATGTATATTCCTTAATGTTACTACAAAGTAAGAAATTAGGAGACTGGAAGACAATTTTATTGGGGGAGGAAAAAAATATTTGGAAGATGGTGCTCTCATTATGCCCCCTTCTTTAGCAGAAAGTCAGATCTACCAAGGCAGAGACAACATGAGTCTTTTTGCCCCAGATATTGTTCAAGAAGAAATCACCTGCTTTAAGCACTGAAGTCTTTTCCTCCATTTTCCATAGTGGTATTGTGTACCTGGGAGGGTAATCAATCTGTGAGGTAGCATGCATGTTTTGTTTTCAACTCAGTCTATATTCCCAGATGATCTGCTTTGAATTGGATTATATGAGTCTACACTGCCAGAGAATCAGGGATAAGCAGCAAATCTGGGATTTAGGTTCTGGAATATAGGGCAGTATTGACCCAGCCTATGAAGAAGGATGGAGCCGATGACACTTGAGGGGCTTTCCCCAGCTAGCTTTTTGGCCAATCACTGATATCTGACATAATTTGAATAATAGTCTGATGCTAGAGAACTGAGGAAAATTGGAAACTCAATGACATCTGCCCATAATGCCATCTTTTAAAAAATCCAATCACCTTTAGATTGCTAAGGACTCAATGAATTATTATTTTCTTTCCCAAACCTGTAATTCTGAAGAGGGGTCGCTTTCTCAGCAAAGCTCGAAGCCATTTCCAAATGGTGCCTTTGGAGAGTGGCTTGCAGAAACTGAGGTTTCTTTTGATCGACCTGCCTTTTCTGGGCATAGAAATGCCCATTTCTGTTCAACTTGTCCTCCTGACACTTGGTGAGTTTCTGCCAGGTTACATGTTTGACAGCTGTTCTGGGTGCTGTTTTCCCAGCTATTGGCTTGACTGGCCTCATAAAGCCAATTACAGTCACAGGCAATTAATGACACCCTCTTCGAAGCACTTGTGGAAATGATAACGTAATGGGGCAAATTAACATTAAATCTATGACCTTTTGGAAGAGAAGCCTGCACAGCAAGCCTGCATCAGAAAGGATCCAATTAAGCTCTGAACAGCTGACAAGGAATACAGAGACTATATACTGGAGTTGTTATTTGCGGTTGTATTTTATCCATGCCATTATCAGGTCCGTCTCAAATGGAGAGGGTTTTTTTTTTACTCCAGTAGCTAGTAAAAGCTTTCTCTCAATTGCCGAATCCATTAATTAGATATTTTCATTTGTTGGCAAGAGTCTGGCCATCTTCCTTCCTGACAAAGTCTGAGCTGCGGACCAATCCACTTTCCCCTTAGGATTCCTTATCTTGCATTATTTATTCCTCTACTATATGAATGTTTTCACTGAATTACCAAAGCCTCTTTGGGTTAAATATGTTGTATTTGAGGACTTTCCATCTGCAGCTCCAAAATACCAAGTGATAGGAATGTAGATGCTATGGTTAGTTCTCACCTAACGTTTCAAAGATAAAGATGAATCAGCCTCACTAAACTACAAACCCCAGAATTCTGCAGGAGGCAGAAACCAGATTTAAAGTGGGTTCATTCTCTAGTGTGATGAAATAATGAGAGTCACATGTATTTACTCACCTGAATAGATCCATATTGAAGATGCCATCCCATGGTACAGTTACACAATTAATAACCTAGGTGTGTTTGTAAGCACATTTTAAAAAACTCCTCCCTTCCTCCACCTATCTCTCTCTCCCCTTCCTCTCTCAAAACATTGTACATAGGCTCTGTTGAGCTGCTTCTTTTCTTGAACTGTTCCTGTAGTGACCCAGGTCTTAGGCACCTAATTAGTAATGTCTTTGGCTGTGAAATCTACATACAGTTGTTCCGCTATATCCACAGATTCTGCATCCATGGATTTCACCATCCATGTCTTGAAAATAATTTTAAAATAAAAATAAGACAACATAAACCTTGACTTTACCATTTTATATGAGGGGTAACCATTGTGCTACACTATTGTATATAACAGGACTTGAGTATCTACAAATTTTGGTATCCACTGAGGGTCCTGGAACCAAAAACCCATTTGATACCAAAGTCTCAAAAGATTAAATACTTCTACTTATGAGCTCTGCAAAAGAAGACATTTAATCAGTCACAATCTTCCCAGAAAAGGTGTTAATACCCCAAGAATCTACTTCTAATCCAACATGGATGGTCCCAAATTTGGTGTTCAGTCTCTTCTGGGACCATTCATGTTGAATTAGAAGTGTTTGGTGTTCAGTCCATTCCCCAAATTTGGGACCATCCCTGTTGGATTAGAAGTGTTTGGTGTTCAGTCCCTTCCCAGGTTGGTGTTTCGAATCCATAAGATGGGGTGAGCTCCCATCTGTTAGCTCCTGCTTCCCCTATGGGGACATGAGAGAAGCCTCCCACAGGATGGTAAAACATCAGGGCATCCCCTGGGAAATGCCCTTGCAGACTGCCAATTCTCTCACACCAGAAGCGACTTGAAGTTTCTCAAGTCACTTCTAACACGATAAGTCCATATCCAGGATTTATTCAACAATCAATCACTCAATCCCTGTGTTGTACATTCCCTTTCCAGTTTCTCATAAAGTTGTCAACAGAGACTGCTATTGACTGTGCCTAGAGAACAGCCTTATGAACTCTATAACCTAACAAGGACTTTAAAATGATTTTTAAAAAGCCTGCAAGAATGTTATGCTACTACAAGTGAAAAGCATGTACTAAACTTTCCTTTCTGACCTAACACAAGAAACCATTTCCCAAAAGACATTGCACAAATGTAAACATCGACCAACCAAGAAAACCTTGGCAAAATCTATGAGAAGTACTTCTCCTTTTATGTACTTAATACAGCTCCAATGGCTTTTCAACTATTCCTATTTAGTTTTTGCCAAGAGCGACAAATCTTTAATAAACCATCACTTCCAAAACCCAACCAGATTGGCATTTGGCTGTTCCACATGCCCATTCTTGTGTGAACTAAGTACAAATTGAATATTCCTGTTTAGTTTCGATATGGCAGTAGAGGAACCTATACTACTATCTCAACAGCCTTGAGTCTGCTCAGACTTCCCAGCACCTGCAAAAACAAATGAAAAAGTCAATGTGACGGTAGTTGTGTGTCTTCAAGCCATTTCCACTTATGATGACCCTAAGGTGAATGTGCTTGGAGGAGATTTGTTATTGCTTTCATCTTGAAACTCAGGAGGTGAGACTTACCCAAGATCACTCAGTGGATTTTTGAAATCTGGTATCCTAAGCTGTAGTCCCACACTCAAAACACTACACCATGCTAGCACTACAAGATCTTCTTGAGCCACTGAAAAGAAAACCCACCATTAAAGATGTCTCTTAAGTATTTTCAAACTATCCAGTCAAAGAACCAATAACATTATGATAAAGCTTTCATGACTTCTAATACTCTTCTTGAGCACTATACAATAACTATAATTTCATATTAACATGTTTTCATGCCTGAGCAATTTTAAATTATCATGGAAATTTACTAATATCTCACAGCACCCATTATACATTTAAGCTACAATTATCTTGTAAAATTACTGTATATACTGACACATAGGTCTAGAAATTTTAATCAAAAAATTGACCCTTTAAAACTTGGGTTGACTTATTCATAGGTCCAACTAAGAACTGCAACATACTGCTTATCAAATAACCACCCACTTCACTGTGTCCATCTTAGTCCATCCAAGGAGAACCAAACTGCAGACTTTTCTATTCTCTGAACTTTTTGAATGTTTGGATGGGAAAATGGCAGTAGCGCTTTGACACTTTCCCTCAAAGGAGCAGTGAGAGAGTAGAGGGTGGGTTTTTCTGGATTTGATCTTTTACCACACTACTCAGAAAAGGTTCGTTATTTTAAAAAGGAACCATCCTTTTCTCTGAGCAGTGTGGCTAGGGGCCTTTTTGAATGCCTCCCCCCCCCCCCCACACACACACACACTTCTGGAACTCCCTCCCTAAAGAAATAAAGCTTGTCCCTTCCTCCTCTCCTTCAAAAAACAATTGAAAACTTTCAGTGATTCTGGCTTTCATGGCCAGAATCACTGGGTTGTTGTAGGTTTTTTGGGCTGTATGGTCATGTTCTAGAAGCATTCTCTCTTGACATTTGCCTGCATCTGTGGCAGGCATCCTCAGAGGTTGTGAAGTCTGTTGGAAACTAGGAAAATTGGGTTTATATATCTGTGGAAAGTCCAGGGTGGGAGAAATAACTCTTGTCCGATGGAGCTAGGTGTGACTGTTTCAATTGGCCACCTGCTTTTGACATGTATAAGGTTGATTTTTATATGAGTACATACGGTGGTTTATTACTCTCTCAATATGAGTTTGGAATCAAGGCAAAACCAAGGGAAGCTGAAGGCCATGGGGCAACCACGCACATTTCTGGCCTGTGACATTTTCTCATCACTCAAGCACCTAATGCCTGAGGCACCCATACCATCCTGCCTAATGGTACATCCCTGGGAGAAAACACAATTGACAAAATTATGGCAACTATTCTTTGACAATTTCAAGATTGGACCAAAATTACACTGGAGGGAAAAATCCGTTTCTTTCCCTCCCCCCCCCCCTTTCTGTAGCTGTATTTAAGACCAAGATTTTGTCTGCCCCTTAAGACCTGTCAGCTTTGTTTTATCACATAAATGATAGCAATTCATTTTGGATGTGATTCCAATAGCAACTATAACTATAATGACTAATATGAAATGGGAAAAGGGTAAAAAAAATAGTTGGGCGTCTCTAACCTCCTCGGCTAATGCTTTGCAGAAAGGCAGGAGAACTGGGCGGCATTCTTGCTGGGTTTTGCAACACTAATACATAGTGACAGCTGTGTTTAAAAATGTATGTGGTAGTCAGAGAGAACTCATTTTATTTCCCTCACTATTATTTTAGCAAGATTTTTCATCAGTACTGGTGGAATTGCCAAGTGAGAAAAATGGCAAGAATATATATGTGTGCACATGTATATACAGTACAACCCTCCATCCGCATCCCACACCCTTTTCCATTGATTCGATATCCACAGTTTCACGTACACATACTCAGAAAAAGAGAGATTCCTTTTCAGAAGTGTTTGTGGGCCCCTCTAGGTGATTCTATGAGGTTTGTTATTATCCATTGATTCAGGTATCCACAGGGGATCTTGGAATACAGTGTTCCCTCACATCACAGGTGTTCCGTTCCAGGACCACCCGCGATAAGTGAAAATCCACGAAGTAGGGATGCTCCACCCACTCGGTGGTGGCCTCCTCTTCCTCATTGCCTCTGCTGCTCCTGGCCTCAGAGGCTCCTTGGGCACCATTGATGGCACTGCCAGGCTGGGCTGAGATCTCCGGGGAAGGAACAGGCCGCAGCGAAGGGGGCGAGGAGGAGGATGCCACTGTCGATGAGCCTGGAGACAAGCCCCAGGGTAAGGCCCAGTGGCTGGCTCCCCTCCCTTCCTCCTCCTCCTTCCTCCTCCTCCCCCCCCCCCCGGTGACTTTAAGGGGGAAGGAAAAAAAACACAAAATAGCGGGTCCACAATAAGTTAACCACAAAATAGTGAGGGAACACTGTATACCTCTGTGGATATGGGGGTTACAATGTATTGTGTTCAATGTTGCACAATAATGGTTACTTTTTCTAGATATTAGCCATATTTATCTGTTCACAATAAGATCGTCATCACTTGATGAATGCATAGATGTACTGTTAGAGCAGGGGTGAGGCAGTTTGAAAGCAGCTGAAAAAGCAGGACAATTTAGGATTAATGAGAACTCTTCCTTCCAATTAGGAATAGTTGGAAGAGTAATGATTGCTAAATGCGAGAAGAATCTAATTGCCAGGTCTTGTGTCAGAATTATGAGTCCTGCCATGTTTATTTTTCCATTTGTAGTGTTTACTTGGTTGCATTGTTTGAGGCTACATACAATGAGGTCACTGTTGCCCGTTTTTGGTCAAAAGATATTTAGCCACTTGTGCTCCTTCTATTTTTATCAGTTTTATACTAATTTATGCAATGCTTTTGATACAAAATAAATAAATACTTGCTTGCACTGACTATGCTTTATGTGCACTGGATGATGGTTGTTTTGTTATGCTTTAGCCATGCTTGTACTTGTTTGCATGGGTTGGAGTTGTTGTTGAAGAATAGTGTATTTTCTCATTCACTGGGAAGTGGTTATCTATGTCTGATAGATTTATGGCTGCAGCTGCAAAAGGGTGGAAATAACTCCAAGGCCATTCTTTTGAAAGACTCAGGTCCCATCTACATTGCCATATAATGCAACTTGAAACTGCATTATATGAGTCTGCACTGACCATGTAATAAAGTTTCAAATTCATCATATGGCAATGTAGATGGGGACTCAGTGTCAAGGGATATCTGAAAATGTAGATATATGAGTAATTGGAGGTAAAATCCATGCAAGAGAGACTCACATTGCCTATTGTCTAATAGGATGAAAGCTCATAGAATAATGAATTGCTTTCTTTTAAATGTATAGCACAGTATAAATTCTTCAGATCTTCAATAGTTTCTATGCTTTGAGAGCTTTATTTCCTGAATTTGAGTTTGCCTGTACACAGCACCTTGTATGGTCAGGAACATTGGATCATTCCCTTTGGGAAAATAGTGGATGCACCACATGGTTGAAATCGTGAAGATGAAATTCTGTCAAGCCAAAGTAAATGATGTTCATAATCTGGCTATGTTTGCCTTGACATTCTGAAAAGCCATCAAATAATATGGAAAACCTGATATGAACAGACCTGATTTGAAATTTCTATTTCTCTGCCACCATGAATCTCCCATGAATAAAATCCTTACACTTTAAATGTTAGGGCATGGAGTTTCAAATGAAAACTCCATGCTACTGGTAAATGTGATTAATAGGAAGACATTGGCTATTATATGTTTTTAATGGTTTTTGTGTGTGGATTTTGCAATGTTGTTTGAAATGTTTGAAATTGTATTTTTAGATTGTTATGGCATGGAATTGCTGCCATTTTGTAAGCCGCCTTGAGTCGCCTGCAGGCTGAGAAAGGTGGGATAGAAATATCGTAAATAAATAAATAAATAAATAAATAAATAAATAAATAAATAAATAAATAATGATTGCTGCTAGATGCCTCTTCCAGTACACAAACAGCCCCTAGCCTCGGTTGTTTATAGGATGGCAATGTCAACAATTGTCAAAATTGAGTTTATTGGACTAACTAAAAATGATCATCATACAGCTAAATCTTTTCCAACAATATCAGTAAAGTGGTTAGTAAAAAGTGAGAACTTGATAAACCATTTGTTACTTTTGTGTAATTGTAATGTGTTGCCATCATGAAATATACTGCTTTGAAATTAGATCCATCATTTTGAGACATCTGCTATAGCCTTGCCTTTATAGCAGAGGGGAACAGTACTTGCTCTATTGCACTGAAGGGGAACTTGGAGGGTCATGATGCCCACAACACGTAACCTCTAACATTTTGGCTAAAGAGGGGTTCAAATGTCCTCAGGTTGTGTATGGGTAATTTTGTCATATTTCAACCCCTGTCCCAGCTCTTTTAGGTCCTTATGAGGGCTTTCTTCAACTAGTCATCATCATTCATAGACAATCATAGGAGCCCCCAGTGGCGCAGTGGGTTAAACCCCTGTGCCGGCAGGACTGAAGACCGACAGGTCGCAGGTTCGAATCTGGGGAGAGGCAGATGAGCTCCCTCTATCAGCTCCAGCTCCTCATGCAGGGACATGAGAGAAGCCTCCCACAAGGATAATAAAACATCAAATCATCCGGGCGTCCCCTGGGCAACGTCCTTGCAGATGGCCAATTCTCTCACACCAGAAGTGACTTACAGTTTCTCAGGTCGCTCCTGACATGACAAAAATATATATATAGACAATCATTTGTGGATGACTGCCTTCCAAGTGTAGTGTCTTGGCAATGGGCCCATAAGTGACTGTAGAGACCTATTCTGGATCCGCATGATTTTCACAGTGAGGACATTTATTTCCAGATGGAAGGTGGTCCCAATAAAGGTTTTCTTGATGCACCTTTCTCTTGGCACATTTCTCCCTTTCACCCTCTCTTTGTGCCTCTTCCAAATCCACAGCACTGTTGGTAACAACTGATATCCAGTTAGAACACTCTAGGGCCAAACCAGACAACCTCACATTTGTTGATTCCAAAGTCATCCACCACTCTTCTGAATCTCCCTGATATTTATTTGGGGGTGGGGGAGAAATTCCCCAAATATCACCAAAAAAAGCACTTTAATGTGTGCAAACCTGCAAAGGTCCCTTCCACCACACTCCTCGGGATCCTGTTTTAATACCTTCCATTTTCTCTCCAAGATGATAGGAGAAAGCGACACAATATTGCTTCTGTTTGCTATTTTGGGAAAAGAACCAGAGAAAAAGAAGGAATTTTGGTCCAAGGAGGTATAACTTGTTTGGGGGAAGGGGATGGCATTAGGAGTAGAAAATTAGCCTGAACTCCTGTGTAGTTGCCTGCTGAAGGCCTGGATAAAGCCTGTAGTCTTGTACATACACGCCAAAACTGTGTGTGTTCATATAGTCTGAGATATAAAAGACTTTCTAGCCAGATCCCCTGGGAATCAAACATTAAAATTCCAATTAAGCCTACTATGATAGATTTTGATCTTACCAGTCAACTTCAGCAAAAAAACTCTTAAAAATGTACACAATATAGTAAGCAATACATTACAAGGAGGCAAAATAATATGATTAGTTTATTGGCCTTTTAAGTCGCACAGCTGGATCATTTGGGTGTCATGTACATAAAAGCATGTACTGTTTTGCTGTTTCTTGCCTGATCTAAAGGGATCTAAAGGGAGAAGGCATCACCTTTCAGCTCTGGAGTTGAGACTTTCTGGGTGAAAGATAATTATTGAAGCAGAAAGAATATTTCCTAGTGTTCTCTTATGGGGGCAGTCAGGGAAGAGAAATGGCTGTTCCTGAGGCTCTTGTCTGCTGTTCCCTACCTAGAGACTCTTAACCTCTTTACTGCAATGTGGATATATGCTGCACGTCAAAGTTTACTACACCTTTGGTGCTCTGCATGGAGCATTTGTCCTGCCTTTTGGCTGGCTCCTTTTTGTAACTGTAATATTACTCGCAGTGGGAAAACACAGTGCAATGACTGAACTATGCTGGATGCTCTATTCCATTCTCTCTCTCTCTCTCTCTCTCTCTCTCTCTCTCTCTCCCTCCCTCCCTCCTTCTCTCTCTTTATCTCTCTCTCTTCCTTAGTTCTAGAGTTGGTTTTGAACCATGATAGGGGTCATTGTCTTTAATCACCACACATAATAATGATGTGGAACTAATGTGGGAGCTGATCTGTGCCAACCCGCTACATCTTCTTTATGTCCTTTGGCAAAATTAACTGTTCCTGCCGTGCCTGTACTGGGTCCCTGCATGATACATCACTGATCAATGCAGAGGGTAAACTTAGTAGATAAATGGAGATACAAGGGTTTAAAGACCCTAAAAGCACTAGATTCTATTTAATCTTGGAAGCTAAGCAGAGTCAGGCTTGGTTAGAACTTGGTGGTGACTCCACCATCAAATACCAGGTGCTGTAAGCTATATTTCAGAGGAAATAATTGGCAAAACCCAAGAAAACCATAAGAAATTCCTGGAGTCACTACAAGTTGACAAGAAATCACTCAATATCATCCAATGATTTTCTGAAGGCACAAGCACACATGCACCAATAACAAAGTAGATACCAAAAGTTGTAATGAACACTGCAACTAATTGTGCATTTATTTGTGTACACACCTATACATTCTTTTCCTTGTTCCACTTAAGAGCATTAATGGGAGTTTCCAAATTGTAAAAAAAAAGACCAACACAAGGAACCTATTTATTTTGTGTAAAGTGCACATTTTTGACAAAGGCCCCTTCTTTAAGAGTGACCTCTATGAGACAAGCCACCTCTTTCCCATTCCACATTCATCTCAATATTCAAAAGCAAAGAAAACTCACTTACAAAGCAACTATAACTTCCAGGTGTTTATGGCAGTTAGAATTTCCCATCTGTCATGAAACAACATTAATAGTAACTCCCACATTTTAGCTCTAGATTTGTGTTCTGTGTATTGTGCCTCTTTTACCAATGCAAGAACTATTACCCTTCAGGTTCTGTTTATTGCCTCTAATGCACATTGTGGCATATGATTAATTCTCCCTGTTCCCTGTTTAATTCTCAGTCTTTAAATTCCTTCTATTTAGTTCCCACATCCTCTATATCTTGTGTCACAAGGCCATGCTAAGGACCAGAAGTGTTTTGTATTTTTGATTCCCCTCCAGATTTTGGAATATCTGCATATACAGAATAAGGCATTTTGGACTTGGGACCCATGTCTAAACATGACATTTCTTCATGTTTGATATTAACTTATACATATAGCTTGGAAGTAATTTTATATACAGTATTTTAATAATTTTGAGGTAGCCAAATCATTCTTCATCGCCCCATGTTCCAGCACTCTGTGACTCTAATCCTTGGTACAGCTACCTGGATTTTAAGGTGGGTTTGCAATAGCATTGATGCCATAACTGTAAATGTGACTACCAAATAGTTGTGCAGTGTAAGCCTAACAACATAGAATCATAGAGTTGGAAGAGACCTCATGGGCCATCCAGTCCAACCCCCTTCCAAGAAGCAGGAATATTGCATTCAAATCACCCCTGACAGATGGCCATCCAGCCTCTATTTAAAAGGTTCCAAAGAAGGAGCCTCCACCACACTCCAGGGCAGAGAGCTCCACTGCTGAATGGCTCTCACAGTCAGGAAGTTCTTCCTCATGTTCAGATGGAATCTCCTTTCTTGTAGTCTGGAGATTGTTCCGCATCCTATTCTCCAGGGAAGAAGAAAACAAGCTTGCTCCCTCCTCCCTGTGGCTTCCTCTCACATATTTATACATGGCTATCATATCTCCTCTCATCCTTCTCTTCTTCAGGATAAACATGCCCAGCTCCTTAAGTCGCTCCTCATAGGGCTTGTTCTCCAGACCCTTGATCATTTTAGTCACCCTCCTCTGGACACATTCCAGCTTGTCAATATCTCTTTTGAATTGTGGTGCCCAGAATTGGACACAATATTCTAAGCGCAGAACAGGATGTGAACTTGTAACAATGCAAATGTGTTTGTATGCCTGTCACCTTCATAGCTCCAAAATGGTGAAACCCAGACCTCTAAAGCTTGCTAAGGGGAACCTAAGCTCTTTTTTTATGAATTTATTACTTTTAATGAATTAAAATCTGTATGTAGCCAGAGAACCACAGTAAATCATTGGATGATATTGAGTTAGTATGCTATTAAGATACAGAGTCTTCAGGAGTAAGAGTCTTGAGGCTGCAGCTGATTTGGGGTGGTTCATTTGAGAAATTGTCATTTCAACTCCTGACTTTTCTCATTGATTGAGGAACCCATCTCCTTTCTGAGTAACTGAGTTAACTGGTACTTACTTACTTTACTTACTTAGGCGATCCCTCGTTGGACGAGTGAGATGGTCTTCCATTATGGGTTTCCTTGTGGGTCCGCATGTGGCTGTGGAGCCCTATTCTTGCTCTGCATCTTCTTCCGCAGTTGAGGGCATTGGTTTCCAGGTGGAAGGTGGTCCCGGTCGGGGTTGGCTTGATGCGCCTTCCTCCTGGCACGTTTCTCTCTTTCACCCTCCACTCGTGCCTCCTCGAATTCTGCAGCACTGCTGGTCACAGCTGTCCTCCAGCTGGAGCGCTCAAGGGCCAGGGCTTCCCAGTTCTCAGTGTCTATGTCAGAGTTTTAAAGGTTGGCTTTGAGCCCATCTTTAAATCTCTTTTCCTGTCCACCAACATTCCATTTTCCGTTCTTAAGTTCAGAGTAGAGCAACTGCTTTGGGAGACGGTGGTCAGGCATCTGGACAATGTGGCCGGCCCAGCGGAGTTGATGTTGGAGGACCATCGCTTCAATGCTGGTGGTCTTTGCTTCTTCCAGCACACTGACGTTTGTCCGCTTGTCTTCCCAGGAGATTTGCAGGATTTTCCGGAGGCAGTCTTCTTTTCAAGTTAACTGGTAACCTTTCCAGTTACTGATGCCAATAATGTGCATGTATGTATTTGTGTATCTCTATCAAAGGAAACACTACAAATTCCTACTGCCTAATATGCAGCGAGAAGAATGAATGAGTAGTAGATGTAGGACAATTTTGAAATTGTTGAAAAGGAAAAGATTGGAAGCTAAAGCTATATTAATTTTTCTTGATTCTAGCCATGCCGCCTTATGTCTGTGTAGGTTATTAGCTGGCCTGTCATTTAAAAAGAAAAGTAAAGATAGATCTGTGTTATCAGCTATCTGTTTTATGCCATTGTCACTGCTTTGTTCTAAGGAATCCTTGGATTTGTAGTTTAGTGAAGTACTTGGATAGCCTGAAAAAAGTAAGATTAAGAATTAAAACAGTTTTATTATGTTGTGAAGACAAACCACTCAGAGTACCTGGGGAACTATAGTTCAGGAAAATGGACTGTTATTCTGTAGCAGAGAACTGAAATACTTTGCCAGGCTATGAATCACAAATTCCCTCAGGAATAAGCCCAAGCAACCGAGGTAGCATGAAATCAATAACACTGTAGTGCAGCTCTGTCTATAACCTTTGTAGAAGCCAAGATAAGAGGCAAAATCTGGAGCCACTATTTTATGCAATTATTTTGCAAGAAATGAACCTAGTATGGCAGATGTATTTCCAATATGGCTTAAATCCAGATTATAGGGAAGTCTGCTTCTTTCTCTATAAGGTGCCAGCCCCTGATATCACCAGGAGAGGCCCTTTTCTCACACATGGTTGATGGGGATGTGAGGCAGAACTTTTCTTTGACACTGACATTTTCTGGTAAGGAAGATTTCGCCTTTCTTATCTTGGCAAAATATGATGTTAGAGCTACAGGCCTACATTTAGCTGTTAATCTGTTTTCAGTTTAGATGGAGCAATGGATTCAAACTGCAGGAGAAGAAATTCCACCAAAACATTAGAAAGAATGTTTCCTGATGGTAAGAGCTATTCAACAGTGGAATATGGTAGAGTCTTTTCTGGAGGTAGTTAAACATAAGTTGGATGGCCATCTGTTAAGAGTGCTTAGATTATGTGTTCTTGTATGGCAAAGTGTTAGACTGGATGGCCCTTGAGGTCTTCTCCAAATGTATGTTACTGTTCCTGAGGGACATCAATGCAGACATAAGCACTCCTGCTTGGTCATCTGGGAACCATGTCCAATGGAAGAAGGGGGAAATGTTAGGAGAAGAGAAAGGAGAATAACAACAGGGGCAGAGAAAAGGAAAGAGGGAGAGACTAAGGAGGAAAGAAAAAGAATAGGGAAAGGGAAAAACACTAGGAGTGAGAAATAGGTAATTCTAAACTAGGAATGTACAGTCTAGTTGAACAAGTCCTGGAATTGATAAATTGGGGAAGCGGGTATTCATTCCAACTAGTAGTGGTAAGGCAAATATAGATCAGAATCTTGTTATGGCCTTACATGTTTGTACATGGACTTATGTCTATGGAAAATAGAATTGAGCAGTTCCATAATATGAATGTCGTTTTTATAATTAATGTCACTGTTTTTATGTGCTTTAATTCTCTGTTTTAATGTAGATGCTTTTACTAATTGAATATTTTAAGGCATTTAATTGTTGCTGATATGTGAGTCCCCCTAGGAGTTGAGAAGGCCAGTGTACAAATATGGTAAATAAATAAATAAAATATCAATTTTCAGTAAAAGCATCCTGTTATATTACTACATAGCAGAGCCAGTAAGTGACTGATGCACAATGGGATGCACATGGCATCAATCCCAGTATACATTAGACAATAATGCTCCTTAACCATGATTGAAAGGTTAGATTTAACAATGGTTAAAAAAATATGAGAGGATTTCTGGAATATGCTGGAGTCAAACATGAGCTGTTATATTACCCAACTTTACACATACTTAGTTACAAAGTAGAGGTATTAAGAAAAGCATTTACTAAATTACAAAACTGTGTACTAGGATAGTGGCAAGAATTATGTGCATGTTCCAGAAATCCTCTCCTTTGTCTATCGGCCTACTTTCTTAACCATGTTTGGCAGCCATTTGTGGCAACATTTCACATTACATTTGCAAATTGCTGCTCTTTGCATTTTGATGAAGAGCAAGATGTGCAAAACAAACACACCATCCAACAACCCAAAGCATACAGGAATGTAGCATCACTTCATCTTTAGAGAAGGGGACACTACCTTCTTGAGCTAGAATTCCATCTGTATTTTGGGGCAACTGAACTAGTGTTACTAAAATTCTTGCTGCTTCCATAGTGCTAAATTTGCTGAGCAGAGAAGATCTACTGTCAGGTCTCTGCCAACTCTATGACTTCTTCCCAGCACAGAAGAGTACATTCAATATTCTTGGGTTTCTCGCTCAAGGTTCTTGGAAATCAGTTCATTGCCCTATAGATTCAGTGTATTTCCAACATCAGTATGCATTTGCATTGTTCTAATTACCTCCTGGGTCTCCACCCCAATTTCTGTGATAAAGCAGTTCCTGAAATTGAACAATTAATAAATAATGATCACATCTGTATTGATTGTGGAATATACTTTGTAGATTCTTTTCTTTCAACAAAAAGAAGAAGAAGAAGCAACTTGTATAGCTTGCCATCTCTCTTGAGATCTGGTTTTAGTCTCAGCAAAGATACAGCCTTTCGATTTAAGGGTGGTCCCATTAACAGATAATTAAGTGAGGTCAGTGATGATAGGCCAGAAACAAAAGGCAAAAAAAAATAAGAAAAGGCAAAAATTGAGCAAATGAACTGAATCCCAAGGGGTGACATTGCAGTGGATATTTTTGGAATATTGTTGAACATTGTTATTAAGAAGTTGATGCTATTTTTCAAAGAAGACATTGTACAATTGTCAGTGTTTGTGGATATCTCTTCAATATCCAAGAGAACAAGCAGATCAAAAAGACCCGTTAACCCAAAAATCCCATGTGTTTCTCAAAACATCTGAGACATCCAAGTTGGTTAAAAAAAGGGAAGTAGATTTAAAACATGTATAACACTGTACAACGTGTGGAAACTTTTTTTGTAATTAGTGCACCTACCACACTCCCTAGTTATCTTGAGGTTTTTCCCTTTCAAGAGTCCAAATGATCAGCTGAGCTGCTGGGTAAAATCTCTATGTGGTGAGTTCCACCAAACCCAGAGATTGCCACAGCCTGCTCATTCCTTTTCTAACAGAATACTAGTATAAACTCATGTATAATCCATTTAATCCAGCTGCAGGCTGTACATAGAAATACTGTGGCAAGGAGGGCTGTTTGTCATTTTCTTGGGAAGTCTGTTCATTTTCTTTTGTGTTTTCTTTCAGCTCTTTAGTCAAAAATCCTGATTAGACTTAACTTTGCTTCTAGATTCATCTAATGTTTCTAGATTCACCTAATATCTCCATTCACATGTTCCTCTCTCCATACCTACTGCTATCATGTTCACAATATTGTCTCTACTGAATAATATTGCAAAGAGTTAGGGAACTGGAAAATAACCCACCCACCCCTTTTTGTTTCCTGGATGAAAAACGAGTTTCCTGATATTTAGGAAAGCTAGTCAGATATTAAAATGCAAGTTGTGTGCCTGGTGTTCCTTCAAACCAGAATGTTTTGGGAAATTATTTGTGCAAAATTGCTATTTTAATCTATTAAAAATGTAGATTGTGCACAAAAAGGCTAAGTATGTTTCTGAAAATTGCATTTTATATGCAATATGTATACAGGAAAACACCTTTTTTACTCAAATACCCTAATTTTCTCTGTGCAAAGCAATCAATTGAAGCCCTTTGTATGTGTGAATACTGAGTGAAACTGGATGTTGTGTCATTTTATCCAGAAGTGAGAAGAAAACTATGGCAATTATTTATCTCTGTCTGCAGGGAGGAAATATATGAAGATTTTTGTCCCTACTACAGGCACATCTAGATTTGATCGCCCTATCCTAAAGAGCTACCGTATCTCAGTTTTGAACCTTTGTGGAAGATGTTATCAGAGCCTGGCACAAAACATGGAAAACTTCCTTTCTTGGAGTGGCAATTGAATCACCCAGACAGCATGTTCTTCTGCCAGACACCAACTCTATCGCCACATCTACTCTGGAAGCAATATTTCAGGTCTTAATAATTTCAACCATAACATAAACAATGCCTTTAACTGCTAATCCTTCAATGTGACATGTGCTCCTCTTCACTAGAACAAACAGGATAATCTCTATGAATGAGGTTACGCAGACACAAATCTGTTACGTGGAATGGTGATATCCCAAAAGCAGTAGCAGAAATTTTTTATCTTCCTGGACATAAAATCAAGGACCTTCAAGAAACTGTTCTCTAAATTTCAAAGAAGTTTTAGGGAAAGTTTGGAAGGAGAACAACTAATTCGAATTGCTCTGTATTATTATTATTATTATTATTATTATTATTATTATTACTATCTGAAACACAACAAGATTAGTACAGCTAACAAGATCACTTTACTAGCTGTTGTATTGGACCACACGTCAGACACTTCTCAAGTGTCTAAGGCTGTGTGATGTATCAGTAAATAATGTGTGCAGATCCAAGTAGGGTTGCCTTTTGCAGCTGGCAGCTGGTAATTTTGTCAGCACTGATTCTGTTTAAGTGCAGACCAAGGTCTTTAGGCACTGCACCCAGTGTGCTGATCACCACAGGGACCACTTTTACCACCATTATTATTATTAGTAGTAGTAGTAGTAGTAGTAGTAATAGTAGTTACCCTTCTCAACCCCGAAGGGGACTCAGGGGGGTTTATAGTGTTGGCAACAATTCAATGCCATCGATAAAAAACAGTATAAAACATCAAAATTGATCCTCCCCTGATAAAACATTAAACAGTATTAAACACATTACATAAAATAATATCACATATCACACAAAGACATAGCTGTTGTCTGTAAAAAGTCTGGGTCATTGCACTTTCAACTAGACAAGAGATTTCTTGGCACACTAAATATAAAATGTACATTGCTTGTATTTAGTGTGTCAAGGAACCATTTTGTTCCTTTTTGTTCTCTACTGATGGACTGTAATTTATTTTTCCAAACATTTCTTGAATTGTATTGGAAATTAATATGTGAATATTAGGACCTTCACAGTCACTCATGTACTTAGAAATTCTCCTCAAAACAGTTTCTGGTGTCCAAGGAACTGATTTGCTTTAATGTTGTTTTCATACTATTCTTGGGCATTGCCTCGGGTACTGCTTAAGTACCACTCAAACTTCAGTATTACTTTAAATATTCACTTCCTTGGCATTGCTTTAAGTATTACTGTCACACCTCAGGAGTACAGACCAGCTGCTTGACAGACCTGTATCATCTCAGACAACTCTGAAGATTTATGACCTGGGTCAGAATTTACCTTCTTCTATATTCTATTATATTCCAATATGCCTGTGGCTATACTTCCAGTTCTATCAGAGCATCTCAAGAAGTTTCAAGTACCACATGAAAACAGTCTCACAGGTGCTGCCTGATTCCTTCATTCTCTTCATCCTTTCTCCATTTGACTAACACTGTTTTTTCTTTGAAAACTTTTGAGTGTTACATTAGTTATTTCTGCTCAGGCAGATATTTGATTGCAAGTGATAACCTATCCCCTCCCCCATAATGCAGTATGCTATCAGCATCTCCAACTACTACTGATTTCGTAGCACTATTATAAAAGGGAAGACAGGTAGTATGTGACAACAACATGGATGATTTGTCCCCCTACTCTGCAACCAAAAATAAAGTCAATTACAAAACATTCATTGAAAAGTTGTCAAGACAGAGGTATTCTTAGCTCAACAAAAAGAGAGAGCATATAGTTGTGTTCTTTGTAGTTCTCTTCTAAATAGTCTCCCCATGAACATAAGCCACCGTGATATCAGATTTTAAAAGAATTTATCAAGGATGGTACATAGCAAATTCTAACAATCGTTAAGACATGTCCATGGCTTATAAATATCCCCAGTTCTTTGTTCAAAAAGAAAGATTGTGGGGAGCCAAGGGACTAGAAACACAGCCCCATTATTAGCGTACACAACACAATTTGCATTACAAAATCTTGGCTCAGTGTCCCCCAACCCTTAATGTGTATGTTGTGTTGGGGGTGATACTAAGCTATGCAAGTGTACACACGCAGAGGAATGCAATGCATAAGGATGCGAGTTCTATGCAATGCTGCTTCTCGTATTCATTCTCATTCCTGCAGGTTACTTTTCAAATAGCTTTTTAAAGATAGCAAGAGCATTTTATGATACATGCATGCAATTTTATCTGGTTTAATATAGACTTCTTACGTATTCTGTTTTACCTGCAAGCTATTATGAGGCATATGTGTGCATATATTTTGTGTGGTATCTCTCTATGTCTTGCTTATCTCTATTAACTGTAATTATAATAGCCCCTGAAGGTCACATAAATATTTTCTGGTTGAAACAAGTTGACTAAATTATGGAGTAAAATCATGATTCTCTGTGTATATGTGTATCTTAAGTTTCTTTTCTCTGTATTAGGTATATTGAATGCTTCCAATTCATTTTGCTTCTAGTCCAGCAGTTCCTGACATATCTCCTCGGATCATACTTTATCAGGTAGTTGAATAACTATGCAAATGCTACCAAAAAAATACATGGCTGGGTCTATCTTCAAGCACATCAGCTAGGACCCCTTCCTCCACATTATAATTCACTCCATCCCATATCATCCCTAATTTTTTCATGTAGCATTTTCCAAGGTTTTGCTATGGGATGGAATGGCAAGTTATGCCATCCTTTCCAATCCAATCTATTGGGGGAAGCAGAGGGAAAAACAGTTGAGACACCAGCTTGCAATGTCAAATAGCAGTTCTTACAATGACTCAAAAAAAGTTCAGAAAAAGAGGAAGTGCCTGTCAGAGAACCTGCGTGGTGTAGTGGTTTGAGCATTGGACAATGATTTTGGAAATCCAAAGGGGATTCAAATCCCCATTTGGCCATGGAAGCCCATTGGGTTAGCTTAGATAAGTGACACACTCCTGGTTTCAGAGGGGTGCAAAAGCAAGTCTCCCTATGAAGAAATCATGCCTGGAAAAACCTGTGATAAAGTCGACTTTGGGTAGCCACAAGTCAGAAATGACTCAAAGGCACAGAACAGCAGGAAGAAAGGCTAGTGGAACTGAGATTGTCTGCAGAGCTGACTCAGTGGCGCGCTTCCTATCTCCCTCTAATTGAACCTGATGATTACTCTGGTGCCCATTTGTTGGTGGGGTAGCCTTTGATTCTGTTACTAGTCAAGTCATGCCATTTTCTATTACATGGCTTTGTTGACACAACGTATTCTGGTCTCTCATGATCCTATCTTTGTCATTCTTCATCCTGTTCTTTCTGCCTTTTCTTTCTCTATATATGACTAGCTGGACCTTCCCTCCCTCTTTCTCTCCTTCCTTCCTTCCTTCCTTTTTTCTTTCTTTCTTTCTTTCTCTCTCTTTCCTTCCCTCCCCCTTCCCTGCCTTCCTTCTCTACCTCTTTCCTTCTTCCCCCTCCCTTTTTCTTTCACTCCTTTCTTCCTTCTCTACCTATTCTTGGACTGTAACTCCCAGCAGTCTCCTGATTGATCTATCTCCATCTAATCTATACATCTTATCTATTGCAAGGTTTGCTGGGAGTTGCAGTCCAGGAATAGGTAATAAGAAATATGCATGGATTGAGATGCTCTCAAAGAAATCCAAGGAGAAGCAAGCTTGCAGCTTGGAAGCAGTGCATTTGGAGCATCCTCCTCCCCTAAAGGGCCTGGTCTGGGGATGCAAGGAGCTGTCATTGTCGTGCATTCGCTGTATCATCATTTAGCTTTTTTGGCTTTTAAATCCTTTCTGCTATTTTTTGGGAGGGGGTTATGAGTGATGGTCACTCGCTGGTCTGTTAGGGGTGTAGTGCCCAAAAGTTGTGTCAATTTGTCCAGTTGTTTTGGAGTTATGCTAATTCCACAAACTAACATGACATTTTTATTTATGTAGATGTATCTACCTGTTCTTCTCCATTCCTTGTGCCTTCAATGACCTGTGACTGTGTCCCCAGTTCCCTCCCTTCTGTCTCCTGTGTCTACTCTGTCCTTGCATCCTCCCAGTAGTTGTCTCCCTCATCTGGTGGACCACATGCATATCTGAAGCTATTCTCAAACTGTGCACCACATTTTTCAAAAAGGGGAATTTGCCATTTCCACTCAGAGCAAAACATTTCTCCGAAGTACAGGAGGATTTCTTCCCCCATTCAATGGTGTTCTGTGGTTGAAAACTAGCTCAATAACATGTGTTTGGGTGATTTAAGGCTCTTTCAATGTTGCCGCAAATGGAAAACAAGCATTTAATAAAAGGACATAACTCACCTACCTGGGAAGCAGGCGATTTTGTTCCCCAGTAAATTCTCCTGATTATCTCCAAAACAGAGAAGTAAATATTTCTTTCAGCTTGCAAGGTAAATGAGGCTGCCTTGTGCTGGACGTGACAAAGTGTACCATGAATACAGGCATGTGTTTTTGACTTGCAAAACTGCCTTCATAATGGCTTTTGTGTTCTGAGAATTAAATTGATATAATTTTATAATTAAGCTACATAAGCATGATATAAATTATGTGCGAACTGAATTAAGAGTGGGCATGTGTAGACATATGCTTCTTTTGTTTTCAGGGTTATTTTTTGTTGTTATTGTCTGCCTTCAAGTCATTTTTGACTCACAGTGATGCTAAAGTGAACCTATTATGACATGATTTGTACATAGAAGGTTTGTCGTTGCCTTCCTCAACCTCAGTGTTACTTATCCAAGGTCTTACAGGAGGTCATTTGAACCTGAGTCTCCAAAGTCATAGTCCAACAACCAAGCCATACGTCACTATGGCTTTCTTATCCTTATCTCATATTGTCCTCTTATTTTAACCTCTCAGATGAAACTGTACATTTCTTTCAAGGCCAGCATTACTCATCCTGGGGATTGGGACCCCTGGGGGGGGGGGGTTGCCAAAGACCATCAGAAATCACAGTATTTTCTGTTGGTCATAGGGATTATGTGTAGGAGTATGTCCCAATTCTATTGTTGGTGGGGTTCAGAATGCTCTTTGATTGTAGGTGGACTATAAACCCTGGCAACTACAACTTCCAAATGTCAAGGTCTATATTCCCCAAACTCCGTCAGTGTTCAAATTGGGCATATTGAGTATTTATGACAAATTTGGTCCAATATATCATTATTTCAGTCCACAGTGCTCTCTGGATGTAGGTGAACTACAATTCCCAAACTCAAGGTCAATGCCCACCAAACCCTTCCAGTATTTTCAATTGGTCATGGGAATTCTCTGTGCCAAGTTTAGTTCAATTCCATTCTTGGTGGAATTCCGAATGCTCTTTGATTGCAGGTTAACTATAAATCTCAGCAACTACAACTCCCAAATATGAAGTAGCAACCAAAGTAATTTTATGGTTTGGGGTCACCACAGCAGGAAGAATTATATTAAGGGGTTGCAGCATTAGGATGGTTGAGAAACACTGTTTTAGGCCATCGCTCCTGCATCTTGCCTTGACTACTGCCTGGCTTTTGTGATGGAGACTTTGCTGTTTAGCATCAGAGGGATCTTAACACTGTCTGTCAAAGGACACTGTTCAGCTAGAGATCATTAGGACTGTTGCCTCCAATAGTCATTGATTAACCAGGAAAGCCACTCCTAGTAATTTTCAGTCCTGTTTTTTTTAAGTTTTAAGTTCCTAATTGGATCTCTCTATCCTTTTTTTTTTTTTTTGCTTTTGTGTTTTTTTCACTATTTTACTATTTACTTTAAAAAATCGTTATTGAAGCTGGAAAATTGACAAAGTTTGGGAAGGTGAGATTACAAAGATATGCAGAAGTATAATCATGGGACCACAGATTGTCGAATTGGTGCCACTGTATGAATGAAGAGAGGTGCTCAGCCTGCCATGTAGCACAGCTACCATAGAATAGTGGCTTTGTGCAATAAAGTCCATGGGTCCTGACAGCGTTGATCCACTCAAATATCCCAAGAGGCCTCAGAATAGCACAACCTTTCTGGGGGACTCAAACACTGACAGTTACTTGGAAGATATTGTCCTTTATAGCAAAACTGTCACAGTCTGCAAGTACTTGAGCCAAGGTACAGTTTCCTAAATATATTATATAGGGCAAGCAATGATACACAGAGACAACAGGAATGATGGATGGAGCAAAACATAAAGTACGTGACTTCAGGAGGATGTGATCTAATTTTAACACCAGTACTGTCCTGGTCTATCTAGCAGGAGGTTGTTCTGTGAGGGGAGTAGATTCAGTCCTGTGATAATTCTTGGACTGGGAGTGGGGTAACCCATTATCCTTGTTCTTGCTTTGTAATGCCATAACATATTCATAGTACAATCCTAACTCAATATTCAGCTGGCTGGAGTGGGTTAGCAGATTTAGATCATTCTGCAGTATGCTGAACAGACTCTGGAGAGCTCACTGGGTTTCAGAGGCTGGATGGGGAGTTACAAGCATAACTATTAGTCTTGTGTATTTGTATAGAACCCCTATCCATTTCGGTTTGATTAATTCATATGGCCCCATTTTCATTTTCGAGCACTGATTCCGAAAATGAGCCCTTTCCAAATGAGCTGCAGAGGAGACCTGAGGTTAAAGGCAGGGCTTAAGATACCATTGATTCCCATTTGTTTTCCTCTGGATCTGCAGAGGAGATAAAGTAAGGCCGAATAGATGGTAACCGTTCAACACTATTTTTTAGTTTTGGGCCTGTTTCTGTACTGTAGGGGGCATTACCGTTTTGTGCAAAATGAATGTAACAAAAGGAATGAAACAACAAATGAAACAAAAGAAACAAGTACCAAGCACATTACTAATAACTATAGCAAAATATCTGCTGCAGCATATCAGCTGTGATCTTTCATGGCACACTCTCAAGTTTACTTACACCAGTAGTTTCCAATTTTTGGTCCTCCAAGTGTTTTGGACTTCAGTTCCCACAATTCCTAACAACTGGTAAGATTGCTGGGATTCCTGGGAGTTGAAATCCAAAACACCCGGGGGACCAAAGGTTGGGAGCCACTGGCTTAACCCTAATTATATTTGTAGCCTAAATCATGTTTAGTCTTCATGTGTATCCAAGCACCATAGTTATACTGCGGCTTCCAATCCCATTGGACTGGAAAGCCGCTGCCACTATGGACAGGAGTCTGTTCTCCTATTGCTTTGGAAGCAGCTGGCTACTATTTCCACTCCCCTCTGAGAGAGATTTTCCTTGTTACAAGTAAGTCCCAATTCCCCCTTGTGCCTGGGATTGCTTGTGTGACAAGAGAAAGGAACAGCAGCTCGAGGTTTCCTGATTGACAGGGGAATGAGCCCCCATTGATCATAGTGACTCTTCCAAATAAATGGAGATTGCAGAACTTTCAAGGTTCTTAAATAGCCTGTCAAGTAGGGATTACATATAACCTATAAATATGTTATCATAATGAGTAAATACAGATTATGCAATTGTAATAGTGATCCATGATATTCCAGCCTACATTTATAACAAATGAGTTCACCTTGTCATGTAAAGAGTGTAGCATTCACCTAGCCAGCTCTATAGGAGTTAAAATCTGCTTTAAGCATCAGTGGCTGCCTTGGCCAATTTATATCTTGTGTTAGCCATCCTAAGTAAAGTGTGTCTTTCTTCTCCACTGGATCCCAAGGACTACTTGTTCCCACAGAGCAATTGTTTTTATTCCTTTAGCACTTCAGTGAGTCCCCCACTGGCTGACTGAAGATGACAGTTAAGCGTTGTCACATTTTATTCCACCATAAGTAGAACAAATCGCTAGATACACACAAACGGGAACGTACAAACACCAAAAAAGATTTTTTAAAAAAGAGTGGGGAAAAACAGAAAGAATCTGAGAGACTAAAATATAGTCTGTTAAAAGTATATTTAACAGATAAAATAGAAAAGAACTATGTAGGGCCATGACAACTGGACAAATACTCCTGAATCCACCATAGTCAGTATGATAGGCATTGTCAGTATGAGGGACAGTGTGGAACACATCTCACCATGTTAAAACAGTAGATGGGGCTCTTAATGAGACATCCCACATTATCACAGGATGTCTATGCCCCACACCACTGGAGAAATTATACTGTTTAACCGGTATTGTGCCACCTGACATCCGCTAGGAAGTCGCAACCAATAATGAAAGGACCAAGGCAGTGACATCTCCAGCCCATCCCCTGTTCAGATATCAGCCAGCACTCCAACACCTTAAATCACAAAATAGCTTTCTAAGATCTGCAGAGATACTTGCAGGAACACCTCAGCAAGTGAGAGTCCAAAAGTGGCAGGCTAAAACCTGTAACCTCAATCCCTGGCTGATACTGAATGATAGACTCTCTCCTGGGCACAGAAGACTAGGTGACTTGGGAAGACACTGAACAGACTGCGCTCTGGCACCACGAGATGCAGAGCCAACCTTAAGAAATGGGGCTACAAAGTGGAGTCCATGACATGTGAGTGTGGAGAAGAGCAAACCACAGACCATCTATTATAATACAGTTTGAGCCCTGCCACATGCAAAATGGAGGACCTTCTTACTGTGATACCAGAGACACTCCGAGAGGCCAGCTTCTGGTCAAAGTACATTTAGTAGAATCCCAAATTTTTAACTTCGTTTGTGTTTTTAAATACATTACAACTAGGGCTGGGTGGTTTCGTTCGTTAATTTCGTAATTTGTTAATAATTCGTTATTTTTCTTGATAACGAAGCGATAACAAACCATTCAGGAGCAACTAAAAAACGAAACGAATTTTTAAAGCTATTTTGTAATTGTTTTGTAATTGTTTCGTTATTATTTCCGTATGTCTGGTGCAAGTTTTATAGTTGTTTCCCTCCCCTCTCCCTGGTTGCAAGCGGTCGGCATTTACCCCACTTCCGGGTCCCTGGCCTCTGCTTAAGTGGATCAAATTCTCCACTCCTCCTGTCGTCACCTCACCTCGTTCCTCACTCTGGCCTGCGTGTGCATTGGGCAAAGAGACACAGCAGTGCAGCACTCAGAGGCCTGTTGCCTGCCTAACCTCTTTCCTTCTCCAGGTTAAAACTATTATATTTATTATTATTATTATTATTATTATTATTATTATTATTATTAAGAATGGATGGCCATCTTTCAGTACTGCTTTCACTGTGCCTTACATGCACGAAGGCAGAAAGTGGTTTGTTGTTGTTGTTATTATTATTATTATTATTATTATTGAGAAGCATTGTCAAACCAGAATAGAGATCTCACCCCTCCTCTCTCTCTCTTTCCCCCCTCTTTCCTTCTCCAGGTTAAAACTATTATATTTATTATTATTATTATTATTATTATTATTATTATTATTAAGAATGGATGGCCATCTTTCAGTAGTGCTTTGACTGTGCCTTACATGCACGAAGGCAGAAAGTGGTTTGTTGTTGTTGTTATTATTATTATTATTATTATTATTATTATTATTGAGAAGCATTGTCAAACCAGAATAGAGATCTCACCCCTCCTCTCTCTCTCTTTCCCCCCTCTTTCCTTCTCCAGGTTAAAACTATTATATTTATTATATTTATTATTATTATTATTAAGAATGGATAGCCATCTTTCAGTACTGCTTTCACTGTGCCTTACATGCACGAAGGCAGAAAGTGGTTTGTTGTTGTTGTTATTATTATTATTATTATTATTATTATTATTATTGAGAAGCATTGTCAAACCAGAATAGAGATCTCACCCCTCCTCTCTCTCTCTTTCCCCCCTCTTTCCTTTTCCGAGGTTAAAACTATTATTTAAAACTATTATTTTCACGTTGCGCAACCGCGTCCGCCATTTTAACGAATTGATTCGTTAATATTAACGAAATTTCGTAAATATCAAACTTTTAAAAAGGAAAATTTTGTAATTATTTTAAATAACGAAACGCAAAAAACCCCAAAAAACGAATCGATTTTAGAAACAAATTTTTCCGTTGTTACTCAGGCCTAATTACAACTGTACTGTCAGTTCACTTCTGAAATGATAAATTAAAAATAGTATGCATTGTTGAAGGCTTTCATGGCCAGAATCACTGAGTTGTTGTAGGTTTTTCAGAATCACTGGGTTGTTGTAGGTGCTTCTAGAACATGTCCATACAGCTCGAAAAACCTACAACCCAAAAAATAGTATGATGGGGATAAAATGACAAATTACAAATGCCCACAAATATCCCTTCAGCAATTCTATAATCATTTTTAAAACCTCCTTACATACATGTATGCTTTTTCTTAAAAAACAATCACATTGCTTAGTAATTTTTAAAATTACAATATTTGTATGGAATTCTGATGGACTCTTGCATCTTCATAATTGGATTTACATCTGCTAGAATTAGATCCACACAGATTGGTAACATTTGCATCCAGTAAAGGGCTATTGTTCCATTACTGCAGAAGGGAAATTGCACCGTGACTGATGCATATTGACTACCATTGCATTGATTACAGTTGTTTGCTCATTGTTTTTATTTCACACTTGGTTGTGTACCGTCTTCTCAAGAGTGAGCTTCTATCATGGAGATAATATTTTAAATTGTTTAGAGCCCTGTAAGGACAAGATCATCATGGAAATAAGCTGGAATACTGACGTCTATGCTACATACATTTATGTATGCCTAGCTAAGTAGCAGATGAATTAATAAACCTTGTTGGTGCATTGCAGAAATGCATAACTGGGCAACAGTGTCCCAATGGGCATCAGAAAGTGCTGATGTGCATTGTCACTCCCTTGCTAGTTTCCTGATGTTCATTGGCCCTATTGTGCATCAGGACAGTGGCAAGAGAGTGCCAATGTGCATTGAAACAATCTTTACAGTATCCCATAATACATATTTTCAGTTCACTACTAGGGTTTCTTGATGTTTCTAATACATAGCTAAGGACATAGTTAAGAACGAGTGTAACACAACAAGAAGTTAGAGAAATCTATCCCTAGAAAGGGAAATTCACTCCCGGAAGAGTTATTATAAGGGAAAGGTGTCTCTACTGAAGCTTTATTGCCAATTCTTGTTTCCACAACAAGGAAAATCCAATTATCATAGGGACAGAAACAGATGTGAAATCTTTTGAACGGGGGCATAGGCAGCAACACAAACAATATCGGTGCCCTTATGCTATCCAAAACTTTATACAGTGTGTGTGGGTGGAGTTACACTTAAAAATTGTACCTGTTCTGACTTGCACACTGCCCTGAAGCCCCAGAATATGCAAGTGTTTCAACTCTGGAGCATCACCAAACATTGCCTGAAATGGGGCAAAGTCAGTTTAACCCATACTTCTCACCAAACGTGCAGGACTGTTGTGAAGACAGCCAGGAGCCAATTCAGGGTGAGTCTGGGCCCATTCAAACTGCATTATATGGTCAGTGTAGATTCATAAAATCCAGTTTAACTTCATTGAACTGCATTATATGAGTTTACACTGACTATATAATGCAATTTCAAAGTGCATTATATGGCAGTGAAGATGGGGCCTCAGTTTTCATACTCTATTCTGGAAATGATTGCTATATGGCCCACTCTTTTAAGGATCCATGTTTTTAATTTTAATATTGCGGCACTAACAGTGGACAACATTCTGCTAGAGGACAAGCAGATGTCTCCAGAAGTCCAAGAAACCAATGAGAACATGAATCCCCTTTACTATGAACGATCTCTGCTGCCCTCTGCTAAACCCTATAGCGTGCTAAGGCCAGATGCTTGAAGTCACTGTGTTCTGTCAATTCTGTTCCTATCAAGCAGGTGGTGAGTGAAAAGTTATTCAAGGATGGTGTTATGTAGCCTTCATGAATTATGCATCTTAAACAAACTTACATGATCTGAAGCACTCGAGTGGAAGCCTTTTAGCTAGAAGCTGGCCACAGGAGAGCTCAGCTACAGATCTCTGGTGATGGGTTAAAATAGCTCACTGGAGTATTCGCGCTCTTGGTCTTTCTTTGACTCAGTGGCCCACAGTTCACTTAATCTGCTTGCGAGCTTGCTGCTGTGGAGCCTTTTCATTTGAAAATCCCTCCAGGATAGAACCACCTTGCAGCTTCTTCAATGGTTAGAAGCACTTCTTTCTGTTGAAGCTTTGTCTTCTGGTGCGCTTTAAAAAAGAAGGAGAAACCCTACCAAGGTCATATTCCACAAAGAGATAATGAGTGTTTGTCAAATGCTTACCCTCAGTCAAGGGGAATTATTATTATTTTAAAACTTTTTCTCTATCCTGACTGAAGGCTATAGTATCTAAATCAATGCACAACGCTTTTGTCAGAACAGCCTCCATATTCACAGGGATACGTTTTTGGACTTACCGTGGAAACGTGAAACCCAAGATCATAAAGAACCCCATCGAAATGAATTACTTCCAGTGAAAACATGCCATAGAATCGCACTGGAAATTCTAAAACTACTTAGAAAGAACACCTTTTGGGCACAGTTTTTAAAGCTGAGTTTAAGCCCATCTTTAAATCTCTTTTGCTGTCCACCAACATTTATGTTTCCCATTCTTGAGTTGGGAGTATAGTAACTGCTTTGGGAGATGGTTATTGGACATTTGGACAACGTGGCCAATCCAGAGGAGTTGAAGGCATAGCAGCATCACTTCATTGATAATCTTGGCTTCTTCCAGCATGATATTTGCCTGCCTATCTTCCCAAGAGATTTGCAGGATTTTTTGGAGGCAACACGGATGGCATCGTTCCAAGAGTTGAGTGTGACATCTGTAGACAGTTCATGTTTCGCAGGCATATGGCAGGGTTGGGAGGACAATAGCTTTATAAACAAGCACTTTGGTCTCACTACAGATTTCCTAGTCCTCAAACACTCTCTGCTTCATTCAGAAAAATGCTCCACTTGTAGAACTCAGGCAGTATTGTATTTCAGTGTCAATGTTGATTTTTGTGGAGAGGTGACTGCGAAGGTAGCAGAAATGGTCAACATTTTCTAATGTTACACCATTAAGCTATATTCTGGCATGGCAAAGGGATTGGCTGGTGTCTGCTGGAAGAGTACTTTGGTTTTCTTGATGTTCAATGACAGGCCAAGCTTCTCGTATGCTTCTGCAAAGGTGTTTAGAGCAGCTTGTAGGTCTTCTTCTGAATGTGCACAGACAACATTGTCATCAGCATATTGGAGTTCTATAACAGATGTTGTTGTGACCTTAATTTTGGCTTTCAGTCTGCTGAGATTAAATAGCTTGCCATCTGTCTTTCTGTCCACTCCAGTGGGAAGCTTCCCTTCAACAGGATGAAGTATCATAGCAATGAAGATGGAAAATAAGGTTGGGGCAATAACACACCCCTGTTTGATACGTGATTCCACCTTAAATGGGTCATTTTGGGCGCTATTGCTGTCCAAGACTGTCCATTGCTGTCCAAGATTTGTGAGCATCATAGAGGAGCCACAGGATGCTCACAAATTTGTCAGGGCACCCGATTTTTGGAGAGCCATAGAGCACTGCAATTCACTGTGTTGAATGCCTTTGCAAAGTCAATGAATGCTATGTACAGAGGTTTATTTTGTTCCCTGCATTTTTCTTGGAACTGTTGTGCAGTGGGATTCTATGTCTGCCATGAATGTCCTTAGGGTGTATTTCCTCATACAGATCCGGGCAAGGCTCAATTTATGTAATCCCATTTACAATATTTAAAACATATAACACTTCTCTATAAATAAATAAATGTCTCACCTACAAATGCACAGCTCTCCTGGTTGACTCATGCAGTTCAGTGGGAGGCAAGAGACTGAGAAAGGGGAGGTGAGTTGAAGTTTTGGTGTAAGGAAAGGTGACTGGACTGAGTTTCATTTACCTGCCTGAGTTAAAAGAATGGGAGAATGGGGTGTGGGTGAAAGTAACTGTGGCTTTACTGTTGCCTAAATGAATGAGTTTCCTTTGTCTTCTTAGACAGAAGTGTGTAGGGCAGTGGGCTTTTAATGTGGCTGCAAGAAAAGATTTCCTCTGCTTGCTTAGATAGGTACGCTGTGATGGGAAGAATGATAATGGGTAACAGTAACAATGCTGGCAAGGGTAACTGCTAACCCTGCTGCAATATTTTTTTTTTAAAAAAGACCTTGTGTGTCTTAAAGCCTGTTCAGGACTAAGGCTGGATCTACATAATATTTATTGCAATTTGAACTGCATTATATAGTCATTGTAGACCCATATAATGAAATCTGGATTTCATTGAACCGCATTATTTTATTCTACACCAGGCATGGGCAAACTTCAGCCCTCCAGGTGTTTTGAACTTCAACTCTTGCCTTTCCTTTAATCCCACAAAACAAAACAAAACACAAAGTTTTGCTTTACAGGACCACTAGTTCTAAGCTAAGTTGGCACTCTCCCCAAGACATCGCAATGCTTAATTTGAGACATAGAAATGAATTGCAGCCCAGAGAGGCTGAAGTGGAAATCCTTTGTCTGCGCTGTCAAACCATATCCAAAGTCATTTCCAAAGTGACAGGCCTAGGAAGAATCTCTACTGCCTTTTGCGAGCTCCCACCCTGTTACCCCTCTAGATCACCTTGCCATTTACTAATTCTCTTCTCCCATCCACCTAATTACACCTAAATTATTCCTCAAATGCAGTTTGGGTAAGCACTAATGTTCAACATGCTTGCTTTTGTAACATGAAAAGAAGCCACACCAAGAGAGAGATACAGAGAGAGGTGGAAAGGAAGAGAATTCCATCTTGCTGGAAACTAGATGTGTTACAGGCTGCCACAGGATTTTTAATACAAATTTCAAAAGGCAGCAAGAAACCAGCTGGCATTTAATTGCCAATGTGTACTCAAGAGTCAAGCTATCTTTATTGAGTGCAAATGGTGTGGGCTGCTTTTTTTGTAACTTAAAAGAACAAAGGAGTTCAGTTTGACCCCTTATGCTGCCCCCTTAATCACTTCTTTGATCGAGAATGTCCCCAAGGAACTCAGTCGGCCTGCTGAAACATCTTCTTTGGCACGCAAGCTGTCTCCTTATGGAATAGACACAGTGATCAGTCAGACACCAAGCACTGTATGCCGGGTTCTTTTCCATTATTACTCCACCAGCACTGGCCTTTCAAAGCCTCTTGATTGTCCTTTTGGAGTTCTCTAACTTTCTCGACTTTCTCTGCCTCCGATAAGGACGGTAAATCCATACAATCTCTTCCAAGTTATACTCTGTTGCTAATCGGCTCATTAATTAATAAACACCAGAACAGGATATCCTTCAGCGAAATGGTTTCATTGGAAGTGTAGTGGAGTTTAAAATGGAGATCCTAGCCAGGGAAATGGAAACTAGGGAATAAACCAAAAGATTTCACAATAACCAGCAGAGGCTGATAGTAAATCTTTCTCTACCTAGATATCCAAATAAGTTTGGTTTCTTGGACCTTTAAAGTTCAGGCTAAAATGCAATGCACATTTGCCTCATTGGCAAATACTAGTTATACCAACAATAGTTGGGGAAGATTGCATTCTTTGAAACATATTCTATCTTCCTGACAATACAGCTTAGTTTTCTGGGGCTGAGAGTGTGTGACCTGCCCAAGATCACTCCATGCCTGTGCAA
This sequence comes from Anolis sagrei, assembly GCF_037176765.1. Taxonomy (NCBI): domain Eukaryota; kingdom Metazoa; phylum Chordata; class Lepidosauria; order Squamata; family Anolidae; genus Anolis; species Anolis sagrei. Next base: position 36,286,529 of record NC_090022.1, on the reverse strand, counting down.
GGAATTGAATCTTGGTCTTCAGAGTTGTACCCCACCACCAAAACTAGTACATCATATTGGCAGTAACTAACTATTACACCATGCTGACTAATATTGGAGAATGCACTATGTTATCCAGTCTCTGCTCCAGAATTATGTGAGAAAGGACTAGAGGAAGAAGGGAATCAGCAAAAACATTTATTTTCACTCCCTCTAATGGGATCATTTTATGGAGCTGAAACTCTTCCATGAATAGATATGTAAACTATCCCAGTATGTGTGTGTCAATCCTCCCCTCCTTTTTGGTTAGAACAGCTCTGTGTTGCTGCAATAAAAAAGCTCTGAATGGTTTGCTCCTATTTTCTACCTGTAGCTGACCAAACCACAGGCAGTCCAGATGTACGCACTATATGGGAGTAAGGCTGACCATGCTGCCATTACGTCTTGCCAATAGTCTTCACTGAGTGGAAATCAGTTACTTCTTAATAGTACCTTTTAAAATATTTAAACGGAAGTGTCTTCATATTCTTTCAGACACACTTAGATGTAATCGTAAAAGATGCAAATAAAGAAAAGGAATTATATACACTAAGTGGCATTTCAACATGTAATCGCATTTCAGATAGACTGTTAAAAAGTCAGCACTTATTGTCAACTACGTCAAGCCAAAGTGAAATTGGAAAAGAAATCTACTCCCATGTACTAGGTTTGCATAGCAGATAGGGAAGGAGAAAGGATGTATGGATATGAATAATTATTATTACTTTTGTTGTTGTTTTTTATAGTCCACCTTTTTAAAAAGTGGTTTACATTTTTTTAAATTCCAGATAAAAGCACATATCAAGTTTAAAAAAACCAGCCATTTTTGTTACAATTCAATCACATTATCTATGAAATTAAAACCATTTGAAACAAATTCATTAAAAGAGACAAAAGGGAAAAGTCAGTCAGTTGGAATTTAAAAAAGCATTTCACTTGCGGGTGGAAAGACAGCTCCAAGTGTGAATGCTCAATTGTTCTCAGGTTGAAAGTGAGAACAGTCCATACCCAGAAGTAGAGCTAAATCAGTCTTGCATCACACAAATGCTCCTGATGCCAGCAGTATCAATCATGAATTACAAAATATGCCTGACTCTTAATTCATGGATTTTGTTTAAGCTCTTGTGTATCTACCAAGGAACTTGTTGGTCATAGATCTTGCTCATATTATAGGGCATTTACTTAAACAGAGTACAGAAAAGCTTGTTGGGCCTCATTCTGTATGAGTAGAAATAAGTACAAAGCACATTATCACACATTTTCAAGATACAATCATTTAAGAACTCCGTCCCTGTATAATTGGACTGAACCATAACAACTATAATTTAATAATTTGTGTATGACTTTTAAAATGGTCACTCAACACCCCAACCCCTCCTAAAAAGTCATATTTTAAGTTACAGCTTTCAATACATAATGGACTTAGCACTGAAAATGACAGTAAAAACTGCAATGTTAGAACCAGTGTTTCCAGCAAAGCAGTCAGAAATACAATTGTTATCAGATCTACATGAACACATGTTGGCAATGAAATAAATGAAGAGAAGAATGGATTACTTTCAAAATCATGTGATTTTAATGTTTTTATTAGGTGTTTTGATTCTTATATTCATGTTTTAAACATCCTTTTATCTTATCTTATGGTGTATTGTCTATTGATTTCATGCTTAGTTATATGGTATTGATTTGTGATTTGGTTTTCATATGTAAAGCATTGGGTTTTGCCATTATTTCTGTGTAACCACTTTGAGTCCCCTCAGGAGTGAGATAAGCAGTATATAAATACTGTAAATAAATAAATCTAAGAGTTGGAAGAGAACCAGAAAGATATCTAGGCTGCATCTGCACTCTAGAATTAATGCAGCTTAACACCACTTTAAATTGCCATGGGTCAATGCTATGTGATCCTGGGAGCTGTGATCTGGTGAGAATCCCACACACTTTGGTAGTTGCTCTCTGTTGCATCGTTGATATTTGTTTTCAGATGAAGAAGATTTCTCCCTTCTCTGTTTTTAGCCATTTCAGGGAACCATGCTGCCTCTGAGCCGATGATTGATTCTTTTTTAATTGCACAGAGAAAATTTTATAGCTTTTGTAGTGGGCATTAAAAATTAAATAAGTTCAGTTAGCGAATAATTTATTTGGTGTAGGGGCAGACAGACGGTCCCCCACGCACAAGAGCAGACAGAAAGCTGAGCAAGATATACTATATATTTCACTTGTCTTCTTAATGCCAAGGCACCTTGCGCAATTCTGGAGAGTGAAAAACAGACACTTTGATACACTCACTGCAGTTTATTGATCCTATTAACATTATCTCTCAGTAGGATCAATGTGGGAGTTTCAGTCTTCCAGGAGACATGTAAATGAGGAGGTGAAAAGTAAGACAGGACAAATGGCTTCTTCCTGATGGAAAATGAGATAGGAAAGGAAACAGCTGGATGTGAGCCCTATGAAATGGTGTAGTTGTAAATTTTTAAGCTCATGCACATCTTCCATAGATACATCACTCAGAAAAGTCTAGAAATACAGGCAGTGCATATCAGTAACCACTTCTAAAACTTTTCATTTCTGCCAGGAGGAGGTCTTTTAAAATCTAATGGTTCTTAACTGCCACATTGAAACCAAACAATGCCAAAAAACAACAACTTTGCATTATATCAGGGATAGTTCATAACTATGTAGCATTACCAAGAAAGTCCTCAGGTTCTCATAGTCCCCATATCTATTGTGAGGCTTTCAACTAAACTGAGAGGGATGAGAAAAACAAAGTGACAGATGACAACATCATTCCCACTACTTACAAAGATGGAAGTGCTGGCATATCACTTTCTCAGTCCATCAGACAGTGGTTAAGGTATCATCGATATGCTCACATGTCACAGTAAGCCGTGATGACTCTTAATCATGGTTTGTTGCTTGAGTTCAGGTAACAAAGCAATTTCTGGTTTGTTTCTTATTAGTTTCTCTCTGTTTTCCTCTTGTCAGTTCCAGTTTGTAAATAGGCAACCAAGAGTAAGTCATGGTTCCAAGTTCAAGAGGACCCTCATGAGGCTGGGTTGTTAACTTGCTTTATAATATTTGTAGTGCACCAGGAAATCATTCTTTCTGTTCAACCCACCACTGTTGAACTGGAGTTTATGAATATATTCCAGTTCCAATGTTTCTCTTTCCAATCTTCCTTTTTAGGATTTGTTATTGTTTAAGGACAGTTCTACTGCGACTAGAGATTGAACACCCAGGAAGACTGATGTGTTCTGCAACTGGCTTCTGTGTGTTCACATCCCTAATGTTTTATTTATGTCCATTTATCCTCTGGTGCAGAGGTTGTCCAGTTTGCCCAGTGTAGAGGGCAACAAGAGCATTGTTGACAGAAGATGACATATATCACATTAGAGGATGAACGAAAGAAGATACCTCACTGTGGGTGATGTGATTAATTTCTGAACTCTGTTCCGCCATATCTTTGGAACACACCAAAATTTCTGCTAGTGACCATGCTGGCTGGGAATTGGGGTCCAAAGCAGAGTTTGAGAATCATAGAATCATAGAATCATTGAGTTGGAAGAGAGTTCGTGGAACACCCAGTCCAACCCCCTACCAAGAAGCAGGAAATCGCATTCAGAAGAATTGTACTAATGCTGAGCTCCAACAGGAATGCAGGAGAATGTACAGTTCCATCAGTGTTACTCTGCAGTGCTTCCCCACTCTATAGTTGCAAAAAGCAATTGGGATGCCTTGGCATGTACTCTCACAGTTCATTTAGATATGTGCTTTGTGCATTATGTTGGACATTTGGAAGGGTGATATCTGTCCTTTTTTCCTACAGCCAGAGAAAGGCATAGGTAAATGTCTCCTCTCCACAGCAATGTGTTTGTGAAACATCAACTATATCAGGGGGAGTGGGTGTTACCTAAAGTGGTAGTGGATGTCTTTTTCCACGACTTACATGTACCTGCCCTATTGTAACCAAGTGTTGTGACAGTGAATGTCAGAAGTAGAATCATTGCATTATTTTCTAATTTCCTACCTTTTTAGAACTGAAGCCAACCTAACATAGACTTAACTCTAACTCCGAGTATTGTCACTGAATATGGGTCTCTGTGTGTTTCAAGTTATTACTCTTATCCAATTACACTGGGGCAGGATATGTTTTGCTTGAGCTGCTTTTATTTTTGTTGTGATTTTCAGAGCATAACACCATCAACATCTAAACTCATATCAGGTTGCAAGAGCTTCTTTCATCACCCCTGATATGGACTCTTGAGCATATTTAAGGGTTTATGCCTGACAGTATTTCCTAAACATGCATTTTGCCAAGTTTTTTGTTTGTTTGTTTGTTTTTTTGCATTTGTTGGTGTAGAATTTGAAAAAAGAAAGAAGTGGTAAAATCTGACATTTGTGTTTCCTTGCAATGACAGTAAATCAAAATATACCTCCTGGGTGTTCCTGTTTATATGAACTGGATCACCTCTTTTCATGAAAATCCCTTTCCTATTCTTGCTTGAGAGCAGCTTTTCTATTCTTTGTTGGGAAGGCCTGTTACCTGTGCGAGTGACAAAATGCTGCCCATTAGCAACATTTAATTGACTTTGCTGCTTGAAGTGGTACAGAAACCCTCAGAGTTGCAAGACTTTTGACAGGTAGGTCAAGATGGGCCTTGAGCCACTAGCCCTGGGCAATTCATTCCTGATCAACAATAGGAAGCACTGATTTGCTCGAGGCACTGTGCTCACAGTGTTGCAGAATGCTTTGCAACTGCCAGAGGCAAGCATTGTTTGCTTTGGTGTAAATTTCTGGGGGTGTTTTTACAAAACTGAACAAAAGGAGCATTTCTCTTGTACAGTCAGCCCTCTTGAAAATATATATTTTACATCAAACCTTGTTTTTACCATTTTATACAAGGGATGCCATTTTACTACACCACTGTGTACAATGATATTTGAGCATCCTCAAAAATTGATATTATAGGGAGATGGTGGTCCTGTAACCAAACTCCAGCAGATACCAAAGGTCCACTGTTGTTGTTCTGCAGAACCATCCAAACATGTCCCTGGTTCTACCTTCCTATTATTTTCCCCTCTTATTGGCAACCTTACATTTTGCTTTCAAAACCTGCCTCAGAATACAAGCCTTTCATTTGGCTTACTACACTCTTGGGACTTCCATCACATGCATTAATTTCTACTGTTCTACCCACTTAAGAAATGGCAACCTACAGTGTCCATCACATGATGTAAGCTTCAAATGTAGGGTATCTTGATGTTTCTAAAAGTTTGTTTTTCCGATGATTTCTGAGATGGTTTGCAATTGACTTATTTGTAGATATTTACATCTGTCCTTAGCACTTGGGATGTGCAAATTCAAGGTTCAGAATACAAAAATGGGTTGTCCCCTATGTTTAGTCAGGTTGAGGTGATTTCCTCAGGCAGCAGATACTGAGGAATAGTGCTGGCAGCCCCATCTGTTGCCGTTTCTCCTGAGCTAGTGAAAATGGAGAAAATATAAAATAGTACATTGCACAAAGAACTTTGCCTGTTTTATTTTGTTTGCACAGTTTATAGTCCACACTATAGCAAAAGTTACCCAGGGAAAATATAGGGACAAAATTAAACAATTAAGATTTCAATAAAGCAGCGAAATGCAACTAGTGAAACCATTTTGCAAAGTCATAAACCAACTTTAAAACTTAGCAGGGGTGCATGCTTTTCATAGAGCTAATTTCACACAAACAGAGAACACTTTACACTACATAATTATAACACTATGATTCCACTTTAACTGCCATGGCTACACCATATATAATTCTGCAATTTGTGAAGGCATGAGAGCTCACTGGTGAGAATTTTAAATACTTTTCCATATACTACAAATCACAACATGCCACAAGATGTAGTCAAAATAGCCTTATAATTGTGTGCAGTCAGTCTGCATCCATGGATTCACCCATCCACAACTTGAAAAAAAAATCTCAAAAATAAAACTTGATTTTGTCATTTTGCATAATGGATGCCATTTTACCGTGACATTTCATATAATGAGGTTTAAGCATCCACATATTTTGGTATCAATGGAGGGTTCAGGTTTGCCCCAGCAAAAAACAAGAAAACAATGAAAAAGCCTGGGGAAGCTGGAGGAGCAATCAATCATATTGTTGGGCTCAAGTTCCCTTCAAACTCTCCCACTGTAAGGTAAAGGTTTCCCTTTGACATTAAGCATCGTTGAATCCTACTCTGGGGGATGGTGCTTGTCATGAATCTAACCTTTTGCCAGGAAGGCCGAAGCCTGGAAAGTCAGTAGCTGACATGTTCAGAGATAGGCAGGAGAGCTAAGAGGCAAGAGGGAGGAGTCAGCAGACTCCTGATTGGCTAGAGCAGTCAGGGGAGGAGTTAGGTTTTAGAGGGAAAAAGGCTGTGTCTTTTTGACAAGCTGGGGGAGAAGAGCTTTAAACATCGAAGAGTGTAGAAGGATAGTTAGGAAGAGGGAGCTGTGAAGAATTTAGTCAGGGAGAGAGAACTTTTGAAGTGAGCCTTGGGTTTAGAGCATAGGAAAGGCAAAGGTTCCTGGTTTACTGTACTTAGAAGGGTCAGTGAAGGAAAGCCTATTTTGCACTGTGAGGCAGTCGTTGGGCTGTTCTCAGGGACACACTGTGTCAGTGTAAGGGCCAGTGTGAAGCAAGGAACTCACAGGAAACAAAATTTATAGTCTTAAGTCTACTTGTCTAAACAGCTAAGCCTCTGAAACCCATCACGCTTTTGTACCACTCTTATTAAGAGTTGAATTGTTCATCAAGTTTAAATAAACCTGTTTCTAATTTCATCTTGAACTGGTGTCTGCCTCGGTCTGTCACAACCATTAGATCTCAGCTAGCCTAAAGACAACTTAGTTTCAGTCCAGTCAGCGAGAGAAGCAGTTATTGAAGAAGAACTAAAGGCTTGAACAAACTTTATCAATTTCACATTCACACTTATGTTTTCCTCAGACATATATTGAGGTGGTGGCAGCGAATCTTCCTATTACATCGGTCATTAACATTGTTAGCACAGTTGGTCACTAAACAATATTACTGAGGTGGGATAAGAGAGTCTTTCCCCCTCGTCATAGTCATTTATCCTTGTTAAAGTAGTGTCCAGCTGAACGTTAACATCTTCACACTGGTGACCAGAGGTGGGATTGTGTTTTCCCCCTGCCCAGTGTGTCGCTTATCTCCGTTGCAGTGCTCATCTCCATTGCTAAGCCAAATTTCCAGCATTGTCTGTAGACACCTCAAAGGTCATGGGGCTTCATGGAGCACATTTACCTTCCCGCTGGAATGGTACCTATTGATCTACTCACATTTGCATGTTTTAGAACTGCTAGTTTGACAGAAGCTGGACCTAACAGTGGGAGCTCACTTCACTCCCCAGCTTTATACCACCGATCTTTCGGTCAGCAAGTTCAGCAGCTCAGTGGTTTAACCTGCTGCACCACTGGGGACACATGTAACTCTATGTAACTGTTATGACTGTAACCTGCAACCTCCCACTGTACACCACTGAAATTTGATAATTTGAGAATAACTGAAATTTAATAAAACAAGGTGAATGTAAGCCACATACCTTGATTTAGACAATAATTGCACTTTTTAGAAGTGTAGTTCTACTCAAACAGAAAGAAAAGAAATAAACTAAAATGAAACAAAAGTGTTTGAGTAGTTGGTTGGATGGGCCAATGCTGCATTGCTGAAATCTGGCACTATTAAAGGAGAATTCAGGAAGTGAAGCATAGTTTTATAATGATGTAAGAAGAATATATTTTCAGGAAAGTAAAACAGTCTAAAACCAGACTCTTCTGGGCATTGGCATTTGGGACCGGGCTGTGGTGTAGCTAGTTAGTAGCCAGCTGCATTAAATCACTACTGACCGAGAGATCATGAGTTTAAAGCCAGCCCAGGTCAGAGTGAGCTCCCGACCATTAATAGTCTAGCTTGCCCTTTGACCTATGCAGCCTGAAAGACAGCGGCATCTGTCAAGTAGGAAATTTACATACCGTGTTATGCAGGGAGGCTAATTTAACAAATTTACGATGGCATAAAACCTTCCAGCATTATGCGGAAGAATAAGAAAGTACTCCATCAAATGACTGAGTCAAAAGTGGGCGGTGAAGCGGCAGCTCCCCCTGTGGCCGAAATCAAGCATACCCTCATGAAGCCGGAAAAGCTGGAATGTTAAATTACCTCTGTGTTTGTTTATAGATCATAGAATCATAGAATCATAGAATGTTCTATTTCTAATTGGCATATATGTGTGCATTGTAATCTGCCCTAAATCCCTTGTGGGGTGAGAAGGGCAGAATATAAATATTGTAAATAAATAAATAAATAAAACCTAAATGTAATTTACACCAAAATGTACAACAGAGGATAAAGACAGCAAGAGAGTCACACTGGAAGAGGAAACTGGGAAAATGTGGGTTTGGGATTATCCCTTGCCCTTCACCGCTCATGGATATTTCAGTTCCCTACGAGGCATGTTCCCTGCAATCCAGATTAACTGCCTGCTGAATATGTTGCTATTTCACCATGGCATTTGCTATTCATGAAGAGAAAAGAAAAATAAATTTTAGTTCCTCCTGTGCTGATCATCTTTGATGAAGATACATTCTGAATAACAAATGGTGCTATGTTATATTCATTTGTCTCCTTGCTAGAATTTGATGTGCTCCCAGGTTATTCGTTAGAGGGTAGGATTGAGAAATATCTCAAAGAGAAAGTGAAGGTAATAAAAAAAACCCACATACAAGGCAGTCACTGGAGTGAGAAATGCACACATATTCCCTCTCCTGGCATTTTCTGACATCTTGGAAAAATTAGGTATTTTAAACTACCCTGCGGCAACTCCTGACTTGAACCGCCAGTTCTTTCTCAGCGGATCACCTTAAATTTCTCTCTGACTTTGGCTGTATTACAAGAATCATGTTTTCACATGGCTGAGCAGTTCTTGAACTACGTCTCTAAAGTATTTGAAGAGAGGGATGGTTTCTCCCACATAAGTTACAGTCTCTGCTTTTTTCATTGCCATTCACTCTGAAGTATTTTCTATTGTAGTCATTCTGAGATGTAAGATGGGAGAAGAGCACAGACGTTTGGCAAGTTCAAGTGCACACAAAGGTTAGGTAGACTGAGCAAGGAATCCTTTTTATGTTGTTGAAGGACATGGGATCTCTGTTCATATAAATACACTGTGTTTTTGTCTGGAAAAGGTTGTTGTACAATAGGCCCTCCACTTTCATAGAGATGAGGAGTGGAGAAACTGTAAATTTAAAAAAAGTGGGGGTTATTTTATCTGAGCCTCTTCTACACTGCCCTATATCCCAGGATCTGATTATATGCATTAAACTGGATTATATGTGTGTACACTGGCAGATAATCTGGGATAAGAAGATCATATGAGATCAGACCCTGGAATAAAGGGGCAGTGTGGAAGGGACTTGAGAGAACACCTCACTAAGAATCTGTAGGTTCTCCAGAACAACTTTATGGTCAACTTCCATTCCTATCTACTGGACATTGGCCATGCTAGAAGACCTGGAGATTCCTAGAGAGATAGAACACTTCTCTAGTAATCTCTAGGTCCTTTAAGATAATTCAATGACCCGACTAAACAGCAGCCAGGCACCAGTTTCCTTGAAATTAGGCGGAAAGGAATAATAGCACTGGTTGTCTCATCAGCATATTGGTGACACCTAGTGCCCAACATCTGGACAAACCATCCCAGCAGTTTCATGCAGATGTAATAGCATGGGAGATTAGTCTAAACTCTCAGGAATTCCACGGGCCAAATAACTAAGGAGTTGAACAAGAATCCCTTAACACCACCTTCTGAGGGCCCTTCCACACAGCACTACATCCCAGAATATCAAGGCAGAAAATCCCACAATATCTGCTTTGAAGTGGATTATCTGAGTCCACACTCAGACAATGTGGAATTTTTTCCCTTGATATTCTGGGATATAGGGCAGTGTGGAAGGGGCCCACCTACCTGCGTGACCGCATTTCTGTGTATGAACCCACACAATCTCTTCGATCATCTGGAGAGGCCCTGCTCGTGCTCCTGCCTCCTTCGCAGGCATGATTGGTGGGGACGAGGGAGAGGGCCTTCTCGGTGGTGGCCCCCCGACTCTGGAACTCACTTCCCAAGGACATCAGGCATGCCCCAACATTGGCAGTCTTTAGGAGGAGTCTGAAAACATGGCTGTTCCAGCGTGCCTTCCCAGAATAAGGAAAATTCCCAGCAATATGTCCTCAGAATGCACTTTATTATTATTATTATTATTATTATTATTATTATTATTATTAACTTTATTTGTACCCCGCTAGCATCTCCCGAGGGACTTGATGCGGCTTACATAGGCCGAAGCCTCAGAACACAATACAGTAAAAACATAACACAACAATAAACAAAGCAAATCAAAATAGTTAAGCAGAATAACAACAACAGTGACAATACATCAGGACACTTTAAAACTGGGCCGGCCAGAGCAATGGGGTACAGGGTTAAAAGTGCTGAAATGGCAGGAGGCACGTAGGATTAAAATAGTGCGGTGTGCAGCAATATTAATTGTACTAAAGTGCTTCTAGGACTTGGGATGGGGAATTCCTAATCTGAGAAGGCACATCGGAACAGCCAAGTTTTTAGGTTCTTTCTGAAAGCTGCTAAAGTAGGGGCCTGTCGAAGCTCTTTTGGAAGGGCATTCCAAAGTCGGGGGGGGCCGCCGCAGAAAAGGCCCTGTCCCGTGTCCCCACCAAGCGCGCATGCGACGTGGGTGGGATCACCCACTTTACTACTGGTTTAGGATTGACTGCGCTCCCTCATCTCGTTTAAAACCCTATACCAGATATATCCTACCTCGTTCATACCCAGCATTTATTTTTAAAATTTTTAAACTATTACATTTGGCCTGGCCACAGATTTTTAAATCCTTGTGTGTTACTGTTTATTGGTTATTGTTTATATGTGATTTATATTAATTGTATTGTATTTATTATTATTTTGTTTATTGCTTTTTGTTTTTATTTATGTGTTGTTGGGCTTGGAGATGGTGGCAGGGTATAAATAAAATTTATCACGAATTTTCTTCTCAAAGGAAGCAATGAATGATTTTGGAAAATTTCCACTGCTGCCTATTTACTATTTGGGTTATATTTTGCACAAAAATCACTTGTGGTCATTTTGCACAGCACTCAGAATTTTCAACACACACATATACAAAGCTTTTTCTGTGCAGAACATAACATTTCTGCCTGGAAATATATTTTTTTCTTCTACATTTTTGATAATGTGTTGGTTACAATTTTTCACAAAAAAGATTTTTTTTTGAAAAAAATTGCAATGTTTATGAACCAAAAGTTTTGTCTCTTTCTGCAAAAGCCATGGCTACTATTGCTGCTGCTGCAAAATACATTTTGCACAAAATAAGTGTTTTGGTTTGCTGCTGACAAAAAATGGGCAATATTTTCACTCTCCAAAGATGCAAATAAAAAAACGCATTGGTTGACTTTGTTTTCAACCAGATTCCAATGTCTGAAGATACCTTTGTTGATGAGGATGAATAGTCTTTACTTTCTTAGAAGGCAAAAGTAAAATGTTCAATAAAAGGAAGCTTAAAACTCTGCAAACCTTCATTATGCATGTGTGGTGGTCTGCCCACCTGAGTCCCCATGAGAGAACTATATTTTACCTTAGATCTAATTGATAGTCCCAGCTAGAATGGACTCATGGAAGCAATGGTATTTACATAAGTTTTGACTTAGCATTGAGTAATTGGTCTATTCTACTTCAATCAGATGTAGTCAGTCTTCTTTACAACAAGCAGACGGAAAGAACCTATGAATGCAAAATAGGAGTGATTTAAGGAAGAAAAATGTGGTTATTTATTACCTGTATGATTGGCTTTCAGGCTTTCAGATATGTTTCTGATATAGCAGTTTAAAATGTTAGCTTAGGAAAATACAAAGAGAAACTTAAGCCATGGCATATTAAAGCATTCAAGCCTCAGTTTTAGCATGAAAGATGTTACTGTAATGTTATTTAATTACATTCAGGGAAGCATGTTTAATATTGACTTGGAGCAGAATCACTCGTGTTTTAATTTACGATGTGCAAACGGAGCCTCAGACCATCTTAAACATTATCCTCTTTGAAGTGTTGCTGGATACTATAATTTTATTACATATTCTAAGTTGCCTTGTAAAAATTATTATCTTTCTGTCCATCTAATTAAAATAAAGATGTAATAAAGAATTTACAGTTTTAATTAGGGCATAGATCTTAAAGCTATTATGGTGTGATTAATAATTCTTTAACAAGAGATGAAGAATAAAAGGTTCTAGTCTCATGAAAAATCAATAGGCATTCCTCAATTATGCTAACAGAGTTATACGAAGCAATCTGGGTCCCAATTAAATGGCTTTTCTTGTTAAGCTGCTTGGTGGAGTTAGCAGTTATTAATGAGTCCTAATTTGTTTGTTTATTTCAGGTCCTTTTTTAAAAACAGACAAAAAGAATCTCAAAGACATGCAAGGATAAACACTGACACTGGGTGAACAATAGATGTGTGGGTGTTCAAACACTTTTGGCCCTTCAAGGGTTTTGAAATCTGGCTACCACAGTTCCTAACTATTGGCCATGTTGGATGGGACTTCTGGGAACTGAAGTCCCAAACATTTTGATGGCCAAACATACCCCATGCCTAAACAGAAGATACTAGTGTGAAATCTTTAATCAATGCTTTAAATAGCATTGAGCTCCAATGTAGGTTGGGAAAAGCCCGTACCTTGGGAAGTCTGACTTAGCCATGGTAGTTCATGCTCTGATTACATTCCGTATAGACGACTGCAACACGCTCTATGTGGGGCTGCCTTTGAAGACTGCTTGGAAGCTTCAAATGGTCCAATGGTTATTAACAGGAGCGGCACTCAGGAAGCATACAACCCCTCTGCTGTGCCAACTCCACTGCCTGCCAGTTTGCTACCAGGCACAATTCAAAGTGCTGGCACAATTCAAAGTGCCCTAAATGGTTCTGGCCCAATTTACCTGTCCAAATGCATCTCTCCCTATGAACCATCTAGGTCTCTAAGATCGTCTGAGGAGGCCCTGCTCTCAGTCCTGCCTCCTTCACAGATGTGACTGGTGGGTACAAGAGACAGGGCCTTCTCAGTGGTGGCCCCTCAGCTATGGAATGCCCCCCCCCCCAGGGATATCAAATTGGCAACCTTTTTCCTAACATTTCAAAAAAGAGTTAAAACCTGGCTCTTTCAGCAAGCATTCACAGATGCAGTGTAACAGGCTAATTTAGATCCATGGAACGATTTGACAATGCGACTGGAAAATGATTTTAGTAATGAGACACTGTGGACTTGTGTTTTATTGTTTTTTATTGCTTTTATTGTTTTTATATGGTTTATACTATATGTTAATGTTTTAACTATATTTTATGTTGTTGGGGGCATTGAATTATGCCAATTGTAAACAGCCTTGAGTCGCCTTTGGGCTGAGAAAGGAGGTATATAAATATGGTAAAATAAATAAATAAATATAAATAAATGTTCTCTCCATGTTCTTCCACAATCTGCTGCAAACTCTTTCAGCCTATCCCCGATGAGATGATAATTTTAGTGGGGAACTGTTGGACGATAGCTCCTCCAACCAAGCTCAGTTCCCAGGAAGATTGAGTTAGAGTTCATTTACACTACTAGGATTCTACTGCCATAGGTCCATCCTATGGAACCTTGGGATTTGTAGTTGAGGAAGGGGCACTTATAATTATTAGCCAAAGTGGCTGATTGCCTCATAAAACCACAACCCCAGGATCCCACACAATGGAACTACTGCTGTATGAAATCCAGACTCTTAAAGTCATAGCCCGGCAACAGGGCTCAGATGGATGATCTCACAATGCATTGGTTGACTTCAGAAACAGTAGCACACACACACACACCACTGGGAAGCCTCACCTGGCTTTTCTCCTTCCCACCAACACACAATGGGCTCAGGTCACCAAAAGGCACAGGAACCTCCTCATCAACAAAGCCACTAGGCTAAGATAATAGATCGGAATGGTGATAATCAATCAGCCAGCAGCCTGATTGCCATACGGGGACATTTATAAATCTCACCTAAGGTCATCCAAAAGCAAATCACCTTTGCCCAGCTTCCCATTGTCCCATTAAGGGGAACCAGGAAATCTCAACACCTAAGGACCATTAGAGACCATTATCACCATGTCCTCATCTAACACCCATTTCTCTCACTTGTGAAGCCTCTGCCTACGGAAAGGGAACAGACACCAGTACACCGACAATTTCAGGTTTTTTCCAATAAAGCTTTATTAAAGTTTATTTATTTATTTATTTACTTCATTTCTATCCCTCTCTTCTCATCCCACAAGGGACTCAGAGCAGCATATAACATATATCTAGGCAAAAATTCGATGCCTCATTATACAAACCAAATAAAACATAACATAAAATCACTAGAAACGATAGACACATAAATACAATTTAAAACCATTAAACATATCAAAACATAATAACCCCATCCACAAATAACACATTGCACCAATCCCCTAATCATAATTTGGTTTGCCATACATAATTCTTGCCAGTTCTTGCTATACATAATTCACCAATCACAAGCTATAAAACATGACAACAATGAATGTAGATCAAACCTATGAGACAATGGGTCATAATTTGAACCAATCAAAACAATGCCTGTAAAATACCAATGTCTGTAAATGAAAGGCATGCCAGATCTGGGGGATTCTCCCCTGCATCCTTCTTTGATCAACGAAGCTCATAAAGGCAACCTCTGCTCTCATCTCAGCATGTCTTAATTGGAACCCATTGGAGCTGGCTCACCGGGATTCTCTACAACACTATAGCAATTAAAGTGAAATCACGGAGTTATAATTATTTATTGCGAAAGGGCATCAAGTCCATTGTTCCACCCAGTCCTAGAATAGCAACATTCACTATCAGAAATGTTACCTGGAAATGTTTCACCTGGAGATACCGAGGGCCCACACTGCCCTTTAACCCAGGATTATCTGCTTTAACCTGGAATATGGGGGCACGCCACAGAAAAAAACCACAAGTTCTGCTTTGAACTAAGTTATCTGAGTCTACACTGCCATATATTCCAGTTCAATGCAGAACATGTGGGCTTTTATTCAGCTGTGTGGAAGGGGCCATAGTCTTCCTCATGCCGCAGGACAGCTCCCCAACAAAACAGAGAGATAGCTTGAAAGAACAACCCATCCATTTTAATATATATGTGTTACTGTGATAAGTTTTATGCTTGTATTGTTTTGTTAATTTTATGTTGTTTACTCTGTATGTTTTGGTGATATTACTTCGAAACTGCTCTAAATCCCCTCGGGGAGATAGAACGGTATACAAATAAAGTATTTTGTTGTTGTTCATTGTTCAGTCGCTTCTGACTCTTCGTGACCTCATGGACCATCCCATATTAATATTAATAATAATACTTTATCATAAAAATAAATTATTATTATTATTATTATTATTATTATTATTATCTACACTGCAAATTTCAAAATCAGTTAATTTTTATCTCCCTGAACCAGGTGACTTAGCCCCCTTCTACACTGTCATATAAAATCCAGATTATCTGCTTTGAACTTGATTATATGGCAGTGTAGACTCATATAATCCAGTTCAAAACTCATAATGTGAATTGTTTGCTTTGATAATCTGGATTATATGGCAGTGAAAAGTAGCCCTTAGTACTTCTGTAGCTCACAAGAAGCTTAATCGGCAAGGGTATGCCTTCTGCTTATGTGCCTTTCTGCCTGAGTAGTAATATGACTTTCTATTAACTGGGTGTAGTTTGATTTCTAGCTACTAGATAATGCACAAGTGGGATTGTCATAGGATAAAAGAAAACCTTTCCATCAGCTTTTTTCACTTCTCTTCGATTTATCCTGTCATTTACATACATTTTGGTAATTCATGAGCTGGTCAATGCCTTGGCACTGTAAGTGCCTCTTTTGCCTCTAAGCCATCCTGTCTAATCCAAATGTTAGTGACCTGTAGGGCATACTTATATTCTTGAAGTCTATGATAGATGGCTTGCAAAATGCCATGGCTAATGCACATGCTAAACTTTCGCAAGTCAGCACCCTAGCTGCCAAGTGATTAAGTGTCCTGGAAGCTAGTGTAGCCAAGAAACAAACTTCGGTCTGCATATATTGCTAGTTTTGCTAGCAAGCTCGAGACCTCATGTGGAAAAAACAACCTGCCATGGTTTTCATGTCTGACATTATATAGTTTCAGCATGTGAAAGTGGCCAGTTGATGAGAAGTACCCCTAAACAGATAAATACACGTTTGAAATTTTATTTTATTTTTTAAAAAATCAGAACTTTTCTAAATGTGTATATTACTTCATAAATACAATAGAAATAATTTAAATGTTTAGAAAGTCAAATGGGGATGAAGAAGAATGGATCATTGTCCACATCCAGGCAGACAGCACAGAGGGTTTGGCTCTTGAATGTGATATAGTTTATTTATGTCCTAGCATTGAATGTTTGCCATTTATATGTTGTGCTCCACCCTGAGTCCCCTTCGGGGGTGAGAAGGGTGGAATCTAAATGTTTTAAATAAATAAATAATATTTTGCTGTGAATTTTCCGGGCTGTATGGCCATATTCCAGAAGCATTCTCTCCTGACGTTTCACCCACATTTATGGCAGACATTCTCAGAGGTTGTGAGTTCTGTTGGAAACTAGGTAAGTGGGGTTTATATATCTGTGAAATGTCCAGGGTGTGAGAAAGAGTTCTTGCTTGTTTGAGGCAAGTGTGAATGTTGCAATTGGTCACCTTGATTAGCATTGAATGGCCTTGCCATTCATTTCAGTTATGGTGATACAGTAGAATCTCACTTATCCAACATAAACAGGCTGGCAGAACGTTAGATAAGCAAAAATGTTGAATAATAAGGAGGGATTAATGAAAAGCCTATTAAATATCAAATTACATTATGATTTTACAAATTAAACACCAAAATATCATGTTTTACAACAAATCGACAGAAAAGGCAGTTCAATACACGGTAACATTATGTAGTAATTACTACATTTATGAATTTAGCACCAAAACATTGCAATGTATTGAAACAGCTGTGGCTCCGGGCAGGAGGCAGTCTGTGTTGGATAATACAGAACACTGGATGAGCAAAGGTTGGATATGCGAGACTCTACTATAGTTAGTTTCATGTCAGGGAACAGGGAACCCACTCTTGGCTTTAGTCTAAACTTGAAAAGTGATAGTGAAGGTGCTGAACCTATCTTAAGGATGCAGTTCAATATCTTAGATGGATCGAGAAATGTCTGGATTTTTTTGAAAAATGTCTTCACCATCCAATTGACAAGAAACCCACTGGCCATGATTGCAAGTAAGTAGGAGAAGCAGTACTCTCAAGAATGTTTTTCTCTCCCTTTTTCCTTGTGTTCATTGTGTAATCCAAGTGAAAAGTGCAAAAGGAATCTGTTTTAAGTGAAAGGCCTGAGATAAGGAACCTGTAAAGCCTGTTGTGACCTGCCTTAGAGCTCTGCCTTAGAGCTTCTTGGAAGGTGCTTGCTAAGGTTAATATGATAACCTTGAACTTAATACACAAAAAACCAGCAACAGATGGAATAGTGTGGCACTTGCCTCACCATTTCCCACTCCACCTATGCAGCACTTTAAGGCAATCAGTTGTAGAAGATACATGGTTCTTTAAAATATAATTTGCTTGGTTGCTACATATGTCCTCCATCTCTTCCATTATTTTCCTTTGGTGTTCCCAACAGCACCTTACTCTTGAGTCTGGTGTCAGTTTTCCTTCTCACACCAGGAGGGAAAATCTCATGACAGGTCTTTTCCATACATATGTGGATTTAGTTGGTTAGTAGCCATATGGAATGCATCCATACCAGGCATGGCCAAACTTTAGCCTTCCAGGTGTTTTGGCCTTCAACTCCCACAATTCCAGCCAGTAGGCTGTTAAGAATTGTGGAAGTTGAATTCCAAAATACCTGAAGGGCTGAAGTTTGCCCATGCCTGATCTATACTGTTTTTAAAAAAATAATTTTGATCATTTTATACTGTACTAGCCATCCCCTGCCACACGTTGCTGTGGCCCAGTCTGTATATATGTGTGCATATATTTGTGAATATGTGTATATACATGTGTTTGCCTATGGTTTTGTGCATGCATTGTAATGTATTTTTTTAATTTTTGGCTTTTTAAGTCTCATCTGTTGTGTTTTCCAGTATTTTTATGAGAGAATGTCACACATTGGCCTGATAGGTGTGTTGTGTCCAAATTTGGTGTCAATTCGTCCAGTGGTTTTTGAGTTTTGTTAATCCCACAAATGAACATTACATTTTTATTTATATAGATATAAAAAACAAAACAAGTGAACAAAAGAAAAAGAAGAAAAGAAGAAGAAAAATATGCAAAGGGTTTACAAAAGGATGTACATTCAGCGCTCATTAAACATATGAAAAATCAGACTTGACTGTACGGTTAATTATACCTTAACATTTCTTAACCCTCTATCCCCACACCCGTAAACCTCTGAGGCCACTCAAAAAAGGATCACCCAGCCAAACAGCAACTACCCATATATCTTCTTTCACTAAATCCCCTTTATGGCAATCTTTAAATTTAGCTTTGTCTTCTTTTCCATATATGCAAGTGCGAGCCTCCATTTGTTTGCAAATTCTTCATTATTTCCTCCTCTGCTGCTACTTGTCAGCTTGGCCATTTGGATATAATCTACTAATTTATCTCTCCAATCTTGAATAGATCACTCTTTTACCCTTTTCCATGTTTTGGCTATTATTAATCTTGCAGCGACAAAGCAATATTGACAAATTTCTTCATCTCATGCACTAATACACCTTCTGAATAGTTGTAATAGACATTTCCAGGTTTTTCTTGACCTTTTTGTTAATCATATTGTTTGTTTCTTTCACTACTTTTTTCCAAAATTCGTTAACTATATTACAAGTCCACCATACATGGAAAAATGATCCCTCCGCCTTCTTGTATATCCGGTGATCTACACTGTTGAATTAGGGGGGGGGGGGTGCTTTAAATAAAATTTTCCTGATTTTTGGCAGGAGGTTGGACTGGGTGGCCCATGAGCCTCTTCCAACTCTTCTAGTTTGACACTATGTTAATTATCATGGCTCAAGATTATGAAATCCTGGGAATTGTAGTTTGATGAGGCATCAGTGCTCTTTGGCATTGACAGGACTTATAAAACTCCCATAATATTGGACCATGGCAGTTCAAGCAGTGCCAAACTGCATTAATTCTACAGTGTAGCTGCACCCTTGGTCAGTTACCCTTTTGTTCCCATTCTCAGAATTTACCAGGACAGAATTGCAGATAACCGGAAGAGCCAAGAGACTTGTGAACTGAAGTGACCTACATATTTATTAGATATCTTAGCAACCATATTTCCAAACTCAGTATTTTTGAGTCCCCAAACTATACATCAGTAACAAAAACACAAAACAAAGCCTGTCCTCCTACAGACATATCATCATAAATTAAACATGATTGCCAGGTACACAACCAACTTTAATGTGATCCCACCTAGCTGGGGCTGTCAAAAATGAACAGAAATTGCAGTGAAATTCCCAGGTAACAATGTTACAAGCCATGGCAGGTATTCTTTTCCCCCCTACCCATCAATTGTCCCTTTCCCCTCCTTTTCTCCCCCTCCCATAGCTTTCTTCCATCCCAAAAAGACTAAAGGGTGTTTGTTTGCCGTTCCATGTAATGTCATGCTCCATTTGTAATCTTAATAGCTCTCTGGGGATCATGCGAAATATCCAAATGCTACCATGCCACCTTTCACAAAAACTGCCTACCCAACCTAATTAATAGTGCATCCTAGTTAACACATGCAGATTTGGCATTATTAGTCTAATTAAAAGGGTTTTAGCAATCCCAGTCGCCCTCCTTCCCTCCCCCGCAAGCAGTCCGACATATGCAACTCAAGTAAATTAAACCCATTAATCACCATTGGTGCAAATGATATACGTTCTCCGGGCACGGTCCTGTCTCCAAAAGAGAGTCTCTAACAGCCCTCATTATGTTTTATTTTGTTCCCCAGCCAAGGCTAATAAATACAAATTGTAACATCGCAATAAAACATTTAATTATTCAAGAGTAGGTACGGAATGTAATAATTAGCGGTCTGGTCTGTTGTCTCCATTTACGCAGTAATGGAAGTAATTTAGAAGCCCTGGCATTTTCTGGTCAAAATGAGGACTTGCTGAAAATTTGGTTGTTTAGCATAGAACGAATGAGAAGTCTTCAGGGAAATGTGACACTTCTAGTGTTATTGTGAGAAAGAGATCCTCAAACCAGAGCAATAGGGTGAAGTTTTAAGTTAAACTCTCATAAGTAAGGATCTTGGTAGATATATTATGAACTGGGAGCATCTACACTGTAGAATTAATGCAGTTTGATGCTACCTTAACTGCCATGGCCAATGCTGTGGAATCCTGAGAGTTGCAGTAAGGCACCAGTGCTCTTTGTAAGAGAAGGCTAAAGACTTTGTCAAACTATGCTCTGCTTTATTTATTCATCATGTCAGAAGCAAATTGAGAATACAGTTATAGTGTATAAAAAACCCACAAACAAAGTTTAAAAATTGACTATACTAAATTTCCTTTGACCAGAAGCTGGCTACTTGGAGTGCCTCTGGTGTAGCTGTAAGGAGGTCCTCCATTGTGCATGTGGCAGGGCTCAGACTTCATTGCAGCAGGTGGTCAGTGGTTTGCTCTTCTCCACACTTGCATGTTGTGGACTCCACTTTGTAGCCCCATTTCTTAAGATTGGCTCTGCATCTCGAGGTGCCAGAGCACCTCTGTTCAACGCCTTCCAAGTCACCCAGTCTTCTGTGTGCCCAGGAGGGGGTTTCTCATCCAGTATCAGCCACAGATTGAAGTTCTGGGTATTAATCTGCCACTTTTGGACTCTTCTTACTGAAGTGTTCCTGCGGGTATCTCTAGAAATCTTAGAAAGTTTTTTTGTTTAAGATGTTGATATGTTGGCTGATATCTGAACAGAGGATAGGCCAGAGATGTCAATGTCTTGGTCCTTTCATTACCAGCTGCTATTTCCCAATGGATAGCAGGTGGTGCAATACCAATTAAAACAGTATAATTTCTCAGGCAATGTTGGGCATAGACATCCTGTGATAATGTGGCATGTCTTATTAAGAGCCACTTCCACTGTTTTAACATGTATTCCACACTGGGTATGCGTATTCAGTAGCAGAGTAGCATAGCGCAAGGGCAGATGTCTTTACTGTGTCTGATTGTGATCCCCAGGTTGTGCCAATACTGCATTAATTTAACTGTGAAGAAGCACCCAAAGTCTCAGTTGTCCTTAGAGGAACAACTTTCTCTCGATATCAAATGTATTATTCTGTTGTAATTTAAAAAATAGTAATGTGCCCCTCATTCTCCCAAGTGAATTTTGTGTGTGTCACATAGTGCATATTTTAAGACCAGCTGCTCCAAACATCCCCTTCAAATCCAAGTAAAATCCCTCCAGCAATTTTCATGCAATGAGAAAAGAAACATATAAATAGACAGAAGCTTAAATGTATTTATAAGATTTTGAGTACTTCAGTCTCAATGATGAAGTGGGCACTGCCCATGAAAGCTTGTGCCAAAGGAGACTTGTAAGTTTGTAAGATGCTATGCGACTCTTCATTATGAGCAGAAATATGAATCATATATCAAAGTTTCAAAATGCTAAATGATTTCGGTAATGTAAAAAAAAGAAAGGAAATCCATGAGTGATTTCTTCACTGGCAAGTCACCTTTCAACATGTACTTGGAGGAATTCATTAAGACCCATGGCCTTTCTGAAGAGTTCACTGATAAAATTTGAATGCGAAGGAAAGGGACTGCATTGTTCGGCAAGTCACGATCCCGGCTTTTGGTTGTTATGTATCTTATGGGAACTAGGGCAGCTTAAGAGTGGATTAATGCTCAAAGAACATCTGAATTTGAAAATCTGCTTCCAGCGCACACACCAGCCATCTCGGCATTGTCACCTTTGTTAAAAGAAAAACCCTTGGCTGCAGAGGTAAGCACTTGAATTAAAAATGGGAACTATGCAGTTCAAACACACTCCATCGGGTCATTAGCGCTTAGGAGACTTGAATATATTCCGTTGTTGTTGTTGCAGTTGTTGTCATTGTGTGCCATCAAGTCTTTGTAAACTTGTGCTAAGAGTAAAGGGAACTCTACCACAGGGCTTTCTTGGCCAGATTTCTTCAGAGGAAGCCTTTGTCTTCCTCTAAGGCTGAGAGAATATGATGTGCCCAAGATAAACCAATGGGTTTCCATGGCCACTTACTTACTTAGGCGATCCCTTGTAGCCTGAGGATGATGGTCCTCCAAGTATGGTGTCTTGGCAGTGGGTCCGTAGGTGGCTGTTTAGCCCTATTCTTGATCTGCATGTTCTCCTGCAATGAGAACATTGGTTTCCAGGTGAAAGGCAGTCCTGGTCAGGGTTGGCTTGATGCACCTTCCTCTTGGCATATTTCTCCCTTTCGCCCTCCATTCACGCCTCTTCAATTTCTGCAGCACTGCTGGTCACAGCTGACCTCCAACTAGAGTGCTCAAGAACCAGGGCTTCCCAGTTTTCGGTCTCTATGCCACAGTTTTTAAGGTTGGCTTTAAGCCAATCCAAAGTACTTTTTTTCCTTTTTCGGCCACAATGTGGTGACTTCTCTGGACACGGCCATCTAGTAAGGGATAAGAGAGGCAGACTATGTTTCGGGCACCTTTTCTAGTACCTCCCCCATGTGGGGTGAGCAGAGTGGATCCTAAAAAGTGCTACTCAGTCAAGAATACAGCTGCAGGACTACTCAACTACCTCGGACCTTGAGGTAGAATGACTGAATCCATATCCACCTCCCATTTGCCAGTCTGTGACTAGGGGCTTCCAGATTTCACAATCCTGCCCCTGTCACCACTCGCTGATTGCCATGGGACTTTGGTTGGTTTGTTTTTATTTTTCTTGGAAGACACCTGTGCGTGATTTTTTAAAATGTGTATAGGTCGGTGCATAGCTGATCAACACACAGTTTTCAAAAAGTGAGGTCCCAACCAGTGGCATGGTTAACAGGATGACAGTGGCTTCTCAATCTTCTGCCTTCACAGTGGAATTGTGCTTGGTCTGGAACCTCCCCTATGGCCCTCCTGGGAGTGCATGACTCCAGTGGTTATGCCTGAAGGTTCATTGGAACACACAAGCCCCCTCACAATGACAAGGTGACAATCCATCGAGGAGGTTTCCATGTCTAAGTGGTGCATTGAACCCTGCTCTCCAGAGTCATAGCCCAATGGTCAGACTGTTACATCATGCTGGATTTCCAGATATCCTTGTACAAAAAGGAAAGCAAGGTTAAGAAAGATTGCCATTTGGCATAATTCGAGATTACCAGGAATCATAGAATCATAGAGTTGGAAGAGACCTCGTGGGCCATCCAGTACAACCCCCTGCCAAGAAGCAGAAGAGGGTGAGTACCACTCTTGGAAACACATTTTCTATCCAGAACTGATTTTCACAGGTTACGTACATGAATGATGATGTCCTCCTTAAATACACAACTGAATTAGTCCAAGAAAGTATGAATGTGAATAGGCAATCAACATAATAAATGTGATGTGAGTGTTATTTCCTCCTCCGCTCAGTCTTCCCAGCAAAATTTGCCATCACTGGGAAGCCTGAAAATAAATTAAATATAACAGTGAACTAGATACTTGCTGAGGGGGAGCGCCTAGTTTAAGGGATCATTAATCATAGGTTTAAATCCTAAAGTCCCCAGTCATCCTAATTAATGGGACACTGCTGAACCTTTGGAACAAAGGGACTGCAAAAAAACAATCTTGTGCTGATCATAGCTGATGGGGACCTTATAATTTTTTGTTTTGCTTTGTTTTGTGCTGAAGGAGATTAAGCTGTCGATTTAAGTTAGATTCCAGGGGAAAGAGCTGCATCCTGACATGCTTATGCACCTCTGTTATGTCACCTCCCTTTGACTTTCTCAGGTCATTTGTATTTGCCATCTAAACTACACAGCTGAGAAATTTGGAAGACAGAGAATTAATTGGGACTGTTTCTGCCAAATTGGGATAGTTGTAGGTCATGGTGGTGAGAAACATGGAATGAAGGAGCATCTGGAGTGGGTGATGTGATGGGGGAAAGGTATAGCTCTCTAAGGTTTGGGGTAGTTAATTATGGTTCTAGATCAGTGGTTCTCAACCTTTTTTTTTACTAGGGAACATTTTACCAGGGACCACCTTAACCAGGGACCACTCTCCAACATTAGTACCAAAAGGATTACGAATCAATTTTTGGTCAACTTAAGAGTCGGTTTGGTTATTTGGGATGCTGATTCAGAAAACTGCATTGGATAAACCACATCAGCTCCAGTTTTTGCTACAGAACATATGACATCCAGAAGTCACAATCTACTCACCCATAGAAAACCATATTTAATAAGTCTTGGCACTATAAGAGGTCGCTCTTGTTGCAACGGTTTAGTTATGGTGAGGCAAGAACCATATTTTAGTTCTTATGGACCACTGATGGTCTACAGACCACTGTTCTAGATGGGAAGACCTGGAGGAACAAAAACCTGATAACTTCATCTGCAAGCAAATGGATTTCACTTACTACACTTAGTAATGCAACACATTATTAGTAAATTATAGCTTTGCTTTACTAAACAACAGCCTTCAGTGGGTGTGATAGGGGGGGGGGGGAGTGCAGTGGAAGGGAAAAGGCAGCAAGCCATCAGAGAAAGAAATTCAACAAAAGTAGCACAATGTAGTATAGCACCATTAAAGACATGCAAGCCTCAGGGACAGGAAAGGACCAAAATTCCTAGTATTTCCACACACACCAGCACTTAACATTGCTACATTGGTATTCATTTTCTGATGGCAACTGTCTTTCACTCCATCAATTCTATTTTGATATATTCCATTTTGGAATTTAAGGAATTCAAAACTTGGAATGATCCAACTTTGAGGAATGGAGGAATTTCAAGAGGATGATGGTAGCTATTCAACACTGGTTATATTTTTAAAAGAAGTAAAAGAGCCCTGGCACCACTTTAACTGCCATGGCTCAGTGCTATGCAGTTATGAAGTTGTAGATTTACATGGTCACCTGCCTTCTTTGCCAAATAATGCTGATGCCTCATGAAACTGTAACTCCCAGGATTCCATAGCATTGAGCCACGACAGTTGCATTAGTTTTACAGTGTGAATGCACTCTACAACTAGCTCTAGGATTAAGACTATTGAGATTGAATTTAGACTAGGATCATTGATATGAAGGGTCTGTGCATGCTGAGTTGTCCCTCATGTCTCACTGACTGACATATGGTAGTACAAGCTAAAGAACAAAACTTGTGTAAACAATTTCACTTGAGTCTTGATAACTCAAGCAATGGTACTACAAGTCTTTTTGAATGCCCAGACATTAAAACTAGAGATTTGGTTATCCAAATTCCCTGTTTGTTCAATTCTTAACTTCAGATCGGTGTAAATTTGCATGAATAGGTTTCTCTTTATTCAAAATGCCAGAAGAGGGGCTGTATTCATCACTCTGAGCTCTCTTATGACAGCATTTACATGGAATTTATAACCACAGGTGAAATTCCTGCAAACGAATGGTTATTTGCCCATGCAAAGTAGTTTATCTCTGCGATGGGGAAAAGTACCAAGACGTCTTCTATTATAATGCTTTCATTCCCTTTCTGCTTGTTTATTAAATATTGGCAACAGATTCCACTAGCATAATGCAGCCTTGATTCCCCCGCCCCTCCCTCTCCCTGAAGCAGGCACCAAGAGCCCCCAAGTAAGCAGGAGAATAAATTTGCAAGCGCCTTTGCCCTGGTCTGTCTCCACCATCTGGAAGTTAATTAATTAGGGGGTCTTGAAGGGTTGAACTGTGCTGTCAGGAGAAAGAAACTTCGTTCTGGTGAAAGGTAGGTTACTGCCCCATGAAAGCTATCTTATTGCATGTAGATTCTTTATAAGGTAGTAGAGCAGGGGAAATTATCTCATTAGTTTTTGCTTTTGAATTTATTTCCTTTTTTATTATAATTGACTTCAGTGAGGCCTCAGTTTACTTGTTCAGTCACCAGGATTTATTGAGTAAGGCTGCTGCTGGTGTGTGGTTTTTTTACCTTGCATATTTTATCACTTAATCTTCCTTCCTTCCTTTCTCAATCCTTCCTTCCCTCTTTCCTTCTCTCCCTCTTTTTTCCCTTTCTCCCTCCTTCCTTTTGACGTAAAGCCACTTTACAAAAGCACATGTACAATGCAGAGAATAGAGGTTGGGGCACTCTCTCCCCAATGAGGTTAGATCTGCCCGTTCCCTCCTGACCTTCCGAAAGAAACTGAAATCCTGGCTACAGAATCAGGCATTCACAGATTAGATGGATTGCACTGGTGAAGACAAAGATTTTATTGGACCACAATTTTGGATTGAGTTGGATGATGTTTTTAACTTGGCAAACTGTTTTTAATGTATATTTATAATTATTTTACTATGTATGGTTGTTTTATTATGTGATTACATTGTATGGCATTGAATTGTTGCCTGATGGAAACCATTCTGAGTCCCTCCTTGGAGGTTGAGAAGGACGGGATAAAACTGTTTTAAATAAATAAATAAATAGGTGGACTTATGACTATGGACTATGAGCCTCCTATAGACACAACTGGGTTGCTTTGGCCATTACCCTTCCTCACTGGGCACTGCTGTTGCGAAAATTGGTGGCACAACATCAAAAATGCACTCCAACATGCTTCCTTTAAATTTGTTTTTCTAATGTCACATTGTGGATATGGAGTTGTAAAGGGCTCTTTAGAACAGTGGTTCTCAACCTGTGAGTCCCCAGGCATTTTGGACTACAACTCCTAGAAATCTTAGCCAGTTTACCAGCTGTTGGATTTCTGTGAGTTGAAGGTCAAAATTTCTGGGGACCCACAGGTTGAGGACCACTGAGGGAGTGCCTTGTTTTGAAAATGAATCCATTGTACCAGAAGGTTCTTTCAAGAATTAAACGGTATCAAAACAAAGTACATTCTCCCATGTGTCTGTTATTTGAAATGGCAATTGATTGCTTTAAAGCAGTAGTTCTCAAGCTTTGGTCCGCCAGTTGTTTTAGACTTGAACTCCCAGAAATCCAAGCCAACTTGTCAGCTATTAGGAATTGTGGGAGCTGTGGGTTAGGATTTTCTTCCTAACAACTTCCTTCACTGTCCAGCTTTCACAGTAGAAATACACTGGCACGGGCAATCCTAACTTTAATATTCAATTATACATTGTACCCTTTACCCTTGTTACTCTCTGCCTTTCCTGTTACTAGCAATTCCTCTGCTGTTTCACCTTTGTCGATATGTATACATATTGGTGTACATGTAGTATGCAGTTATTTGTGTCCTTAGATTGGTTCTCAACCTGTGGGTCCCCAGGTGTTTTGGCCTACAACTCCCAGAAATCCCAGCCAGTTTACTGCCTTAGATCAAAGGTGGGCAAGGGGACAGGAAAGGAACAATTTAATGGGACTTCAGTGAAGCTGTCCAAGGTGCTGAACCTGCTTTGAAAATAAATTTCTGCATTTGAGGCTCGTTCTACACTGCCATATAAGATCCAGATTGTCTGCTTTGAAATGGATTATATGACAGTGTAGACTGTACTTTGATAATCTGGATTATAGGGCAGTGTAGAAGGGGCCTGAAATAGCCCCTTTAAAGTTCAGCTGAGACCTCTTCTACACTGCCATATAACTCAGATTATCCAAGTAGATAATCCACATTATCTGCTTTGAACTGGATTATATGAGTCTACACTGCCATATAATCAAATTCAAAGCAGATAATCTGGATTTTATATGATAGTGTATAAAGGGCCAGTGACCCAGGACAGAGTCCCCATTCCACTACTGAAACATCTTGAACTGTTTTTTTTCTTTTTCTTTTTTGTGGCATAGGAAACTATCACTATTCTTTCCATGTTATTTCTGCTTCTTGTTCAAATTTTCTGCTAGTGAAGTTATGTGTAGAAACACTTCACCTCTCCTAACTGAGGCATACCTTTCTGTGTTTATTTTGAGGGTTTTTTACCCCGCCCTTCTCAACCCCCTAGAGGGGACTCAGGGGGAGTGATATGTGTATGTGTTTATATGCATTATGTCTCTCTCTTTCCCCTCTTTCACCTTCCCTCTAATGCCAAGTTTTTAACTTTGTTTGTGCTTTAAATATATTTTAGCTGTACCCTCAATTTGCTTCTGACATGATCAATACAAAACCTTCTCTCTATCCAGTGGGCCTGGAAGGGAAAAGGGGTTTGCCCATAACACACACCTGAACTACTTGATAACAGATGATATTTAAAAACATGATGCAGTCATAGGAGACTGATTTGAAACTTCTACACCAAAAGGTAGCTGACTGGAACATGACCTCAAAAAGCTTGTAAACCAACGGCCAACCTAACTATTGTTATTATTTTGCTTTCAGTGGGTCTTCCACTTATGACGATCCTATACATGAAAGACCTTCAGAAACCATGTGCATTAACTGCCTGCTCAGAACTTACAAACTGGGCCATCTTGGATTGAATCAATCCATCTATAATCAGATCTTTCTCTTTTCTAATTGCCTACTGCTTCTGTCAAGCATTATCATGTTTTCCAACAAGTCACATCATCTCATATGTCCAAAGTATGCCAGCCTAAGTTTAGTGAAGTTTCTGGTGAAAGTTTGCACTTGATTTGCTTTGAGGCCTATATATTGCTGTCCATAATATCCAGATTTCAGATGGGCTGACTTTCTTTTTGTCAGCTTTTCTCAGTGTCCATCATGCACAAAAATTGAAAATACATATCATGGATTATTCTGGTTTTGGCATTTAATTATATATCTTTAAACCTGAGAATCAGCTTGAGTTCCTTCATAACTGCCTTAGTCTTCTTGACCATAGTTTCCAATTGGATTAATGACCTCATTGGTTGTGAGGAAAGAAATAACTGGACTTGCTGACGCTTCTTTGAAATCACACACACACACACCAAAATGTTAGCCAATGTTCTATACATCTCTTTTGCTAAGGTGAATTGGTAGCATAATGACTGTGCTAAGGTTAATGTAAATCCTAATTATTATCAGGTGCATCAGTGAATGAAACTTCAGGTTTTGCTTCATTTTGTATTAAAAATTGTTTCATGGTCCAACAGATGTTAACGTATGTCTTGAAAATGAATCATTTACTCGCCTCAGAGTAAATTATAATGAAGTCAATGAAACTTAACTCTGAGTAAGGATATGAAAATCTCTCTGTTCAATTTTCAGCATTCTCATCTTCTCCAAGTCCCCTAAGAGACTGCAAGAAGAATATCCCTTTTTTTCTCATACAAATTGATGCATATTTTAGTATACATCTTTTCTAGCATGCATATTTCATGCATTTTCTTGCTATACACATTTTACATATTTTGTCCAACTGACTAAATCTTGTTCAGGCACATTTTTCAAATATACACCTTTTAGTCAAATGCATTTACTTGCATATAATTCGGGAAGGAAGGAACAGGGGGGAATCAGACACTTGGAGTTTCTTCCCAATGAAAGGCAATGAAAAGTGACATGACATTTTTGTTCTTAGTCTTACAGACTGTGTTGATGTTTGCTGTCAAGTTTACTTCAACCTTTGGTGACTCTGTGAATGAGAAACACAACAAAAGCCCAAATCCAAAAAAGAATGATACCTTTATTGCCCAACTGGAATGCATAAAATACATCATGCAAGCTTTTGAAGCTTCATCAGCTTCTTCATCACGCAAAGATATAAAAATCAGACAGGAGAGGAAAAGTGATAATATATGATGGAGTGAAGAAAATTTTGAAAACTTGCATTATGTATTTTGTGCATTTTGGTAGCTCAATAAAGGTCTGTTGTGGATTTTAGAGTCTCTTGTATTTTTGCTTGCAAGACCAAAATGGATGGTTACGTTTCCTTTGAATGAAATTACTCCAAGACCCTTGATCATCAACTGTTGCAAATCCAGAAACATGGTTTCTTGATTGAATCAATCCTCCTGTAATATAGTTTCATTATCCTCCTGCTATCCTCCACTTTGCCAAGGATTATTGTATTTTCCAATGAATCACATCATCTTGTGAAATGTCCAAAGCACAATAACCTCATCTCACAGACTGCAACCTAGTTAAAACCTTCATAATCAGTTAATGGGATATATTTTTTTCCAAATTTTGCTTCTGAATAGAAAGGAATGGAATTATACCCACTTACCTGAGAATAAAAGCCATTGTAATAGAATGGACTTACTTCTGAGTAGACACATGTAGGATTGCACTGTCAATTGAAATAGTAATAAAATGTAAACTGGCTACTAAGAAGTGATTCATTTATGCTACATCTAGGGGAAAACGTGCAGCATATGTGCTATATCTATTCCTGCAAGAAGAATAGATAGCAATATTCCTGCAAGAGGAGCCCCCGGTGGCGCAGTGGGTTAAAGCACTGTGCCGACAGGACTGAAGACCGACAGGTCGCAGGTTCAAATCCGGGGAGAGGCGGATGAGCTCCCTCTATTAGCTCCAGCTCCTCATGCGGGGACATGAGAGAAGCCTCCCACAAGGATGATAAAACATCAAAAATCATCCAGGCATCCCCTGGGCAACGTCCTTGCAGGCGGCCAATTCTCTCTCAACAGAAGCGGTTGCTCTTGACACGACGACCCCCTTTTTCTCATACAAATTGATGCATATTTGTTTTTTTTAATGCAAGACAACTGTTTTGGTTCACTTCTGACACGATAAATAAATATTCCAACAATCCAAGAGTGATGGTACTTTGAATGCATTTACACCATCAAAACCTCACAAGTGATTGCTTTTCTAAGCCATTTGCTTTCAGAAAAGCACCCTAGAGTTCTCTCTAAGAATATTTTTCCAGACTATTATCCCAGGATTCCTCACAATGTAGTTCCAGAAAAGGTTAAAGAGTAAGCATGACAAGATTTAAGGAATAATACAGAAGAGCAAAACCAGGCTGAGAAAGAAATGGTGGAAGTAATGTGGTGTGTATTCATCTTCCCAATCTAGGAGGATAGTTGTGTTGGTTTCATAGTAGCATCAGTGAATGCCGAATGGGTTCTCATTGTGTGTGTATTGTTATTTTTAAAACCAACAAACATGGAGCAGGAAGCTGAGCAAACAGGGTGAAGTCAATGGTATTGGCATATTTCAAGTGTGAGAAAACAAAGGCAGGTGCGAGGATCACTGAAACACAAAGGCAAGAAGGATACGTTTGTGTGTATTGTCATTCTACTACTTTCTGAGTAGAGGAGAAGAACTTTTCAAGTGGAATGATCCAGACAACTGACTACCATGGTAACCACTTTGGTTTGTTATGTTTCCAGTTGTATTATAACTTATAGTAAAGGTAGGATTTTTTCCTCACATATAACAGCTTTGCTATTGCCACAGCCAAAATATTTATCCCAGTCATAACAACAAAAATGACCTAAGTTCCCATGGACAAACCAGTCAAATTGAAAAATATTTTTTAATTATTAAAAAAAATTATATACACACTCAGTCATTGAGACACTCCCTGCAACATCAACAGACTGAATTCCACAACAATGGATTAATAGGCACATAGGAAATACTGTATATATTCATGTATAAATCGACCTCAGGTATAAATTGAAGATGGATTTTGAGGCCAGAATTATGAATTTGGATATGACCCATGGATAAGTTCAGGGTCATTTCACAGAGGGGCCAGTGAGATATCATTGGTACTTTCTCCTCTCCTTTGAAGTAAAAACTAGGCTTGTCCACAGATTCATTTTGGCCATTTGTCTTTGGCTTGCTTGGCTTGTTTGCAAGCTTGTAATGGCATGGGTATAGTACTCACATTGACCTATGGATAAGTTAACTATGGTTTTGGGGTTCATTTGTGACTAAAATTTCTACATCCTTTATGCTTTCTTCACAACAAATGTAAACAGACAACAAAAAATAGAAAGCATATTTACACCATTAAATACAGATTGCTATAAATCCTTTGAACTGGTTCATAGAAAATCAAGCATTCAGACAAAAGATAATCCATTAGACAAGGTTGGTATTTTTGCACAAGTACTAGAGAACGGTAGTTTGCCTGCAGTAGTACTTGATAGTGGTGCTATGCCAGAAGGTACTACACTAACCAACATGGAAGTGTTTGGTACTGATCTATCTCAAACACATAGTGTACGTTTGGACCTTACAATGATAATTTGAATGAGTAAACAGGGTAACACTTCAGGAAAAAAAATGCAAATCCCTCCAAAGGGAGAACAAAGACAACAAAATACAGCTACAGATAAAGTCTATTTTAAAATGCACAGAGAAAATGAGGTGAGAGTAAATTGGGAGGGCATGCATGTAGCGCAGCGGATAAACTTTACCCTCTTCCTTGAAGCATCAACAAAACAGGGATTCCAATTTTGAATAAAGCTGTGAAGTAAATAGGTTAGTTTTGGCTCAGCTTTTAGATAAAATAGTTATCTGTATATAATTAATCACCCTCCAGCAAGGATACAAATAATGTTGACTTTTCCATTGTGAAACTTAGTTTATTGTCAAAAGAATCTTGCTGTGTGACATGGGAAGAGGGCATTAGTGTTTGCGGAAAATAAAATCTAAAACCTCTTTGTTTCTCACAACTCGTGTCATGACTTTTGGTCTAAATATTACTATTCAAATCGAACCATCCACTACTATAGTTAGGTACAATTGTTATCCTTAGCAGGCACTCTGCTCAAAACTTTAGCATTCTGGGATCATGACTGACTCTATTCCTGAATATTTGATAGTGGGATATGACTCGATTTGTAAATGATTGATTGATTTCTGACCTGATAATCTGCCAATAATTGTGCTCCAAGTGGCCAACCACAGAAAAATCAAGAATAAAAATGGAATCTGGATTTTTTAAAAAATAATCTAATTTTGTACCCTTAACCCCAGCAAATGTGGAAGGCTGGTTGTACATGTGGTGGAAGCTCCTCCTTTGGAGACATTTAAACAGAAGCTGAATTGTCATCTTCTGAGCTTACTTTGATTGTGCTTTTCCTGCATGGCAGGGAGTTGGATTCGATGGCCCATGTGGTCTCTTCAAACTCAATGATTCCATGATTCTATGATGAGACAAAATCCTCCCTCTTGGTAACAGATAGGAGGGCAGCAGATGAACACTTTTTTCATCTTGCTCAGGAAGGGTCAAGTAGAGATACTCATCTTATGAAAGAATGGTCACCAATATCATTCAGAAATGCCTGGAGCCAAAGAAGAATGAAAATCAATAATGACTGCAAGACTTTGAATGGCTCCTTGCAAAAATGCATATTTAACCACAAAATATGTGGATCAAACAAAGAGGAATGAATCAAAGTATGGAACTCCTTTGATGTAACTTAGTAGATAGCCTACAAGTTCACTGGAAACATTCCTGCCAAATTCCTGCAGGAATTCCGATGAGATGCCACATAACACCAATCTTACTACAGCTGCATTGGTTACCAATTGAGCACCGGATCACTTTCAAAGTGATGGTACTCACCTTTAAGGCCTTGCATGGTCTGGGGCCAATGTATCTGAGGGATCGTCTCACCCCCTACCAACCCCAGAGATCCCTCCGTTCTGAGGACCAAGATCTATTGGAGGTCCCCAGTGTTAAGACCTTGCGTCTAGCGGCAACCAGACGCAGAGCCTTCACAGCAGTGGCGCCATCAGTCTGGAATGCTCTGCCACCTGAGGTTCATGCCCTGCGGGACTTACCAGCTTTCCGCAGGGCATGTAAGACATACCTGTTCCAACAGGCTTTTAATGTTTGATACTGTTGTTTTTAAATTGTTTTAAATTGCTTTTAAACTTTGTTAGATTTTAGCTATTCTTGTAAGCCACTCCGAGCCCCAGGGGAGTGGCGGCATATAAGTTTAAATAATAAAATAAATAAATAAACCAGGACAGTTGCTGAGACTGAGACAACATGAAGCCATGGAAGAAACGATGGCATTTTGAAGACATTTTGTGCAACATAAGGTCCTTATACAGTCTAACAAAGGCATATGTGAATGAGCATCAAACAGCTGTAAACCATTTAATTTTATTTTACAATATGCAATGACAATGAAGTTATTCTATTCTATTCTGTTGAGAAGAGAAACCCTAGAATTAACATAATTGAGGACAACTCAAATCTTCTAAGAAGGGCAATATTTTATTCCCTCTATTTTATTCCTGCCAAGGAAATCAGGGAGCAATGAGAAATAGAAACCAGGACATTTTAAAACTTCAGAATGTGGGACAAGAGAGGATTGACTGGAAACATTCCTGCCAAACCAGGACAGTTGGTGGATATGGGTACTTAAGGTTCAACAACGTGGAAACATGAACTGTACATAAAACCGCCGCATTTCAGGACACATGGATTATGCCTCTTGAGCAGTGTCTAGTGTGGTGCATACCAGTAAAGGGTTTAACTAGAGATAATACTTAGAAAGCCAGCAGCTGGTGTGCAACATGGGGAAAATCTGCTTGAAAAAGCCACTGAAGCAACCAACTGACATGCTCTAGTTGATTCTAGAGAGTCTGGCACAAAAATGATCTTTGGTTGTGGGATATTTTGTTCAGCAGAGATAATTTGATTTTTGAAGAAGTTCCTCTCATATTTGTTACCTATTTTTTCTTCTGTTTCAAATTGGAAATACTGTATTTGTGGAGTATTTGTAGGACATAGAAATCGTGTTGTCTAAATATTTTCAGAAATTAAAGTATTTCATTTGCACAAAAGTGTATCTGTTTTCTAACTTTCTGGGTATATGGTATATCCTTGATTTTGCTCTAGAGAGAACCCAGTGTGCATGGAGCATCCCTCAAAATATATTTCAAACCACACTGGATGCCTCATAAGTTAAAAAACAAACAAAAATTAAAACGGAAATCTAAGGCTTTGTTTTGTTTTTATGTGTTTTGTTAAGCCAGTTATGGGTTAAATTAATGCTTCCACTTATGTAAGGACAGACCAAGTGTGTCCCCAGGGCCATTTTTTCAAACCCCATGGCTTCCAGAGGTCAACAAACTGCTTTTGTTTAATGGAAAAAAATGCATTAGAAGGTTTCCTTCTAAAAAAAGAAGCTTTTCTTTTTTTAAAAAAAAATGTTTTTGTCTCCAAGGAGGCATTTTTGTCACATCTTTCTCCGCTGGGACATTTTTAGTACAAGAGAGATCTCTATTAAAAGAAGATATGAACATGAAGTGTTGTCTGTGCAAATGTTCCCCGGGTCCCTTTGAGTGCATTTTGGGGCATTTGGATGGGAAGGAAAAAATGCAAGTGGGGATTTCCTCCAGCCATTCCTGAAAAGAGGCTAATGCTCATCCACACTGGCATCCACATTATACCAGCACAACAAGACTTGCTCCTCTTCTACTGCTCTAAAGTTTATGTTGCCCAGAGATCTTCTGCAGATCATTTCTGATACATCTCTAACAAATTTAGAAAGTATATGATTGCAGTGAGGGTGGATGAGATTACCCTCCATCGTGGTTTCATCACAGGGGCCATTTAGTCAGCAGAACAACACAATTGGATTTTGGCCTCAGAAACTTTCTTAACTCCCAAGTCTCATCTTAAAGCTGAACCCTCACAACTGATCCACAAAAATACAAAGGTTTTCAAGAAACTGCACATTTGACAGCTATTTTATTGTCATTATCTAGGCACTAGAGCTGTTAGTCACAGAGGTAGGTTTAGCATTCCAGTGTCTTGGCACCAGTTGTCTTTATATTAGCAAAAAGCAGTATTGCCCATGTCAGCATTGCACATTAAGCTGAATCTTGTGCCCAGAAATGTGATGCTAGCATCCTAGACCCTGAAATATTTATTCAATTGTGTGGAGGACTGGTGCCAAAAAATGTGCTGGCTTCTGAAAATACTGGATGAGGGTGCCTACAGTTTTGTTTTTCCTCTTCTCAACCCTTGCAGACATAACTACAACCACTAAGACTTTCCATTACCACCTTGCCAGTGTGAGACTAGATGAGATCTCCATGACAAAGGATGAGGAACCCTTGCAGATAAAGAGTTAAAGGTGAGCTCAGTAGACACTGACAACCTGCTAAGCGCACCACCAGAAATTATGTACTATTTGGAAATTCTTTACATACAGTCCCTCCAAAACTATCCAAGTGAGTTTAAGGATATTGGGGTACAAGAGGGGACCAGGGTTCAGTGCACCATTTAAGATGGAAACCCACTAAGTGACCTTGCAAATGACCTCATCAGATGGGCCGCCAGAATAACCATGTATCGTGACAAATCTGGCAGTGCCCATTGGGGGGTGGGGGAGCATAGGGACTCCATCACCCCGTACCCTGCATAATCTGTGTCCCCATTCCATGGGGGGAGCATCAGCTGCCTGGCTCCCCCCCCCTTGACTTCTATTCAACACAGGACATCCCCCCCCCTCCATGTTGCAGCC
Organism: Anolis sagrei; assembly: GCF_037176765.1. NCBI lineage: Eukaryota > Metazoa > Chordata > Lepidosauria > Squamata > Anolidae > Anolis > Anolis sagrei. Next base: position 36,249,843 of record NC_090022.1, on the reverse strand, counting down.
ACAGCATGTGCTAGTTCGCCTATACTTTTACTTCATAGGTCCATCAGAATTTGCTCTGTCATGGGATGAGAGCTGGCTGGCTCCATCATAAAAGTATAGGCATGCCGCCAAAAAGAACCTCATTTATTTGTCATGTCAGGACAACCTGTCAATTTTATTACATTTCTAACAGAACAAAACAAACAAACAAACAAACAAACAAACAGACAAAATACAAAATTTGCGAGTTTGGTAGTTGATTAAATGTCCTTTGACCAGTAGCTGGCCACTTGGAGTGCTTCTGGTGTCAATGTAGCAGGGCTCGGGTTGCATTGCAGCAGGTGGTCAGTGGTTAGCTCTTCTCCACACTCACATGTCATGGATTCCACTTTGTGGCCCCATTTCTTGAGGTTGGCTCTGCATCTCGTGGTGCCAGAGCGCAGTCTGTTCAGCGCCTTCCAAGTCGAAACCTCATGTGATGAGCTCATTAGTCACACACTATAAGTCCCAGGAAACCCCATGGCAGGATCTTAGGGTCTCCATAAAGCAGAAACTTAAAGGCACAGAACAGTAACAAAGCTAATAAGAAGTAGGAAGCATTCCATCCCCAAGAAGTCACTACTACCATGTGTTTTGGGTCAAGATCCCAGGAATGGGTGGGACAGAAGGAACAGCTATCATACCACTCAGTTACACACCCAATAACTTCTGATGCAATGTTTAGTAGACAGCTCCCTGGCAGGATGGAAATATGAGTGGCAGTAATGGAAATGGGAACAACAATAAAGGCAGAATGTACATCATGAAGGCACATGAAAGGCTCATCCCCTAAGTATAGCTTCCTGCACTTGTTCCATATTGAAGGTACCAATTAGGTTCAAATAAGGGAGCACTGACTTAGAGAAAAGAGGAGCTAGCTAAATTGACTTGCACTGCATTAGTGGAATACAGTTTTTTGTCAATGCAGAGATTGGTACTCCCTTTTTCTTTCAACAACAATCAACGTATTCCCTCCATATTTACCATAGAAGTATGGCAATCCGCTCCACCAGCTATGTAATATCTGGTGGACAGCAGAGGAATTGGGAAAGCCTATGGCCATGTACAACCACATGAAAAAATAATATCAGCTATTAAAGCCTCTAAAAAACTTTTGAATCTCAGCAGATGATCAATAATTTTGCATCTTACTACTGGGACCGAGCCAGACAATTCCCCAAAACCCAGCTTTTACTCTTCCAATTGTGTAGTGGCCATGGAGTAGATAGGGAAACTGTGGTTGTTCTACAGTAGGAGGCACTGAGTGGCCAATTGTAGTGTATGTAGAATCTACATTTGGAACCACAATACTACACCAGACCAGACTGGATTCCAACATTTAGAAAGCTATATTTTCTTCTGTTATAACACAAACATTCAGAAGACATAATAAACACATTCCATCTGCTATGAAGTTTGAAACTTTTGCTTGAAAGTTACACACTCTTTGTTCATTACAATTGTAGTTCATTAAAATTCGGGTTTCTTATTCTCTGAGACCAATGGAAGAATATCTGTTGACTGCAATTTTACAGACCAAGAAGGATTGAATAATTCATATTCTTTGTGGGTATATATATTATTTTACGCTGTTTTTTAAATTGTTCATTCTTCTTGAAACAAGAAAAGCTCCCACAAATGAGAATTTTCTCTTTTCCTCTCACCTCTGTTCTCCCCTTCCCTCTCCTCTCCCCATTCGTGTTCTCTCTCTCTCCCTTCCTCCCTCCCTCTCTCTCATTAGAATGGAAGTGTAGAGATGTGTTTATTATAAAGTGTTATTTATAATGTGTTTAAACTGTATTTGTGGTTTACATTTGTTGCCATGGCCTAGCTGTGAGGGATAGGTTGCCATGGTGACAAGACAAGGCAGCAGAGGAGGTGGGCGGAGCTAAAGGAGTAAAAGGTTTGAAAGTGACAGTTAAGCTCCAGTCCGGTGGATGAGACCCGGGGAAGAGGAGAGCCAGTTAAGGGCTCTGGGAAATAGCAGAGTCAAGAAAGGACTCTGGGAAAAGTAGTTTAGTCCGGTGGATGAGACCCGGGGAAGAGGAGAGCCAGTTAAGGGCTCTGGGAAATAGCAGAGTCAAGAAAGGACTCTGGGAAAAGTAGTTTAGTCCGGTGGATGAGACCCGGGGAAGAGGTTAAGAGTGTTGTGAAGCTGTGAGAATTCAGTAGTTCTTAGAATTTGTGAATATTTCTTCAGCAAGAGAGCTGAAGGTGTTACCTTGTTAGATTGCTTAGGTTAAAGAATCTAACAGAGGGGGTTTAAAGGATCGCCAGTAAGGAAAGACTGGTGATCAGTGGTTTGTTCCGAGTATAGGGCAAACAGTGTGGATATTCACAATAGGGAACTCTGAAGTAGTATAAGCACTTCACTAAAGAAGAAGTTTGTAGAATTGTAACATCAGAAGCCTGTATGTATCTCAAACCAGCCATTTTGTAACATCAAGCCTTGTGCCAAGTTCAAATTCTCAAAACTGCAACAATTACGTTCTGTTAACAATAAAACTTGTTCTCTTTATACTTCAAACCTGCCTCCTCCATCGCTTTTATGCTTGGTGCATTCCACACTACCAAAGTCACCTCACAACACAACTAAAGATAAACAGAGACATAAACCAGCGTCTCTAAACATATTGGTGGCAGCTTAATTGATATCTAAAAGAAGGTTCCTCACAGAATATTGGCGGCATTAAAGAAGATTAATACTTCCTCACATAATTTTGTTGACAAGCGGTGGGATTAACGCTTCCTCACAGAAGTTTTAACAAAATATGTCGTTTTCCAAATGTTTAATCATTCAATTTTGGACAATAACAAAATCTAGACATTTCATTTTGACAGGTCTGTTTTGAACATTTGACAATCCATTGGAATCTAATTAAGGAAGATCAATGCTTCTTCTCAGACAAAAAAATATTCCTTGACAAAATAGAACATTTAGCGTTAAAAATACTACATGATGGAACTGAGATTCCACCATACAGTACACTTCTAAACACAACATTCCACATTATGTCAGGACATTAGCCATGGCTAAATTGTGTCCAATTCATTTAAATGGCTGCACTCTAAACATGAGTGCAGCCATACTAGAGGGCATGCTTATCAAGTCTGCAGATGACACCAAATTAAGAAGGATAGCTAATACTCCAGAGGACAGGATCAGAATTCAAAAGGACCTTAACAGATTAGAGAGCTGGGCCACAACTAACGAAATGAATTTCAAGAAGGACAAATGTAAGATACTACACTTAGGCAGAAAAAATGAAATGCAAAGATACAAAATGGGTGATGCCTGGCTCGACAACAGTCTATGTGAGAAAGATTTTAGAGTCTTCGCGGAGCCAACAATGTGATGCAGCCAGAGGCGGCTCAACCCATTACGCAAAGTAAGCATTTGCAGTATAGCTGATTTTGCCCAGGGGCGCTCTTGAGGCACTCTTGGGGGAAAATAGACCTTGATGTATGATGTTGTAGTTACTGGGATGTATAGTTCACCTAAAATCAAAGAGAATTCCGAACTCCACCAATGATGGAATTGAACCAAATATGGCACACAGAACTCCCATGACAAACAGAAAATATATATCAGTGATTGGTTTCGGGGGGGGGGGGGGTGTGTGCAAAATACTGTTTGCTTACCGTTGAAAATTACCTAGGGCCACCTCTGGATGCAGCAGCTAAAAATGTCAATGGGATTTGTAGAGATTTGTGTTTATTATGTCTTCTAACTGTTTGTGTTATAACAGAAGAAAATATAGCATTCTATTATATTATATATCCATACAAACATTGTGTGTATATGCTTTAAAGTGGCCTTCCCACTTACAGCAATCACATGAATCCAACAGGGTTGACATAGGCAGGGAATACTTTCTCTTCCAAATATCAACCAAACCTAGACTCTGCTTAGCCTTTAGTATCAGACAGGACCTGGACCCTTCTAGATGTTTAGGTTTTTGTGCCATATAATGTTTTTAGGCAAAAAAGTGATTTTAATTGCTGCTTTAACAATTTATGTTTTATTGCTGGTGTGAATTGTAATTGTTATTTTTTGGAATTTGTTTGTTGGGCATTGAATTGCTGCCGGTTGTGAGGCTGCCCTGATTACCCTTTGGGGTGAAAAGGGGAATACATAAATAATGTATGAGAAATACATAAATAATTTTCCCAAACTATATACAACTGGTATGTGACCTGACAACAGCCAAATGGACTAAAATTTTAATAAAAGCCCTGAGTTAAGAGGAACGTACAAATGATTCAATTAAGTTCTTTATTCTTTGTGAAGGAAATCACAGACAAATTGAAAAGATTTTAATGTTTTGGTTTTTTTTCAACTTCACAACAGCTTGGAGACCCTCAAGAGTCCTACTATAGGAGGAAAAGGGTGGGATCAAGAAGAAAATTGTTGTTGTTTGATGGACAACAGCATGGGCAGAGTTTTGTTTTGTGCTGCTTGTACTGTTTATAAAATTGTATATATGAAGAAATGCCTTCAGTCAACTCCAACATTCATAATTAAGTTTCTACCTGCTGGGATAGCTACTTTAAAGTTCAGACTAGGAACCTTAACAGTTTCCTCCTGTTTTCTCTCTTTTTTGCATGCTGGCAAAATGGAGTCCCACAGAAGCCATCCCATGATGCACAACCATTTCCAGTGGCCGCCTGTGGGAATCCATCTTGCCACCATGCGAAAATGGAGAGAAGACTCTGTTTTCAAGAGTTGAATGCTATCTTCCTGACTGAAGAAAGAGGGGAAGTCGGAAGAAGATGGGGAAAGGATGTGGGATGGCTGGCCATCCCCAAAGACAGATCTTGCTGGGGTAAGATGAGTCCCCACTCTTACAAATGCTTTTCCCTGTTTCTCTTACTCCCATGGGATGATGTCCTTAAAACCAGAGTGGAGTTACCACCCCAGAAATATGGAAGCCAGAAGCTATCATAAATGGAGGCAGTCTTTGTGAATTTCCTTTTTCCCACACTTCCCACACTTCCCTATGAAATCACTCCAGCTCATAAAAATTGATTAATAGTAGAAGGAATTTGGAAGGGATCTGTAAATGAGAGATAGCATCAGTAAAGTTTGCCTCTTTTTTCTTTTCATGAAAGCCTCTATTGAATCAGAGTTTTTGAAAATCAGTGGATGCAATTAAACACGTGTATTCATATTGGCTTGACTCCAATTGCTATTCACAGCAAGTGGAGACCCATTGAAATGGTTATTGAAAGCTAAATCTTATTGCTTAGTTGTTTTTTTATATATATAAAGGAATTAGCCCTTTGGTTTAGAAATTAGTTTCTGTATATGCTCAGAGTGCCAAAATATCTCAAAATTAGATTTAGTGACTTTAAAACAATGGGACTTAAAGTGCTGAAATTCCTACTGATTCAATGGTTCTTCTCCGTTGACAGTATCAATTGGAGGGAGCCTCAAGTTTCAAATTCTTTATTGATGTGCTGGGTTCAGATTCAAGCACCAGATTGGGAAACCAGACTTTCCTCCACCTCCTTGTGAAAGCCATTCTCTATGGCACACATATGTTCCTCATATGTTAGAATTAGGTTCTCCAGATCCTTGATCATTTGTATGTTTTCGAACTGCTAGGTTGGCAGAAGCTGGGCCTAACACCGGGAGCTCACGCCACTCCTCAGATTCAAACTGCCAATGTTTTGGTCAGTGGTTTAATCTGCTGCACCACTAGGGGGGCTGGCTTAACCATACCTACCTACCAAATATTCTGGGGCCAATCCAGAAGAGAAATGCTTCATACTGTCCCAGGGATCTTGATTCCCCAACCCAACAAGACCAACAATGAGATGGAGTCTACATGGTCCATTAGGACCAAAACTGATTCAACCCACCTGAGCTGTTACCTTTACCTTTCCATCACTGCTGCAGAATTTCAGAGAACTGATATCAGCAAAGGCAACCATGCAACCAGGGAAATGGAGGACAAGTACAAGAAAAGGGGGGTAGCCTGTATGAATAATGGACCAGTTTGCATTCACCCAATCTGATGTCCATACTATGCCTGAACGGTGCTGCTGCTTAGGGAGGAAGTCTGGAACATTTCCCAATTTTCCTTAATGTAGGTCAAGCTATTTCACACCAGTTTACCCCATGTTAAGGACTGAAAGTCCCTGGATGCAATTTAGCTCACAATCTTTAAATTTAAGGTGTGAATTTTTTTTGCAACTGTGGTTGATGATTCATGTTTGATGACTCATTTATATCATCCAGAACTATCACCTTGTAACACCACCAGGGCCCAACTCCCTAACATCTCAAAATGTTTTATTTGGGCCCCAAATAGAACTATAGAGTTGAGAGAGATTACAAAGGCCATCCAGTCCAATCCTCTGCCATCCTCTGGGCACTGCCAGATTTGCCACGATACATGGTTATTCTGGCGGCCCATCTGATGAGATCATTTGCAAGATCACTTAGTGGGTTTCCATGTTAAATGGTGCACTGAACCTTGGTCCCCTCTTGTACCCCAATATCCTTAAACTCACTTGGATAGTTTTGGAGGGACTGTATGTAAAGTCCTGACCTCCCAGGAGAACAATATCTGTCCAAATATGTGGATAACTGGAAAATGCAAACCTCCAAAAGCATATTTAAAATGAGCTAGTGTGAAATATAAATCACTTTCATCCCATCGTTTCCTTAGCATACATTTAAACATTCTGTAGCAATTAATTTGAGTAAGTGGAAATATTACAAGAGCAAAAGGGCATGTGACAATTGATTTAGCACACGGGCACCTGATGAAACACAGCAGTTATAAGCCTAGAGGCACCTGAAGTCCTACACTCTTGTTACCCTGTGTGTGGAAATGGTGGGAAATTCTTTTGCATTTGAATTGGAGCTAAAAGGAGGCTAATAGGAAGATGTTTGCAAGGCACCTGGATACAGATCAATGAAGTTGCCTGCTGATTAAAGGGAAATTACATTCAGTTCCTAATCTCAAGTCTCTGAAGATACTCCGTAATGAGAAGAAAACCACAAAGGAAGAAGGTGAAGGTAAGGCCTTGCTTGTTCTTGGACTGGAATATAAACACCATGCATGACTGTTGGATGAAAGGGCTCTTCATTTCACTTGGCAACAGCATTTGAAAAGTGTAACTAAAGCTAAAATGAGTAACAGAAAAATAAATGAGCTCACAAATAAAGCATGGACAAGTTCAAGATTATCTCGGGCACAGAGATTTAAGGGCCAAGACTGGAGACTCAAGGCTATTTGCTGTTGCATTTTTGATAATGATGTTATTAAGCATGATACATTAAACATCAACCACAGCTGCCTAGAGCATGTAAATTGAATAATAAACGTCAAGCTTAGCAAATGAGAAAATATTTATCAAACTGGAAATTAAGCTTGATAAACTCTGTAAAGAATAGAAAATACACATTTTCTCCACCTCTTGCTTTTGATGACACCTGGGAGATGTAATCCAACCAAAGAAAGCTTTCCAAGCTCTTCTTTGAACTCAGCTTGCAGTAACTTCTCCAAAGCAACCTATAGCAATAGGGGCCAACAATTCTCAGTATACATGTAGTTTTGAAAGCAATGATCTTGCCTTTTCCTGGGGCCTAAGGACCCTATGGATGAACAAAATGTTATGAGGCAATAAGAATGAATACCCACCTGACTTCTCCTGTGCAATGGTACTTTTACTGCTCACAACATCCAAGTGGTCTTGATCTATGCACACATGCCTCCTATTTTTGTTTTAAAAACTCTGTGGTATATGTACACACACACATAACTTAAAATATTATAGCATCAAGCACCTCAAGGTATTTCTATAGGATTTGATAGGACTTCTCCTTTCAGAGCAGTCCAAATTCCTGGAAATCTCATGATAGTTAATGAGAAACAAGACACTCCCTGTCTCTTAACTTTTTATTCAGCCATGAAGTCAAATAATTTAGCTTCTAAATCAAATCACATCAAGTCAGATTGTTTTCCAAATCAGGATCTGAACTGAATTTTATGTATGGTACTCATTCATAGTACTGAGCTGGGTTTGGAAAAGTTACTTTTTTGGACTAAATATCTCAGATGCACATTCTCCGGATTTATCTGACATTGTACTTTTAAAAAGTTCTTTCCCCAAGTTTTGCTAGGCTTCTAAACAGTCTTTCCTGCCTTCTCTCCCACTGCAACCCAGGTCCTGTTCAAAAAACCTTTCTCTGCATGCATCTACACTGTAAACTTAATGCAGTTTGACACCACTTTAACTGCTATGACTCAATGCTATGGAAACTTTGAAGTTTGGTGAGGCATCAGCACTATTTGTAAGATCTTGTAACACATAGCTCTCATGATTTCATAGCATTGAGTCATGGCAGTTAAAGTGATGTCAAGCTGCATTAATTCTACAGTGTGGATGTAGCTAAAGAGTTTAGAGGTACATGAAAAAAAGAGGGAGTAAATAGCAGTGAGTTTTTCTATTGCAAACAATCCATGCAAGTGTTGCAATGGATCTAGCTCTAAGCTCTGTAATATAGTGAACAAAGAGGAAAGCCACATACATCAATGTCAATTTTAGAAATATTCTGGATGATGCTCAATTTAGACTTGTTCAGTGAAATCTCCTTTCCGCAAAGGCATCTCTAAAACTGATGCATCTGAATAAATGTCGAGCATTCTTTTAGGACAAGAGTTATGCTCTGGGTTAATGTGACCTTTTCAATATTCCATGTTTTGATTGTCCGTTTATTTATCCCTGCTCTGTCCTTGGCTTAAGGTTGTAAAAAAGGGGGCTGGAAAATAGGCAAAATAAATGCTGGCGGGTTGCATAGGCTAAATCAGAATGTAGAAAATTTATGGGACGTAAAATTCCACTGTCTCATAGTTCACATAAAAAAAATATTAAGAGAGCAGAATGTGGCATAAAAATCAATCCATTCTCATGAAAAAGACCATTCATTAGGACATGAGAAAATATATATTTCACTCCCACTCATTAAAACAGGGAGGTGATCACTGAAGCTTGCGTGATCTTAGGAAGAGTGAAAATTCAGAGAGAGAAAAGGCGGGAAGAACAGAGAATGGTAAAATAGAAACAGTTGGATCTCTGGTTTCTTGGAATATTTTAGCATCTATATTCCTCAGAAATCAGGCTAGAATTTCAAATGAATATTGGAAATCGGAAGATCAATCCACTTCGTCAGAAACAAGAAAAGTGTAGCTATATTAAAGATACCTCAAAAGCTGTGAAGCTGTGTCTCAAAACGTTCTGAAACAAGAAGTGCCATTTGTTTATTCAAGGATGTGTTTTATGACTTTTAGACACCAATATCTGTGTGGTCCTCTCTATTTTGACCCAATCTACTTTGATTTAATTACAACAGACCAAGATACAAATCTCACTGTAAGATACAAATCTCATCTCAAGCTGCTCAGCAAATACTTGATGGATTCTCCATTACCCCTAGGGGGTACATATTGTGGGGAACAAATAACATCTCTGTTATTTGTTCCCCACAAATAACAGAGATGACATCATAACCATGGGTTTGGGTTACATGATGTTATCATTTCATATGAAGAAATGTTAGTAGTGTTAGATATTAGGGTTGTGCATTTGTGTAGAATCACTATTTGTGTAGAATCGCTATTTGTTTCTGGAAGCCCCTCCCCCCATTTTTCCCAAAAAAATTTACCTCCCAAAAGTGGGTGCATTTCCAAATGGACGTTTTTGTTCTGTGTTCAAAAACATGAAAGTTTTTGGCCATTGGCAGTAATGGGGTTAAGAAAGCACCCATTATTGGGGGGGGGGGCTTCCCATAGGCTCCCCTTCCATATCTTTCATTAATACCTGGGTTATAAAAAGCATCAGAGCTCCCACTCTTTCTGGTTCTTTTCCCTTTGTAGAGAAGGAGACCAAATGCTTCTTAAAGCTGTTCTACTCTAGAGGAGAGGAGAATGAGGTTTGGCTTTGTGGCTCCTGTGGCGCTGGGTCTGTCTCCCCAAGAGGGAGGCTGAGGGAGGAAGGGAGGGGAAAACTCCTTGGCCCTTAACTGTGTGCACTTAGTCTTGGTCCCCCCCCCCCCTCTTGCCAACACAAGCTGGAAGCCTGGCTGTTGCTGATGCTAAAGTTTTCCATTTTGGTGGTGAAGGAGAAGTAATGCTACCCCTCTATTCCGCTTTGGTTAGACCACACCTGGAATACTGTGTCCAATTCTGGGCACCACAATTCAAGAGAGATATTGACAAACTGGAATGTGTCCAGAGGAGGACGACTAAAATGATCAAGGGTCTGGAGAACAAGCCCTATGAGGAGCGGCTTAAGGAGCTGGGCATGTTTAGCCTGAAGAAGAGAAGGCTGAGAGGAGATATGATAGCCATGTATAAATATGTGAGAGGAAGCCACAGGGAGGAGGGAGCAAGCTTGTTTTCTGCTTCCCTGGAGACTAGGACACGGAACAATGGCTTAAACTACAAGAGAGGAGATTCCATCTGAACATTAGGAAGAACTTCCTGACTGTGAGAGTTGTTCAGCAGTGGAACTCTCTGCCCCAGAGTGTGATGGAGGCTCCTTCTTTGGAAGCTTTTAAACAGAGGCTGGATGGCCATCTGTCAGGGTGATTTGAATGCAATATTCCTGCTTCTTGGCAGGGGGTTGGACTGGATGGCCCATGAGGTCTTTTCCAACTCTTTGATTCTATGATTCTATGAATGCTTTGGTCCTTGGCTGCACATTTCAAAGAAGCCCAGGGAAGGAAGAGCAGTCAAGCTAGGAGTGCAATGTGGTCATGAAAGCAGAGGGGGAGCCAGTTATCGTCTCCCACTTGCTTCCGTGTTGAGCTAACTTTGGACTGGAAGAGGGCTTCCCATTTAATGCTACCGAAAGGAATGAAAGAATGAATGTCGCACACAACTCTATTAGATATCTGGAACCCTTTGCAATTCCAGTTCTCTGTTTGAGGCTCCTTCTACACTGCCATATTATCAAAGGAGACAATCCACATTACCTGATTTGAACTGCATTATATGAGTTTACACTACCAGTTCAAAGCAAATAATCTGGAATTTAAGTAGCAGTGTAGAAAGGGCCTGAGACAATTTAAATTTTTTATGTTTTTAATGAGGAACATTCAATCTTGGGAGTCCATATCTGGATTCGAAACCAATATGAATCCAAACACAGGTATGTCATCTCATTTGCTTTTTTATGACTTCAGCACTTTATTGCTTCATGTACTCAAACATGCCTCAACGCATCTAAGTAGATATATAACCAGCCAAAACATGTCAAGTATTAACTTACAGTAGTAATACATAGAACCTTGAGACACAAATAAATATTGATCTTGGCCCTTGGTACTCTATAGAACAGCTGGACTTTACTCTTAAACAAGGGAGATGTTAGCTATTAAACACAGTATGAGATTTTGAATCAAATAATTTTGGTTTTATTGCAAACTATACAAGCTTATCTAACTATGTGACTTCAATAAAACATGATGCAGCTGCCTAGATGAACTCAATTAACCCTCAGCTAGCCATAACAAGCATATAATAAGGGAAAGTAAAAGACACTGATTGAAGCAACTAGGCTATAAGTCAAGGCTATCACAAATAAGAACCAAATTATATTTGCCAAGGAAGAAAAGAGATTATTCATAGATAGAGTTAAGTGGTGCTAGAAGCATAAAACCAATGGGGAAAAGTCAGGATTGGTGGCAAAGGGCAGCGAAAAAAAGTAGAAAGTGACTGAACAGTCCAAGTACTGATATTTAGTGAACCTTTCACAGGGTTTTCTTAGGCTACACTGCCATATAATCTATATTATCAAAACATATAGCCCACATCATCTACTTTGAACTGGATTGTATGACTCTACACTGCCATATAATCCAGTTCAAAGCAGATAATCTGGATTTTATATGGTAATGAAGAAGGAGTCTTTGGCTAAATGTGTGTCACTCACTTAAGGTCACCCAGTGGATTTCCATGGCCAAGTGGGGATTCGATCTCTGAGTTTCAGAGTTGTAGTTCCATTTTGCCTCACTGCTTTAGTTTTTTTAAAGGCTTAATATATTGGTTTAATTTCTTTTTAAAGTGTTATCTTTATATTATTTTTGTATTTTTACCTATTATGCATCATTGCATGGGCCTTGGGGACCAGGGAGACAATATAGAAATAGTGTAAATGAATTGAATGAATGAATAAGGGGCCACAGTAGCACAGCTGTGAAAGCCACCAGCTGCAGGAAATCTACTGAACAGAGGGTTAGTAGTTCGAAGCCACAAGTTGGGGTGAGCTCCTGGCTTTTAGCCCTAGCTTCTGCCTACCTAGAAGTTTGAAACCATGTAATATGATATGCTACAAGGCGTAGAGCTTTTTCAATCTATGCTCCAATTCTGTGGAACTCATTGACTCCATATATTAGAGCAATGTCGGAGTTGCGACCTTTTGTAAAGGCGCTCAAGACTTGGCTGTTTGGTTGTGCATTTAAGTAATCGGATCAAATTTTGCCATAGTCACTGCTGAATGTTTTTATGTTGAATGTTTTTATGTTGAATGTTTTTATATTGAATGTTTTATATTGTGTATAAGCTATTTTAAATTGTAAGTCGCTTGGAGCACTTTGGTGGAGAGCGACTAATTAAGAAATAAAGTGATGATGATGATGATAAGTAACACTTAGACAGGGAGGTAAAAGGGTGCCCCATCCAGACATGCCGGCAATGATTGGAGAAAGCTTACGGACAACAGGCTCCTCGGCATGGAAAAAGGGAACAAGAGCACCTCCCCAAGGCTGGAGTTGAGCATCACCTCCAGACACCGGAGATGGAAAGGGGAAGGCCTTTACCTCTGTCTGTGTATTGTAAGAAAGGAAAAAACTGAAAACGTGGTTCTGGGATCAGGCTTTCAGCCCATAACGGGAATAGTGCAACATGAGACTACAAATTAATATACTGACAGCTTGGACTGGCCCTAGAATACAATTTGGATAGTGTGATTTTAATTGATGTTTTAATGCTATGTTTTTAATGGGTTTGTCTTTAACGTCTTTGTTTATTTACCAATGTATTAATATATGGCATTGAACTGATGCCTTTGTAAGGCCACTCTAAGTCCCCTTCAGGGTTGGTAAGGGCCAGATATAAATGTGGTAGGTAGATAAATAAATAATAATGTCATTCACTGTGTAAAGGCATTGAATAAAGGCCTTATATATGTAAAGCTGTAATCCACTCTGAGTCCCTCCAAGGAGATAAAGTGAAATATAAATAAAGTGTATTATAATGAATGAACGGGCAGACAGACAAACCGTCAGACAGACAGGATCCTTATTTATGCCAGGATAAAGTTCTAGCACCAGAAAGGGATTATAGAGTCAAGGTTTTGTGAGCTATACTCCCCAAACAGCAAGGCAATCAACCTCCTCCTCAGAACCACCCTGTAATGAAAAGGAATCAACTCACTCTCTGTTTCCAGTGACAGCGCACAGGATGGAATCCCTCATAAAGGGCTTCAAATTATCCCTTTTTTGGAGTATGTATATACTGCTTGTCATGTTGGGCAGAACAGATGCAGTTCATTTCAGAGGAGACATCTGGTGCTGTCAGGATGCGTAACTGGTGCTGATTTGTAATGTGAGCTGAATATTCAGCTTTTATTTATGAGAGATGATAGCCCTAACTCATAGCCTAGTTGCCTCAATCATTGCCTAGCATATGTAATCCAGGAACTTTACTACTCTGTGTGTGCTTCAAGTGGCAAATAAAAAGGGCGGGGAAGGAATATGACAAAGAGAGATTTGAGTTTTAATAATTTACGCTAAGCAGGAACAAGCCTTAGTGAATGCTCCAGTATTATGTTCTGAAAAGGGAATGGCTTTATATCTGCCCTGGTGGCACATTCATTTCAATGGCTCTTTTTTTACCCATAAAGAGAATTGTGCTTAGTCAAGGCAAGTGCAGATTCCCTCGAGTCATCTAGTCTGCTTTCTAGAGAGGAAGCAGATTTTTTGGCAACAGAGACAAAGAGTCCAAAAACCATGGCCAACTGTACAATTGGGCTGACTCAATTGGTTGCAGCAAGCACTGTACCTGTTTTTCAGTATCTTGAAAGAACAGTACATGCTTCATAGTTTTGTTTATTAAGAGTGGGTGCTTGTTTGGTTTTACTGCTAGTAAATAGGGATATAAAACTTCCACTATTTCATCCTACTGGAGAGGAAAATGAATATTACTCCCCATTGCCTGATGCAGGAGAAAATGGACATTACTCCACACTATTCTCATAGTGTTCAAATGTTCCAAAATATTCTGGGATAACTATTCTGTAACGGAAATACAGCAATGGTTCAGTCCGAGTTGAAAGGAGGGGCGGTGGCTATGTGGATTGCAATACTCAGGCCCCAGAATCTGACCATTGGAATCCAAAACATCCTCTGTCTCACTCTGATCTAAGTCCTGCAATTCATCATGATCACACACAGACTCCTCAGTGGGGAACCCATCATCCCATCTTGCTTCTGAGTCCCAACAAGGCAATTATGAGACTCTTTCTCTCTCAAGTATTTAAAAAATGAACTGGGGTTTTGTTTGTTTGTTTGTTTTGTTTTTGTTTTTTAGATACCAACCTAAATACCCCAATGACACCAGCTCCCACCTTATCTTGGAAGCTAAACAGTCCCATGCCTGTTAATACTTGAATGGGAGACTGCCAAAGAAATACTTGGTGCTTTAGGTTACATTTTAAAAGAGGTCAGTGAAAAACAACTAAGATAACCCTATGCAAATCATGGAGTCACTATAAGTTGACAGGTCACCTGGAAGACAAATCCACACACATAGAAGTAGAAAATGCATATGTATGTTGTTAAAGTAGGAAGGGCCCATACAACCCTAATTCAAAGCAAGTGACTTTAGAGCATTTTAAAGGAAGCGATAGATCATTGCTTTCTACAATTTTAAAGGAACTTATGTCACCTCATTTTGCAAAAATACTGATCTTAATTAATCTTTGCCCTTGGAGCAAACATAAAATAGAATATAAGCCAATTGAAGCCATTCTGCTTTCCTTTGGAAATGAAAAAGGGAAAGAAAAGAATTCCAGTTGGGAAATCACAAAGCAGTTAAGAGTTTCCAACCACTGCTGTAAAGTTAACTTATAATCATAGCAATGAATAGTGGCAGAGTGATTTGAATGCATGCTTTTGCCTTCACATGACAAAACCTCTGTCCATGGTATTTCTAATTGCTGTGAGCCTTTCAGAGTTGAAACTGCACAGAAAAACAGTCTTTGAGTCTCAGCCATTGTTTCACCTAGTTCATGTCACCTGCTTTAAGTCTTCTACAGGGATTAGAAAGGAAAACCCAACAAGGACCTAGACAAAAAAATTAGGAAAGCTGAATTTACATTTCAGCTTGTGGCAGACAGCAGAACCAGAGTTGAACCCGTAAAATCAACCACGCACAATTCTTGGAAAAGTACAGTAAGGAAAATAAAAGAGAAGTGTGTGAGTTTAACTGACAGCTGCTTTAGAAAGTTTAGGCTTGGTGAGATTTGGGGCACATTTACACTGACCACCTAATGTGAAAGCCTCCTGAATCAGCTCCATGGCAGCTGAATTACACACAGAGCTAATTCAGGTAAATGTAGTACACCTTAACACGGCCTTGACCTGCATTAATCAAAGTTGTGGGTCACTGAGGTAGAATTAAAAGTAACCTGAAACTTTGGGTCCATGTAAATGGATGGGTCAATTCCACAATGACACTAGGCACAATTATTTATATAACCATCCCATGTTCCCTTGTAGACTCTGCAAGGAAGCAGACAAAATGATTGATCACATACTCAGCTGCTGCAAGAAGATCGTGCAGATGGACTACGAACAGAAGCATAACACTATTGCTCGATCTTTTGGAACTTGTGCCACAAATAACATCTACCTGCAACAAAGAACTGGTGGGATCACAAGCCTGAAAAAGTTAAGGAAAATGAACATGTCAAACTACTTTGGGACTTCTGAATTCAGACTAACAGAGCTTTGGAGCACATACTCCTGACCTCATGATCGTAGGGGTGGGGGGCAAGTATGGATCTCAGGCGACAGAAGGATTGACAAAAAGAAACTGGAAAACTTTACACAACACGAGGATTTAAAGATAGAACTGCAAAGACTCTGGCACAAGCCAGTAAAGGTGGTCCCAGTGGTGATCAGTGCACTAGGTGCAGTGCATTGGCCTGCACCTAAAAACAATCCGTGTTGACAAAATTACCATCTGTCAGTGGCAAAAGGTCACCTTGCTCATTATTTGCTGATACATCACACAGTACATCACACACTTGGGAAGTGTCTGACATGTGATCAAATACAAAAGCCAGCATAGTGGTATTTTTTGCTGTGTACTAATCTTGCTATGTATCAAATAATAATAATAATAATAACAACAACAACAACAACAACAACAACAATAGCCTACTCATAAAAAGTACTATTTAAAGACTATTTTGGCACAGTTCTGCATCAAATGCAATGGGATTTATTTCCAAACAACTATGTATGGAATGGTGCTGCTAGAGATAACGAAGATACTAGGACAGGCAGATGTGAGACCACTTTTGGGTGGCACACACAGTTAGCAGCTATGATTAATTTGGGCTTTAGTTTCCATTTTGCCGTAAAACACTTATCCTTCACACAATCCTAGCATAACAAAATTAGAAGGGAAAAATTATCATTTATATACATTTTCAGGCATGTATGGTTAGATCTATGTTATATCTTTGTGAGCTTGCTCATGTTCAATATTATTGGCTCAGAATTTCAGCACTGACCTTTCTAAGGCCAGATGTGGGAAAAATCATTGTCATTTCTCATTGAAATGTGTGTCAAAATATGTCCCTGAAAACAGTGCGTTTTTATTTTATTTTTGAAAAAGCAGAGTCTTTCATTTTAAGAGAAAAGAGCAGAGTACAATGGTGCTGACCTTTCTGTGGGCTTAATAAGATATTTTCAGAGCTGGATGAGATTTTTGCTGTTGGCTCTAGTCGTGATAAAGGGGAGCTGTTTGCTGTCTGTTTGCTTTGTTGTCTTGGGTGGTGATGGCGGGGCTGCTTTCACTTTTAAGGAATGGACTTTGCTTTCACCCAAATATATGTAGGAGGCATCTTTTATATAACAGTGTGATTTCTAATGCAAACACAGCCGTCCTTACCATTGGGAAGAGCGAGGTGGCTGCCCCAGGCAAGCAGTTTTGGGTGTCATAAGTGGGTAGTAAATTGACAGTTGTTATATTTATTACTGTTGTATTTTTATTGTTAGAGAAGTGCTTGTGGGATTTATTTATTTTTTTGCCCAAAGTGTCCAAATCACCATCATGCCTGATGAAGAGTTCAGAGAGAACCTAAAAGCTCACAACATTTGTGACATTTTAGTAATCCAATAAAGACAGTATTCAGTCCTGAATTTTATCAGATTTAATGAACTATGTGACTTAACTGCGGGGAGTGAGGTACCATTTTCAGATGAGCTTCAAGCACGAATATCTCAGGCCAGCTCTGATACCATGTAAAACATATTAAATGGCATATCATAATAGCTGTGGAGCTTCCTCTAGGGTATTATATTACAATATGCTTGGCATCGTTCCCTTCTGTTATCCTTTAGCTAAGATTGATACTGAAATTGAACTGGCTGCAGAGATTAAGCTGATGGGAGAACTTCTAACTGCAAATTCCATTACAGATACAACAAATGTCATTGCCTGACCATAGTGATCAAAAAACTGCAACGTGTTCGGCATCTTTTCCAGCCTCAATAATAAAAAAAACCTATTATTTTCAACTTATTATTGATATACAACATTCTGAATCCTGTGAGTAACAAATATCGGTGGAAAAGGCTTCCTTAAAACCTGGGCTCTACTACCCAGGTAACCAAGATTTGTGGTCTCTAGAAGTAATATCCCAAGCTCCAATTTGACTTGTGTGAAGAGCTGAGCTGAGAGATTCATGAGTGAGGAGAAAATTATCTCTGGTTAATAACTTTTGCAAATGCCCAAAGATATTTTTTTCATTTGAGTACAACCCCCATATCCACAAAACCAATATTCACACTATATTGTCGAAGGCTTTCATGGCCGGAATCACTGGGTTGTTGTAGTTTTTTCAGGCTATATGGCCATGGTCTAGAGGCATTTTCTCCTGACGTTTCGCCTGCATCTATGGCAAGCATCCTCAGAGGTAGTGAGGTCTTATTTGTCACTTCACTTACTCACTTAAACAGCACCATCTTCTGAATACTTCAGTTGTTCGTCCCATTAAAAATAATAGGATTCAGTATTATTGGCATTTTCTTGTAAAATCCAGGAATATATCTTCTGGGAATATGAATGACATACTGTAGTCTACAAGATTTGCCACTGCTCAATACTTGCACAAACTATAACCAACACTCATTCCGTTGCTAGCATGTAAATGCTGTCCTATTCCATTAGAATTTCAGAAACTGACTGCAATGGGCTTATAATAATTGTAGTGTATGTTTATGTGCAGTATTTCAATATTTGTAGAAAGATTCAGCCAATCACGGCTCAAAAATATCACTGATGCCTCAAATGTTAACCCTGTTTCTGCGTATATTTGATCTGCTGATTCCGAAAATGGCACCAGTTTCCCCCTATCAGCTCTAGTTTTGAGATACAGAACATAGGCCATGTATGAGTCTTCATCTGCTTGCCTACAGAAAATCATGAAAACCACATCTAAGAAACTGGTGCTAATGCAGTCTTTCCAATGCAATTTTTTTAATTGGTGCCCCTAAAGAACCCCAGGAACAGGCCTAAAAACCAAGTCACCAAGATATTGGGATGGGGGGGTGGCTCTGTTTATTAGGGGGGGGGGACTCCAGCATTCATTTGTGTTGCTCATTATTTGTTTTATAAAGAACTCCATTTTATTATACCATTATGTATCATTGGGCTTGAGCATCCATAGATTTTGATTTCTCCAAATTTTGTCTGTATTTGATGTGTACTGTTTTATTCTGTAAGTCACATGGAGTCCTAATATTGGGGGATATAAATGAAATAACAGCAGGAGCATCTACACATCACCATTACAGCAGTTTGATGCCACTTTAATTTTTCTTGCCCAGTCCAGGGGATTCCTGGAATTTCTAGTTTTCTATGGCACTGGTAAGGGACAGTATTCATTGTTGTAGTTCAAGAGAGTGAGCTATACTTTCTACCAGAGAATTCAAAGGACCTCAGCCAGGATCTAAGGTCTGGGCGAGCAAATAATTACTACTTTTCTGCATTGCAATTTTGAAAGCAAAAGCATCATTAAGATCCGATTCATGGCAGAGAGGGAAAAAGTCTATTTCCTGGGGGACTCCTGCCCTCACATAGTGAACTTTCAACTCCCTTTTTTTACACAGTGAGATGCTTTCTTTTTTAAACAAAAGGCCTTTTGAAAAACCTCTTTTAAAATGCATTATTTGACTCTGCCTTTTATGCCCATTATTGTTCAGTAGAGCTATCATATAGTATGAGTGTAGTGCCTGTAAGAATGCTTGAGAGAGCAATATTTGTGAGTTCAAGCCTAAATGCCGACCAGGTTCGTATCTCCTGGATGAATGTACAAGTTGGAAATGAGTTTGCTGCTGAACTTTGTGCTTCTCACACATTTTGATGCAATTAGGGGCTTTCAACAAACCATTAAAATGCATATATTTTCAATCAGGTATATTCAGAAATGCATCTTTTTCTTGAGAGACAATATATTTGAAATGTGTATTTGAGTGTGAATTATAAACACAAAAGCAGAGTGAACCTTTAAGTGAAGACATGTGAAATATGGATCAGAAATAGGCTACTTTGCCCATTTTTCAGTCTCGGCCAAAGAATCATATTTTGATATTTGTTTTTTGTGCTGAAAAATTAGAATTGAAAATCATGGAATAAATGGAGAATAGACACTACACAGGCAATCTCTCAGGAATGGTTTGTCTTAGGTTTTCTTCTGGCTCAAGGATATATATCAATATATAAATTATAGAGCCAGAAGGAAATCCTACTTCAACCCCCCCCCCCCCCACCATGTAGGAATGCATAGCTAAAACACTCCTGAGAGATGACCACCCTACTGCCATTTAAAGACCACAGGTTGGCCTAAGTCTTGCACTATGATTCTCGGAGACCAGGGCTCAAATTTCTACTCAACCATGGAAATTGCCTTGATCACCTTGGGCAAGTCACACTGTCTCTTAGCTTCAGAGGAAGGCCATGCCAAACCCTTTCTGACTAAAGCTTGCCAAGAAATCCCCAGGATAAGCTTGCCTTAGGGTTGTCATAAATCAGAAACAATGTGAAGGCACACAACAACAACAACAACAGCAACGTAAATATATTTCAGATTTCAATATTAATGTCAACATACATAGCATGATTTTACATAGGATTTGTGCTACATTAGAACAGGAAAGACAAATACCACTTAAGTAAAATAAACATTAAATATTAAATAACCAGAAAAATAAAATAAGGTGTAAACACTAAACTAATCTGGGGATCTGCTATTGCAACACATACAATGAAGTGGTTTTAAAAAAAAAGATTAGGAAAAGACCACCTGTAAAAAGGGCCTTCGCCAATGGTAATGAAGCTGCCACCAAATTATAAAAAGACGTTACCAATTAGTGAGGAAGCGCCTAGGTTTAGGAGAGAGAAGCCACTGATTTGTAAAAGGCTCTGGTAGTAAAGGCTCTGTTTGTGTTGTGAGGTAATTTTGGTAGAGTGAGTGCACCGAACGTAGAATTAATGGAGATGAGGCAGTTTTAAAAAACCAAAGAGAACAAGTTTATTTTTAAACAAAGCGTATGGTTGCAGTATGAAGATGTTAAGCTTGGCAAATACTTGATGGTTACATGTAACTTGGTTGCGATACAATTCAGACTTTCGATGTTACAACTTATGAACTCTTGCTGTGGTGAAGCACTTTATTAACCAGTGTTCCCTGCAGTGAATAGTCTCTCTGTTTGACCTATCCTTGATCAAACTACAGATCTCTAGTCTTTTCCCGACTAAAGATCTTAACAAGCCTCTGTTAGTTCTTTCTAACCCAAGCAACTAACCAGGTTTTCCCCTTCAGCTTCCTAGCTGAAGAAATCTCTACTATTCACAAACACTAAACCCTGACTCTTCACTTCTTCACTCCTCAGAGTCTAAAAACCTGACCCTGCTGCTCTCTCAGAGTCTCCAGCCTGACTCTCCTGCTCTCTCAGAGTCTCCCCCCTGACTCTCCTGCTCTCTCAGAGTCTCCCCCCTGACTGACTCTAACTGTCACTTTTCAAACCTTCACTCTCTAAGCTCCTCCCACCTCCTCTTCTGCCTCGTTTCCATGGTAACACATTTCTCACAGCTAGGCCGCTCCAGCCTTAGGGCAACCGATGCAAACATAAATACAGTTATAAGCATATTATTATAAACACTTCTGTACACCACCAATCTCCAAACCAGTTAATTCCATTACTAAACACTTGGATGGATTTTTAAAAATTTGAATACATTGGTATTTGTTCTAGTTTCTGGTGAAAAAGAAAGCAAGTGATTTCGGTTTTCTAAATGAAATACCTTCTGATATGAAGATGGCTATCACATCACCTTCTCTTCTCTAGGCAAATATACCCTTCTTCCTTAGCTGATTGTCGTAAGACCTGTTTTTCAGATCTTTGATCATTTTGGTCATTCTCATCTGCACACATCCCAAAATCACTGAATCATAAGATCTTAAGAGTTATAAGGGGTTACAATGAAGCTATGTAATCCAACTCTCTGTCATGTGAGAATATATAATTACAGTACTCCTAAAAGGTGGCCATTTAACCTCTCATTAAAAACCTCCAAAGAAGAGCCAATGCTCCTTTGGGCACTTTGTTCCACCACTGAACAGGCTAAAGATACCCAATTCCTTAAGTCTTCCATCATTAGGCTTGGCTTCCAGACCTTTATAATAATCTAGGCCAATCATCTCTGGACATGTTTCAACATGTCAATATGCTCCTTGAACAGTGGTACCCAGAACTGAACACAGTATTCCAGACGTGGCCTGATCAAAGCAGAATAAGAATTCTATGCATCTGGACACTATACTCTTGTTGGCACAACCCAGAATTGCATTGGCTTTTTGGGTCATATTATCACACTATGGATTCATGTATAGCTTGTGTTCTACTAAAACCCTTAGATCCCTTTCACATATACAGTTATGCCAAGGATGTTGTTTATCATGTATTTGTGCATTTCATTTTCTGTCTCCTAATGATAAGCAATCCCAGAGCTGATCCTGTTTCTAGGCAGAGTGAGGCAACAATCTCAAGATTCAGATGTTGTGAAAGGACTAGTAACATTCCTTGGCTGTTCCTCCTGATCATCTCCTCCCTTACAGCTCCAGCATGTATCATGTGGCCTGATCTCCCTTAGTTATAGTAGAGGATGTGAGCACATCCCTTGCAAGTTTGAACTGACTGATGTACATAGCTCAAATCATCCGGGCGTCCCCTGGGCAACATCCTTGCAGACGGCCAATTCTCTCATACCAGGAGTGACTTGCAGTCACTCCTGACACGACCAAAAGCAGCCAGGGGCTGATCACTGATGATTCAGAAGGGATTGTGGGATTTCCTGGAATTCATAGTGATGAAGATCCAAGGTCAGTCATGAGAGCCAGAAAGGACATCATTAGATAAGGGGTCGAGCAAAGAACTAAGTGAAATGGAAAGCTCCCAAGAGAAAGTTCCTGGCATTATGAAGATTAGCAAACGTCTTAGTTTATATATCAGAGCAGAGAACCAGCTCCATAGGTCCGAGAGATTACATGAGAAAGAGATAGAGAAAATTCGTGGGAAATGGCATGATTTCATGAGTGCTTATTAACAACCAGTTGTTTACCTTAAAGTTAGTTCAGGCAGTGTTGGCTTTTGAATAAAAAGCTAGGCCTGAGTTCCATGATTCAAGTACCCTGGAAGTTTTCTATATTTTTGTTTTATGATTCCTGCTCAAGTTTTTCTAAGTATACCTTTTTTATATAGATTTATGCTGTACTTGTGATTTTTGGCAATTCCTGGACTGTGTTACCTTTGGATTTTTATAAGAAATTTGGATTTTTGTGTGGATCTCATCTATTGTTAAACCTTCTTGGATTATTCATATTTATTCTTTATTCCTGTTTTTTCATAAATTTTATGTACTTTTTTACAATAAACTGTTTGCTTATACTCTGGATGCTGTGGTCATAGGTGTGGTGGTCATAGGTGGCTCCAAGCCTGGGGTGCAACACTGACTAATCAACATAGAATAGGGGATCATTTTGTCCAGTTTGGGTAGCTCTTGGATCAGCCATGTGAAGCATTTCAAAAAGCAAGTGACTAGATCTTGTGCTGGGAGAAATATTGGATTTAAATAAAATAATCAGTAATAAATAAACCATGGAGGCCAGGACTATGTGTTTGGCTGTATACATCCAGTAGAAATGAAGCTGCCTTTTTATCACTGTGTTGGAGATAAAGAGATGTTTCTATTATAGTGTCCAGTGGCAGTTGCTTCACTTTTTCACTTGAATTTTAGAGGAGATCTCCAGTTTTCCCCTATGAGCTCTAATTTTTGAGATATAGAGCATATACCATATACCAGTCTTCATCTGCTTGCCCATAGGAAATCATGATTGGTATATCAAAGAAACTAGAGCTGATGCAGTCTATCCAATGCAATTTTCTGAATCAGTACCCCAGATAACACCAGGAATAGTCTAAAAACAAGACAAGTTGGTGAACAAGAAATCATTCGTGAGATAAAGTATAGCATTTTTAAGAGATCTCATAAAGCATGGAGTGAACCCCAGAATGAATTCATTGCCCTACTGACAAAAAAAGCACCACTACCATCGATGGCATTACCTTCATAGTACTTTGTTTTGATTGTGTTTTCACTTTCCACCACAAACATTTAAAATAGGGAGTAATGTGATAAATGCCATAGGTGCTTTCTGGACAGCCAGGGAAATACATCATCCATCTATCCCAGGTGAAAGCAAACTGGCCCTCCAGGTGTTTGGGACTTCAACTCCCACAATTCCTAACAGCCTCAGGCCCTTTTCTTTTTGCCTCTCAGCCAAGCAGCTGAGGGTCAAAAGGAAAGGGCCTGAGGCCATTAGAAATTGTGGGAGTTGAAGTCCCAAACACCTGGAAGGCCAAAGTTTGCCCATGCTTGATCTATCCTATGAATGTTAAAAACTAGGCTCTAGATGAGTGTTTCTCAATGCAGGGGTCAGGACTCTTGGGGAGGTCATGAGGGGGTGTCAGAGGGGTCGCTGAAAAGGTATTTTCTGTTGGCTTTGGGGGGTTTTGTGTGGGAAGTTTGGCCCAATCCGATCATTGGTGAGGTTCAGAATGCTCTTTAATTGTAGATGAACTATAAATCCCTCAACTACAGCTCCCAAATGTCAAGGTTTATTTTCCCCAAACTACACCAGTGTTCACATTTGGGCATATTGAGTATTTGTGCCAAGTTTGGTCCAGATCCATCATTGTTTGAGTCTACAGTGCTCTCTGGAGGTTGGTGAACTATAACTCCAAAACTCAAAGGCAATACACACCAAACCCAGTATTTTCTGTTGGTCATGGGAGTTCTATGTGCCAAGTTTGGTTCAATTCCATCATTAGTGGTTGTTCAGAATGCTCTTTGATTGTAGGGGTTAACTATACATCTCAGCAACAATAACATACAAATGACAAAATCAACCCCCCCCCCCCCCGCCTCCAACCCCACCAGTATTCAAATTTGTGCGTATCGGGTATTTGTGCCAAATTTGGTCCAGTGAACAAAAATATATCCTGCATATCAGATATTTACATTACGATTCATAACAGTAGCAAAATTATAATTATGAAATAGCAACAAAAATAATTTTATGTTTGGGAGTCACCACAACATGAGGTATTAAGGGTTTGCAGCATTACGAAGGTTGAGAAACACTGCTCTAGACAGTCAACACATCTATCAAAAATGGTCACCAACTACTTTCACCCCAATCAACTGCATTAAGTATATCCAACAGAACTCCACAGCACCATGTCTATTTAACAGCAATACATTTCTTCCTACACCTATAAATCACCAGTAACTAGGTTTATGGCAGTCACACCAGTCAAACGCAATAATTGATATGATTATCAGTCTAGAAGCCTTAACTACCTTGGAAAGAGCTGGTAAATTAAGTAAATTAGACATTGAAAGCTAAAGGTCATGCATGCTGTGAATTACAGATAGATTTCCTGAAGTGAGAAGAACTTGAGCAAATGCAACACAAGAATGAACTCTAGTGGTTGTATCAAAACATTGCATGCCGCTTCTGAGTGATGCAAAAACAAAATAAAATGTTTTCAAAAGTCTGCTCCAGATGTTCAAGGAGAAATCATGCCATCATTATCTGCAACAGAAATAGACACAAGATACCTAGGTGAAGGGAGAGAGAGACTCTGAAGTGTGAGTGCCTGCAAATAAGAGCAAATTAAAAAGATTTACACAATATTGGGTCGATGTAGGTTTGTCAGGCTATATGGCCTTGTTCTAGAAGCATTCTCTCCTGACATTTTGCCTGCATCTATGGCAGGCATCATCAGAGGTTGTGAGGCTATTGGAATGTTTCAATTGGCCACCTTGATTAGCATTTGACCACCAAACACAGCATTGCCCAAACACGAATCAAGGAACATAAAAGGCACTGCAGACTACTTCAGCCAAAGAAGTCAGCCATAGCAGAGCACCTGATGAACCAACCTGGACACAGCATATTATTTGAGAACACAGAAATGCTGGACCACTCTAACAACCACCATGTCAGGCTACACAGAGAAGCCATTGAAATCCACATGCATGTGGGCAATTTCAACAGAAAGAAACCATGAAAATTACCAGTATTAAAAAACTCTAAAATTATAACAGTAAATAAAGAACAAAAATCAAACACAGGGGAACTCCAGACAAGAAACAATCAGGAACAGCTAATCACCACTCAACACAGAATTCCCCCAGGCAGTAATAAAGCCACCCCTAAAAACTGTCAGGCCATCAAATGCTAATCTAGGTGGTCAGTTGAAACATTCACACCTAGCTCCAACAGACAAGAGTTCTTTCTCCCACCCTGGACTTTCCACAGATATATAAACTCAATTTTCCTAGTTTCCAACAGACCTCACAACCTCTGAGGATGCCTGCCATAGAAGCAGGTGAAACGTCAGGAGAGAATGCTTCTAGAACATGGCCAGATAGCCCGAAAAACCTACAACAATCTAGTGATTCCGACCATGAAAGCCTTTGACAATACATTAAGCAATATTGTTTCTCAGGACAGATTTGAAAGTGAGTATGCTCGGGAACATGTAGCCATTGTTCTTTTAAGGCACTGTTGAATCCTATTACTGGTATAAATCAGAAGTGTGAATCATGAGGGCCTTCGAGCAAGCTTGTCATCAAAAGAGAGAGGATTACAGTTTCTTATTTTTCAGATGAACGTCCCCCCCCCCCCCCCAAAAAAACCCGGTTTACTCATAAATGTTTCATGGCTAACCAAATCCCCGTGCTAAGTCTGATAAACAAACATCAGAGTTCCTCCAGAACTGCAAGCACTATCTCAACCAAATTCTGATAATTTATTTACTCTATCATTTCCTATTTTCTGTCAATTTACATTGCAATAGCAGCAATAGCTGACATAGTGGAAGCAACTAAGTTTTGACGTCGCAGATGTTTAGTCAACATTTTCAACGTGAAGATGATGCAATCCACCAAAACTGACATTAGAATACAACTCCGCAGGCTAAGAAAAACTTACATTTAAATACAATTTACGATGTTTCCAAGTATATAACGGCTATAATTAAGGTTTAAACTTTAATTTCTCCTAGACTCAAGTATTTTTGAATACTAGGTACCAGATCAAAGGCATTTTTATGTATTGGTGAAGGCTTTCGTGGCCAGAATCACTGGATTTCTGTGAGTTTTCTGAACTGTATGGCCATGTTCCAGAAGCATTCTCTCCTGACATTTCACCCACATTTATGGCAGGCATTCTCAGAGGTTGTGAGGTCTGTTGGAAACTAGGCAAATGAGGTTGATATATATGTGGAATGTCCAGGGTAGGCGAAAAAAAACTCTTGAAGCAAGTGTGAATGTTGCAATTGGCCACCTGCTAGCACTGAATAGCCTTGCAGCTTCAAAGCCTGACTGCTTCCTGCCTGGGGAAATCCTTTGTTGGTAGGTGTTAGCTGGCCCTGATTCTTTCCTGTCTGGAATTCCCATTTGTATGTAGTTTCTAAAAATGTAATAATATTTGTGAGTCATAGATCTTGATTTTTAGGTATTCCAATTTAAAGTAAGAATATGAGATCTTTCAAAATGCTGTATTTGATTCTAATCAACATTTTTGTGAAATTTGAACACAATTATAGATTTTATTCATTTTTAGGCTTTATATGCTTTGTGAACATAAGTGATATAACAGGTGGAGGATAAACCTTTCTTTAAAAAAACAACCCAGTATATATTTTTATTTATATATATTTTCCATAACTGAACTCATGGCAAGACACATAAAGTACTCAAATGGTCACTCAACCAAAAAAAGTAAACAGTTTAATATTTGTTTAAACTCAGCAAACCATCTGTATCTTGTACTATTGTCCATTTAGATGTTCTTCATGAAAGGAAAAGATGGGTGATCCGAAAGATTTCATTTCTTAAAGACATGGAACACACATTTGTTTGTGTTACATGGCATGTTATTGATTGCTTGATTTACAGGCCTAGCTTACCTGTCCAAACATATTCTATGAACCATCACGGAGATTAAGATCTTCTGGGAAGGCCCTGCTCTTGCTCCCACAAGTGTAGTTGGTGGGGCCGAGAGACAGGACCTTCTCATTGGTGGCCCCTCGTCTATTGAACTCCCTTCCCAGTGATATTCTATCAGCTCCTTCCCTCCTAGCCTTTAGAAAGAAAGTTAAAACATGTCTATGGGACCAAGCTTTCAGACAGCAAATGCAGTGTAATAAATGAATGTAGAATCTATGCAATGGCAACTGGAATAGCTCAGGACTATGATCCTGGATGGTGAGATTTTAATAATATGATTTTAATTTTTAAATGATTTAACATAATTGTTTATTTAATTGTTTTATGACATTGAATTATTGCCAATGTGTAAGGCCGCTCTGCGTCTCCTTCGGGGTTGAGAAGGGTAGGATACAAATGTGGTAAATCAATAATCAATAAATACTTTATTCTAAACTTCTTGTAACCTATATTGAGAAACAAAAGTATACATGTTGCAAATACATGAATGAATAAATGCTAAAGAATATGCAAGAGCAACAGAATATTTCTGCTTGTAAGAAACTAGATTTATGAATTCAGGGAGGGAAAAGCCCTTTCAGTGTTACATATTTTAAAACACTGAATATCCCCTGAAAAGGTAGCAATTCCAACTTTTGGTACAGGATGACTAATTTTAAAAGTGTGTGTGCCTCTAAATGCAAACCTTTTCCAGAAACTAGGGGAAGGGGGTGTAGTGGGGGCTCATGCTGGAATTAATTTATCAGAGCCAAGTCATTAAGCAAAGATATATCATCTTTATTGGGCTTTTCTTGGGTGACTTGCAAAGTCTCATTCATCTTAAGTTTATCAACTTGCTGGTTCCATTGTCAGATAGAATAATAACAGACATTATAGAGAACACAACCTGTCAAAGAGGAATATATTTGCTCATAAGTCAGATTGTATTAGCATACACATCCCTACTTTTACTAGGAATGGAGACAGGGCAAAGAAAGTGGCCCAAAGTCTCTTACTTGGACACAACACAGAAAAACAAAGTGTGCCACAATCCATATATTTCATTTGAAAATGTGGAGTGGTGTTACTGCAGAGATGGTCAAGATGATGATTATGATGATGACAACCACAGTAACTCGGCTACTGATTGCATTACATCTGTCAGTTTGGACCCATAGGCCCCTTAATTATTTCTACAGTTCAGCTTCAGTGTTCTAAGAATGCAAAATCATGGGCATTACTTGCACAGGATGCAATATAGGTCTACACAAAATGTTAAGTATCAAGGTTAAGGTAATGTTTTTAATCCTGTCTCTGCAGGGATATAAAGCTGAATGTTTACTAAAAAGATAACGTAGCACCACAGTCATAAGTTAGCAACCTATGGCCATAGCTAATATAAAGATACCTCTATCATCCGAGCTTCCACAAGTTTCTGCAGCACCCTGCAGGAAAATGAACCCCAAATATGAATTATCTCATTCTTACATAGAATGGAGTCAAAACCCTGTCCTCCAATAATTTCTTGAATGATCCATTTCTGCAACAAGAATAGTGATTCAGTGCTAACATGATTCAACTCATTTAGCTCCAACAATATTTAATACAAAAATGATTGGAACTCCAGTAAGAATTGAGTTCTGAGCCTGGATGGACTAATTTTCATTTCTTTCCCATTTGAGGACCTCACTCTTGGAATTCACAATTACAGTTATAAATGGGTAACCTAGAGTTAGGGATTCATAACAGACTCATATTCACAATCCCTCTGTATTCAATAGCATAGGGAATACATAGAAATTGTAAAACTTCCCCAATTCTGGCTTACTATAAATGGCTACTTTATGCAGTCTGTTCAGATTGCTTATTCTCTGGAAGGATAAAATAATACATACAGTCTTCCAAATAGCCTAAGGCACCAGATTCTGTCTAAAAAAATTTCAGCTAAGCAGGATCCATGTTAGTACTTGGATGAGACAATACTAATGAATACCAGGTCCTCTGGGTTATATTTCAGAAGGAAGAACTGGCAAAATCACCAAGAGTCTTCCTTGCTCAAGAAAATTGTATGAAATTCATGAGGTCACCTAAGTTGACAGGTAGATGTTTTCCACACTGCATTGTAGTATTAATATTAGGATGAGGTAATAGCATTCCTCACAGTAAAAGCTGCAAAACAGCATGCAAAGTTGGACCCATCTGGTGGTCTCCCAATAGAGCTAAGAGCAAACAACAAATGAAACCAAGAACCACACCTTTTAGTCCTTGCTTTAGTTCAGTTTCCCAACCTGTGGCCCTTGGACCATCAGTAGTCTGCAAGAACTAAACTAACTAAAAGCTGAAGCCAGCCTGGCTGAGTGAAAATGTGCTTTTTGGAATGGAAAATCCTCTCCTTGATATCTGTGCAGTTGTGGATAAGGACTTCCTTGACGAGTATGGGTTGAAACCAAATGACCAGATCTTGGCAGAGGAAAAGCACAAAGAGCTGAGGAAACTCAAGTCTTGCCTTTGGGACCAAGCATTTGGGCAGCTGGCTGAGCAACAACTGTAATAAAACGGTTCCGGCCCAAGCTACCTATCTGACTGCATCTCTGCCTATGAACCCACCAGGAGATTGAGATCTTCCGGGGAGACCCTGCTCTCGATCCCGCCTGCTTCTCAAGCTCGGCTGGCGGGGACGAGAGATAGGGCCTTTTCTGTGGTGGCCCCCCGGCTTTGGAACACCCTCCCCATAGAGGTACGATCAGCCCCTTCGCTGATGGTGTTTCGGAAAAGATTGAAGACATGGATGTTTAAACAAGCATTCGGTTAATCCGTTGTAACGAATTGTGATGACTAAGGATTGGTTATACACGGACGATGAATTTTGGATTACGATTCCAGTTATGAGATGCATAGGATTGTTATTGGTGGCCCAATAATTTGTACTGTATATGTGTTTTATGCTTTTAACTGAATATTGTTTTTTAAATGTTGTAAACCGCAATGAGTCGCCGATTTAGGCTGAGATATTAGCGGTATACAAGTGCATTAATAAATAAATAAATAAATAAATAAATAATTCAAGAGAATTGTCAATTAAGACAGCTCTGGACTATTATTTGGATTTGTGGACTCAGACTTGGTTGTGTTAATATTTTAAGGGCCAATATTTTAATGTATTTTTATCACTTTTTAAATGTATATTTATTGCTATTAACTTGTTTATGTGAATTGTTGTGTTCAACTGTTTCTTTGTCAGCATCTAATAACTGCTAATTGTAAGCCGTCCTGAATCCCCCTTCGGGGGTTGAGAAGGACGAGATACAAATGCTCTAAATAATAATAATAATAATAATAATAATAATAATAATAATAACAACAATAAGGTCCACGGCCTCACCGTTACTACATTGTTGCAACAAGTGATTGGTCTCAAGAAACCCTCTTATAGTGCTGAGGTTTATTAAATATGATTTTCTGTGGGCAAGCAGATGGCGACTACTGGATGGCATATATTTTGTATCAGAAACTAGAGCTGATGTGGTCTGTCCAATGCAATTTTCTGAATCAGCACCCCAAATAACCAAACTGAATCTAAAGTTGAGCAAAAGCTGATTCGTAATCCTTTTGGTACCACTGTTGGAAAGTGGTCCCTGGTCAAGAGGTCCCTGGTTAAGTGGTCCATGATCAGGTGGTCCTTGATAAAAAAAAATTAGAACCACTGCTTTAGTCTATCTAACTTTGGAGAGCAGCACTGACTTCTCTTCTTTCTTTTGTGAGCAATCTCCCTGCTTTTCATTTCAGAATTGCCTGATCTAATGAGCTCTTCCAGCAATCATTGTTGGTGCTGCTATAGAATGATTTCCCCCAAAAGATCTTTTTGGGGAGTCATGGCATTGCGAACTGACATGGAATTTTACAAAGTTGAATTGTGCTGTTGCAGAACATTAATCTTCTCCGAAAGGGAATGGAGATGCAGCTACACTGTAAGGAACACTATACATGGCCAATGTACAGGTCACAGTGCATAAAATATTCCAATAAACACATCTCATCGAAGTACAGGAGCATTTACACAGTGCCCTGTTGAGTATGATTGCAATTGGCTAATATGGTTGCATATTGTATTAGTGGCATCCCTTTGTTATTGTAAAGTTACGCATTGTGGTCTTTGATGCATCATTTCAGCTGCATTCACTTAGCCTACCATATACCTATTTTCTTGCAGATTCCCACAAATGTCCATGGATATGTGTTTCTTTGTCAGGCAGCTATTTCATTGTCACTTCCTTTGTCCTCTTCCAAGCATAAGAAGGCATGTTTTGGTGAGGACACATTCCTGATATTTTAAAAATCAGATATGGTTGCTTGCCTGCATTATCTGCACAGGAAGGCTTTGTTTAAACACTGTGTTCCTTAAATATCTGCTATCATCATAATCATCGCTAGCATGTCATTGAAGGTTGTTGTCCTAGTACTGAAGCAAATGAATAAATAACAAAGGTGGTATATGGGCTTATCTGGAGATCGGTGCATGACTTTTTTCGACAGCCACTCAGAAGCACAACTGCTGTCAGTTTGTTTGAGTCTGTTATCTTTGACATTCATTCAAATAACAGCACTAAAGAGACTGGTTGTTCTGTTACCTACTGACAAAGACTTGCAGAAAGACTGAAATCCTATGTTAGTATGGAAAAGTTGTACAGACTATCCAGAGCTCACAGAAGTTACTTTTTGGGCCACAACCCCCTGAGTTGGATGGGTGATACTGCGGCTTGTAGTCCTAAAAAGTGAACCTCCTTCGTCTGAGCTTTGGATACTCCAGTTATTTCCAGAACCTATTCTCTCACTTTCCTAAATTGTTCACTAAAGACTAAATTTTATGTCCTAATTCAGAAAGGGATATGAGAACAAACGGAAGAGCCAGTATTTCAGTACTAAGGATTTTTGAAGGACACATTTCTATGTATAATGTACAAACAATGGTAGCATCTTTATTAGCTAAGGTTGTCAACTAACTGGAAGGAAGGGGAAATAACAACCAGGTCTGTTCCTGGAACTCTGCTTGCAGCTGTATCTTAACAGAAGGAATTCCCAAACTTTTCAACCTAGGGCCGATTCGTGGTCCCTCAGACCATTGAAGGCCCAGACTATAGCTTGAAAAAAACCATGAACGTATTCTGATGCACAATGCTCATATCCTATTTTTATAGTACTAAAAATTGAAAGAACAATACAATATTTAAAATGAAGAACAATTTTAACCCACCTAAACTTATCAGGATTTCAATGGGAAGTGTAAGCAGGCATTAGACTGATGAGAGATTCAAGTTCATTAGGATGGTTGTTGTGTGGCTTCAAGTCATTTCATACTTAGGGCAACCCTAAGTCTAAAGTTTAGGGTGGGGACAGGTAAAGGACATTGGAAGGCTGCATCTGGCCTGCAGACCTTAGTTTGGGGACCCTGGCTTTACAGACTACAACATAAGGTTTTACATCAGGGGTCCTCAAACTAAGGCCCATGGGCCGGGTGCCGCCCTCCAAGGTAATTTATCTGGTCCCTGCCCTAAACTTTAGACTTAGGTTTGCCCTAAGTCTGAAGTAACTTGAAGGCACACAACAACAATCCTAATTAACTTGACTATTTCATCATCCAAAAGTATGCCCACACTTCCCATTGAAAGATGGGTAAGTTTATGTTGGTGAAAATTGTTCTTCATTTTATATATTGTTTTGTCTTTCATTGTTTTGTTTTTTTGCATTATAGATAAGATATGTGTAGTGTGTATAGGAATCAGTTCATTTTTTTCTAAATTATAATTCTGCCCCCCAACAGTCTGAGGAACTGTGAACCGGCCCCTCAATTTAAAAGTTTGAAAACCCCTGTTTTATATAATATGGAGCCACATTTTATTATCTATAAATATCACCATATTCAAAGCAGAGGAGTAGGCGATGATTTAAACATTGACTATCCTATTTATTATTGAATATCAAGGAGAAATTTTAGTATAGCTTTCTGTTGAGTTTTTATAATCCAAATCTAGGAAATGTGTTGACCTAGTGGACTTTTGACTAGAGGGAATGATATTAGAGGCAAAGATGAAGTACTTTGGCCACATAATGAGAAGACAGGAAAGCTTGGAGAAGGCAATGATGCTGGGGAAAATGGAAGGAAAAAGGAAGAGGGGCTGACCAAGGGCAAGGTGGATGGATGGTATCCCTAAAGTGACTGGCTTGACCTTGAAGGAGCTGGGGTGGTGACGGCCTGGAGGGAGCTCTGGCCTGGGCTGGTCCATGAAGTCACAAAGAGTCGGAAGTGACTGAACAAATAAATAACAACAAAGTGGA
Source organism: Anolis sagrei (assembly GCF_037176765.1). Taxonomy (NCBI): domain Eukaryota; kingdom Metazoa; phylum Chordata; class Lepidosauria; order Squamata; family Anolidae; genus Anolis; species Anolis sagrei. Next base: position 36,215,623 of record NC_090022.1, on the reverse strand, counting down.
TGGAATAACAATTATTCTCCTAATAATGAGGATGTACACTAACAAAAAGGAATGGTTCCATAGAGAAAACCACTGGGTTTTTTTATACCTCATTCATCTGTACTATACAGTAAGGATCTGAAATGGTTTAATTATCATCTCCTTCAACCTGGGACTCCACCACAACAGAGGAATGGGTGGTAAGAATTTACCACCAGTCTCCTAACCTTTCCCAGCAGCAGTTCTGGGCACCATGATTCAAGAAGGATATTAACAAGCTGGAATGTTTTTAACTTTGTAAATGTTTTTTTAAATAACTTTTAAAAATAACTTTATATTTTGGAAAGGTTTTGTAGTTTTATTATACCATATACTGCATTTAAATATATTATTGGCAGCCTTGAGTTTCATTGTTGCTCAATAAAGGGAGGGGTGCTATAAATGACTGGAATGAATAAATGAATAGGTATTTATTTGAAAACCCAGCAAAATCGTCCTCTCTCTTAAGATTCTTCAGAATATCCCCTGAGGGGTGAACATGGAAAATGTTACTTTAGAATGCATCTGAGAGACCTTTGGTGTCTTCTGGATTTTGTGGTCAAGGGATTTTGCATTTCAAGGAAAGATGTTTCAAAGAATTTTTCCCTGAGAGTGTCTCAGCAAAAGAAATCCCAAACGTGTCCTTTTTATAAAAGTTATGGGTGCTTGCGTTCAGGTGCTTCTGTCAGAAAGCGCAATACCTGTTTGTTACAGTAAAGTAGATAAAAACAAAGGTCAAAATAAACTTGGGGACATTACTGTGATTTGGAGCTCCAAGGGAATATCTATCTCCTCATGCTCAGCATTCCCTTGAGAATATTCACGGTTTCTTGTTTTTCTCTCTCATGGATTTGACATAGACTCAGGACCTATCTACTTGTTATACATTCTCAACTGTCTACTCTTTCTCCTTTTCCACCACCATCACCCTAATTAGAAGGGGCCAAAGTAATGAGCATCATCATTAACATAAAAAGAAATGGGCAAGTGTTTGATGCAATTGCTTCTGAGATTCCCCTCTTATGGAGTGGAAACAAACCAGTCACTGGTTTTTCTAGGGAGTTGGTGGTGATGAAACTAGAGAGACAGAGTCTACAGCAATATTGGTGGAAGACTCCAAGCAAACCTGATTGACCACAAAAGCCTACACCATTGCATCTGTAAGTAGTTGCCCTGTGGAGCTGCTTTGACTGGTTAGAAGACTATTGCACACTGGTTCTCAAGTCGAAATGCTGAACGCTTGACAGGCTCCTGTGAAGAGTTTGCACAGAACTTTGAAGGTAGTGTCATTCAGACAGGTAGTGTCATTCAGATTCTGACTTGGATGCTGTAGTTCAGTGTTTCTCAACCTTCATCATACTGGGACCCCTTAATACAGTTCCTTATGTTGTGGTGACCTCCAATTTTGCTACTGTTATGAATCCTAATGTAAATGTCTGATATGCAGGATGTATTTTTATTCATTGGACGAAATTTGACACAAATACTTAATACGCCCAAATTTGAATACTGGTGGGGGGGGGGGTTGATTTTGTCATTTGGGAGTTGTAGTTGTTGGGATTTATAGCCCACCTACAATCAAAGAGCATTCTGAACTCCACCAATGACGAAACTAAACCAAACTTGGCATACAGAACTCCCATGACCAGCAGAAAGTCCTAGAAGGGTTTGGTGGGCATTGACCTTGAGTTTTGGAGTTGTAGTTCACCTACATCCTGAGAGCACTGTGGACTCAATGATGGATCTGGACCAAACTTGGCACGAATACATGGTATGCCCAAATGTGAACACTAGTGGAGTTTGAAGAAAATAGACCTTGACATTTGGGAGTTGTAGTTGCTGGGATTTATAGTTCACCTACAACCAAAGAGCATTCCGAACCTCACCAACAAAAGAATTGGGCCAAACATCCCACACAGAACCCCCATGCCTTGAAGCGACTCACTGATGCAAGTCTCCCTCCAGCCTCACACGCTCTCCCTCACCCATGCGCTGAGCACACCTGCTCTCCCCTCCCCACTTAAGAGTCTCAGGAACATCCCTCTCTTTAGTTGAGACACTGGCCAATCACAAAGGAGGAGGGCTTTTGGTGGTAGGATTCACCTTCTATTTCCAAAAAGGAAGACAGACAGGCTGAAAGATCTTCAGCCTTCTCTGTCAAAGGGGTTCCTAAGACCATCAGAAATATGTGTTTTCTGAGGGTCTTCAGTGAGCCCTCTGAAACCCCCTCGTGACTCTCCCAGGGGTCACAAATCCTAGGTTGAGAAACACTGCTGTAATTGATAAAATTCCAATTTGGGCAGGATGAGTGTGTGGGCAGGATGAGTGTGTGGGCAGGATCCCTCGAAAGCTGAGAGCTACTATATGTACCTTTCTCTTCCTAGCCTGCCATACCAGCCAGAGCAGTACTGGCTAAGTGGGTAGTGAATGGCTGCTTACAACTTGCTTAATGGTTGTAAAGCCATCCCTGAACCCCTTTATAATGGATAATTTTCAGCCTATGTCCAACCTTACCTTTCTGTGTGTGGTAGCAGCCAAACCCCAGTGTTTCTGCATAAAAATGAACTGAGATCTATTTCACTCTGGTTTCAGCCTTGGTCATGGGACAGATAGCTTTGATTGCCTTGGTGGATAAACTACACAGGAAATGGACAGATTGCCCGTTTGTTCTGCTGGTCTTCTCAGTGGCTTTCAATACCGTCATCTAGAACATCTTTCTGAGCTGTCTTGTTGAGATGGGACTTTTATAGTAGCCCAGTTCTTTCCAGAAGAGATGAACCCAGAAAGTGGTGCTGAAGGTCTCCTCTTTGATCTCCTGGTCATTACCTGAGGTGTCCCTCTGGACTTTGTCCCCTGTACTATTGAACATACTGTATACATGAAATTGTTGGGTGAGGTCATCTAGAGATTTGGTATTTGGAGCTATCTATGTGATTGTGTAGACAACATACAGCTCTATTATTCCTTTCCACTCCAAGTCTAGGAATCATAGTCCTAAATCAGTTGTGGACTGGATGAGGGCATAGAAACTGAAATGTAATCCAGACAAGACATAGAAGGGCTCAGTTCAGTTGGAAGACAGATCAGGGGTTACACCCCCTGTAGACACAGTAACATCCTGTTTGGATTACTTTCACACATTTTACTTGGGGCTGCCTTTGAAGAGTGTTTAGAAATGCCAAAGAGCAACAGCCAGATTTTTAATTGGGACTGGTTACAGGAAGCATGTAAATCTTCTACTGCAAAAGCTCCACTGGTTACTTGTTTTTGGACACAGTATCAAAGTGCTGGTTATGACCTATAAAGCCCTGTTGTTGTTCATTCGTTCAGTCGTCTCCGACTCTTCGTGACCTCATGGACCAGCCCACGCCAGAGCTCCCTGTCGGCCGTTACCACCCCCAGCTCCCTCAAGGTCAGTCCAGTCACTTCAAGGATGCCATCCATCCATCTTGCCCTTGGTCGGCCCCTCTTCCTTTTGCCTTCCACTTTCCCCAGCATAACTGTCTTCTCTACGTTTTCCTGTCTCCTCATGATGTGGCCAAAGTACTTCAACTTTGTCTCCAGTATCTTTCCCTCCAGTGAGCAGTCGGGCTTTATTTCCTGGAGGATGGACTGGTTGGATCTTCTCGCAGTCCAAGGCACTCTCAGAACTTTCCTCCAACACCACAGCTCAAAAGCATCAATCTTCCTTCGCTCAGCCTTCCCTAAGGTCCAGCTCTCACATCCGTAGGTTACTACAGGGAATACCATGGCTTTGACTAGGCGGATCTTTGTTGCCAGTCTGATGTCTCTACTCTTTATTATTTTATCGAGACTGGACATTGCTCTCCTCCCAAGAAGTAAGCGTCTTCTGATTTCCTGGCTACAGTCTGCATCTGCAGTAATCTTTGCACCTAGAAATACAAAGTCTGTCACGGCCTCCACGGTTTCTCCCTCTATTTTCCAGTTGTCAATCATTCTTGTTGCCATGATCTTGGTTTTTTTGACGTTTAGCTGCAACCCGGCTTTTGCGCTTTCTTCTTTCACCTTGATTAGAAGGCTCCTCAGCTCCTCCTCGCTTTCGGCCATCAGAGTGGTGTCATCTGCATATCTGAGGTTGTTAATGTTTCTTCCAGCAATTTTCACCCCAGCTTTGCATTCATCCAGCCCCGCACATCGCATGATGTGTTCTGCATACAAGTTAAAAAGGTTGGGTGAGAGGATGCAGCCTTGCCGTACGCCTTTCCCAATCTTTCCCAATAAAGCCCTACACTTTGCTAAATCATTTTAGGGATACTTTAACAATTGTTTTAATTCCATTTCAATATTTATATTCTGTGGGCTTTTAATTGTACAATGTTACAGCTGTGAGCTGCTTTGGGTCTCAGTCTTAAAAAAAATCCTGAAGCACAAATAAACATCATTATCATTATTTCCTTCAAAGAAAGTTTTGCAGGAAGGTTTTTTTAGTTGACAATTTGAAGTAGGACCTTTTACACAATGAAAATGTTCCAAATTCATCCTCTGAAAACTGTGATGTAGATAATGATGATAATGAGGACAATTTCTCTCAACTTTCTATAGAGTTCATTTCTTCTGCAACACATTTTAGAATTTGTAGGAGATAAACAGAGGCCAAAATACATACTTCTCTGGTCTTCAACCAAGTGATGTGATAACATGAAACCAATTTCTCTTTCTTACAGCAAAAAGATTTAGCAAACTTGCAACTGCAAAAAAGTTGGTTGCACTAGACATTTCCTAAAAGTAATTTTCATGGCATCAATAAAGTAATACCTCAATTTAGATTCCATGTTCACAGTCTTAGCTACACAGAAGTCATATAGAGGACCAGCATTCTAAAAAGCAAAGAGGAGTGGGGTTTTTTGTGTATCAGGAGAGACTATAAGTTGCTTCTGGTGTGAGAGAATTGGCCATTTGCAAGGACGTTGCCCAGGGGATGCCTGGATGTTTGATGTTTTAAGAGGCTTCTCTCATGTCCCTGTATGGGGAGCTGGAGCTGACAGAAAGAGCTCAACCTGCTCTCCCCTGATTTGAACTGGGGCTTAACCCATTGTGCCACTGGGGGCTCCTAGAGGAGCAGATGGGAAAGGTAGATACAGCAGAGGACAGGTAGGAATGTATGTTTTAGAGGGAAATCCGGTGTTAAACTCCATCAGCAGTTTGGTTCAGTCATAAAATAACGGAGCAAGTTCTGGTTAGATTACAACTATAACTTGTGTAAAACATGCTAGATCCGATTATATAGAGGCAAACTGGGACAAATAATTATTTTATTTAAATAAAAGTTTTTTAAAAAACATCAGAACTTCATAACTGTGAGAGCTGTTCAGCAGTGGAACTCTCTGCCCTGGAGTGTGGTGGAAGCTCCTTCTTTGGAGACTTTTAAACAGAGGCTGGATGCCCATCGGTCAGGGGTGCTTTTAAGGCAATTTTTCTGCTTCTTGGCTGGGAGTTGAACTGGATGGCCCACGTGGTCTCTTCCAACTCTATGATTCTATGATTCTGTGATCAAGCTATGAATTGCCCATAGGTCTGTTCCTATCTTTGCACTGGAAGTCACTGTTTTTATATAACATAACAACAACAACAACAACAAAAAGATAACCCGTCTTTAATTGTTAGAAAATACATGATAGAAAGTCAACAAAAGATGCGTGTGGTAAGTATAACCCAGCAAATAGTATTGTGTAAGACCAAACAAAACTTGTATAAGAACTATGTCCAAGTTTTGTAGCATTCAGGTCCGACAGGTTTACATCTATTTTCCCCCCTGAAAACAAAGATTACATTTCCAAATGTGTATTTATGAACAATATATGTCAATGGTGACATTTTACCTCTTCAGATTCTTTTTGAATTAAGTCACATCTTATTCAGCATACTAGATTAACACCAGTACAGGGTAGTCACTCAAGCAGCCATTGCATGTAGTGAACATTAGAAGAGAAATGAAAGAATGAGTAGTCCCTTATACCAAGTTATACCGCTGATCCATCTAGCAGAGCATTGTCTGTATGGGTTAGCAGTAACTAAATCTTAAAAAGTGCTCTGTGGCTGTCAGAGAAAGACCCTTCACAAGCATTTTCCTGAGATCATTCATACTGAACATGCTGGGGACTGAACCTGGACCTTTTGCTTATCCTGTATATACACAGCTATTATTTGAGACACCACCTCTCTCCAACAAATCTTGTGGAGGCGAAACTCTGTCTCTTCAAAGCCAAACTGTGATTATAAAACTCTGTAGTGGTTGAGGGTACAAGTTGTTCTTGTGCAACTTCAAGTCATTTCCAACTTACGGCAACCCAAAGGCAAACATATCATGGGGGTGTCTTCACAGAATTGGTTCAGATAGGGGTTGCTTTGGCCCTCCTCTGAGACTTTTTGACGTGCCCAAAGTCACCCAATGAGTTTCTATGGCTAAGTGGAGCTTCAAACCCTGGCCTCCAGAGTCATGATCCAATGCTCAGACCACTACACCATGCTGTCTCTTCTTGAGATACAAGTGCTACACTTTTTGGGCACATACTCACGTAGAAGTGGACTTGTTTTCTTCTAAGGCATAGAAAATACAGTTTTAAAAGGCCCAATAGAAATGTCAAACTATATATTTTTAACCATTTTAAGAAATATGCAAGAGCCACTTTCCCACTCAGAAGATCTTGTCTAGAAAGAATTAGGCTTCATTTGTTATCTGTGCCCCGTTCTTGAGTCCTTCCTCCTCACTTTTCAGAGGGATCGTTTCATGGCCATCCTGCATTTTTTCCACCTTTGTGGTATCTTCTTCCTTAGGAAATGTGGGAGTCCTTACAGCTTCATCATCCGTCTCTGTTGCCTCATGTTTTCTCCTTGCTTTTTCTTCTTTTGCAAGCATTCGGTAGTTGTAATAATTCATGATACAGAGGAATATTCCAGCCAAGACCATAACTGCCCCACATTTAATGAACATATATTTGTAATCTCCAAACGTGTCAATAAGAGTTCCTGTGAATTCAGAAGGAGAAAACATAATTTAATCATAGGGCTGGCACTTGGTAATAGAAATCTCAATAGATTAATCATGAGTTTTCATTAACTCCCTTCAAAACAGCCCTAATCAATTGATTTGCATTTAAAGTAACAATAATGGCCAACAGACAACTAATCTAATTATATAATTCAAAGACATATCCATGTCAATCTGGAGTATCAGTATGCAAAGGGATCTATTTCCACCTTAGAGATCAAAGGAAGGAACAAAATCAGCTGTATAACCCTTCATAGACCAACGATACATCTAGAATCAATGCAGTCTGACACCACTTTAACTATGATGGCTCAATGCTATGGAATCAGGAGAGTTGTAGTTTGGTGAGGCACCAGCAGTATTTGGCAGACAAGACTAATGGCCTTGTAAAAATACACCTCTTGTGATTCCACAGCATTAAGCTATAGCAGTTAAAGTGGTGCCAAACTGCAATTTATTCTACAATGTAGAGGCACTATATGCCACCAACTTCTTTCAGTTATTCTCTATGGTGATAGAAGATCACTTTGCATACTTAATTATATAACTTCACAGCAATTAATACTAAGACTTGAACCATACACTGTGAGATTTTCATTGCCCAGTCAGTCTTTGAACCCAGGTCACAAATGCCTCTACATCTTTTGCACAAATCTCTCCAAGACGGACAAACCTTTATGGTAAAAGGGTTGTAAACCCCAGGCTAAGTTTTGGTATTCACTGTTAGTGGTAATTTTTCCATTTCCTAATTTAAATTGCTGGCAGACTTTTTGTAACTATTTCCTTGTTTTATTTATTTATTTATTATCCTGCTTTTCTCTCAATATGAGATCCAAGGCAGTGTAACACAGTGCCTTTAATGCCCACCACAATGACAATTTATCAGAAATGTGTGTGGGGGAGGGGGGGCTTTTTTGTGTCAGGAGTGACTTGAGAAACTGCAAGTCGTTACTGGTGTGAAAGAATTGGCTGTCTGCAAGGATGTTGCCCAGGGGACCCCTGGATGTGTTACCATCCTTGTGGGAGGCATCTCTCATGTCTTCACATGGGAAGCTGGAGTTGACAGATGGGAGCTCACCCCGCCTTTCAAACCGCCAACCTTTTGGTCAGCAGTCCTACCGACACAAGGGTTTAACCCATTGCATCACCGGTGATAGATTATTCTTGTCACGTGCACTAGGATTTTTGCAACAAGCAGGATATATTCTCCAACCAGAAGAACATTTCATTTCATATAATCTGTCTGAAATGTATCACTCTTAGGGGCAGCCTCACCTCCAGACATGAACTTCATTAATACAGCACTATTAATGAAGCATCAACCACTATTAATGAAGCACCAACCAGAGGCTAATTGCGACCGTTCTCACTTTCTACTAATCAGGATGACCTGGAGGTCAGCTGAATACATTTTACTGAGCATTTTAATTAGGAGACTATTGGAAAATTCAACAGTAGAAGAGTCTTGCCACGGCTCCCTTTGAGAATAAGAGAAAATCATAAAACACACCAAGAAAAATTTACTTAGTTCATTAAGGCAAAACCCGATAGTAGGCTATTAAATGCCAAAGAACCAATCAATTCCCTGCTTATTAAAATGGAGGGGGAAATACTGCAGAACTCATATTGCAAACTACTACACAGCAGTTTCCGGCTTTAGCAATTAGCTTAATCTGCTTCATAAAACTGCATATAACTCGTAACATGGCTGGTTATTCTGAATGAAATGAAGCTTCTTCACAAAAGGAGGATAATCTGCCAGTATTCCTCCTCCACAAAGCACAAAAAAGAGTTGAAAGAACAAGACATAATAATAATAATAATAATAATAATAATAATAATAATAATAATAGCCTGTTTTGAGGTGTCTTTTGCAAATCAATAGGTAAAGTTCTTATCTGACAACTTTCTTTGATTTGGCAGAAGTCACAACGTTAGACATTGAACAGCTGCATTTTAATCTTTATTTTCTCTGGTCATTTGATCCAAATCTGGCCATTTGATGAGATGACTGATTGGAAAATACAATGAAGATCAGTAAAAAAAATAAGGCTATAGAAAAACTCTTCTAATTCTGCAAAAATAACTGAAAATCAACCAAAGAAAAAGTCACTGCCATTGTGCCAATGTGGCTTACCCTGATGCCAATGCACACGGCTGCCCTATTTTAATGGTAACGTCAAGGCAGATGTATCAAATAAGGTGATTAGGTACACTGCCTGGGCATCTGAAAGAGTATACCTAACTGCCCTCACATTAATCGGGGGGGGGGGGGAATCCAACAGTTCTCTACAAGGACAAAAAATGATTGAAGTCCCAAAGGTAAGATTGCTCCCCATCTGGTGATCCTCTTATGCTTATCAATATGCCACAATTAAAAGGCCAGTGAATGCAGCATGATTTCATTCTAGAAATGTGATGCAAAAGCAGAAGCCAAGCAATATTTCTACCAAACCAAAGCATCATTGAAGAATACAGGCAGGACCCAGGTTACAAACATCCAACTTACAAATGACCCATAGTTAAGAACAAGGGTGAGACAACAGGAAGTGGGAGAAATCTACCTCTCAGAAGGGAAATTCATTCCTGAAAGAGTTATGGGGAAAAGATTTCCCCACTGAAACTTTAGCACCAACTCTTAGTTCCACAACAAGCCAAATTTTTCAAAATCCAGTTATCACATGGACAGAAAGTGGGGTGAAATCTTCCAAACAGAGGCACAGACAGCAAAACAAACACCACAGGGGTATTAACCCTTCCCTATACTATCCAAAGCTTATAGATAAATAGATAGAGTTAGAGTTACAATTTAAAATGTACCTGTTCTGACTTACATACAAATTCAACTTAAGAACAAACCTACAAAAACCAATCTTGCTTGTAACTTGGGAACTGTCTGTACTTGATTTATGAGGTTCTCCAGGAAGGACCTCCTGACTAGCAATAAAAGGCTGCTTTTCAACAACAACAAAACTGAGCAACTAAAAAGCATCAATTTCCACAGTAGTAAAAAAAAAATGAAACCTACAGTAGCAATTCAGATTTGAATGTATAACAGGTTAAAGTGCTTTTATTTGAAAAGCTCAATGAACATTACATCTGATTCTCTCTGCTCAGATATTCTGTCATACTGCCATGACTCCTGTGGAGTGGCTTGTAGAGAGTATATTTATTTTGCTATCAGAGAAGGTTTGTTGTTATTATTGTTTGAAGATAATGAGCATTTGATCAAACAGGAATTATGCAATAAAACATGTGCAGGTTCCAGTATTTTCAACAGCTTCTGCCACCAAACACAAAAGATCTCACATTGGATTAAAGCTGTTGTATAGTTTCTCACGTAACTGGTGAAAAAAACCTTCCCAAACATTTTAAAAGATGGAAATGACTGGGAAAGGGGATAGCCATCTTAGTTTGTGGCACAAGAACAATGAAGCATCTTGTGGCCCATTGAAGACTACAGGCATACGTCAGTTCACAAAGCCTCTGATACATATGATTCTTTTGCAAATCCTTTTACACAGACTTTTAGTGTTGGGTTGCAGTGGTGTGTCCTGATTCCAAACGGGGTCCCTTGACCACAGTGTTGGGGTCGCAAAGAATTTTGCAACAGTAAAAGGTTTCTGAATGCCACCTAGATATTTACTCATATCTGTTAGCAGCAAGGTGCAGCATTTACACTAGTCTCTGCTCAAGATGCTTCAGCTGTAATTCATAAAAAGGGAAATCTGCCCTTTGTTATTAGTAAATGTTTGATTTTTATACCTGTTATATGCCTTTATAGCCAAGATCATGTAAAAATTTATTGGGCAGAAAGGGGTCTTGAGTGGAAAAGGTTTAAGGAGTCCTGATCTAGACTAAACAATACAGTAAAGCCTGAACTGGGAGTGAGCAATCCCCGTGTAACCATGTGCTGTTTACAACAGGCAATGCAAACAGCAGCTGTCTCCAGTATTCTTTACTCAACATGCATGGAGAGTAGAACAAAGAAAAAAGGGAAGAGGCAATAAGCTTGCCTCACTATCTAGCCCAGCATGTTGAAAGGGGCACTGGGGGGAGAGAATAAATCTATAAGTTTTGCCACCAAAATGGAAATCATAAGAAAAGTGAAGGCTGGTTAAAAAATCCTTGAAATACAAGCATTCTGAATACAGGGTACTCAACTTGTACTGTGTTTTCATCTTGCCAGCTCTGCTCTTGCTGAGAATATCTCAACTCAATTCAAGCTCAACAAAAGGGGAATTGAAGAGTAAAAAGCAGAAGAAAGGAGGAACCCAAACTGAGGATGGAAGATTTTTTTATATGCATTTCCACTAAGAATTCCAGATCTACCTCCAACCATGCTTACCTCCAATGGGTGGTCCAAGTAATATAGTGCAGCATTCCACAATAGTGACCAGTCCTACCGCACTTGTGAAGCGGCTGGCACCCACAAGGTCCATGAGCGTTTCAAAAAGCATGGCGCAAACCATGCCAAATGCTAGTCCAAAAAAGACAGAATACACCACTAGGCCCGAATATCCTGTTGCCAGAGGGCAAAGGAGGTGACAGGCTCCATTAAAAGCAATGGAGAAGCCGAAAAAATACTGAATCTTTGGCCTGACCCATTTGCTGTTTGCAATGATTCCAGTAGTTGGTCTGGCTATCATGTCAACTATGGCAAGGATTGAAAGCAGGAATGCGGCTGAATATTCATCAATCCCGAGGTGCTTCGCATATGGAGCCAAAAAGACAATAGGGGCGAAAAAGCCTAGAAACATGAGCACATTCCCTATCAAATAGATCAGAAAGCCTCTGTGCTTGAAAAGAGAGAAATCTAGGAATCTGTTAACTTTCTCACAGCAGTCTTTGTCCTCCTTCTCTTCTTCACCAGGATCAGCCACTTCAACAAGGCCTAAATCAAACTGCTCCTTTTGAAGGGTCTCTGTAGCTTGTTTGTTTGCTGGTTCTTTGGGGGAACCAGCTGGAGGTCCAATGGGTCTGAAGAGTGCTCCAGCCACGCAGCAGTGGAGGAGGAGCGCCCCGAGAATGAAAAAGCTGCCCCTCCATCCAAACATGTCAAAAAGGAGCTGGTTCAAGGGGGCCAGTGTGCAGAGCATGACAGGGCTCCCTGCCATGGCCAGACCATTGGCGATTGGGCGTCTTTTCAGGAAATACTTCCCAATGATGATCACCGATGGTTGAAGGTTGAAGGCAAGGCCAAGTCCTGCAAAGGAGAGAGTGAGAATGAGTGCCAGAGCCTTTCATCCTGCATTTGCCCTGCCTGAAATGTAGCCTTTTAGCTGAGAACCAGGTACTGTTTTCTCATATCTGTAATCCCTTCATATTTTCCTGTTGCAGAAAAAAACCTGCTAAGGAAGAAAAGACCAAAGAACAACAGATTGGTTCAAAATTGGGAAAGGAGTATGGCAGGGCTGTATATTCTCACCCTACCAATTCAACTTGTATTCAGACCACATCATGTGATGTGCGGGACTTGACGAATCCAAGTAGGGAGTTAAAATTGCTGGAAGAACATTAACCATCTTTGATATGCAGATGATACCACTTTGATGGCTGAAAGCATGAAGGAGCTGGGGAACTTTATAACCAAGGTGAAAGAGAAAGTGCAAAAGCTGGGATGAAGTTTAACATAAAAAACCAAGATTATGACAACCAGACTGATTGATAACTGGCAAATAGAGGGAGAAATCAGAAGACGTTTACTTCTTGGGAGGAGAGCAATGACCAATCTCAATAATATAATTAATACACATTGGCACATTGGCAACACATTGGCAACATTGGCAACAAAGATCCACATAGTTAAAGCAATGGTATTTCTCATAGTAACCTATGGATGTGAGAGCTGGAGGAGACAAGTCACTTTTGAACTGTGGTGTTAGAGGAAAATTCTGAGAATGCCTTGGACCACAAGATGATCAAACCAGTCCATACTCCAGGAAATAATGCCCGACTGCTCATTGGAGGGAATATTAGAGGCCACATAATGAGACGACAGGAAAGCTTAGAGAAGACAATGATGCTGGGGAAAATGGAAGGAAAAAGGAAGAGGGGGCAGCAAAGGGCAAGATGGATGGATAGTATCCTTGAAGTGACTGACTCGACCTTGAGAAAGCTGGGGGTGGCAACAGCTGACAGGGAGCTCTGGCATGGGCTGGTCCATAAAGTCACAAAGTCAGAAGTGACTGAACAAATAAACAACAAAGGAAGAAAAGACAGCATACATGGTAGTATCTATGAGCCCTCAAATTACTTGTTGATCTATAATGACCCCCATCTATTCCATAGAGTCATCTTAGGCAATTAGTATTCAAAGGTAGTTTTGCTGAAATATAGTCTACAGCACCTGGTATTCATTGGAAGTCTTCCTTCCAAGTACTAACTAGGGCTGACTCTGTTCAGCTTCCAAGATCAGACAAGGTGTGATGTCTTTAGAATATTTAAATGTATACAACAAAATGAAGAGAAAAGGGCACTTTGATTATGTCAATAAACTGTAAGTAGTAGCACATGTCTTTTAAAATTCTGTGCACAGATCAGGCTCCAGACCGAATTATGCTGAAGAAAATCCAGTCAAGAAAAGCCCTTAAGTAATGTATAAATCTATGGTCTGAGCTAGGAATACCACATAAATAGACATACATTTTAACAGCAGAAGGTTTATGCTTTGACTAGACACGTTGCAATTTTTTCTTGAATTTGTTTTGAAAACAAAATTACAAGCCCAGCTTGTTTCTAGGATCATTATTTTAAAAATAACATGTGGGTTGAAGCTGGTCTATCAACTATTTTTGTTTCCTACAGCTATGAATGCCTTAATTATGTTTTAATATTGTCTTGTTATGGAGAGATTTGAAAATGCAACAGTTGGGAAACTATAAGACTTTTTATTGCATGTCTTTAAAGAAAACCTGGAGATGTCTACCTTGATAAAATTACATCCAAACCAGAATTTAAAAAAAGTGGATAACACATCCATACAAGACTAGGTTCAGTGCCATCCAGCAAAAACATTATATAGTAGCATGTGTGTATGTGCCCTTACATCCAAGGGAATTCTCATGGGTCTCATTTAAGAATTTTTTAGAATAAAAGATGTCTGAAAAAGAATACTTCAAGACTGAACTTATAAAGTATAATGTCAGAGATAATAATGCAATGATATGGAAGTCAGATTTGCTGCAGTGTTTAATCTTCCTTTCATCCCCTAACACCAAAAAAGTAAATGGATGTGTTAATTTTCTTGTAACGTCAGACAACTTCATTTATTATAAGAAGACGTAACCTGATGTTACAGTGAGTTGGAGTAAATTAATTACACATCTTCACCTGCCATGAAGTGTTGTATGGAAACTGTTTCATAAGAGAGATGAATCCATTCTGATTTAATAGAGCAACAGTCCAGATTTTGGGACGTCTCATAAAGATGCTTCAGTGGACCTTAAATAGCTATAAGGATGAGGTGAAGCAACAATATCAGCTGTTGCTGCCTTCTCACTCATCTTCTTTCCCGATGCTTTTTCTTTCCCAATGCTTTTTTTTTTTTAAAGCTGTGATAAGGAGGAGGGAGCAGGCTTGTTTTGTGCTGCCCTGGAGATTAGGATGGCCATCTGTCAGGGGTGATTTGAATGCAATATTCCTGCTTCTTGGCAGGGGGTTGGACTGGATGGCCCATGAGGTCTCTTCCAAATCTTTGATTCTATGATTCTAGGACTCAGAACAATGGCTTCAAATTACAGGAAAGCAGATTCCACCTGAACATTAGGAAGAACTTCCTGGCTGTGAGAGCAGTTCAATAGTGGAACTGCTCTCAGAGTATGGTGGAGGCTTCTTGCTTGAAGGCTTTTATAAAAAGAGTGGATCGTCATCTGTCAGGGGTGCTTTGATTGTGCTTTTTCTGCATGGCAAGGGGCTGGACTAGATGGCCCATGTGGTCTCTTCCAATGCTGTGATTCCATCTGAATTCCCTCTGAATACTAGGTCAAGTGAATACAGGGGAATTAATGTGCTTGTGGTGACAATGTGGTGGTGGTTTCTTCTTGGACACCAAGGTGTCCTCAGCTAGGAATGTTGGCTCTGACCAACAATACAAAGTGGATTTTCAGTCACTAACATCTAATGGGGAAATGGTCATGAACACTTGCATGGTATCAGAAATTTTCAGAGATGTCTTCTTGCTACAGATTCTTGTTAAGACTCTTCACCTGACTTTCCTCCTTCACTTTCATCAGAAAATGCTGTAGTCCTCTCGATAATTGAGATAAGTGTTAATAAGACAGCAAATAACTTTAAAACCCTGTCCTCACCACTGACATGACCCATTTTGCCAGGACAGAGCACATGCCCAGAGCATTATAGAAAACAGATGGTAGTGTCTAAAAGTAACATCATTAGGCATATTCAAAACCAAGTCTCATTTCGAAAGAAAGAAGGAAGGTTTTACCTGTTACGAGTCCAGCGCAGATGTACAGCTGGAAAATGCTTGTGCAAAAAGATGCAGAGATCATCCCAATGCCACACAGCAGACCTCCAAACATGACCACCGGTCGGCTGCCAAAACGGTTCACCAGGATACTGCTAAGGGGGCCTACAGACATTGGGGTGGGAAAAAAAGATCCCTTTAGCATATATCATTAAAGCAAATGCAATGTCAAACTGAACTAGTTCTTAAGAATTCAGAACTAATTTAAGCTTCTGGTAGTAATAGCAATAGTAGTAGTAGTAGTAGTAGTAGTAGTATAGTAAAATAATAATTTTCTTTCTTACCTGCTTCTCTCTGTGGCTCAAGGTAGGTTACATCATAGTTAAAGCACATAATCATTGTAAACATGCTATAAAATTCAGATATTTAAAGGCATTTCTATAAAATACAGATATTAAAATGTATTTCTATACATATTAAAATACACAAAACGAAGATTAAACACAGTAAGTGAGTTTAAAATTCATGATTAAAACTGACTGGATACTCCTAGGAAATTATGGTTTGAAATCTGGCAATAATCCTGGACTTCCTTATCATTACATATGTATTAATTATTTAGTGCCATGTGCCTGGTACTTTGCAGAGTACAAAAGAATGCATGCTTGCCCCAAGGAGTTTACGATCTAAATTTCAAGAGAAGTGGGGTGTAAACAAGCAAACAAATGTGGAGGATGGTATTAGAAAGGAATCAATATGTAGTTATTTTAGTTACATGATGAGTTACAACAGGAGTGTGATGGCAGCTCCTTCTTTGGAGGTTTTTAAACAAACTGGATGGCCATCTGTCAGGGATGCTTTGATTGTGCTTTTAAGGAGCTGCATTAGCTCAGTGGGTTAGAACTACTGATCAGAAGGTTGGCAGTTTGAAGCTGTGAGTAGGTATGAGCTCCTGACTGCCAGGTCTAGCTTCTGCCAAACTAGCAATTCAAAAGCATGCAATGAGAGCAATTCAAAAGCATGCAACAGGTACCGCCTTGGCAGGAAGGTAAAAGGATGCCCCATGCAGATATGCCAGCAACACAATCAGAGATGTTTATGGACAACAGGCTCCTTGGTATGGAAAAAGCGAACAAGAGCACCTCCCCATGGCTGGAGTTGAGCATCACCTCCAGTTGCTAGAGATGGGAAAAGGGGAAGGTCTTTACCTTTGTCAGTGTTGTATGTCTGTGTGTGAAAGTCACTGAATGTTTGCCTCATATGTTTATTGTAATCCGCTCTGAGTCCCTCCGGGGAGATAAAACAGGATATAAATAAAGCATGTTTCCTGCATGGCAAGGGGCCGGACTGAATGGCTCTTGGGGTCTCTTCCAACTCTATGATTCATAGAACTGTTCCACAGAAATTTTAGTTCTCTTACCAACATTGTATTATTATTTGCATCCATGAAGAACTAGGCTGATCAGAGTAACAGATTCTATAGCTATGCCTAGTTTGTTCTATGGGTTCCTGGTGGAGGGCATAACATTCACAAAGCAGACAGAAAAAAATAACCTCGGAGTGAAAATAAACTCCATGTTTTAGTCTCAATAAAATGACACAAGAGTAACTATTATTAAATAGAGAAGCAGCACAATGACAAAACCGTGATATTTAAGAGAAAAGGATGCCTGTGGAAACATACTACAATAAAAAACAATAAAAATATTCTGGCATTTAAAAGACTATCATATTTATATTGACGTAAGAGTTGGTGGGACTTGTTTAATAATAGAATCATACAGTTGAATGAGACCTCATGGGCCATCCAGTCTAACCCCCTGCCAAGAAGCATGAAAACCACATTCAAAGCACCCCCAACAGATGGCCATCCAGCCTCTGTTTAGAAGCCTCCAAAGAAGGAGCTCCCACCACAGTCCAGGGCAGAGAGTTCCACTGCTGAACAGCTCTCACAGTCAGGAAGTTCTTCCTAATGTTCAGGTGGAATCCCCTTTTCTGTAGTTTGAAGCCACTGTACTAAAAAACCATTACTCAGTTATAACTTTCTTCCTTTCTTATTGTAATAACTAAGACAAGCTAAGTTACATTATGACTGTAACCTAACAAGAGATACCTTCATGACTCTTGCAGTGCACAATTGCTCCTAATGGCTCTGCATCCTCGTTCCAGGGCACCAAAAAACATGCTTGCACAAAATGTCAGTCATGAGTAGTTTATGGGGCAGAGGGATGCCAAAAATAGGGGAAACATTATGAAATGGAAGGATTCTTGTAGGTCTATAACATTTCTATGCACGGTTCAAATGTTTATGAGAAGCATATTGTGGCCAAATGTACACAAGGAAAGCCTTGTGGCTATTAATGGTAGCAGTTAACTGGCAACACTGGGGAAATTGTGTTATCACTCATTGTAGTTGGCCCTAATAGTCATTCTGAGTACACTGTGTGAACTTGAACTTTGCATAGACATGTTGTGTACTAAACTACTTTGGCTTTCTATATACATTTTTCTTCATGCTGTAGGTACACATATAATAGAAGATTAATTTCATGCATCTGATGTAGTAAGATTCAAGTTAATGAAGGTTTGTGCCGCAATATATGTATTCATCTTTAAGATGTCACAATACTTCTTGTTAGTCATGTTGTTTAACTGCTACTTCCAATGTCAGAGACTTTGAGAAGAATTATGACACATTTTGTCACAGATGAGTATCACATACACCTTGGTTTTATGTGCTTTATGATCAAAATTTTTGAGTTGTCCTTCATGGTAAACTATGGTAAGTTTCCCCTTTCCTTTTATGAAAGGCCTTTGGGAGGGAAAAGAGACCTTTAAATTCCTCTTTCTTAATTAAGTGAGTTAGGTGAGAATGAAGTCGAAGAAACAGCTGGCAAGGATCTGGCACACTCATAAAGCTGCCACTTACTTTCCTTGACCTTGCTGGGAAAGCGTTGACAGATTCTCCTGCAAAGCTTCAGAACTGAGCAAGTGGCCTCTGAGGTCTAGTCAACAGCTGCTGAAGGTTTTATCAATACAGCCTGCAGCTTTCAAAACTGAAAAAAAAAGCCACCTGAGAACAACCATCACTAACCTGGAGCATGGAACTGAATAATGGGGAATTTGGAGTGAAAATCTTCAGCTCCTTATAGTACTCACATCTGCTAACAAACATGGTCACTTGATTTCAACTTAGAACTTAAGTGTTCAGAGATCCTGTGATGAAAAATGGCAAAGGGCTTACATATTTTAATAAAGGAATGGGAAAGTATGCATGTCTAACAGGGTTTTCTTTTAGAAAAAGTCCCCTGCCAATGACACAACAAATTATACTAGAATCATAGAACTGGAAAGGGCCGCAGAGGTCACGGATTCCAAACCTCTCTCAATACAGGATTTCCAGGTGGAGTAGTGGTTCCTAAACTTCTGCCCTTTTGTTGTTTTGGACTACAACTCCAAAAAGCCCAGGCAGCTTGACCAACAGTCAGGAATTCTGGGAGCTGAAATCAAAAACATCTGGAAAACCAAAGTTTGCTAGAGCATCCCCAACATGTAGCTGACCAGCTTCTTTATGAAGACAACCAGACCTCACCACCTCTCTAGGCAATTCCTTACATTGTCAAAACATTCTTACCACCACTTTCAATGTTCAATCAAGATTGACCCTCCTGAGGCTTACTAGATTACCATCTCAGCCCTTTTGATGACAGAACTGAAGACTGACAGATCAGAGGTTAGAATCCAGGGAAAGTGTGGATGAGCTCCCTCTGTTGGCTCCAACTCCCCATGTAGGGACAAGAGAGAAGCCTCCCAGAAGGATGGTAAAACATCAAAACATCTGAGCATCCCCTGGGCAATGTCCCCTGGGCAACAGACACAAAACAAAGGGATGGAGGGAAAGATATTGACAGAAATTAAAGGGAATGGGGGGAAAGACAGGCATGAAGGAAAGAAAAAAGGGTAAGAGGGAAACCTGTTTGTAATTAGGAGCCAGATGCAAGTCCGATGTTCATAAACCAGGGAACTGGAAGCATATTACTGTAGACATATAAACCGCCACGGGGAAATGAAATTTTAATTTCTCTGTCAGACTGGGGAGCAATACCAAATGGGAACACAAAAAGTGTTTTTTAAGGATTCTCGAAATCATGCCTGACTCTTTGTTCTGGAACTATTCCAGAAGAGTAAAGCTAGCAAGCCGATATGCTCAAGCTTGTCTATGAAGAGAGGGCAGAAGGTCAACCCCAAATAGTTCTTTTGGTACAACAAATGACAGAGATTAAAGAAACCTGTCTGAACCAGATGATGTAATCTGCTCATAATATTTTGGGATCGATGTGAGAAAAGCAAGCAGGTAGGGGCAAAAAGGTCACGTTCCTAATCTCTCTCTATCTAAATCATTTTATCCCCAGTAGAAAAGAAAACAGCGAGAACAAGGCAAAAGTAGCTACATCCAGAAACAACCAGAAACGGCTGGTACAACCTTCATGTTACAAAATCCCTTAAGCTTTAATGACCATTCATTTTCCATTGTCTCTTAACAAAGTCTTTCCTAAATAAACACTGCTTTTATTATTGCCAAAACAATCTGATTAAGACCTCTAAACAAGATCGGTTATCTAGGCAGCAGACTCTTGATCCATTGTAACATTTCATTTGTTTATACACTAAGAGGCAAATCAAAGGCGGAAACTGAAAGAGAATCATTTTCAAGAGCCCTCAGCAAGATTGGATGCTCTTGAATAGCAACTGAGCTCTCAGCAGAAGAGATTGTTTAAATAATGCCAGCTGCCATATCTGGTAGACAGATGTGGAAGGAGTTTGGATTAGTCTGCACAAGTCAATTGGCCTGTAAATATGACTACTCTGATTGAACGTGCTTTTCTGTATTGGTAATAGTTGCTAACTGAGAAAAGATTTGCTAAGACAGTCCCTTCAGTATCTCATTCCTTACAGAGGATTCATCTACACTGTAGAACAGTGGTTTTAACTTGTGGGCCATGGACCACCAGTGAGCTGTGAGGACAAAATCTGATCCACAAGCCTCCTTCTCTTTATTTTATTTTATTTCCTCTCCTTTTGTGCCACCTGCCACTCCTTCCCTGTCGCTGACCATGGTATATGTTCTGTATCAGAAATTAGATGTGGTCTATCCAATGCATTTTTCTGAATCAGCACCCCAAACCAAATCTAAAGTTGACCAAAAACTGATTGATAACCCTTTTGGTACTACTCTTGGAGAGTGCTCCCTGGTAAAAAAAAAAAAAAAAAAAAAGGTTGGGAACCATTGCTGTAGAATAAATGCAATTTAATACCACTTGAATTGTCATGGCTCAATGCTATGGAATCTTGGAGTTTGGTGAGACACCAGAACTATTTGTCAAATAAGGCTAAGCAACATGAAAACTACATTTTTCATAATTCCATAACATTGAACCTGGAACTTAAAGTGGTGTAAAACTCCATTAATTCTACAATGTAGATGAACTCATATAAAATGTACTTTGGAATTAGAAAGCTTACCTGTCAGTCATTCGGGCTTGACCTGTACCTTTCCTCCAGAATTTTCTCAGAAATAAAACTTTGAAAAAAATATTGAATAACCCAGTACAATTAAAACAGATGGGCATAATTTCTACAGTGTTTCTGGCAGGAAGAAAATCCCATCGCTAATTGCATTACCCCATGGTGCCACAGCATGTTAAACCAATGAGATGCTGAACTTGCTGACCAAAAGGCCAGCGGTTCGAATCCAGGGAGCAGGGTGAGCTCCCACTGTTAGCCCCACCTTCTGTCAACATAGCAGTTCAAAAACATGTAAATATAGGTAGATCAAAGGAACCACTCCGGCGGGAGGTAACTACTCCATGCAGTCATGCCAGCCACATGACCTAGGAGTAGTCTACGGAGAAATGGAGGTGAAATACAGAGTTGGACACGACTAGACTTATTAGACTGATTCTATGATTCTAATATCATGGGAAAACTTTTACCTTTAATCGCATTACTTGTTTCATCACTAAAGATGCAGATATATGATGACCAAGCCAAAGAATATCAAATACCTACAGTTGTTCTATTATGCCGTTTCCATTTTTTAACCTAATGTTTATCGTTAAGATCAGAGGCATCAATGCTTAAATCTATATATTAGGACTACTGGGAAAGATGAGGTATCTCCCCTGCAAAAGGGGGTTCAGAACACAACACTGCCAATAGCAGAAATATATTGAAACCAGAATGTAAAATGAAGCAGTAATTTATTTACAATCATTTCCACTTTATGTGTTCAATTTCCCTAATATGATTACATATTATCAGTTATTTTATTTTCTCTATATGACTAACAGCATAACGTTTATTTCCACCTTCTCAAATTACTAGGCAAGATAATGCTCTGTTTACCTCTCAAGGTGAGCAAAGTCTATTCATGGGATGTGAGGGTAACGGAACTGTTCGTCTGCATTACGATTAACATACTTCCCGTGTATTTCCGAAGTTTTGACTCAGAGCAAACATACCCTGCTTAAAACATTTACTAGGGTTGATTCATAAATAGGAGCTCTTGTTTATTCCACATGATACTCTCTCCTATGAGAAACCCTCCATGTGTGCCAGAATGTACTTGGGAAATATCCAGAAATGGGGCTACAGGGCAGACAATATGGGACAGCTGACACATCAATAAGAATTCTGTCACCTCAAATTGAATTTCACACACCTTGAAATTGTATACATATACATTAGGTTCTCCACAGAATCCCATTCACATACTGTTTTGTGCAGAGAGGTCTTTGTGGCAAAAAATGACATTTGCACATTGCTATGAATACTCTGAATCACAGAGAGTGATCTGCTCAAAAATCTGATTCACAGATGCTCAGTAAGACCAACAAGAGAGGGAGGATAACCACAATTTCAAAACAGGTCTAGGTAGTTAGGTTCAGTTCATAACACTGTAACAAAATGGAAAAGAAGTTTTAGAATGATGGAACCCAAATTCCTAACATTTCATGCATATAAATGTATACAGGTTTTTTTCCATTTCATATAGCAGCAACAACTTCATTTGTAGCCCACCCTATCTCTCCAAGGATACTCAGGGCGGCTTCCAACATAATAAAGGCAAACATTCAATGCTTATATAAAATAGAAGTAAAAAATATATAAACAGCAACAATGAAATACATTACATAAGTTAAAACAAGTAATTAAAATAATAACAATCAAGTAATCAACATTTAAACTATTAAAAGCCAGCTAAGCATATTAGATCCATTTCCCTTCTATTCCATTTATCAATGTTGTAAGCTCTACTCATCAATCTGGTCATACACTTGGGACATAGGAATGTTTTAAGTTACTTTTTTAAAATGAGTAAGGAGGGGACCATTTTGATCTCCTTGGGGAGGGCATTCCAAAGATGGGGGCAACCACTGAGAAGGCCCCCTATCTTGTTCCCACCAGCCATGCTTTCACTTTATAAGAATGTGTTTTCTTGCAGCAAGTTAATCAATGCATTCTGCACATATACAGGCAGTCCCCGAGTTACAAACATCCAACTTATTTATTTATTTATTTATTTATCATGTCAGAAGCAAATTAAGAATACAATTATATTGTATAGAAAACCCACAAACAAAGTTACAAACTTGGCATTATACTAAATATTCTTTGACTAGAAGCTGGCCACTTGGAGTGCCTCTGGTGTCACTGTAAGAAGGTCCTCCATTGTGCATGTGACAGGACCCATACTGCATTGTACTCCACTTTGCAGCTCCATTTCTTAAGGTTAGCTCTGCATCTCGTGATGCCTGTTCAGCACCAGCCAAGTTGTCCAGCCTTCTGTGTGCCCAGGGAGGTATTTCTCATCTGGTCTCAACCAATGACTGAGGTTCTAGGTTTTAGCCTGCCACTTTTGGAATCTCACTTGCTGAGATGTTTCTGCAAATATCTCTGTAGATCAGTGATTCCCAATCTTTTGTTGACCAGAGCCCACTTGACCAGGGCCCACTTTGACCAGGGCCCACTTGAACAGGAACCATTTGATCGGGGACCACTTTGACCAGGGACTACTCTCCAACATTAGTGCCAAAAGGGGTGGGGCTGGTCAGCTCTGTGGAAAGGAGTGGAAATAAAATAAAATAAAGAGGAAGGAAGTTCATAGACTGGATTTTCGTTCTTGCGGCCCACTGCTGGGCCATCGCCCACAGGTTGGGAACCACTACTGTAGACCTTAGGAAGCTATTTCTTGATTTAAGATGTTGGCTTGCTGGCTGATACCCAAACAGAGGATGTGCCAGAGATGTCAATGCCAAGGAATTGACATCCAACTTATAAACGATTCTTAGTTAAAAATGGGTTGACACAACAGGATATGAGAGGAAATCTACCTCTTGGAAGGAAAAATCTACTCCTGAAAGAGTTATTGTTGCACTTCAGAACAGGAAATAGCCCCTCTGACTATAAACACACCACACGTTGAGTGGAGGTACAATCCTTTTTATTAAAGCTTAGCCAAAAATTAAAAAGCCAGTAGAAATAAATGCTTGTGAAAATAGATAAGATTCCAAAAAGCAATAAGGCATTCAAAGGCAGCAAGATAAAACAGTGTCCAAATGTAGCAATCAAAAGCAATATCCAAAAAGCATGAAAATACAATCCAAGGCAATGATTATCCAGACAGGAATCAAACACGAAGCAAGAACAGACCAGACACTGTTAATCAACTTGAAAGGCTAGAAAAATTTATGAAGATGAGACCGCTTGAACAGGAATTCCGTGAGGCTTGTACTTGGTTTCCAAACAATGCTTGATCTGACAAGATTCTCTAAAGGCAAACATTAAATCCCAAAAACTGGTTTTGTTTTCCTCCAGTCTTTGACCTTAACTGACGAATTATTTCAGATCTACGTAAACATTGGGCCTCTTGTCGATTCTGGCTAATCTCCAGCCGCTGACTCTGCTTATCTGACTCCTCATTAACTTTACCAGGTGTCAGACTGTTTTCCAAATTAGAATCTGGAGAGCTCACAGGCAGAAGGAGTAAACCTTTCTCCCAAGGCCTGACAGAAACATTCTCATGAGAATCTGTCCTTTGCACCGAAACCTCTTTGTCAGTGTCTGCGTGAAGCTTATTGACCAAAATGTCTCCATCTTGCATCTCAGAGTCAGCCCCAGCATCCCCCACATCAGAAGCAAGAGGAGACTGATTTCCCTCCTCATTGCCCACATCAGACACAGAAACATCAGGAGACTGAAACACAATCACAGGATCAATCACAGATTCAGGTTCAATCACAGGCTGAGACCCAACAGTTATCACGGAGAAAAGGTATCTCTACTGAAGTTTTATCTCCAATCCTTGTTTTGACAACAAGCCAAATCTGTCAAAATCCAGTTCTCATAGGGACAAAAAGTGTGGTGAAATCTTCTGAACATGGATACAGACAGCAAAACAAACACCACAGGAGTGTTAACCCCATCCCTATGCTATCCAAAGCTTGCTCTCTCTCTCTCTCTCTCTCTCTCTCTCTCTATCTATCTATCTATCTATCTATACACACACACAGAGAGAGAGAGAGAGAGAGAGAAGAAACGAGAGAGACAGAGACCCTTAAGAACAAACCCAAAAAACCTATCTTGTTCATAACTCAGACTGCTTATACACAATACATATGGCACAGCTTTGATGCCTACTTAATGCCTTTTTATCACAACAGGGATAGATTTCATTCATTGCTCGGTGTACATGAAAGGCCATGTCACAAAGTCACAAAAGTTCTGGTATTCGGCAAAAGTACACTGACCTACCTACAGGATGCCGGCTCATCTGTTATGCTGCCCAATTATTTTTCACCTTGAGATCAAGCGCGAGTCTCTCACTTTCTGAATGAGGCCAACATTTAATCCTCTCTCAGAATACAGCACTGCAAAGAGCTCCAGCACTCTTGCTTCCTTTCCAAAATAAGCTAAAAAGTAGTTTCAACCATCACATTTTCACATAAACTGTTGAAAATAGGCTAGAACTTCTTCCATCCCAAAGTCTTCACTTTTGTTATATAATAAAAGCCATGTCAATTTCAGCATCTATTTCCAATAATGTTCAATCAAAAATCATCATCTCTTTGTGTCAAAGTAAGTGGTATAACTGCCAGTGAGGACATAGTCTTGTGAAATACCCAATAGTTCATTACACACAGAACTTGGTAAAGTTAAGGGTTGTTTTTTTTTTTAGTCTTCAGCTCCCGGATAAACATTACTGACAAAGGCTATCCAATCCTGAAAGAAGAACACTCTAGTTTGAAGCAGTCATCCAGAGATTGGTATCCTTTTCCCCAATTTCAACCTACATTTCTTTCTTGTTACACTTAGATGCTGATGTCTATTAATAGTTTTTTTTACTAAATTCCAATGTTTTAAGCAATCATTTCTCCTTTTTTATTGAAATCACACCCTTATTACCTTTACTTCTATCTTTTTTTCATGTACATATTAAGGAAAAGTACTTTCAGTTCTCGTTTATTGCTCTCTCACTCAAGGATTCTTTCATTTCATCAAGAGTAATCGCATCAGTTATAAGCCCTGTAAAGTATATGCAAGGGTGTCGTAATTTACTCCATATAAAGATAACTTGGTAAATGTAGAGGAAGTAATATGACCTTAATCCTGCATTTGGGACCAATTTATATTACCTTACAGCTAGGATATTTTAATCTCCTCCAATTTGTCTGCATGCTCACCAATATTTCACAGATCAGGATGAGAATATGAGTGGTCAAGCAAGATCAGACTGTGGTCAAGATGACAAAAAGGTATTAATAAGGGGAAATATACTGGCTAAGAAAGGCTGTAGCAGTTTGCTTTTGTCTAAACCAGTGTTTCTCAATCTTCCTAATGCCGCAACCCCGTAATACAGTTTCTCATGTTGTGGTGACCCCCAACCATAAAATTATTTTCGTTGCTACTTTATAACTGTCATTTTGCTACTGTTATGAAATGTAATGTAAATATCTGATATGCAGGATGTATTTTCATTCACTGGACCAAATTTGGCACAAATACCTGATACGCTCAAATTTGAGCACTAGTGGGGTTGGGGGAGATACTGATTTTGTCATTTGGGAGTTGCAGTTGTTGGGATTTATAGTTATCTTATAATCAAAGAGCATTCTGAACTCCACCAATGATAAAATGGAACCAAACTTGGCACACAGAACTCCCATGACCAACAGAAAATATGTACTGGAAGGGTTTGGTGGGCACTGACCTTGAGTTTTGGAGTTGTAGTTCACCTACATCCAGAGAGCACTGTAGACTCAAACAATGATGGATCTGGACCAAACTTGGCACAAATACTCCATATGCCCAAATATGAACACTGGTGGTGTTTGGGGAAAATAGACCTTGACATTTGGAGTTGTAGTTGTTGGGATTTATAGTTCACCTACAATCAAAGAGCATTCTGAACTCTACCAATGATGGAATTGAATCAAACGTGGCATACAGAACTCCCATGACAACAGAAGGGTTTGGTGGGCATTGACCTTGAGTTTGGGAGTTGTAGTTCACCTACATCCAGAGAGCACAGACAGAAAGAAATAATTGAGATAGAGTACCTCTGATGCAGAACTAGAGAGGCCACTAAATGACAGCAAATTGGCCATAGTTTAGATAGAATGGCCAATATTCTCACAATCATTTCACAATTATGACTAAGTAGCAAAATTGCTGAACAGTTACCTAGATTTATTCGGCCACAACAGTTCCACATTCATAATTGCTACATGGTTACAACTGGGACACTATTACCACAATTGCAAGTTGCCTCCCTGCAGCCTACTTGAACAGGCATCAACTATATGGGAAGTTGAAGGTCCATTCTACCAGTTTTTGGAGGATGGATTAATGTTTCCATCAGATTTGGGGCTGCGAGGTGAGGAGAGGAGAACAGCTTACTGAGAAGACTGGCTGATATTTTCAATAGCAACAAATCCCACTTCTGGATTACTTGCATTGGGAAGAACTTCCCTACTTTTATTTGATATACTTCATAGTAACATGAGGCCTTAGAGACTTTCTATTTTATGTTCAAAGCAGCCACCTGGTTCCTTTTCTCTTCTGATATCAACTAATGAGAAACTCAGACTTATCAATGTTTCAGAAATATCCCAGAGCTTTAGAAAACCTAGTTTTGGGGGACTTGCAAGGCTGTGCTGCCCAGGAGAGTTGGGGACTTGTATGTTTTCCAAGTTCTTCTATACTTCAGCACTTTTGCTCTATTTTTTATAAAATAGATGGAATTGAACCAAACGTGGCATACAGGACTCCCATGTCCAACAGGAAACACTAGAAGGGTTTGGTGGACATTGACCTTGAGTTTGGGAGTTGTAGTTCACCCACATCCAGAGAGCAGTGTGGACTCAAACAATGATAGATCTGGACCAAACTTGACACAAATACTCAATATGCCCAAATGTGAACACAGATGAAGTTTGGGGAAAATAGACCTTGACATTTGGTATTTGTAGTTACTGGGATTTATAGTTCACCTACAATCAAAGAGCATTCTGAACTCTACCAATGATGGAATTGAACCAAACGTGGCATACAGGACTCCCATGACCAACAGAAAACACTAGCCTTGAGTTTTGGGAGCTGTAGTTCACCTACATCCAGAGAGCACTGTGGACTCAGAGAGCACTGTGGGGGAAATAGACCTTGACATTTGAGAGTTGTAGTTACTGAGATTTATAGTTCACCTACAACCAAAGAGTATTCTGAACCCCACAAATGACAGAATTGGGCCAAACTTCCCACACAGAACCACCATGACTCATAGAAAATACTTAAGGCCATTAAGTCCAACTCCCTTCACCAGGGCAAGAAAAGTTAATCAAAGCCCTCCTGACAAAGAGCCATCCTGCCATAGATATAGATAGATATATATGATTCACAGAGAGAGAGAGAGAGAGAGAGAGAGAGATAGTATCATAGATTTGAAAGGGACCCCTAAAGAAGGACAATTATACGTTGCATGTTCCAGAGTAGACAAACCAGACAATCTCCACATCAACACTGACAAACAACAAGAAATAGTGTTTACCCACAAGCATAAAGAAATTACATATATTAGAAACCAAAACTTTCTCATTATTTTATTTTCCAGATCACCAGACTGGGCCACAGCAATGCGTGGCAGGGGACAGCTCACCCAAGTGAAGTTGAGTGCTTTTAAATCACGCTATTTACAGTAGGAGACATTTCCTCATCGAAACCCATGGAATGCTTAGTGACTTGTACTTGCCATCTGTCAGGGATACTTTGATTGTGCTTTTCCTGCATGACAGAGGCTTGGACTAGATGGCCCACATGGTCTCTTCCAACTTATTATTCCATGATTCTATAATTGTACTTAATTTTTAGTCTTGGTTTTAAAAAAGCACTAAAAATACAAAAGAAAATCCATTTGCATATTATCCTTATAATAAAATTAGCTCGGCTACATATCACTGTTAACACAGCAGTAACTGTATTTCTGAATTGCCAACAGCTTGAGAAAATTGACATCCAGTTAGTCATTATAGAAAATGCATATTCACACTTTCATTTGCAAGGATTAACTGTTTCACCTTTAATGTCAATTGCACTTTGAAGGGATTCGTAAATGCTAAGCCGAATCCTTCAGCCCTCCTTTCAATCAGCCGAAGAACAAGCAGCATTATTTTTAATGCTTTATTTATGCCCCAGTTAGAATGGGCTCTCTGTTGCTGCCATTGTAATTTATAGCAGGAGCTGAATAATAAAACATAGCTATAAAGTTTTGGAAGAAAATGTTCAAGGTCAATTGTCAACTTTCAACTTCCGAAACACAATGACCTACAGCCCACTTGTATTTGTGAAGCAGGTGTTGACTTCAAGTTTGCTTGGCTCAAAAATGTTGCAAAAGGAGCTCTGGAATTTTATATATATGCACCACAGCCATAAATTTCAAATGATTAATTATAATAGTAATAAACACTCACAGGTCCAAAGGATCACAGTCATACAAGAGGAGCCAGATCAAAATGTCATCCCCATGGTTATTGCAAAAACATAGTAACATTAGTATGCAACATTCAGGGCACTTACTATGGTGTTTCTTCTTATAACAGTAGTAGGATTTCTTTCAATGTGGGAAGTTTGCAATCCTGCATAAATGGGGAGACAATTACCCCTTCCTACGGCATGTACCTAAATACCTAAAAATTATGCCACAGAAGATGGGGAATCCTCCAGGAGGAGTTTGGATGGAGATTTTATGACTATAAGAGTGATGAAAAAAATAAGATATCCTGACATGCACCAGTGTCATGTTGGATTTAGACTTTTATATACATCAAACTTTTCCAGCCTAGCACTTTGCCAACTGCCAATCTCTTGATTACCGTGTTTACATATTGCGAACATCGCATGTTATAGTTCCGCCCTATCTTTGCTGCTAATGTGGGAATAAGAGCATAACATAGCACTTTAAAGGCGCCTACCTCTGTTGCCAACTGTTTTGCACTTTGTCCCTTCCCCGATTCCTCCTGCCGCACTTTAATAGCATTGAGGGCTAAGTTTTGGGCTTGTTGCACTTTAATATCTTGCTGCACTTTAAGTTCCTGTACTTTAAGGACTACCCTTGTAGCCGTGGATTTTGCTACTGTTACTACTGCTACACTTAAGACTCCAGCACTCTAGGGACCACCCTATTTTGCGGTTAAACGTTTACCATCTGTATTTACCATCTACTGAAGTGTATTGTCTCCATCCATGTGGCCCCCCACCCTCCTATGTATATTGTCTCTGATACTATTGACTGGTGGAAGAAGCAGGGGAGGAAGTGGGTTGGAGCCTGTGAAGAACAATGAGGAGGGGAGGGGGGATAAAGAAGGCCAAAGTAATTGGCAAGAAAGAACACCAACATTTAAAACATCTGATGAAATAGAGGTTAAGACCCTGGTCAGGAACGGCGGCATGGAGGAGGGGAGGTGTTCCACTAGCCGAGGGGCCCCCATAGAGGTCGTGGTGGGAAGGAGGAGACGCGGGAAAAGGAGACCTCAAATTCGGCCAAATTCGGACCATTTATCCAAAACATTAAAAATTCCAACTCGGTCTCCCAAGGTAAATTGGTGTAACCAGGTGAGCGGACCCTCTGGACTGAAGGTTGTGCTGTTGAACGCCAGATCTGTCAACGGAAAAACGACCTGGATCCAGGACCTAATCCTGGACGAGCGGGCAGATCTGGCGTGCATCACGGAGACCTGGTTGGAGGAAGCTGGAGGAGTAAATCTGACCCAGCTTTGTCCCCCGGGCTTCTCCGTGCAGCACCAACCGAGATCCGGAGGGCGGGGAGGCGGGGTCGCAGTGGTCTATAGAGATTCCATCCATCTGATCAGGTGCCCCATCCCGCAGACCGCAAATTTTGAAAGCGTCTACCTGAGGGTGGGTGACCGGGACAGTATAGGGATTCTGTTAGTGTACCGTCCACCTCGCTGCACTACAGTCTCCCTACCTGAGCTAGCGGGGGTGGTCTCGAGCCTGGCGTTGAAGTCTCAACAGCTCCTTGTGCTGGGAGACTTCAACATCCATGCCGAGGCAACCCTCACAGGTGCGGCTCAGGACTTCATGTCTGCCATGGCAACCATGGGGCTGTCCCAACAAATATCTGGCCCCACCCACTGTGCTGGACACACATTGGACTTGGTTTTCTGCCAGGGATGGGAACAGGGTGGCGGTGTTGAGGAGTTGTCCATCTCTCCGTTGCCATGGACCGACCACTTCCTGATCAGATTTAGGCTCACTGCGCCCCCTAACCTCTGCAAAGGTGGAGGACCTATTAAGATGGTCCGCCCCAGGAGGCTGATGGATCCGAAGGGATTCCTGACGGCTCTTGGGGATTTTCCCGCCACCTCGGTAGGTGACCATGTCGAAGCCTTGGTGGCTCTCTGGAATGGGGAGATGGCCAGGGCTATTGACATGATTGCTCCGGAACGTCCCCTCTCAAGTAGCCGAGCTAAACCAGCCCCTTGGTTTACTGAGGAGCTGGCAGTGATGAAGCGAAGGAAGAGGGAACTAGAGAGCGTGTGGCGTTCGGATCCGAGCGAGTCAAACCGAGCACGGTTTGTGTCCTTTCTTAGGGCATATGCCGCGGCAATAAAGGCCGCAAAGAAAACTTTCTTTGCGGCCACTATTGCGTCTGCAAAGAACCGTCCAGCGGAGTTGTTTCGGATTGTCAGAGGTCTTTTAACTCCCACCACTGCAGGTGGGAGCCCTGACAATTCGGGCGCGCGCTGTGAAGCATTTGCTCGGTTCTTTGCAGACAAAGTCGCCTTGATCCGTTCTGGGCTGGACGCCGCGTTAGATGCAGACTCCGAGAATGTAACGAGAGCACCTGCTTGTCCTATTTTGATGGATTCTTTTCAGTTTGTGAAACCCGAGGATGTGGACAAGATACTTGGAGGTATGAGGCCCACCACGTCCATCCTAGACCCCTGCCCATCCTGGCTTCTGAGGGAGGCCAGAGGGGGATTGGCTGAGTGGGTAACAGTGGTGGTGAATGCCTCCCTTCGGGAAGGCAAGATTCCAGCGAGCCTAAAACAGGCTATTATAAAGCCGCTGTTGAAGAAGCCATCACTGGACCCCACTAAATTGGACAACTTTCGGCCTGTTTCCAATCTCCCCTTCCTGGGCAAAGTCATGGAAAGCGTGGTGGCCTCACAACTCCAGGTATTCTTGAGAGACACGGATTATCTGGATCCGGCACAGTCTGGTTTCAGACCGGGGCATGGTACCGAGACGGTCTTGGTCGCCTTAGTGGATGATCTGCGCCGGGAGCTAGACAGGGGGAGTGTGTCCTTGTTGGTGCTCCTGGACCTCTCAGCGGCCTTCGATACCGTCGACCACGGTATCCTTCTGGGGCGCCTTGCGGAAATGGGTCTTGGGGGCATTGCTTTGCAGTGGCTCCAGTCATTTCTGGAGGGTCGCACCCAGAAGGTGTTATTGGGGGACTCCTGTTCCGCACCACAACCTTTGACTTGTGGGGTGCCACAGGGTTCCATACTGTCCCCCATGCTGTTTAATATCTACATGAAGCCGCTGGGTGAGATCATCCGGAGTTTCGGGGTGCGGTGTCATCTGTACGCAGATGATGTCCAACTCTGTCACTCCTTCCCACCTGCTACTAAGGAGGCTGTCGAGGTCCTGAACCGGTGCCTGGCCGCTGTAACGGTCTGGATGAGGGCGAACAAACTGAAACTAAATCCAGACAAGACAGAGGTACTCCTGGTCAGTCGCAAGGCCGAACGGGGTATAGGGTTACAGCCTGTGCTGGACGGGGTCGCACTCCCCTTGAAGGCGCAGGTTCGCAGCTTGGGTGTGACCCTGGACTCATCGTTGAGCCTGGACCCCCAGGTTTCAGCGGTGACCAGGGGAGCATTTGCACAGCTCAGGCTCGTGCGCCAGCTGCGCCCGTATCTCGGGAAGTCTGACTTGGCCACGGTGGTACACGCTCTTGTCACATCCCGCCTGGATTACTGCAACGCTCTCTACGTGGGGCTGCCCTTGAAGACGGCCCGGAAGCTTCAGCTGGTTCAGCGCGCGGCAGCCATGTTACTAACTGGAGCGGGTGGCAGGGAGCACACAACGCCCTTGTTGTCCCAGCTCCACTGGCTGCCGATTTGCTACCGGACCCAATTCAAGGTGCTGGTTTTGGCCTACAAAGCCCTAAACGGTTCCGGCCCAAAATACCTTTCCGACCGCATCTTGGCCTACGAGCCCACGAGGACCTTGAGATCGTCTGGGGAGGCCCTTCTCTTGATCCCGCCTGCGTCACAGGCACGGCTGGCGGGGACGAGGGAGAGGGCCTTCTCGGTGGTGGCCCCCCGGCTGTGGAACACTCTCCCTGCCCACATCAGACAGGCGCCCTCCCTCATGTCCTTTCGGAGAAGCCTTAAGACATGGCTGTTCGAGAGGGCATTTAATTAAGTGCTAAACAACAAAACAATACGGTAATGAGAACTGGAATGGAACAAGGAATATGAGATTGGCTATGATTCCACTAAGAGACGAAGCGGATTTTTAGTGTAGTCTGTAATTTGTTGTATTGTTTATATGTTGTTGAAATGGCTTTTGTAATTGTCCTTTATGTGTACTGTACACCGCCATGAGTCGCCCTTATGGGCTGAGAATGGCGGTTAATAAGTGCATCAAATAAATAAAATAAATAAATAAATAGCTTACCTGTCTGAACTTATCTCCCTCTATGATCCATCATGGAGGTTAAGATCTTCTGGGGAGGCCCTGCTCTCAATCCCATCTTCTTCGCAGGTGCAGTTGGCAGGGACAAGAGACAGGGCCTTCTCAGTGGTGGCCCCTTGGCTACCACTTGGCAGCCCCCTCCCTCCTGACCTTCAGGAAGAAAGTTTAAACCTGGTTATGGGACCAAGCTTTTGGCTAACAAGCTAGTGCAATATGCGTATAC
Source organism: Anolis sagrei (assembly GCF_037176765.1). Lineage (NCBI taxonomy): Eukaryota > Metazoa > Chordata > Lepidosauria > Squamata > Anolidae > Anolis > Anolis sagrei. The sequence goes on along the minus strand of NC_090022.1, from coordinate 36,181,666 downwards.
GGAATTGTGAAATGACTAATGAAATGTCCTTGGATTGGACTCTAGATAACATGATTTTAATAATTATTTTAATGCTGGGTTTTTTGAGTTTTATTGTATTTATGTATACAGTATGTACAACATCAAATTGGTGCCTTTTTTGAGCTGCTCTGAGTCCCCCTGCTGGAGTGAGAAGGGCAGGATATAAATGTAGTAAATAAATAAATAAACTTATCAAATAATATTTATGGCCACATTTCAAAACAGCTAGCTATTTTATGACCATGCGTTATGAACAATTATTATTTTAGTTACAGTCATTGCATGCAGTTAGGATGTGTACAATATACATACCATCATTCTCATTACATATACCTTGCCAAATGGTGAGGATAGTACACACACATCTACATTAGCTTCACACATATGCCTACCCAACTTAGACTAAGTGCCTAGACATGGTGGTTGTTGTTACTGTGATCATCATAATCATCATCATTTTTTTTGTCATGTCAGAGCGACTTGAGAAACTGCAAGTCGCTTCTGGTGTGAGAGGATTGGCCGTCAGCAAGGACGTTGCCCAGGGGACGCCCGGATGATTTGATGGTTTTTTTTATCATCCTTGTGGGAGGCTTCTCTCATGTCCCCGCATGAGGAGCTGGAGTTGATAGGAGGAGCTCATCCGCCTCTCCCCGGATTCGAACCTGCGACCTGTCGGTCTTCAGTCCTGCCGGCACAGGGGTTTAACCCACTGCACCACCGGGGGCTCCAATCATCATCACCATCATCGTGATTCCACTTTTCTCTCTTCATTGAGATTCAAAACAGTTTCTCAGTCATGCATGTACGCATGACTAGATTTTAGCATGAAACTAAAGGCTTTAGTTAAAAAAAACACCTATATGATGTTTATATCCTCCTTTGCACTTTCCAAAATGTGCTTTTCTTGAAGGGCCATTTTAGATTAAATGGCACACTTTATTACACAAAAATTACATAATATAAAATCTGTCTCTTTAATCTATGGCAATGTCTTAAATAAAGAAATAACTTCCTAAGATCTACAGAGATACTCACAGGAACACCTCAGCAAACAAGAGTCCAAAAGTGGAAGGTTAAAACCCAGAACCTCAATTGAATATTAGATGAAAACCTCCCTCCTGGGCACACAGAAGACTGGGCGACTTCAAAGGCACTGAATATACTGTGCTCTGGCACCACGAGATGCAGCGTCAATCTTAAGAAATGGGGCTACAAAGGAGAGTCTATGACATGCGAGTGTGGAGAACAAACCACAGACCACCTATTCCAATGCAAACTGCACAATGGAGGACCTTCTCACAGCGACATTTAACCATGGAATTAGAATAATTTATAGTGCTGTGCTGAAAATAATATGCATCTTTTTTCCACCAAAGTGAGGAAAATAGAATCTAAGAGCTTCAGCCAGATTTTAACTGGAGCTGGCTACAGGAAGCACACAACCGCCCTCTTGCAAAAGCTCCACTGGCTGCCAGTTTGTTTCTGGGCATAATTCAAAGTGCTGGTTATGATCTTTAATGCCCTATATGGCTCAGGTCCAGATTATTTGGTTGATGATATCTCCCTGTACAAATGTTCCCAGGCCCTGAGATCCTCAGGAAGGGTGCCTCCATTGCAAGTTCAGTTGGTGGAAACAAGAGAAAAAGCCTTCTCTTTCAACTCTGAAAGTCTCTTCTTCCAAGAGAAGCCAATGGACCACTCCCTGCTGTCCTTCCGGTGGCAGGCTAAAACCTTTTTATTTGGGAAGGCTTTTAAAGAGGGTTTTTTTTGAAGAACCAGTTAGTGAGGGGTGATAGATTTTAATCAGTTTTAAGGGTTTTAATTATTTTAATACCATTAATATTTAATTTTATTTTAGTCTTTGTATGTTTTCCAGGTTTTAAAAAATATTGTATCAGTTTTACTGTGATCCCTTTTAGAGAGAAAAGTGGGTATCATCATCATTGTTTTGTTTTAACTATGATGCTGTACAGGCAGTTTCCAAGTTACAAACAAGATAGGTTCTTTAGGTTTGTTCTTGAGTTGAATTTGTTTGTAAACCTGAACTTGTACATTTTAAAATTTTAATTCCAGCCATATACACATTTGTTTTGATAGAATAGGGAATGCCCCTGTGGTGTTTGTGGTTGCTGTCTGTGCCCCTGTTTAGAAGATTTCACTTCACTTTGATAATTGGATCTTGACACATTTGGCTTGTTGTGGAAACAAGGATTGGGGGAAAAGCTTCAGGTGAGACACCTTTTACCCATGATAACTCTTTAAGAAGTGAATTCCCCTTTCTAGGTGTAGATTTATCTCTCTTCATATTATCTCACCCTGTGCTTAACTATATGTGATTTGTAAGTCAAATGTTTGTAACTCTAGAACTGCCTGTAATTGTTTTAATTGAGTTCTAATGGTGCTCTATGCAGCCATGCCAGCCATATGACCTTGGAGATGTCTGCAGATATCAGTTCTTCAGCTTAGAAATTGAGATTAGCACAACCCCTCAGAGATGGACACAACTAGACTTAATGCCAGGGGAAATCTGTACCTTCACCTAACTTTGGGGAAAAGATGTGGCAGAAAGATTATGAAGATGATGGAATAGCTCCACCATGTCTTTAAAATAGTTAACACTAGGAGTCCTCTATCTGGAAGAACCAATGAAAGCCAAAAATGCAGAGTTTAAGGGAGGAAGTGAGAGAGAGGATTTTAAAATCTCAGCACAATGGGAAGAGTGGTAGACAAACTTAGACTTTGTGTGGCCAGTGAGTGAACTTGCAAAAAAAAACAAAAACAAAAAAAGAAAAACAAAACCACAACTCTTCCATTTCAATATGGAGGGTCTCCCAAATCACACATCCAGCCTCCTCACTGTACTTCTGGAAAGTCTCCCCAAACCTTTTCAGGGAGCAGCCATATTGAACCCAGTTCTTGTGCCATGCAATACTTGCATAGCAAGGTCTGCAAATTGGGGACTGACCTTGGAAAAATGTGTTATTCATTTGACCACCTCCTCCTTCCTTATACTAGCATAAGTTCCTCCTCTTAACCTTAACCTTGGACTCTTGTGGTCTCTTCCAACTCTATGATTCTATTATTCAACAATACACATTAAGGGATCTGCAGATGGAAACAATTTCAGGCAAATGCATTTGTCCTGCCTCATTCATAAAACAAATTCAGAGCAGATTTGTAAAAAGCACAGTCCAAACCCAAGAGTGCCTCTATAATGAGGATCATGAGGAAGAGATGAAGGGAAATACATTTAAGATGTCTCCAAATGAAAGATGTTATTATTGGGCAAAAGGACAGTTTGTCCATACCAGAGTGGAAGACACAATTAAGCAGTGTAATAAGGTCTGCAATAAAGTTTCAATTTTTAAAAAGTTTTTTTCTTTCCAATACTTTGAGCATAATGCACTTAACTCTGGACTCTTACGACCACTTTTTGTTTATCTGTAGGTAAGCAGGACTGTACAGGATAAGCAGGCATCTCTTTCTGTCACCCTATTTGGAGTCAAGATATTTATTTATTATTTATTTATTTACTGTATTTATATACTGCCTTTCTCACCCCTGGGGGGACTCAAGGAGGTTTACAACATACTGATGCCAAAAATTCAATGCCAACATACAGTACACAAAAAAATCATAACTAATTACTACATATAACTATGGACTTAAAATCAATTAAAATCATTAAACATAAGACATAACATAAAATTTAAATATTCAAAGAAGCACAAAATCATCCTAGTATAAACATTATATAAAAGATATATCACATCACATGATGTTGAGAAAAGGCATATATTAGAAAGCCAGAAAATATACAGGGACTGCCCAATATTGCACCATAGTTTCAAAGGACTAAGGACAGCAAACGGGAATTCACTGTTTACTCAAACAAAGCATTTGAACCAAAGTTCAATTACCAATAATTGTCCTTGGAGCCTTTGTTTTATGGCCAATATTTGGTTATTGTACCAAAAGTAATACATTAAACCTTTAAGTACAACCCTGAATTTAGGCTGGAGGACTAATCTATCACCATAATATTCTCATGAAGGTTTTCTCTACATAATGTAGTGCACATGTATCAAGGGGATCTTTGACACTACACAGTGAGAGCATTATGATTCTACTGTAATTGCCATTATTTTCATTCTATGGTAACCTGGGATTTACAATGCAAGGACCAAATACCAACTTGGGGAGAATCTGGAAGGAGAGGTGGAAATAATATTCACATAATTTCCTTCACAGGTTGAAAGATCAGTTCCCTGAAAGTGAGGAACAATTACTGGAGATAATACAAGACCGGTGCAATTTTTCTCCTAGTATCTGATTTAGCAAAGTGTGGTACTGGGATTATTCCAGGGAGAAAATGGGATTTGCTGATAGAAACTTGTTTTCTGCACATAAAGTAGGCTTGTTCTACAAGAATGCATGTCTTTTTTCACTGCAGAATCCATGTGAAATACTGAATGATGTTCAGAAACAGGGAAAGTACTACAAAATATTTTTTTTTCCTGAAGAAGAGAGGAAAGTATCCATAGTTATTTATCTTCACATGTGAGGACAAAATATAGAGGAATTCCCATCCTCTAGTGTGTGAGTGGGTGAAGAGCAAGCACTGTATACCCATCAGATTTGAATATCCGCCCTGAGTCCCTTTGGATCCTCCCTAAGTCCCTTTGGGAAGACAGAGCAGAATATAAATAAAGTTTTATTATTATATTATTATAATGCGCCCAGTGCAACATATTCCAGGCAAAGCCTTACCAGTGTAAAGTACAAATGTGAACTCATATGACAGGCTAAACCTGGATCAACAGTTGGATGGAGAAGCTGTACTATCAAGTTGAACCCACATTGGATGACCTTCCTTTACTATGGATTGCATGCTCAACTTGTGGTTAAAGTTTTGGCATGCTGTTGTGACTGTTTGGCCTTGATTTGCTTAGAGCTATCCAGGGTGCTGCCTTGCCTTGCCTTGTTTGGACTTCTCATTGAAATATGACTTCTGCTGGACTTTTTGTCTTTCCCTTACTGGAACCTCAATCTCACCTAGTTTCACTTTTCTCCACTTAAAAGTGACGTTATACGTGCTCGTCTTGGCTTCATTCCCTTTTCTGAACCTAAATTTGTGCCCAGCCATTCACTTCACCTATTCCACAACATAAGCTAAAGAAATTACATCACTGAGAACATGATCTGAAACAAAATAACTGATCATAAGTTGTTGGACTAAATATAATAAAGTGCAGGTAAGCAGAAGTTGAACTGAAAATCAAAGCTTGTATGTAGGAGAAATAATTTATATATGGTACACATTTAAGTTAAAAGACCTTTGATGTTCTTGACCAGCTGAGCAATAGGTGGTGGACATGTATTTTTCCCATGTTGCAAATATAAGCCTTTTAGGAAATCCATTTCCACTGAGACAATTCTGAACACAGTGGCAGATAATGTACAGGCACAATTGAATATGCAGAACTCAAAGGTTGCTTCTAAAACAAAACTAATTTGTCTAATAACCTCTCCTAAAGTATGCTCAGAAGACACATTGAAGGGAATCAGAATATCAGTAGCAGTTAACTGATACACTCAGACCTTTATGACATCAATATTATGAAGTCCAGTTGATAAGAAACAAGTGTTTTGCTGTAAAAGTCACATGTAATGAAGTATAGCAGCCAGTGAGCATTAATAAACACAAATAGGTGGTTTCCATTGGACCTTTCCTTGAAGCTGTGCTGGTATCAGTAAGTTAAACAAAGGGGATGGTAAGAAAATGAAATTAAATTGGGAAAGCAACAGCAGGACTTTTACTGTAGTGGTCAAGAAATCAACTTAACATTTCATTCATCTGCTTCCTTCCCCCCAAAGTTGAGAATGGAATCGGGGAAGTAAATTTAAGGTGGAAATGTGTTGTTGAAGGTTTTCATGTCCAGAATCATTGGGTTGCTGTGAGTTTTCTGGGCTTTATGGCCATGTTCCAGGTACATTCTCTTCTAACGTTTTGTCCACATCTATGGCAGGCATCCTCAGAGGTTGTGAGGTCTGTTGGAAACTAGGAAAGTGGGGTTTATATATCTGTAATGTCCAGGGTGGGAGAAGCTGCAAGGTACTCGATGCTAAGCAAGGTTGTCAACTGTAAGATTTACATTTGCCTCAAGCAGACAAGAGTTCTTTTGCCCAACCTCAACATTCCAGATATATAAACCCCACTTGCCTATTTCTAACAGACCTCACACAATGTCTGAGAATGCCTGCCGCAGATGTGGGCAATATGTCAGGAGAGAATGCTTCAGGAACCTGGCCATACAGCTCGGAAAACTCATAGCAACTAAGGAGGAAAGATTGCAGCTTCATTATGGCAATGTAACTTAAATTTAAATAAAAAATTAACATAAATGTAACAGTTAATTAGTGCCTTTAGTTTAATTTAATTAGTGCTTTTTTACTTATTAATGATTAACTAAATGCATTGTCCCTTTTCTAAAAACTGTCTGGACATATGAATGAAGATGTGGTCAGCGAAAGCCAACATTGGACTATGATTTTGGTTGGAATACCAGCCCAGCAATTAAAACTCCATGAGTGGCTTTTGGTAAGTCACACTTTTTCAGCCTCGGGAGGGGGAAACCTTGCATTTATATATTTTTAAAATACATGATTTATTGATAATTTAATATAGACACAGATAATGCTTGTGTGACACACCTACATGCTGCAGTTGACATACTCATATGTCATAACAAACAGTTTGGAAAGCTCTGATTGAGATACAGAAAATTGCAAACAGTTGTAGCCTGCACTACTGGTTGATGAACTCTTGCCCAGCTGAGTCTTCATTGTGAAGGTTTTTTTTTCCACTACAGATTTCTGTCCTCAGTTCAGGGTCACTGTGTCATGCACTGAGCGGGAATACAAATAATCCATTCCTGCTTTATATGCTTTACATGTGTCATAGCCCCCAGCATATATAACTGTATTATCCTGGATTTCTGCTTTCAGTGCAAGCTGCTACAAAGTGCGGGACAACCTCTTTAATCAAACATTAACTCTACAGTCTTTGTATGACCGAGTGCAGGGTTACTTTCCCAAGGTCTCTTAAACCGATCGATGTTATTGGATGAAATAGCAGTAGTTTTTAAGCATCCTGTGCCCAAAAGTACTGTAACAATAAGCACATCTGCCAATATATACTAACTTAGCAATTTCTTTGTTGATGGATACTACGTAGCATCCTTTCAAGAGCAAAGTGGTGGTAGAAATAATGGCCTTTTTATAGAAAAGAACACAGCATTTAATTTAATATAATGCAACACAGAAAAGATGGACAAGAAGCATTGAGATGTAATCTTGTGACGACATACCTACACCTGCAGATATAGGATTCATATCTGGAGGTACATGAACTCATCTGTTTTCTTTTTTTAGACAGAATACCACATGTATGATGGACTTTTATAATCACTGCAACCAAAAATATCACCTTACAAAACAGCAATGCCTCTAGATAGCACAAGTCATGATTACTTCAAGAAAATCTATATTGGTTGAAAAGGGGTCTACATTCAGATTTTGTGAATGACAAATATGTTTGAGTAGAAATATTGGTATGATTTGATTTGTTTAACACCATGAGCAAGCAAGTTGTTAATTCTAATCATTTTATTTCTATTTTTTGTGATATTTACCCACACTGAGTACTACACTGGTCCATGGGACCATTGTACTGGTATTTCCATAGAGCAACAATAATATTTCACTCTTTAGGAACAGCCTATAATTTCCAAACAATTGCAAAATCAATACAAAAACTCTGATCTTTTTGAAAACACCACTGTACCTAGTATTCAAAGACCCTAATATTATTGCCGATGGAAAACGTTTGATATATATCCATATATATCACTGAGTACTGTGGGAATATTGCAGAAACCATAACTCACTCTGTATTTATATGAATCTAATCTTCTTCTATCCCTATTGGAATAGTGTGCTGCTATACTTCTCAGTTTTTTCCTTGTTGCTGTCTGACCTCATGTGCAGTTCGGATATTGATTACATTTAGTTGATAAAAGACTGATCTTAACATATTTTGTATCAAACTTATTTACTGAAAGGCAGCTTTCACGAATTAAAATATTTGGCTGTGTGTTTGTTTTATAGTATGTGTGTGTGTATATATAATGATACAAACAGCAACACAATCATGACTATTAATATCTTCATGTCTCTATGCTAAATGCATTTTCTCTGAAATAAGTTCTACTAATTCCAGCAACCCAGGTTAATTAGGAAGTATGTTTCCTCCATTCCTAAATCAGTACCAAGTAGAGCTCCATTTTACTCACCTCCACCATACGTAGCAGCCAACATAATTGAAGACACCCAGGCAATCTCACTTGATGATGAGCCAAAGAAATCCTGGATTTCTTTGAAGAAGATTGCTATGCTTTTGGGGAATGCGTATGAAAATCCAATAGATACGAATGCGCCAAGCACCACCACCCAGCCCCATCCTCCATCCGGAGGGGTATAGGCCAGGTCTTTCTCTGCTGGAGGTGGCATTTCAATGCTAAATTAAGCCCCTGTGAGCAATTCTCTGGAAACCCTGGAAAAGAAAGTGCTTGCATCACATTCAGCTGGCATCACATTCTGAGGCATTGTATCACATTCCTGGACACATTCTAAAGTGCTAGTTCCACAATAGGTTTGAAATCCTGGAAATCCTGTACAACAATTACAGTATAAGTCAACCTTATATGTAAGGCAAGGGCAGATTTGGGGGATAAAATTATGGCTTTTCATTGGCCCATGAATAAGTCAAGGGTCATTCTTTGGAGGGCCAATACTGTTTTAATGGCTAAATACTCTTGATTACCCCCAAAAGGCCAGAAGTGGCATTTCAGTGGAGAGAGTAGAGGAGTTATGCGCTTGTTTTAGTTCTCTTGGGATGGTCTTTTGCCACTTAATGCAAAAAAAGAGGATTATTCCTTTTTTTAATATAAGAGTTAAGTATTCTCACTGGCCTGTGAATAAGCTGACTCAATTCTTTTGGATTAATTTTTTGACTAATAAATAGGATGTATGCCACCTCCTAGCCACCAACACTATCATTTTCCCACCCAGGCATTTTAAAAAGCCAAAACTGATCATATAGTGCAGACAATATTGTGCATTTTAGGTTCTCCTGGGATGGACTAAGCTCTCACCTTTTCTCACTCTACTCAGAGAAGGCAATGGTTCCTCTAAGACAGTGGTTCCCAACCTGTGCTCTGCAAGAACTAAAATATGGTCCACGGCCTCACCATTAATACTACGAATAATAACACAGCCCAATTTTTTTTCTTTGAGTCTTTGTTCCTGGGATTATTTGGGGTGCTGATTCAGAAACTTGCAATGGATAGACCACATCAGCTCTAGATTGTTAAAGGTGTTGTCGAGCAGATAGTGACTATTGCATGGCATATGCTCTGTAGCAGAAACTAGAACTGATGTGGTCTAGCCCATGCAATTTTCTCAATCAGCATCCCAAATAACCAAACCAAATCTAAAGTTGACCAAAAACTGATTTGTAACCCTGTTGGTAATAAAGTTGGAGACTGGTCTCTGGCCAAAGTGGTCCCTGGTAAAAAAAAAAAAAAGGTTAGGAATTGCTCTAAGATTTATGAACAAGTCAGGTGGTGCTGTGGTTTTTAGCTTTGATAATGTTTTTATGGATTTTAAGAGTGAATTTTTAAGACCATTATATTCTGTTTTAATGTTCCATATTTTTAGATTTCAAATTGTATTGAAATGCTTTCAATGTACACTGCTTTGAATTTCCTTGTGGGGAGAAAAAGCAAGGTATAAATAAAATAATAATAATTTTAATAAGATTTAAGTAACAGTATTTACACTGTTCCATGGATAAGTGGATTCAGGTTTTTTGGGTACATGTTTTGACTAAAAATTCCTAGACTTATACATGAGTATATACAGTAGGTTTCAGGAAACCAAGTCTGGATACCTATATCCTTCTACTAAGGGAAATAAATATCCTGCCGTGATGTCACCTTTATTTATAGGTCACACACTTTCATTACAGGTTATGTGTGAAAATAATGCTTCATGTTGTATTGTCCAAGAGTTTGATCAATAAACAGAAGACACTACAAACACTATCTCAGACACGCAAGCACACAGAATGCTGTTTTGAACCAATTGAGGTGAGAGCCATTGTGGCTGACAACTTACACCATAGTGGCTGTCATCTGATGAGAATTGGATGGGCAGATCTGGGTTCTAGGACCTACTGAACCACAAAATTCATCAGGTGAACTTTGGGTCAGTCACATTCCCCAATTCTGACCTGCTCTTGAGAGACGTCATGGGGATAAAGTGAGGAGAAAAACCACTTTCAGCTTATTAGAGGAAAGGAAGAATATAAATCTTACTAAGTTATATAAAGGCCTAAATGCCCTAAAGCTAATAAATCCCACTTGCTCTTGGAAGTTAAACAAAGTCAGCCCTGGTTATTATTTTGATGGGAGATCAGCAATGAAGGCTAGGTGTTACATTTCGGAGGAAGGAACTGGTAAAACCACCTCCGAGTATTCCTTGCCTAAGAAAACCCTATGAAATTTGAGGGGTCACCATAAGTCAACAGGCAACTTGAAGATACCTACAGACACATAACTGATGGTACTGTAATTTAGACATATCATGAGACAATACGACTCATTAGAAAATATGATAATGCTTGGTAATGTGGGAGTCAATAGGAAAAGAGATCCCCCATTGCAGGTGGACAGACTAATTCAAGGAAGTCATCGCTCTGAATCTATCAGGTCTATTGGGCATGTTCAGGGTTATATGGCCATAGGAAAAATGGTGAACTATCTGGTCTATCAACAACTGAAGTACCCCCTTCATAGGTTTATAGTCAAAGCTGACAATGGATGACAATTAGCAACAATGTTCTCAACAGTTCAGTGGCAACATATTCTTTCTGTTATTGTCACCACCATCATCACCAGTAATAGCAATAAATCATTAATCTGAAAAGAATAATAAAAATTACTGTTATTATAACAGTAATTATGACATACTTCTCTTAAAGTAAGCAAAACTCTGAGTAATCTGTATGTAATCACTCAGATCACACTTTTGTACCTGTGCTTCAATATAGGAGCTTGTTCTAGATTTCTCCTTGTAGACTAATAGCTGGTTGGCTTTTGGATATGAAAAAATCAGGTTTAAAAATATATATTTAATTAACTTCAGAGGTGGTTATTACTGAAGGCCCAGAGGCCATGTTAAAACCAGTTTGGAGTCTCTTGGCAACTGCTCTTGGGCAAAGGTGACTGACTAGAGATGTAAATCAAGGAAGGAATCTGATACAATCAATTCAGTTTTTCCCAAGAGCTGCTTCCCAAGCTGTACATTTTTTAAATAGCCTCATCTAAAGATTCATGCAAACATAGCCTGAAGAAGGCTACATGTGCTGATCACTTTAATGTAAATACCCACGTTACAGCCAAATACCCCAAAAGTTTGAAGAGATGTGTTTCCTGACATGCAACGTTTTGTGGTCTTTCAATCCATGGTCTGTAGGTCCTTGGATGAAAGGTAATATTGCAGTTAGCCTTGACGTTGCATGATTTCTGTCTGCCTAAATGTAGAACAACACACATTCATACTAAATAACAGTTTTATCAATATTATCTGGCCTCACTGAGCGTGTTTTATGGGGCACATAGGGTCACATACTGTACTCGTTCCTGATCATTTATACTATACATTTATACCATTTATACTTCTCCGTTGCTTTTTCTCCATTTCTTAAAAGATGTAATACTAGTTTAGGGACTCTGAATAGCAATCATAAGGAGTCCATCTCTGCTACTCTGAGCAAGGCTACTCTCAGCAAGGAGAATTAATGCAGTTTGATGCCACTTTAACTGCCATGGCTCAATGCACTGGAATTGTGGGAGTTGGAGTTTTATAAAGACTTTAGCCTTCTATGCCACATAGTGCTGATGTCACACCAAGCTACTAGTCCAAGGATTGCATAGTACTGAGCCATGCCAGTTAAAGTGGTTTAAAGTGCATTAATTCAACAGTGAAGATGCACCCCAATTTGTCTTCCCAAAAAGCACCTGTTGGCCTACATGGCCCTATTAACCAGCTAAGCTTTAGCAATGCAATTGCATCATCTCACCCTCAAAACTGTGCAACTCAAAGAAAGGCTGCTACCGTTGGAAAAAGAAACTGGATCCAATCAAAACAGAATTATATTTGGTGATGTTGGCTACACTTCAGAGGCTCATTGAGCAATGTGTAAATTACACATACTACCAAGATGTGTCTCTGAGAACAAACATATTGCATAAAGAGCTGCACTTGTGTGCATTGGAAAAACTGATTTGGCCCAATTTTCACTGCTGTTTCATCCCAGGGTTATTGGGCTGGATGTCATCCTGGAAAGACATTAGTCTGTAAAAAGGTGTCTGGTGGGCTTTAGACGCTGGGGGCATCTATACAGTAGAATTAATGGATTCTTGTAGGTTTTTTCGGGCTATAGGGCCATGTTCTAGAGGCATTTCTCCTGACGTTTCGCCTGCATCTATGGCAAGCATCCTCAGAGGTAGCTACCTCAGAGGATGCTTGCCATAGATGCAGGCAAAACGTCAGGAGAAATGCCTCTAGAACATGGCCCTATAGCCCGAAAAAACCTACAAGAACCTAGTGATTCCAGCCATGAAAGCCTTCGACAATACATAGAATTAATGGAGTTTGGCATGACTTTAACTGTCATGGCTCAATGATATAGAATAAAAGAGGGTGATATTTGGTGAGGCATCTGCACTCTTTGGCAAAGATGGCTAAACACCTTGTAAAACTACAACTCCTATGATTCCCTATGATTCAAGTGGTTAAAAATGCATTCATTCTACAGTGTAGATGCACTGATATACTCCATTCATTCTGTGTGGGTTTTGTTTACTCAGTTCAGGTTGAGTAGCCCTTATCTAAAATGATTGGAATCAGAAATGTCCACAATTTGGTAATGTTTTTAAAAAATAAAATATTTGCACACACATAATGAGATACTTTGAGATGGGATCCAAGTCTAAACATGAAATTAACTGATGTTTCATGTGTACATTTATGCATAGCCTGAAGGTAACTGAACACCCAGTATTTTTAATTATTTTGTGCATGAAACAAACTTTGTATACTTTGAACCATCAGAAACCAAACAGTCTCTATTCCAGACATTGATGTAAACTATTTAGGATTTAGAAACATTTCAGGTTTTTAGAGAAGGGACGCAGAACCTGTTCTAACAACTGGTTAGAACAGGGTACATCTACTTTGTTGAATGGGTTGTTGTGAGTTTTCCAGGCCATGTTCAAGAAGCATTCTCTCCTGATGTTTTGCCCACAGCTATGGCAGGCATCCTGAGAGGTTGTGAGGTCTGTTGGAAATTTGGCAAGTGAGGTTTATACTGTATATCTGTGGAATGTCCACTAAATGCTATTCATGGTGGCCAATTGCAACATTTACACTTGTCTCAAGCAGACAAGAGTTCTTTCTCCCACCCTTGACATTCCACTTGTATAGTCTGCAACAGACTTCATAACCTCTGAGGATGCCTGTCATAGATGTGGGCAAAATGTAAGGAGAGAATGCATCTCGAACATGGCCATACTGCCCAGAAAACTCACGGCAACCCAGTGATTCCAGCCATGAAAACCTTAATAGAATCATTGAGTTGGAGGAGACCTCATGGGCCATCCAGCCCAACCCCCTGCCAAGAAGCAGGAATATTGCATTCAAAGCACCTCCGACAGATGGCCATCTAGCCTCTGTTTAAAAGCCTCCAAAGAAGGTGCCTCTACCATACTCCAGGGCAGAGAGTTCCATTGCTGAACAGCTCTCACAGTCAGGAAGTTCTTCCTAATGTTCAGATGGAATCGCCTTTCTTTCCACATCCTAGTCTCCAGGGTAGCAGTAAACAAGCTTGCTCCCTCCTCCCGATGAGTTCCCCTCACCTTTTTATACATGGCTATCATATCTCCTCTCAGCCTTCTCTTCTTCAGGCTAAACATGGCCAGCTCTTTAAGCCGCTCCTCATAGGGCTTGTTCTCCAGACCCTTGATCATTTTAGTCATCCTCCTCTGGACACTTTCCAGCTTGTCAATATATTTCTTTTACTGTGGTACCCAGAATTGGACATAGTATTCCAGATGTGGTCTAACCAAGGCAGAATAGAGGAGTAGCATGACTTCCCTGGATCTAGACTCTATACTCCTATTGATGCAGGCCAAAATCCCATTGGCTTTTTTTGCAGCCGCATCACATTGGCAACACTTTCTTGAAGTTTGACACCACTTTAACTGCAGTGGCTCAATGCTATGGAATCATGGAAGCTGTAGTTTGGTGAAGCACCATAACTCCTTGACAGAGGAGGCTAAAGGACTTTTAAAACTACAACTCCCATCATTCCCTACCATTGAGCCCTCACAGTTCAACGGCTGTCAAACTGTATGTATTTTTATGGCATCTAATTGTTGCTAATCTGTGCACCGCCTTAAATTGCCTTCGGGCTGAAAAGAGCGGGATAAAATGCTCTAAGTAAGTATATAAATAAATAAACTGCACTAATTGTAGATGCACCCTTAGTCCCGTGTTGAGAATTACGTTGTGTCATGAGACTCTCAGTCTCTTGCCAAAGAGAGAACTCACTGCAAGAGGGATACGTTTTTTTAAAAAAGTTCCTACAAAAGCTGAACCTCCCTTTTCCAGAATTACAGGACACCAAATCCTCCAAAACATACCATATTGTCCAAATGGGCTGCTGGGATAGTGACAAGTTTGCCTTCTGTGCGATCAGTGTCCACAAACATTGTCTCTTGCACAAAATATTGTGTGTAGAATTACCTTCAGGCTATGTGTGCACACCATAGGTGGAGTTCGTGTTTCAAGTTCGAGTCCTATCTCCAAAATCTCTCTTTCCAAAACACTTGAATCAATCTGGATCAAGCAAGGAGGGAAGGGAGTCGAAAATACGAAATACTTTTGATGCCAAGTATTTAGGATCAAAGCTACGTATAATCATTGATATATAGAGACATGATGCAGAATTGTAGCAGTTTGATGCCAGATTACACTATGTGACAACATTTGTGCCTGGTTTGAAAGTGTTATCTCCTGTTTAATTGTGTGGTGCCTACTTTGAAAGTAGTTGTTATGCTCCAGAATAGGCATGGCTTGCAAAGTTGGGCCCTCCAGGTGTTTTGGACTCCAACTCCCACCATTCCTAACAGCCTCAGGCCCTTTCCTTTTCCCCCTCAGCCGCTTAAGCTTAAGCGGCTAAGGGGGGAAAGGAAGGGGCCTGAGGCTGTTAGGAATGGTGGGAGTTGGAGTCCAAAACACCTGGAGGGACCAACTTTGCCCATGCCTGCTCTAGAATGAACATAGTGGGAGTTGGGAGTCCAACTTAGCCTGTGCCTGCTGTAGAATGAAAATAGTTTGACACCACTTTACGTGCTATGACTCAATGCTGTGAGTTGCAATTTCCAAAGGTAATATAAAACATAAAAGATACACACTACAAGATTGCATAGCATTGGAGCCCTGGCAGTCCAAGTGGGGTCAAACTACATTTCCTTTCCCAGTAGAGATGCGTTCTAAGACGCTTTCTCTCCCCTTCATTCTAACTCTTGACTGCAGCTAAGCAAGTGAAAGAACTTGCAAAGAGGACACGCTGGCATATCTGGCCACACGCTGTACACGTGTCTAGAGCTCTCACAAAGAGGGCCTCCCCCAACCCACACCCAGCTGCCTTTCTTCCAAGTTGGGTTGATCTTTTTGTTTTTGCAGCACTTTTCCTCTCTCCAAAGCAAATTCTCCCGAACTTGGCGCGCGCTCTTACCTTCTCCAAAACTCCCGCAGTGTCCTCGTGGCCCCGGAGCTCCGAGGTAAAGCGAGGGGGCGTGGCTAAGGGCGGGAGGGGGCGTGGCTAAGGCTTCAAAAGGGCGGGGGCTGTTTAGGTGCCAGGGCTTCCTATGGCCTTGGCTCGTGCAGGGAGGGAGGCGGGGGGCGCGCGCGACAGAGAAGGGAAACTTTTGTATCAAGATCCTTCCTAGCCTTTGACTTTTCTTTCCCCCTCCCCCCTTTTTTTGTATGCCTCTGCTTCTCTTCCTTGCTTGCTGCCACGACTCTGGGCCCTTCCACACAGCCCAGGCATGTAGCCGGGGGGGGGGGGGGGGCTCGGGGGGCTTCAGCCCCCCCCCCCCGAAATTCTCATGGTGGTTCGCGAAAAGGCCTTACTGGTGCATGATTTAAACTGTTATGTTTATTCATATCATGATCTGATCACCATACTCAATATATCCCATACGTATGGGGGTATTGGGGTAATGATACAAAAGGTTTGCTAGGCTAGACCCTCTTTCACTCAGACTCAGCCCCCCCCCGAAACTCAGCCCCCCCGAAACCCCCTTGAAATTTTTTTAGCGCCCCCCCCCCCCCCCGAAACAAAATCCTGGCTACGGGCCTGACACAGCCCTAGACCCAGAATATCAAGGCAGAAAAATCTCACATCTGTTTTGAACTGGATTATATTTATTTATTATTTACTACCAGTACCAAGATTATGGCAACAGGAGTGATTGACACCTGGAAAATAGAGGGAGAAAATGTGGAGGCCATTACAGACTTTGTATTTCTAGGTGCAAAGATTACTGCAGATGCAGACTGCAGCCAGGAAATCAGAAGACGCTTACTTCTTGGGAGGAGAGCAATGTCCAGTCTCGATAAAATAGTAAAGAGCAGAGACATCACACTGGCAACAAAGATCCGCATAGTCAAAGCCATGGCAGGCCCGTAGCCAGGATTTCGTTTCGGGGGGGGGGGGCTGAGTTTCGGGGGGGCTGAGTCTGAGTGAAAGAGGGTCTACCCCATGCATAACAGTTTAAATAATGCACCAGTAAGGCCTTTTCGCGAACCACCATGAGAATTTCGGGGGGCTGAAGCCCCTCAAGCCCCTCCCCCCCCCCCGCTACATGCCTGAGCCATGGTATTCCCTGTAGTAACCTACGGATGTGAGAGCTGGGCCTCAGGGAAGGCTGAGCGAAGGAAGATCGATGCTTTTGAGCTGTGGTGTTGGAGGAAAGTTCTGAGAGTGCCTTGGACTGCGAGAAGATCCAACCAGTCCATCCTCCAGGAAATAAAGCCCGGCTGCTCATTGGAGGGAAGGATACTAGAGACAAAGCTGAAGTACTTTGGCCACATCATGAAGAGACAGCAAAGCCTAGAGAAGACAATTATGCTGGGGAAAGTGGAAGGCAAAAGGAAGAGGGGCCGACCAAGGGCAAGATGGATGGATGGCATCCTTGAAGTGACTGGACTGACCTTGAAAGAGCTGGGGGTGGTGACGGCCAACAGGGAGCTCTGGTGTGGGCTGGTCCATGAGGGCACGAAGTCAGAGACGACTGAACAAATGAACAACAAAACCAGTCCCCTGCCACGCGTTGCTGTCTGTGTATATGTGCTTTACGTGTGTATATGTGTATATATATATATGTGTGTGCTGGTGTATATATATGTGGTGTTGCATATGCGTTGTAATATTTTTTTTGTATTTTTTGGCTTTTAAAGTCTTTTCTGCTGTGTTTTTCAGTGTTTTTATGAGTGATGGTTACTCGTTGGCCTAATTCGTGTATTGTGTCCAAATTTGGTATTCATTCATCCAGTGGTTTTTGAGTTATATTAATCCCACAAATGAACATTACATTTTTATTTATATAGACTAGCCATCCCCTGCCATGCATTGCTGTGGCCCAGTCTGTGTATATGTGGTTTGTGTGTCTATATCATGGGTCCTCAAACTTTTTGAACTCTCTGCCCCAGAGTGTGGTGGAGGCTCCTCCTTTGGAAGCTTTTAAGCAGAGGCTGGATGGCCATCTGTCAGGGGTGATTTGAATGCAATATTCCTGCTTCTTGACAGGGGGTTGGACTGGATGGCCCATGAGGTCTCTTCCAACTCTTTGATTCTATGATTCTAGGACCAGGTCACAGTCCCTCAAACTGTTGGAGGGCCGGATTATAATTTGAAAAAAAATGAATGAATTCCTATGCACACTGCACATATCTTATTTGTAGTGCAAAAAACACTTAAAAACAATACAATAATTAAAATGAAGAACAATTTAAACAAATATAAAATGAGTATTTCAATGGGAAGTTTGGGCCTGCTTTTGGCTGATGAGATAGGATTGTTAATGTGTGCTTTCAAGTCATTTGAGACTTAGGTTGATCCTGAGTGAGGGCTAGGTCATTTACTCTTGGAGGGCTGTATCTGGCCCTCAGGCCTTCATTTGAGGGCCCCTGATCTATATATTGGTGTATATATTTTGCACATATGTTGTAATGTATTTTTTTGGGGATTTTTTTTAGTATTTTCTGCTATGTTTTTCAGTGTTTTTATGAGTGATAGTCACTTGTTATCCTGATCGGTGTGTTGTGTCCAAATTTGGTGTCAATTCATCCAGTGGTTTTTGAGTTATGTCACTCTCGCAAATGAACATTACATTTTTATTTATATAGATTTACTATATTTGTATATCGCCCTTCTCAGCCATCAGTTTATAAAGGCAATGATTCAATGCCCAAGAACATCAGAAAACATTTAAAACATTAATACATAGTATAAAACCAAACAAAAGTATATTGCAATGTGGACTCAGATAACCCAGTTCAAAGCAGATATTGTAGGATTTTGTGCCTTGATATTCTGGGATATAGGGCTGTGTGGAAGGGCCCTGGGTTATCTGAGTCCACACTCAGATAATGTGGGATTTCCTGCCTGGATATGTCCCACCTCCCCAGAAGTTGAAGGTCTTCTGGGGAGACCCTGCTCTCGACCCTGCTTCTGGCATAAACATGCTTGGCGGGCCTTCTCGGTGGTGGCCCCCCACCTGTGGAACTCGCTTCACAGCAAAATCAGCTTGGCTACTTCCCTCCTCTCCTTCAGGAAGAAATTGAAAACGTGGTTGTGAGACCAGGCTTTCAAGTAGCAAACTGATAAAGACAATAACGATGATAATGCTATGGAAAATGGACTATGGACAGGCTTCTGATTGCGTTGTTGCTCATAGAATTCTATTTTAGATAAGGCTAGACAGACAGTATTATTTTAAATGGTTTTACTGTATTTATTATCTTGTATGTGAGAGGGCATTGAATTGTTGCTGGCTGTAAGCTGCCTTGAGTCCCCCTGCGGGGGTGAGAAGGGCAGGGTACAAATGTCCAAATTGCATTCTGTGTCAAATCTCATTTAGGTCAATCACGTGTGCTTAAATTGAATTAAAAAAATCAGATTGTTCTCATACTTGGCAGGCTTGCTGCCCTGCTCATGATGCCTCATTGTGCCATAATTTGAGAGAACATCTCTTGTATTTTTTAATTAATAGAATTAGTAGATGAACAAATCTTTCTGAAACTTTCGATGCACTGCAGTGCTTATGTTGTCTCACTGTGCAGAAATCTAATGGGATTGATGTTCTGTGATATAGGACTGTGTGGAAGGGCCCTCTGAATAAAATCCACATGTTCCTAGTCTCCAGAGCAGCGGGGTGGGGTGGGGGGGGGGGGACTGCTTTCAAATACTTAAACATTGCTATCATGTCCTCCCTCCACCTTCTTTTCTCCAAGCTAAACAATAAAGTTGTGCAAAGTGTCTGAAATCTGATTAGTAATTCATTTCAGAGATTGGAATGGCTCCAAGTTTCAGAACATTTCGGTCATCCTCTGATTTTTAGGAAATTTAAGATTTTACCATTTTTTTTCAAAAAATAAAACTCTAAGAGGCATCCCATTAGATTTCTGCACAGTGAGACAACATAAGCACTGCAGTGCATCGAAAGTTTCAGAAAGATTTGTTCATCTACTAATTCTATTAATTAAAAAATACAAGAGATGTTCTCTCAAATTATGGCACAATGAGGCATCATGAGCAGGGCAGCAAGCCTGCCAAGTATGAGAACAATCTGATTTTTTAAATTCAATTTAAGCACACGTGATTGACCTAAATGAGATTTGACACAGAATGCAATTTTGACATAGTATGTAAGTCTGAGAATTTGTGGCAAATTCAGCCATGGAGCCCTTTTTGAAGCAAAAGTTTCTCGTGAAGCCCCAAGAAATGTTAGAGTTTACTCTTACCTGTCTATATTCTATGAAGCATATTATACACTATACATATACAGAAATATGAATAATAAAGGGTATGTGTGTATCAGTGGTTCCCAACCTTTTTTGACCAGGGTCTAGTTGAACAGGGAACACTCTCCAACATTAGTACCAAAAGGCTTACAAATCAGTTTTTGGTCAATTTCAGATTCAATTTGGGGTGCTGATTCAGAAAAATGCTTTGGATAGACCACATCAGCTCTAGTTTCTGATACAGAACATATGCCATGGTCAGGGACAGGGAAGGAGTGGCAGGTGGTACAAAAGGAGTGGAAATAAAATGAAGAAAGAAGCTCACAAACCAGATTTTTATCCACAGCCCACTGGGGTCCAGGGCCCACAGGTTGAGAACCACGGATAGATAGATAGATAGATAGATAGATAGATAGATAGATAGATAGATAGATAGATAGATAGACAGACAGAAAATAGCAAAAAAGAACTGGAGACACAACTATTCATTATTTAAATCTACAAGATGATTTTTTAACAACTAGTAAAGATATTTGAAAAATGTTACAATGCTACATGAACACAGGGACAGAAAGTGAGGTGGAGTCTTCTGAAGAAGGGCACAGATAGCAAAACAAACTCCACAGGTGTGTCAACCCTTCTGTATGAGATCCAAAACTAAAAGATATATCTGGCTGGAATTACACTTAAAACATGTCCCTGTTCCAAATGTAACTTAAGGACAAACCTACAGAACCAATCTCCTTCTGTACATGGGGACTACCTGTATTTATGCCAACATAAATCAAGTTAATAGCTCTGATTTCACAGACATTATTTGCAAGGATGAAGTCATTCTCTGTCCTTAAGCTTATTTTCCCACAAGGACAGCCCAAAACTTTCCACTGCTCTTTTCAATTCTTTCAAGTATGATGCTGCCTCATCTCCCAACTATAGTTGACAACACCCGAAATTAATGTGAACAGGGTATCTACTTCTTGTAGCACAGTTGGTCAGTTTTCGGTGTCACAGAACTCAGTTGAAGACGCTTCTTATCTTCTGCGTCCAAACGAGCTCAATATTTAGTTTTTATAGCCATATGCCTTGAAAAGACCATTTCATAGAGGTACGTAGAACCAAAAGGCAGTAAAAGCAATTTAGCTTTTGAACTCAATATTGAAAAATCCTCCCCTAACTGAGCTTAAAATTCCAGAAGTGGTTTGCTTTTAAATGCTGCCTGACAGTGGCTGTCCGAAAACATGTCTATAAGGATCTCATATTCTGCCACAGCGATGGCTACTGGCTTTGATTTCACTGAAAATGGATCTACAATCCACTCAGAATTCTTTCAAATTGACTCCCGAGAGTCCCTTGGAAAGTATGAATTCAAATTTTGAAGCAAATTGTTAAGGTGTTCTTTCATTATTGCTGGCAATGATTCATTCATTGTTATATTATTTTCTACTGAAAGTGTTAAGTTAATTGGAAACATATCAGATCCTTATTCTCAGCTCTTTCCATGTAGAATGCTATATTTTTCTTCAGCGCAGTAATTTTGTTAGCATCCAATATTGTCTTCTGTTTTCCTTGTATAGATGTGCCGAATTCATTCCTTTGAAGAAAAAAATGTCTGCCAAGTAATATGGTTTGCACAACCATTCCTGACCATTTAAGTAATATGTTAGTAAACTTTGGTCATCATTCAAAACTTAAGAAACTTTAATTCAAAGTTCAAATAAATGGGCAACGCTTTACCTCAAAACAACCATAATGCTTCTGTGTGTAATAACAATGACTTGTGTATACTTCCCCATATCTTCGCACAGTATTTTAAGCAGCCTACACTGCAAAGGTTGTGCCTCAAAGTTGATAATTTCAATGTCATTGTCTAGTATATGCTTTAATAATGCTGGCATTTTTTCATTGTGAGGGCATGTCAGTGTAGTATGCAAGGACCACTTGTTTTTGGAAACTTTTTTTTTATTCTTGTAACAATACCAGAAACATGGCTACCATGGCCTTTGCACCACCAGTGCCCATGTTAATGCAATTGTCCTATGGTACTGAGTTTTTAATGAAGAAGGCATGAAGCAGGGAAAACATTTTACTACCACTTGCAGAAAATAATATCTTCATGAAAAGAACCTGAAAATTCATAATGCATAAATGAAGTAAATAGTTAAATAATTTTTCCATGAAAATGAAAATAAAAATGAATAACACGTGTGCTTTAACTGTGTGATGAATGTATGAATTCTTTAAAAATGTCTCAAAGACAGACTTAAACTCCCTACCACACCCTATTTAAGAACCTCACTGTCTTTTACAAATGCACAGTGTGAAATATGAAGACACATAATTATATGAAGAGCAATAGCAGTTAATTAAAGTCAGTACTTTATATTCCAAATAGGCCACAACAAGGAATCTTTCCTTGCAGAAACCAGCTTTTTAACTGCCAAGAATGCTTAAATTCATAAGAAGGAGTATGCTCTTGCCAATGTATGGGCACCTAATTCCAGCTCCACAACTGGTGATTCAAGATCCCAGACCATTAGTTTTCAACAAAAAGGCAGATAGGTAATGCTGAAGGAAGTGTCAAGGCTCTTGTATCCTTTCCTTCTTTACATTATGGTATCATGATTTCTATTATTTCCTGAGGAAAATGTTCAGGATTATGGTAAAGCACAGTCTCTTTTGGCTTTTTCTGCCTATGAATCACATGTACGTACATGACAAAGGGAGGCCAACTGCAGGGATGAAATTGGTAGCATAAATTCTCACAGATTATGGTATCAGTCTAAATGTGCCTTTGCCCTAATCTAAGAAAGCCCTTCCTATGAGCCTGAAGTTTTGATTCTAGGTAAGTTACTCAGAACAGTGGAGTAATTCAGCATTTTTCAATTTATTTCAGATTTGTATATGTGATTCTTGCAGACAAAACAATAAGAAGCTGTAGATGGTATTCATAGAGTTTGGGAGGGTACTGAATATTCCAGAATCTACCTAATATTGGCATTATTTTGATAAATTTGCAGAACCACCATAGTGTTGAAGTATTACACATAGAAAAAGGCAATTAAAACACAATAAAATCATGGCAGAAGTAATTAATTGTGGTTACAGATATTTCTATTAATACCACAGAAATATCTCGGGAAATTATATTCATATATCATTAAACTTTTGAAAGAAGTTTCTTATGATATTGTAATGTATAAGCAGTCCCCAAGTTATGAACAAGATAGGTTCTGAGCATAGGGAATGAAAATTATCCACCCCCCGTGGCATTTGTTTTTCTGTCTGTGCCTCTGTTTAGAAGATTTCATCTCATTTTCTGTCCCTGTGATAGTTGGATTTTGAGACTGGTTGTGGAAACAAGGGTAGGTGATAAAGCTCCAGTGGAGACACCTTTTCCCCATGAAAACTCTTTCAGGAGTGGATTCTCCTTCCTAGGAATAGATTTCTCTCACGTCCTGTTGTTTCACACACCCCCCCTTTCCTAACTATGAGTAAGATGGATGTTTGTAATTCCAAGTCAATTCCTGTTCATTTTCTGTTTCCAAAAAAAAAAAAATCACTTTTGGGCTTAAATTGCTCCAGAACCCAAATGCCTCCCATCCCCTAGAAGGCAACTTGAAGGAAACAAAAATTAAATGATTTTGCAAAAATTTTGTTTGTCCTCCAAACTGGGTGGAAATGCCCTTTACACCCCAAGGGGGTATTCTGAAGCAAAAAATAAAAATAGATTGCAAAAAATTGTCCCCTAGAGCAGAGCGAAGACTAGAATCATAGAGTTGGAAGAGACCACTCATAAACTTTTTCCACTTATGACCCCCTTTTCGTCTGAGAAATTTTATGCAACCCTGAGTATATCTATATAAATAAAAATGTAATGTTTGTTTGTAGGATTAACAGAACTCAAAAACCAGTGGGCGAATTGACACCAAATTTGGACAGCATACATCTAACAACCCAATGTATGTCCTTCACTCAAAATTTTTTGATTTTGTCATTTGGGAGTTGTAGTTCTTGGGATTTATAGTTCACCTACAATCAAAGAGCATTCTGAACTCCACCAATGATGGAATTGAACCAATGGTGACCAACAGAAAACACTAGAAGGGTTTGGTGGGCATTGACCTTGAGTTTGGGAGTTGTAGTTCACCTACATCCAGAGAGCACTGTCGACTCAAACAATGATGGATCTGGACCAAACTTGGCACAAATATTCCATATGCCCAACTAGGAACACTGATGGAGCTTGGGGAAAATAGACCTTGACATTTGGGAGTTGTAGTTACTGGGATTTAGAGTTCCCCTACAATCAAAGTGCAGTCTGAAGCCCATGAACGATAGAATTCGGGCAAGCTTCCTACACAGAACCCCCATCACCAACAGAAAATACTTAAGGCTATCCAGTCCAACGCCCTTCACCAGGGCAAGAAAACGTAATCAAATACTGTTTACCACAAGCAGAAAGAAATTACATATATTTGAAACCAACACTTTCTCATTACTTTATTTTCCAGAACACCAGACTGGGCCACAGCAACACGTGGCAGGGGATGGCTAGTAGGTATATAAAATAGGTATTTAAAATATTACTGACAACAAATCAACATTTGCAAGGCTTGTTAAACAAGTTGATTTTCCTTTGTATGAAAGCGCAGACCCCTGGAAACACTACTCAACAGATTCATCTAAATGTCTAAAACAGCCACTAGGTGATGTTGACCCATCGCATCTCCTCTTACAAACCAACTCAGGCACTGTAGTCAACAGAGGAGGCCCTGCTCTTGGTCCTACCCCCATCTCAAGTATGGCTGATGGGAACGAGGAAGAGGGCCTTCTCTGTGATCACCCCACCTCTGGAACTCCCTCCCTAAATATATAAAGATGCCTCCCTCCTCTCCTTCAAAAAAACAACCAAAGACTCATTTTTGCTCACTAGCATATGGAGAGGAAGAGGTCTAGATAATGAGAGACCACTATCTGACCTCTGGTTTTAGTATTATTACTGTATTTGGGTTCTGTCATTCTATGTTAGCCCAGCTATCATCTCTGGCCACACAATCAACTTTGTGAACCTTAGTTGGCTCCTGTAAATTAATTGTGGATGTTTTATGTTCAGATTTTATGTCATTATATTAATTTTTGTTTGATTATGTTTTGTTTGATTTATTGATATTAAGTTCTAATATTTTACTCATATGTAGGCTTATGCAGGATTGTTATGTTGGTATTTGTTTGTTTTTCAGAAGCATTGAACATTTGTCTTTGTTGTATGTTGGAATCCACCCAGAGTCCCCTCAGGGCAATAGAGCAAAATATAAAGATTTATTATTCACACAATTTTTCATGTTGCCAAATTTTTCAGGACCCCAACATTGACCCCATTTGGGGTTGGGACCCATAGTTTGTGCCCTATAGGCTGCCTAAAACCTGTGGATTTCAAGTGCTTTTACAACTTTCTGAAGCCATTCAGATTTGATAGGTAAGTATAACTAATGGCACATCCAGGCAGGAGGAAAAACCCGTGCTGAAGCGGGTTTTAAAAACCTGCTTTGGCACAGGTTTTTGTCCCCATATTTCCCCAATAACCAGAGCTTTCCCAGGGCAGTCCCCCCAAAAAGCCCTTAACATTAAAAAGCAGAGATTACCTGCTTTCTCTTGAATTAATTTGCTTTTACTCGAAGCATTGTTTGGACACCTCCTGTAAAACCCGACAGACCCCCATTTTGGGGCCTATCTGGAAGGGCCCTAAGTGTCCAAATTTAAATAAAATTGATCATTTACTATCTTTAAAAATAAGGTGGGGAAAGATCAGTTACTGAATCTGCAAAAAGAAAAAAATCTTTAGCAACTTATACCATTGAAACTTCACTTCTTTTTACCCTGAGTACCTAAATATTCTAATACTCCAAACAAAAATCAAGAAACACTTTCTTTCAAAAATCCAAAAGACATAGCCTTTGAGCAGAGAACAAATCAGGAAATATAAAATGTGTTAGCTTTCAAAAATGCTTCCTTGTTAAATAATATTAATAACTCAATTCTAGAATTGTTAATGCTGAAATTCCAGTGGTTAAGGTAAAATAAATTTAATTAAGTAGTCACTTTTTGTAAGGAAATTTCTCTTTCTGTTTAATTAGCAAGTTCTGGTTGTTGCTAAATGGAGTCATGTGAAAGCAATTTACTTGTACCTATCAGATTACACAAATGAAATGGAGAGTAAGCCCTTCCCATTGATTAACAATATAATGGAGCAGCCCACAGAGAAAGAAACTGAAAACCGGATTGAACCATCATTATCTGTACTTTGTACACAAAGGGCCAGATTTAGAAAGGTTATCAGGGCGCCAAACTCGGACTGACCAACAACAATAACCTTGATTACTGTAAATATGTTAATTCCTCAAGTTCATAAAGTAGGTTAAAGAACAAAGCTTTGCGGATGGGGATCTTGCCAGTGTCATACTCCTTAGAACAGAAATAATTCAAGACTTAATTTTGTCACTGCATCTAAATTAAATCACATTGCAAGTTTAACTTTTAATTCAACAAATTCCAGACACTTAAAATTGCACAAGAAGAGCTTGTTTGAGGTCATATGAAAAGGTCAGATTATCATCAGACTCATGGCAAAACTAGAAGAAGGTCATCTTTCTTATCTCTAAGTTACTCAGTTTCCAGTTACTACGGCAAAATTTTGATTGTGTACTTGGAAGTGCAAGGAAAAGTCCGAGCACCATGTTTAGTTAAGCAAACATTAAATGTTCTAACAAAAATGAAATATGTTATATCATTTAGCAATTTTATTTTAAAAAAACTTTTTCAGATTAGCAAAAAAAAACTTTTCCAGGTTGCCTGTCACTAGTCCTTTTAAGAAAATGACATTATCCTGAGATTTTTAATTAACTAAAATCTTAACAACATGAAGTGAAAAGTTTAGTTAAAAGGTCTAGTTCCCTGAGTTCTAAATACCTGTGAAGTGCATAGATATTTCCAGAACACTTTTTAAAACATGCTAGAAGAAAGTGGGTTTAAAAAAACAACATACTTTTGAGACGGAAAGCTACTTTTCCCAAATGTGGAAAACCTTTGGGGAAAGAATCCCAGCAATCGCATCTCACTCACCTCCTCCGTAGGTTGAGGCACACATAATGGAAGAAATCCATGCAATCTGGCTGTATGAGATGCTGTAAACAGCTTGGAGTTCTTTGTAGTAGATGGTGAAAGCCTTAGGGAAGGAGTAAGCAAATCCGATGGAGATGGACGCTCCAAAGACCACAACCCAGCCCCAGCCCCCGTCCGGAGGGATGTAGCCCAAGTCCGTATTGAGCGGAGGAGACATTGCTGAAATATACTTCACACCTGGAGGAAACCCTGAGAGGAACCTGCGCAAAGGAGAAGCAAGCCGACTGAAAGCTTTCATTGATATGGGACTCATTTATACCCATGTTTATAGGAGGTTTATATAGGCTATATAAAAATGATATCTTGTAGACAATAATTGTCAGGCCACACTCTTTCAACAGGTATAAACCAGAATGAACAACTCAGGTGGCAAATCAGTTTCAGTTGGAGCTTGGAGGGAACTAGTTATAACCAAGTCATTTTAATGAAGTTTCCTTTTTTGTAATGAGAAAGTTACATTAAGACTGTAACTCGATGCATTGCATAATAAAGTAATTTGTATAATGTCATGTTGTAATGTAATGCAAGAAAATCTCAATCTTTTCATTACTTTTATCAGTGTTGGTCTTGAATAAATGGAATACCACATTTTTCAAGAAGTGGCTTACGTTCCTGCCTAATGTACATCTTGAGGCAATTTTGAGATGGGCGAGAAAAGGATTTGGTTTTTTACTAAATTCTAGTAGCTTGCAGGGTTCAGAATTGTATAGATAACTATTTTGTAACTTTTGAGAAAGGGGGAAATAGCAATAGCTGCTCTTGGGAACTTGGGAGTGTTTGTTACTGTATCCCTTCAAGTTACTTCCAATATATGGTGACTCTAAAGTGAAACTATCAAAAGATTTTCTTGGCAAATTTTTTCAGAGGGAGTTTTGCCTTTGCCTTCCTCTGTGGTTGAGAAAGTATGGCTTGTCCAAGGTCACCCAGTGGGTTTCTATGGCTGATTAAAGATTCAAACCCTGGTCTCCAGAGTCATAGTCCAACACTCAAGCCACTACAGCACAAGGGAACTGTAACTAATTACTTTGGATAACTTCTCAAGTTCTAGTTTTTAGCAAGGTCTACCAGAATCCACAGCTTACCATTAGTAACCATAAGAAAATTATTTAATATCAGCTTTTTTTACTCATTAATTTAACACTACATTAATTTAATTTAACACTACATTTTTATGTAGCATTTTTCCAAGGAGCTCAGAATGGAATGTAAGGAAGTTAGCATATTTATCCTGACACAACTATTATGAGTCAGCTAAGGCTGAGCTGAGATATAAGACCTGGCCCAAGTTTACCCATTTAATGCCTGAAATAACAATACAGTCAAGGTCTTCCTAAGTTCCTTACAAACACATTTCAAAATTCCACTCAGTTAAACTATTCAGGCAACAATATGTTGAAGTGGTTTGAATGCTGGACCATGACTTTGGAGTGACTTAGCCATTGAAACCTTGTGGATGACCATGGGTGAATCAGGCACCCTCAGTCCTGCAAATCTCACAATAGTGTCACCTTAGGATCACTCTAAGCCAGAAACAACACGAAGACACAGCAGCCACAAACTACAAGATAGTGTGGTGACTGCCAACTTGGGCTGCTTTAAAGAGGGATTAACCAGATCCATGTATAATGAGAGCATCAATGACTAGTCAATATGCTAGATTAATTGTCAGGAGCAATATGTTCCATTTGCCGGGGACCACAGGTGGAAGGGTCTTGTCACTCTCTTATCCTTCTTGAGGGCTTCCTACTGCAGGAATAGAGTACTGAATAAAGGACTAAAACCCACTGGTTTAGGGCTCAATTTCCATGTTTTTCAGAAATGGAGCCCCATGAGAGTCCCATGGAGGCCATCACATGATATAAGGGCACTTCCAGTGAGTTTCCATGGGACTTTGTTTCCACAGCACATGGAAACTGGGTTCTAAATCCTTCTTCAGGAGAAGGGAGAAAAGCAGGGGAAAGACAGGCATCAATGTGGTAAGGAACTGGGATGGCCATCCAAGAAGATGGGGAAAGACGGGAGGGAATGTGGTAAGACAGTTCCCCTGATTTCGCCCCACTCATGGGATGAGGTTCTAGATTGGCTTTTGGTCTGATCTAACAAGGTTGCTCTTATATTTGTAAATTCTCACAAGCATTCTCAACTATCTGAAACACCAATATACATTAAGGCAAGATTCAGATAGATAACAGTTGATGTTTGTGATGGGCTGTGTTTATCTTTTTCCCCATACATATATAGAAGCCACCAACTTCTATAGGAGAAGATAGCTCAATCAGTAATAGTCAAAGTAGACTTCAGGTGGTTGGGAATTAAAACCCTGTATCCCTACTCCAAACTCAGATGTATTCATTAATCAAGGACATCATTGTGCTTGATCAATACTGGAGAAGGTACAATTAAGGGTGCAGAAGATTTAAGGACTTGACCACTTCTTTAAATGGTGGTAGACTCATATTCTGACCTGATTTCCTTCAGCACAAGATTTTGCTGTCTGCCAAAATGAGGAGAAATAAGTTTCCAGGAAAAGAGTGCTGGTGCATTTCCAAATTACAGATCCCAAGATTCCATAGGATTGGGCTATGACAATTAAAATAAAGTACAATTGAAGTAAAGTACAGAACAGTATAGACGTATCCAGAGTAGAAAATGTTGCATTAGATGGAGCAGAAGTTTGACTCAGAATAGGCAGCTTCCTATGTGAATTATTTTGAAACAATTGTGAGACCCACCATATGATGATGGACTATAAATCCCAAGCACAGTGTGGAATGCTGCTATAGTCCAAATAATCAGATGGCTAATGTTTGCCCAGCCCTACTTCAGCAAGCACACCCAGTTTACATGGCAAGCTGAGTCGGAACTATTTGTAACTCACAGTTGTTCTGCAGGAATTAATAGTACAGCAGTCTGCAACCTTCTCAATCCTTTACTTGTTGGCATGGGTCTTATTGTTTATTTCTCAAAATTATGATTTCTCTCTCTTCTTCCCTCTATCTCTAGGACAAGGAGGGGAGCAATTTTCATCCTGACACCCTCCTTCCAGGAGGCCACATCAAAAAACCTCAGCACAGTGTAAATGATATTGCTTCACTTCTAGCCACATTGCGAGCTGGTTTTCTGCCATTTTTGTTGGGGATAGGGCTCTGATAGTAAACCATGGGTTCTTTTTGTTGATTTGGCTCATTTGGGTACAAAAAAGGCCCAATGATCATTCAGAATTGTTAGAAGGAAATATTAAGATCTGGAGAGATTTGGAGAGTTACCAAGGAGTGTGTGAGAGAGAAACTTTACTTCCCAGCTCCGAAGAATGTTGTAATATCTACCTCTCTTTCTGATATAGAAGAAAAAGGAACAGCACTTACCTTTTAAAGGTTTTTTTGCCTCTCCAGGCTGGAACAAAAGGGACTTGAGGGAAGAGGTTAGTATCTTGAAGATTAATGACTGAGCAATTGGTCTACGTGATTCTCGTGTCCTCTTCTTTTTCAGTGTCAAGAGGAATTTCACCACGTCTTCCACCTTAAAAGGTTGCTCTATGGTGTTGTCTTGGTGATCTCTCTCAGTTTTCTGAAGGATTAAACTTTACCCCTTTCTAGGATGAATGCTTACTGGATTGAACAGTTTTCTGAGAGGGCAGGCAAAAAACCCTGTTTCCATATGATCCCTGCTTACAAGGATAAGTCCATTGCATAAGCAGCAGGTAATCAGCACTACAGCCTCTGGGTCGTAGATGTGGTGCACTCCCAAAAAATCACAAAGTAATTGGGAAGAGAATGAGCAGGCGTTTTAGAAAGGACAACCAAATGATCCTGAAATTCTCTAGAAAATAGGAATTCAACTGTTCCTGTGAGGTTCAGGAGTTGTTTAGTGCACCCTTGTGCCACCCCATGATCTCAGACAGCCGGATCCAGAAGCAGCAGGTGTTATTACATCACTAACATTCTTTAATTTTCCTGATTATTTAAAATGGGAATGCCGGCCAAGAAAAATTCACCTTCTTCCCTTTTTAGGAGCAAGGCCAGATCCCTCCTCTCAAGATGAAAAAAATCTATCGATGGCAAAGGTTGTTTCCAAAATGTTTTTTTAAAGAAGCAGTCCTGGGACCGCTAGCAATTCACACACTATAAAAGAGCTTGGCAAGATTTCCTCGCACATTTATAGGGCGATTATTCCATGGTAGGTGTGAACTTCAAAGAATGCACAAATACCTCAGCGCACGTGATATATAAGGCAAGGGAAAGGGGGAGAGGTGGTCAGACAGGGGAGGGCATTGGCAAAGTGTGTGCTCACATCTTTGCCAGTCATTAATTTTTTTTTAAAAAAAACCCCAATAACTCTGTGTTATCAGTAGCAACGAGACACATGGAAATTAAACAACAAAACCTCTTTTCAGTATAAATATAAGTGAAAGGAAGGTTATCACTGTTTTGTTTCTGTAAATTGGAAATTACTGTTAAAACAGCGAGAATGGTAGCTGTTTTTCTCTTTAAAATCAAAATAGTGGGAGAGGTCTTTGGTTTATACAAAGCATAAAACACTATTTATACAAAGCATAAGCACTGGGGCCCATTCTATCCCTCTTTGGCAGGGGTGCTAATTTTTCAGCTAACTGTTATGGGGAATGAGCACGTTCCTCCCCCGCCCCCATCCTCCCCAATGGAACAGTTTGTGTCCAATGGCTACAGGTATTTCATTCTTTTCTTGAAACCTATGCAGAATGATCCAGCATTGTGTAATTGTTTAAGCACCTAATGAAGGGAAATCCATTGGGTGACCTTGGGAAAGTCATTCTTTCAGCCTCAGAGGAAGGCAAAAGCAAATGTCCTCTACTTCCCAGCTTACCTTCCTCTACCTTCCAACTGTCTCTTTGATAAATTGGTTTCCTGATTGGTATCATCTTGATTACCTACTTCTGACTATATTACAGATTGTGAATATGCATATTATAAAGCTCTGTTGCAACAATCTCATGCAGCAACTAAAAAAGCCAATGGGATTTTGGCCTGCATAAATAGGATTATAGTGTCTAGATCGATGAAAGTCATGCTACTCCTCTATTCTGCATTGGTCAGACCACACCTGGAATACTGTGTCCAATTCTGGGCACCACAGTTGAAGGGAGAGGTTGACAAGCTGGAATATGTCCAGAAGAGGGCAACTAAAATGATCAAGGGCCTGGAGAACAAGCCCTGTGAGGAGCGGCTTAAAGAGCTGGGCATGTTTAGCCTGAAGAAGAGAAAGCTGAGAGAAGACATGATAGCTATGTATAAATATGTGAGGGGAAGTCATCAGGAGGAGGGAGCAGGCTTGTTTTCTGCTTCCCTGACGACTAGGATGCAGAGCAACAGCTTCAAACTTCAAGAAAGGAAATTCCATCTGAACATTAGGAAGAACTTCCTGACTGTGAAAGCTGTTCAGCAGTGGAACTCTCTGCCCCGGAGTGTGGTGGAGCCTCCTTCTTTGGAGACTTTTAAACAGAGGTTGGACGGTCAACTGTCAGGGGTGCTTTGAATGCGATTTTCCTGCTTCTTGGCAGGGGGTTGGACTGGATGGCCCACGAGACCTCTCCTATATGATTCTATGAGTGGTACAACTATTTCTATTGATCCTAAAGAGGTTGGCTATCCATTCTTCAAAATGCTTGGTACCAGAAGGGGTTTGGATTTCAGGGTTATTTTCCATTTCAGAATAGCTGTATTTACATATACATAACATCATGTGATATCTTGCAGAAGGAACCCAAAACTAAAAATGAAACTCAATCATATTTCATAGACTCCTTATACTTGAAGCCTGAAAGTAATTTTATACAATATTTCTCATTGTTTGGTGCAGGCAGTATTGTGTTGTGGACCATCAAAAAGCCAAGGTATCACTATCTCAGCCATCCATGTGAAGTATTTTGGATTTCAAAATTCCAGGTAAGGGACTCAAACTGTATGTATCTTAATGCAGACTAGAATTACATTTGCTTGTTCTTTACTTTTTCCTTTTTTTCTTTCTTCTTTTTGCCAATTTTTGCCACTACTCAAATCCTTTTCACATGTTTACCTTTGTATGTTGGAATCCGTCCTGAGTCCCCCTGGGGAGATAGGGTGGAATATAAATAAAGTATTTACAACTATGCTAGCAGTTGTATTGGATCACATGTCAGACACTTCCCAAGTATCTAGGACTGTGTGATGTATCAGCGAATAATGCGTGCACATCCCAGTAGGGTGGCCTTTTGCAGCTGACAGATAGTAATTTTATCAGTGCTGGTTGTGTTTAAGTGCAGGCCAAGGTCTTTAGGCACTGCACCCAGTGTGCCGATCACCATTGGGATCACCTTGACTGGCTTGTTGTTATTGTGGTGGTGGTGTCCGGAGTAGGATGACAAAGATCCCATGTTCTGGAAGCTCTCTAGATTTAGCCAGAAGAATAATTTTCCACTGTGATGAGGGCACTTTTGGTGAAGTACAGAAGCTGGTAGGCAGTCTGTAGGGAACAATCAGAAAAGCTGCTAGAGAAAAAGTATATTAGTTATTTATGGAATAACAACATTTATCTCCTCTTAATGTAATGCACAACAACTATAAACATTCCAAAACCAGATAAAATCACTTTTTAAAAAACAGTTAGACAGTTAGTTAAAGGCCAGATTAAGAGCACTGATTAAGGGCCAAAGTACACATGAAACAATACAGCCCTGGCTGCCTTCCAAAAACACAACAGAGACAGAGCTAACCTGAATTCACTTCTGAGGGACTTCCCTAATCAAGCTGCTGCTATAAGGAAAACCCTCTCTCATGTGCCTACCAATGTATACCACCCTTTCGTCTGTATTGTGTATCTCAAATTCCTAGTAGGCTCACATGAGAGTGTTGAGTGATTTCAGCTCTGCTAAAACTGCAGGTTCGGGGGCCCCTGGCATGTCTAGCTTCCCTGTAGGCTGAATCAGAGACAGACAAATAGGAGGCAAAAGCAGAGGTTTATTCTCAATGGCCAGAGGGAATGTCAGCAGAGAAAGCACTCCAAAGTACTGACATACTAACAGCTATTCAAGAAACTCGTGCCAACTCCTGATTGGCTGAAAAATTGTCCAGCTAGGATCCACCTCCTGAATGGATCAGGACTTGATTGGCTCTTTGTATGGCGGGAAATTCAATTAACTGCCAATGGAGCATTTGAAATGTCTGTCCATTTATAGATCTGCCTCCGAAAGGGGCACAATCAGAAAGGAATGCATGTGGCATTGGGAAATGAGTCCATGATGAGCTCAATTGTTAATGCAATAGGGTTAATCGTAACACACAATAAGGTGCTCTTGGATGTTGAGCAGTCCTCTCCCCAGGGAGCCAATACAGAGTTTTGGGAAAAGAGAACTTTCCCAGACTAGTCCAGTTCACATCACGACAGATTGATAAAGGAAACCCCAAAGGCTCTGACTCAAATTCATTGTATGTTTCTCTCCCATTCTTCCTAATTAATCGTGTAGGGATTATGGTGATTTTCTCTGGGTGAGGATGAAGCAAGCGAGGTGAGTTCATTTTCTGTGGAATTTCCAAGGGATTTCGTAGAAAGGTTATTTTTTTAGGGTGATTAGAAATGACCATATGGCTGACTATGTTTTCCAATTGAGCCGTAGATAATAATTCATCATTTGGGGCCCAATTTCTCAAGAGGATGTGGTTTTTCAGATACCTGGAACTCAAACTGTTTAGAGCAGTGGTTCTCAACCTGTGGGTCCCCAGGTGTTTTGGCCTACAATTCCCAGAAATTTGAAAGTTACTTGAAAAATTGTATTTATAATAAGTTTAATAGCTGTTAGGATTTCTGAGAATTGAAGTCCAAAACATCTGGGGACTCACAGGTTGAGAACTACTGGTTTAGGGCTTTGTAGGTCAAAGCAGATTTGAACCATAAAGCAACTTGATGTATGATCTGAGCTGAAAAGCAAATTGGAAGCCAAAGCAAAAGATACAAAAGAGGTGATACATCATCTCAGACTCTCTGTGGGACATTTACTGCAACCTATAGATTGTGGAATGACCTGCCTGAAAAAATATTATTTATTATTTTATTTATTTGCCATATTTATACCCCGCCTTTCTCTACCTCAGCATAGAGATTCAAGATGGCTGTCAAAAGCTGTCAAAAACTTGGACAGCTTACTGCCTGAATATTAAACAGCATTAAAGGGCAGTCTCTTTTGCCAGGCCTATCAAGACAATTTTAAAGTAGGCATCTTGCCTTGTTAATTTTAAATTATGTATTGCTTGTTTTACTATGCATTGTTCCCTTTTTTCCCAGCTCCATCTGATTAAGTCCCTAGAATGTATCAGAATAGGAACTGTGGAAAGTTAGCTACAACAAAAATGCGTTTGGATACAATTTCACAGTCTGTGTGTAGTATCTTGCACCTGTTAAAAAGCTCTTATTAGCTTTTATCAATCAAGAAACAGTAACTAAACAATTACAAAAACAAAGAGTAGAGTAGTTACACAGTACATAAATTAATAGTCTATGTATCAAGCCTGAGAGGTGCATAATTATGCACCTCTCAGGCTTGCGGCCACATCATTTCCATTGTCCCTGATGTTGTGGTGGAGGTTGTATACTAGTATAGATATAACCATTTCTTGCTGTATGATAGTTGATATCCTTGTCTGGTTGATCATTTCCCATTAACTAAATGTTCCAGAGTTGTCCTCACCAATTATCTAAAGTTAACCCTTTCCTATTTTCGGCAATTTCTCTCCTTGGAACAGTGATCCTCGAAGTGATATGGTTCTTGTATTCCAGGGTAGCAACTAAACATATTGAAAGTAAGAATAGACCTCGGCAGAATGTAATTGTTTCCAAAGTTACTTGAAAAATTGTATTTATAATAAGGAATCAGGTCCTTATTAATTACTGGACACTCCAGCCACATATGTAAATAGGTCCCCTTGTCACTACATCTCTCCAACATCTGAAAGCATAGTTAGGGGGTTGCTATGCTTGCCAGTTGTACTAAAATACCATTTATGGATTGTTTTAAGCATGCCCCAGATTTGTCCTAGATTGCTCTTCTCCCTAATGGATAGAACTATAGGCAATTAAAACATGTTGCCACATGTTGATAAAGTAGGTATCAGGTGTCTAGCAAAAGTGTATCACTTGCAGGATCCCTATGGGTCTGCAGATGACTTTGAATAATTTTGGCTCCTACATTCATTCAGCTGTTTAGACAAAACTGTTTTTAGTATTATATTCCTGCATAAATCTTCATGGAAAATGCCAAAAACAAGAAAGTATTCAGTATGAATTTCCTACACCTTTGTCAATACAAGACTACAATGCCGTGTTTAACTCTCCCAACAAGATATAAAAGCCTATAAATGTCTACAAAAGTCTTACTTTCTCTTACTGTTTCTCATAGTGATTCCAGAGATATATGCTTGTGATAAAGAAAATGTAATAGGCAAAAATATTGGATATAAACTACCTGTGCAAGTAGAAAAGGTGGCTATAAATATATTAAATAAATAAATAAATAAATAAAACCATGTGATGCTTCGAATTCAGAAGATAATTATTAAATAATTGTTTAAAATGTATTTCTACTATATTTTCATAATACATGGGTTGAGCATCATTGAACATCATTTGAATTCCCATGGACTTGACAGTAGTGTAACTGAGAGCTATGCTAGAAGATCTACTTTTTTCCAGCACTGCGTAAGGCAGTATCCAATACAAAATGACTCCTATAGCCACAGTGTATATGTTCCAAGATCTCCTCTGGATACCCTAAACTGTGAATAATAGAAAACTCTATATATTGACTAAATTAGGACTGAAAACATACCATAGAATTCCACTAATACTTTCTGGGAGTAATTATTTCCTTGGAGCATGGACAGATGAAACTATGGATATCAAATCCATGGATAACAAGTCTGTATTGTATCTCCTTACACAACAGCTTTGCTCAGCAGTATAATAGTTGCTGTGCTTTATCTAGACTCAGCTATAGACACTAATTGGCCACAGGGGTATTTAGGAAAGGGCATCTTCACACATAGCCACTGCCTGCCTTTGCCCCCTCTCCAGTGCCTACTAACAGAACTACATGCTCTCCCAGCTTTGTGTGTAACACAATCCTGGTTGAGTTGAGAGAATGTCATATTGAGGAGGGACTAGGCTTGTTTTATGCCCCTCTGGAGAGCAATGGATTAAAACTGCAGGAAAAGAAATGGCATCTAAACATTAGGAAGAATGTCCTGTTGGTAAAAGCTGTTCATTGTCAAATATGCTGTTTCAGAAAGTGGTGGGGACTCCTTTTCAGGAGGTTTGTAACCAGAGTCTGGGTGGATAGCCATCTGTCAGGAGTCCTTTGGTTGTGTGTACCTATATGGCAGAGGATTGGACGGGATGGCCCTTGTAGTCTCTTCCAATTCAGTGAGCCAGAAGCAGAAGAACAAATCAGATATGCTGGATAATGAGCATTAGGAAAGGGTGCCATAGAGCAAGCTCTATCATTTACCGTGGGATATGCACTCTCCTCTAAAGGCCTCCGTTATTCCAGGTGAAAATGACAAAGGCATAACTTTATTGCAATGATATCTTCACTAGCAATAGAGTCTCAAAAATGGCATTCCAAGTGTGGCCTTGGATCCACTTGATCAAGGATAACCAAAGTAAAGTCAGCTTACTGCATGTTGTCATTAGGGCTCCAAGACCCTCCTTTTGCTCCCACTACCGTCACAAGCACAGTTGGTGGGGACGAGAGAGAGGGCCTTCTTGGTGGTGGCCCCTCGCCTCTGGAACACCCTTCCTGGAGAAATAAGACAGGTCCCATCCCTCCCCTCCTTTTGTAAGAGCCTGAAGACCTGGTGGTTTAAACAAACCTTTGAGAACGACTAGTTCTAGCTCTGCCCAGATACTGTTGAAATTGGCCATATCTTTTTCTACCAATTACCCAGGTCACTTTCCTCTATTAGGCCTGGGAAATGTACAGCCATGGACTCTACCTAATTTCCCAGGCCCTCTAAAATCCCATTAGCCCAGCCTGGTCTTTTAAACTGCCATGAGCAGGCAGGATTATTTTAAATATATGTGCTATTGTGGTTTTTAATGCTTATATTGTCTTGCTAATTTTTGTTTATGCTGTATTCTTTGTATGTATTGATTATGTTACTTGGAAACCGCTCTGAGTCCCCTTGGGGAGACAGAGTAGTATAGAAATAAAGTTTTGTTGTTGTTGTTGCAGGGAAATGATCTACACAACCTGGGCTCTAGAAATGGGAAACGACTCATTGCCACTTGACTAAATTCTTTGAGATGTCTGCAGAGTTACAACGCTTGGGTTTTTGATTTGGATTTACATGCTCATGATATACTTTCTCTACTCCTTTTTTTAAAAAACAAAAACAAATCACATTTGTTTTATTTTCTTACAATCAAAACTTAACAAACAAATGGGGTTTTTCCACTAGTTACTTTTATATCTTCAAGGTGTATATGTGTATGTACACATATAATCACATTACACCTTTTTAACTGCAGTGTCACACCTGGACTGAGTGTTATGATAGCTAGTTCATTCACCCTGACAAATTGTACAGCTGTAAAACAGATTTTCTCACAAGCCAAGAGCCAACACCTATGTTTTTGACCCTTGATCATCTTAACCAGGGGACTGACTAAGAGGATAAGCAGAACATTGAATGTCACTTTCAGTGAGGAAGGCTTTGAATGCCAAAAAGAGGCAGCAGTAAGACCTTTGATGGGAAAAACTCATTGTAGTTCCACTCATACTGTATAATGTCTTCCTGGTCTCCAATATTCCATTATTGGGCAAAGTGCTTAAATGCTTGATAGAATCCTTAGATCCATCACCCTATATAAAGTATGTGTAAGAAGGCTTTTTTCCCAGTCCCACCACAATCATATCTGTTAGAGACATGGGACAGAGTCTTCTCAGTGGCTACTCTTGGAAGTCAGGTTGGTCCTAATCCTGATGTCTTTTTTACCAGTAAGTATAATCATAGGATCAGAGAGCTGGAAGAGACTCCAAGGGCACTCCAGTCCAATCTCTTGCTATCCAAAAAAAAGCACAAGCAAAGTACCCTTGGCAGATGACCTTCCAGCCTCTTTTTAAAAGCCTCCAAAGAAGAAGCCTCCACCACACTCTGAGTCAGTTCCACTACTAAACAGCTCATGAAGCTTTGTATTTAGGGAGGATTTGTTGTATCTTGTAGCAGATGGAGACTTTAATGGGAGGGCATGTATTGTGTTTCTATTTCATCATGCATTTAAAAAACTGCTATTAGAAGTTTGGTTTTATTATGTTCAAACCTTTGTAGTAGGAGTGTTTTAGTTGTATTATGTTTACAATATCATCCAAGGGAGTACACTAATCAGAAACGAGAGGGGAGATTTTGTAGTGTTTTGTTTGTTTTTTGTTTTTATAGTTACTTGGTTGTAATGTATTGTATATAGTGGTGTAATTCTATATATCTAAA
Source organism: Anolis sagrei (assembly GCF_037176765.1). Taxonomy (NCBI): domain Eukaryota; kingdom Metazoa; phylum Chordata; class Lepidosauria; order Squamata; family Anolidae; genus Anolis; species Anolis sagrei. Next base: position 36,141,758 of record NC_090022.1, on the reverse strand, counting down.
ATGTCTGTCTGTGTTCTACATTGTGTTTTCCTTCAATGAAAGTTATTATATTTAATTAAAATTGTTTTTTTCAAAGTTCATACAGCACTTAGATTCCATGTTGGGAGAAAGCCAGGATGTCAAATCTTGCACTAAGGTTTCTAAGAAGAAACTCATTTTCAACAAGCATATGTGTCTGACTTCAGACCTGGTTATGTATGGGGGCAGAGATGGCTTCAATCATCTTGGTGGAAAGTTGAGTGGGGAGTGTGTCCCTGGTGATGCCATTGGGTCCTTCAGCAGCTTTCAGAACCATCAATCATAGTATCCTTCAGAGACAATTCACTGGGATTGGACATGGAGATACTACTTACAGTGACTTTATCACATGCAATAGGTAATACTGAAATACTCATTCAGTACTTTAAATGACTTCATTTCTCCAGGGACAGATGAACTACATCCAAAGGTACTAAAATAACTCAGAAATATAATCTAAGAGTTAGGTCCCTTCCACACAGCTGAATACAATCCCACATTTTCGGCTTTGAACTTGAATATATGGTAGTGTGGACATAAGTCAGCTGTGCTAGGACAGCAAAAAAAAAAAAAAGCCAATGCAATTCTAAGCTGTGTCAAGAGGAGTGTAAAATATCAGTAACAAGGAAAGAAACAGTAGCACACTCTTCTGCTTTGATCAGACCTCACCTGAAATACTGTGTCCAGGTCTGGAAACCAAGGGTCAGGAAAGATAGCTGGAACATGCCCAGAGCAAAGCAACCCAGACTAGAGGATGTTTAGCCTGGAGAAGAGAAGGTTAACTAACTAACTAACTAACTAACTAACTAACTTTATTTTTTGTATCCCACCTCCATCTCCCTGAAGGGACTCGGGGCATCTTACATGGGGACAAGCCTGAGCAAACAGATATAACAGATTAAAATTCATAAAATAGCAACAAAAAACAAAACAACAGCATAACACAGTATAAAACAACCATCAAACAGACAACTAGTACCTAAAATAGCCAAACGGTTCTGGGCTCGGGTGAGGAGTACAAATCGAGGGCAGGGCTGACAGATAGAGTGCAAGTGTCAGATGACAAAACTGGGGATAAGGGTAATATGAGGTGGAACACTATGACTCTGGGCAGGGGACAGTAGTAAAGTGCAGGGACCAAATTTTGTGTCATAACTGGGAGCTGAAATTTCTGGGGAATCATCCAATCAAAAGCACATTAGGTGCTAGCCTAATCTCTCTGGGGAGAAAATTCCAGAGCCAGGGGGCCTCCACTGAGTAGACCCTCTCCCTCATCACCACCAGCCATGCTTGTGACGGAGGTGGGAGTGAGAGGAGAGCCTCCCCAGAAGATCTTAGAGATCACGTAGGTTCATCGGGGAAGGTTGCAAGGTAACCCGATAACCAACCTTAAATATCTGAAGGTAAATAATGTGAAATAGATGGTTCATTTTCTGTTGCTTTAGTGACCAGAACACATACCAGTAGTTCAAATTACAAGCAAAGAGATTCCATTTAAATATTAGGAAGACCGTAAAAGGAGTGGTCCATGATGATAAGAGTTGTTTAGTAGGGGAATACCCTGCCTTATAGCATGTGGATTCCCCTTAAGAGGTCTTTAAACAGAACTTGGATGTTTCTCTTACAGGAATGCTTCAATTGTTGAGTCCATCATTGCAGGGGGTTGGATTTAGATGACCCTTGTAGTCTCTACACAGCCCTTTTATTTTGTGATATTCCTTCGTAGCTTTATCGTTTCCTTATTCGTTTAATTTAAACAAAGAAGTAATCTGTTCAAACCAGATCTGAACAAAAAAACATTGACATGTTCTATGAAAACTAGTTTGACTAAAATTGTACTTATAACTGTTTTATGAGTTTAGTCAAAACACCAATATAATTCTACATATAGTTGGCTCTCCACACTCATGACCTTGAATTCCTGTTAAACTTTTCCACGATTACCTGCACTGATATCATTATGGAAGAACAAGTGGAGAATTTTGTGTTGTTTAAACAACTGATTCATTTCAATAACTAAAATTGTCTCATTTTGAAAGCCTGAACTCCACTGAAAATGGTTGTGAGGGCCCAGAATTTCTCCGTGACACTCTTCCAAAGTTACTGCCCAAAAGTATTTAGACAAAAGAGTCACAAAAGCTAAAATATATCCAGGGAGTCTGGTGTAGTTAATGGAAGTTGCACATCCACTGGGCCTGCCTGCCATTGTGCACGCCCATCCAAAACAACCAAATTTATTTTAAAATAGACTTTGTGCTGCTTTATACAGAGTGCAAGCAGTCTGGCCAATGAACCAACTTTTAATGGGGTGTCTGTCTAGTAAAAAAAAACTTTCAAAAGGGACTCCACTCATCCCAAACTCCTAGTTTCTACAGAATAATAATAATAATAATTTATTCACTGAAAATTAATCATGTCATAAAAATCATTTTGGTGATGGTGACATGAAGCACTTAAGAAAGGAGAGAGGAGCTCCCCACATGTCATCTCATGACCTGGCTCAATCTCTACTTTTCTCCTGAAAGTTCGAGTCAGATTATAAATTAATTAATTTTTAAAAATAGAAATCTAAGCTTCTGGTTCCTTTTACAAAGCTCATAGCCCACAGCTGCCTTCTGCCCTTGACCACTGTCATTTCTGCTCCATTCAGACTCAACTTCACTTATGGCAAAGCTAGAAGATGGGGAGGTCAAGCTTTGCGGTCAAATTGCTTTCTTCATCCTACAGGTTGAAGAATCACTTTGGCAGTTTTCTTTCCTGTTTGAGGAATGGGTCTCTTCTTTTTCTCTTTACTGTAAACAGTGCTTTGCATCTCAGTTGCCTGCTATCCCCTCTCCTCTTATCCTCTCGGCTCCATGACCCTAGCCTACAAATTCTTCTATTTACTCCTCAAATATTTGTGCCTCCCACTCCCCTCTTTGCATTTATAGTGCTCTCTTTTCAGCTACCTGATTTTTTGTTTTGTACACTGTGACACTAAATATAGAACTCTCATTGAAAGCCAAGATGTCTAAACTGAAGCTGTTGTATTTTGGACATATTTTATTTATTTATTTGTTTGTTTATTTATTTATTTATTTATGACATTTCTACCCCGCCTTTCTCACCCCGGGTGGGATTCAAGGCGGCTTTACATACAGGCAACGATTCAATTCCTTAAAACACAATGTACACTATATTTTAAATAAATATTAAAACTACATTAAAACAATTTAAACATTTAAAAACTATACATTCAGAGTTAAACACATAATCCACTAGCATAATCCGGACCATTCCAATGGTCATCGTACATTGTTCCAAGTCTATATATTGCACAAGTTCTCTAAAGACTTGGTCACAAAGACATATTTTCACTCACTTATGGAAGGTCAGAATGGAGGGGGCTGATCTAACATCACTGGAGAGGGAGTTCCACAGCCAAAGGGCCACCACTGAGAAGGGTCTGTCTCTTGTACCTGCCAATCGCGCCTACAAGGGAGGCGTGACAGAGAGCAAGGCCTTCCCAGATGGCCTTAAACTCCATGGTGGTTCATAGAAGGAGATATGTTCAGACAGATAAACTGGGCCAGAACTGTTTAGGGCTTTATAGGCTAAAGCCAGCACTGAATTGTGCTCAGTAGCAGATTGGCAGCCAGTGGAGCTGACGTAACGAGGGGGTTGTATGCTCCCTGTATGCCACTCCTGTGAGCAATCTGGCTGCCACCCATCAGACCATTTGTAGCTTCTGACCAGTCTTTAAAGGCAGCCCCATGTAGAGCACATTGCAGTAGTCTATTCAGGATATAACCGGAATGTGGACTACCGTCCTGCGAGGCAAGACATAGAGGGAGATACGTTCGGACAGGTAAGCTGGGCCAGAACTGTATAGGGCTTTATAGGTCAAGACCAGCACTTTGAATTGTGTTCAGAAGTGGGTTTGCTTGATCTTAGGACACAGTTGATGACCAAAGGTCTTGAGGTCTCTTATTCATAGGGTAGCCATAATTCAAAGTTCACTTGACATAAAGTAACAACACTGTTCATAGAATCATAGAATCAAAGAGTTGGAAGAGACCTCATGGGCCATCCAGTCCAACCCCCTGCCAAGAAGCAGGAATATTGCATTCAAATCACCCCTGACAAATGGCCATCCAGCCTCTGCTTAAAAGCTTCCAAAGAAGGAGCCTCCACCACACTCCGGGGCAGAGAGTTCCACTGCTGAACGGCTCTCACAGTCAGGAAGTTCTTCCTAATGTTCAGATGGAATCTCCTCTCTTGTAGTTTGAAGCCATTGTTCGCGTCCTAGTCTCCAAGGAAGCAGAAAACAAGCTTGCTCCCTCCTCCCTGTGGCTTCCTCTCACATATTTATACATGGCTATCATATCTCCTCTCAGCCTTCTCTTCTTCAGACTAAACATGCCCAGTTCCCTAAGCCGCTCCTCATAGGGCTTGTTCTCCAGACCCTTGATCATTTTAGTCGCCCTCCTCTGGACACATTCCAGCTTGTCAATATCTCTCTTGAATTGTGGTGCCCAGAATTGGACACAATATTCCAGATGTGGTCTAACCAAAGCAGAATAGAGGGGTAGCATTACTTCCTTAGATCTAGACACTATGCTCCTATTGATGCAGGCCAAAATCCCATTTTACACATCCCTTATGATCCTCATACTTTTACACTTTAATTTATTATTTTCTCCCTTTCTCAACTATTGGCTGTAAAAAGTAAAATGTGAAAAGAGCATCTTACCCTTTGCTTCAGGCTGAAGTTTGTGGTTCGCCTTGGAGTATGGAGTTTATTTCTGATTAAACCATTAATCCTCTTCACCATAATGTATCAAATTACAGACATTTCAGTTAAAAACCCATTCTTGTACTTTGCAAAGCACAGCCTATAGGGCTGTTGCCATGCTACCTACTTGTATTAGAAAAAAAGCCATCCTTTAAAAGAGATTAAAAACATTTCCATGCAGTGTTTCCAATGCAACCTCTGCAAGGATTCTTGTTGTCCTAGAAACAGATACTATAGTTGAGTAACTATAGATAGTTTAATGTGAAATAATATATGAACATTCATGAATTTTGGGAATATGTCAAATCAAGTAAGGTGTTATTTACTGATTTGTAACATAACTTTCTTCCACGCCTAAGGGGAGATGGGCAAAACTGTGGCTTAGGGAACTGGATATGTTAAGCCTGGAAAGGAGGGAGGTACATTTAATACTCGAATCAGTTTGAACAAAAATGATTTGTAATATTTGGTGGACTGTTTTATATAATCTCCAAAAACAGAATGGAGAGGAGGGAGCTGCAAAGTCCAGCGAAAAAGATTAAGGGAGCCAGATTTTATTGGTTCCTGGAGAGAAAGGAGTTAAATGTGCAATATACCTGAGGCAGGGACCTGCCACATCTTTTCTCCCTCCCCAGGCATCCATTTCTTTTTGGAAAGTTTCCTAGGCTCCTCGTCCAGAGAACACCCTGCTGGGAATTCGTTTTCCCAGCAGCACATGCACAGGGCGGGCACTGACAAGTCTCTGAGTTCCTTTCAGAGCATGATGGGAGTCAAAGTTTTTCTCTCTGTTTCTCAGCCAATAAAAGGCCAGGTTGTGTCCATGCTCTGATTGGCTGAGAATGGACACAACCAGCAACTACAATTTCCAGAACCCTCTTGTGGTTTGTCTTATTTTTTTAAAAAATGATGGTTAAAACTTAAAATAATTCTTAAAAAATCAGTAGATTGGTTAATTGTTTTGAAACTTGGCAGTCCTGCAGTTGTAAATGGAGTCTAAAACTAAGGTATGTTTCATGCAGATAGGCCTTAAATGACTGAGGATTGGGTTTTTATGTTTCCCGTGGGAGCCAATGGGCTGAATCTTTGTCGAATGAAAACAGCAACACCCTTCCCAATTCGAGTAACTTCACAGTAAACAGAATGACAGGTCAGCCAATAATGGACCCCAAAACGGCATGCCTTTTGGCTGAATTACACACTCTATTTAATACATGATATTTATACATGAAATATTTAAATATGTGAAAGGATGTAATGTTGAAGATGGAGCAAGCTTGTTTTCTGTTGCTCCAGAGACTAGGAAACAGAGCAACAAATACAAACTACAGGGAAGGAGATTTCATTTAAACATTCAAAAGAACTTTCTGATGATAAGTTACAAAAGTGACACTGCCATGGAGTGAGGTGGAGCCTATTCCCCTAGTGGCCTTTAAACCGAGGGAGTGCTTTGATTGTGTATTACTGCATGGCTGGAGGTTGGACCAGATGGTCTTTATGATCTCTTCCAATTCTATGTTTCTGTGATATTGCATAGTTTGGGATTGTTCAGGGAGTTAAATGAAAATAAAATGGATTTTAAAAATAAAAAATAGGCGACCAAGTACTCCAGGAAGCCTAGTCACATTTTGCCTATAACTATTTCAGTCTTTGTGAGGTGATGGTTTATGAGACAGAGACACAGATATGCACATAAGTTATCTTATTTGGATAAATGTTTTCTAAAGCTACTGAGGAAAAAGCAGATCAAGGCTTAACTAAAATTTCCAACAAACTCAGCAGTTTTAATGGTGCTTTCAGGCACAGTCAGGGAAGAACAAATAATTCCTCTCTTTCTCTGTTGTCACTCAGTCACACATGAACACTCTTACAAAGTGCTGCAATTGTTTTGTCCCCTTCAATCAATGCAATATAAACCCATAAGATGATAATCTCAGAAGCAACCAAGCTTGGCAAAGATCATTTGTTTCACATGGTTTTTGGTAGAGTCAACATATAACAACACTCTTGCAAGTAGCAAGTGTCACATCCTGGACTTCATGGCATCCACACATCCATCTTTCGTTTCCTGATTATCTGTTTGCCTATTGAGACCAAGTAGGAATTTTGAGAGGACTCTAGATAGGTCTATGGATCCATTTTTTTCAGCTACTTCATACCGTTTGTGTTGTAAAATGATTCTGAATTTGGTGCAATAGGCATTTCTTTCCCCCCTGCCATATCTGTAAAGTATTGAAGTCTGGATAGAATGGCTTGCATTAACACACCCTGGTGGGCATGTAGAAAACATTTGGTTAACATTATGGAGGCAACTACTTTGAAGTAGTGCAGGGATGGCTTACTATCCCTAACTCAAAATGTTTTGTTCTTGTCCATTTTTTTTGTTTTAATATGTCCAACTTCCTTTGATTCTTTCCATGTTTCTATTAGTTGTGCAGCTTTGGACTTTACTTTCACCTCTGAGCAACCGCTGAATATCCTTTCACTTTGAGTCCAGTTGTATCATTCATCATAGTGTTATTTGTAGTTGACCTCTAGTCTACTCCAATCTCTCATTGAGTGCATTCTGACATTATCTCTACATGGGGTTGCCTTTGAAGACTGTTCGGAAGCTTCAAGTGGTCCAACAGGTGGCAGCAAGATTTCTCACTGGAGCAGGGTACAGGGAGCACACAACCTCCATTAAGCCAGATCCACTAGCTGTCAGTCTGCTACCAAGCACAATTCAAAGTGCTGGCTTTAGCCTATGAAGCCCTAAATGTTTCTGGCCCAGCTTACCTGTCCAAACGTATCTCCCTCTAAGAACCATCTCAGAGATTAAGATCGTCTGGGGAGACCCTGCTCTTGGTCCCACCTCCTTCGCAGGTACAATTGGGGGAGGAGAGACAGCCTTCTCAGTGTGGTCCCTCAACTATGGAACTCCCTCCCTAGTGAGATCAGATCAGCCCCTTCTCTCCTGACCTTCAGGAAAAAACTTAAGATGTGGATTTGGGGCCAAGCTTTTGACAAGTAATTTAAATAGTGCAATAAGTGACTATGAATCAAGGTGATTGTCAAATAGAACGGTCCTGGATTATGTTTTTGGATGGCATGTTTTTAATTGGTGTTTTAATAATTCATGTTTAAATTATTTGGTTTTAATTGTAATTGTTTATTTGATATATTTGTACATGACATCAAATTGCTGCCTGTTGTAATGCCGCCTTTAGTCCCCTCCAGGATAAGAAAGGCAGGATATAAATATTGTAAACAATAAATAAAATCTCTTTTTTACTTTGAATTATTTCTTCATATATCCAGGACAGCTGAAGTGTTTCAAAGCACAGCATACATGGTGGAGGCATTATAAAAGACTATAGGAATAATCCATAAGACAATCGAGTATGACAACTATGGGCCAGTTCACATGAACCAGTTTTTAAAGTATATGCAACCCATTTCCCCTAGCACAGGATTACAAACAAATCCACATTTTAGATGAAGAGTGGTAGCTTCTGCTTATTGGAAAGATTTCGGGCATTCTCGTAAAACAGAGCTCCAACTGCATAGCAGGAGAAAGATGCTACCAGAAGTTCGTATGAACCAGCCCTCAGAAAAAAGGGAGACTCAAAAATGTTTATAGTTATTAATAAAGCACAGCTTTCCAAAAATGTGCATAAATTTACCAATGAAAGCAAGCAACATAAATAAAAACATCAGAGCCAACTATACTTTGACAAGTTTATTTTAAGAAAATTAACATGACATTAAGTAAAAATGCAAAATTGTGCAATTATGGCAAAATGTTTAAAAATCCACACATTTGCCCCTGGAGGACTACAGTACTTCTTACTGACATACCTGAGCACTGAGCACCTGACGCCATTCCTACCCAGATTTTGGAAAACAAGGATTATTGATGTTATACACACCACATGTGCAACACTTGCAGAGCACCGTGGCAGCTTCGGGAATAGCCCACCAGACTTTGCTGCAGAGCCCTGTTTCAATTCCATGGGTCACATGCAAAGCTGTGGATAATGTGCACCAGCACTGCTTAGTGGACTTTGCCTTCAAGTCAACAAGCCCAAGAGGAAGAACAGGCTTTCTCCAAGCCTTAAAAAAGCATTAAAAGAAGACTGAAGCCTCAAGAAGCTAATATGAGCAGCAAAAAAGAGGAAGATGGGAAGAAAGATCAAAGATAACCCTACACAGATCAACACAATCGTGCTAAGACCAGTGAAACTGCGTCATCTGCTGACACATTTGCAGCATTGTTTGATTCAGGTTTTTCCAAAAGCAAGTCTGCACTGGTAAATTCCCACTGGATAATTTAAAAGCATGTACAAAACTAAAGCTAGTATTACTGCTTAAATAATTACTCATGCATACGAATCAAATGTATTCCATCCCCTTGGCAAAAATTTCAAGAGTTAGCTTTCAAGGACATTACCATCAAACCCCCACTCCCAGAATGTGAATGGTTAGACAAAAGTTCTTTGTATTTAGTGCAGAGAAAAAGAAAATGAAAAGCAAGAACAAACCTACTATAGTTAACCACAGCATACTGTATTTCTATATATCACATGACAGGGCTAATTGCTAAATTAAGCTAATTTTCTTAAACTTCAAGTCAAACTGAATTTTCTACAAAATAAATACAGAAGATTGTCAAGAAGCAGCAAAAATTACTGGAAAAGAAATCTCAACTGAATGGTTTGGAAAGATACGTAACACCCTTTCTTTGCAAAAAAATACAAAACCCCAAACCCTCTAATACAAGATTGAAGGAAGAGTGTTTAAAAAGATTACGGCTGTAAGACTTAAAACAGTACAAATATAGCCAACTAAACAGAAAGAAAATGGGACAGTCGAACACATGACAAGCAACCCAAGAAGGGGAGAAATTATTTTTAAAATTTAGCCTCCGTAACTCTACTCGAGAGATCAAAACCTGTCTTTCATTGAGAGGAAGCACAAGAACTCAAATCAAAGGTAGCAGACTAGCAGTCACTAACCACACAGCCCACAGTCTTAGTTTACTTGATGGTTTCAACCCTCAAGTTAATTCAACAATATCTGAAGAGCAGTCTACTGCTCTTGAATCTTTCCCCATTGTTTCTACTCACTGGTAAGGACACACCACACATGCTGTAGCACTGAGCTCAAGATTACCACAAACCTTTTCAATGACATTTACATTTCTAGTCAGCTTCACAGAGGGTCAGATGCTAAACATGGCTGACTATACAGTTTTGCATATTTGACACTCTCCAATTGAGAATCTGAGTGCTGCTGAGACAAGAGTTGAGTGAGAGGCTATAGTGTTTCGGGCGTAATAAAGAGGACGAGGAGCATTGTAGCGAACCGCACATTCCTAATTGACCTGATAGCAGGAGCTGTCAATATACAATATGAAAATATATATATAACCACATCATTTCAGATCCTTAGCAGATATTTTATCTTACTGTCCAGGCTACGTACCTCCAGCAAGGTGTATGAAGAAGCCCAAAGAAAAAGCTGCTTGCTGAATCTCTGGAAGATGAGGTATGCGACAGAAGGAGGCTTTATTGTCCTTTTTGTTTCACAGTTGTGTTCAGTGTATTGTGCAAGACTTAAAACGTACAAAGCCTTTGGGATCATATGAACACAAAACATTCCTGGGGATAAATAGAACATATTTACTGAACCAAAACTGCTTTAACTGTAATCTCTTAAACCACAGCTTGACAGACTCAACTAATTAAGTCAAAAGGAGTGAGAGGCATGCAGGGACAAAAGTCACCTTTTAAAGAGAACCAAAACAAAAGCAGGGCATATGTTGTTCTTGAGCAATTGTGCTCCTCGGCTTCTTAATCATGAAAAAAAAAATCACTGGTTAAGAGATACTACTAACCTTTAAAAATCATCATATTAAGACTTCTTAGAGGTATAGGAAGCACAAAGCCTTACTCAGTTGCTGCAATACAACTTTGATGTAATATCACAAGGTATTGACTTGCAGGAGTGATAATACTTGGATCACAAGGAAGCTCAGTAGTGCAAACATTCACATTACTCCAGAAACAACTGAAGGCTAGGTAACAAAGATACCAGAAACAGCCAGAACTGCTTTTATACCAATGCACTATTATCTCAAAATTCACCTGTTGCAAATCAACCACATGGTAAAACAGTAACAGAAGGAAGACAAGTTGTTAAGTTTGCACACCGTTACTGCAAAGTGGTCGCCCTGTGTGATGTCCACAATAACCCGCTGTACGCTGTATCACACTGCAACTCTACGCATGTGTACTATGTTCAGCAGGCTGACTCCTGGGTAAGGGAACATAGGATTGCAGGATAATTCAAGACTCGTTTGGCTGCTAAGGAGTGTCTCAAATTGTATTGTCAAAGTTACTAAAGGATGGACAAAAAGTGCATTGAGTGCTTAACCTTCTAAGAGATGGAATGACCCCCCACCCCGCCACAAAAAAAAAACCAAAAAAACAACCCAGCCATTACGTTTACTTAGCCCGTCCTTAATTCTACAAATTCCCACAAATTCAGATAAAATAGGAGTTCACAGACAAAGCAGCAAGAGACAAGCTTAAGACTAGAGACATTAATACTAACTGACTGCCTTACACGGACAATTCCATCTGACCCATTTTGACTTACATGTATTAAAATGTACTAGCACCATTGGGTTTAAAAGCCCTTAATGGAGTGACCACCATATTCAATTGCTTTTGAAACTCTACAATAGGAAATGATGGCTGTTAACGCCACTGGAAGATTTAAGAAGAGAAGACTAGACACATGAAACTCACAAAGAGTAGCAATGCAACCACCTCAAGTAGGCCTTCTCTGTTCCAAATGGTAGCTCATATTCTACTGCAACATCTTCAGAAGCTACCACAACATATACACACAAAATATTTCAGTACCATTATACACATAGAAGAGGTATAAGGACCGGGTATTTGCCTATTTAGTATCATTGAATCTATTAACAGCAAGCAAGTGATATTGCCTCAGATTTTACCCGTATTTTAAATAAGAAGTCACTTCAAACTTGCTCTCTTCCCCCCTAGCTATTCAGGTTAGATTTGCTTTACTGGAGTGCATAGTTACCCTCCAACTCATCTACTCTAGTTTCTAGTCAAACTGTCACTCTAGAACAACATGATCCAACAATTCTATTAGCAGAGAAAATGCTGATAATTGCACTTCATAACCCACCTTACTCCGCCGGAAAACATCCATTCGGAAACTAAGCCACTAATTCCCTTCTCCCCACTCCAACTTTTAAAGAGCACCCATCCCATGTAAAAAGAAAAGCCATCTGTTTTAGCTCACATAAATACTGACTGGAGTGAACTTGTTTTTCCGTTAAAAACAATGTGATTTTTCTACTAGTATTAAATACCAAAGTCACTAAGGCCTTTTAACAATGGAGGTGAGGGGGGGGGGGGAGGGGAGCTGGAGTCAAATAACTTTCTGAAGACACTGTGGATACAATTTAGCAACAGCACATTCAAAATGACGTCCAAGATCCCAGAGCTTATCTGGGGTTTCGTACACTTTATGCCACTGGTCAGTAACTTCGTCGTACTGATAAAGCGAATTCTTCCTGCTGGTCCTAAAGACGTGTTCTTCAACAGTGACTTGAGTGGCTCGAACAAACAAATGCAGCTTATTTTTGAGGACAACAAGTTTAATGTATGGATTAATGGACTGGTCACATGGGAAGTCTTTCTTCTGAGTCCACTTGTTCAGTTCAATGTCATAGGCCTCTACGGTAAACATACGCTGATGGTTTCCACAGGTTCCAGCAATGTAGTAGATGGAGTTGTTGTAGACAGCTGCCAAACCCTGGATCCTAGGCACAGTCATAGGAGTCAAGAAACCCCAGTAATCCTTTTGAGGGTCATAGCAGAGGAAAAATTCTCCTAAGGAGAGAAAGAAAGGCAAACCAAACTATTAGAAGCAAGTAAAAAATTAAGTTATTTTAATGTTAGTTTGCCTCCAAGCTCCATTGTAACAGATTAGGCTTGCAGAATTCCCAGGGGTTATCTTAATGACATAGTTGCTTAAGAGCCTCAGCAAATATTTTACTATGGAGTAGAGTTCATAATAGTAGTCTCTGTGTTGAACTAGGACACTGGAAGATCAGGGTTCAAATCCCCAATTGGTCATGAAAACCCACTGAGTGAACATGGGCAAGTGGTGCTCTTTCAGCCTCAGGTGAAGGCATTGGGAAATGCCTCTGAGAAAATTCTGCCAAGAAAATCCTGTGAAGTGTTTGCTTTAGGGTCACTGTCAGTCAGAAATGACTTGAAGGCACACAACAACATGCCTAGTTGGTTTTGAGGCTATTGCCTAGTAACACTAGTTTTATGTTACGTTTCAAAATGTATATCTAGGTTTGGCATCAGCTATGACATTATTTATACCTAATTATATCAGGAGTATTTCTAAGTACGGTGAGCTCTTGGCATCCACTGGGTTTTAATTCCAGTTATACCTTCGCGGATATCAAAGTGTTCAAGCCCCATTACATATAGTGCTGTAGTGAAGCGGTATCCTTTATATAAAATGGCAAAATCAGAGTTCACTTTAGAGGATTTTAAAAATATCTGTTTTTAAGCAATGGGTGGCTGACTATGGAGGGCTGACTGTAGTGTAATTTATCAGAAGCTAATAAAGGAATAAAATGAGAAAACCAGATTACTTTTCCATGTAGAGTTCTCCATATTTGCGGATTTGCCTTTTGGGGATCTCATTATTCACGTATTTCGTTAAAATGAAATCTACAGAGATACTCGCAGGAACACCTCAGCAAGTGAGAGTCCAAAAGTGGCTAGCTAAAACCCAGAACCTCAATCCATGGCTGACACCAGATGAGAAACTCCTCCCTGGGCACACAGAAAACTGGGCAACTTGGAAGGCAGTGAACAGACTGCACTCTGGTACCATGGGATGCAGCACCAACCATAAGAAATGGGACTACAAAGTGGAGTCCACGACATGCAAGTGTGGAGAAGAGCAAACCACAGACCACCTATTACAATGCAACCTGAGCCCTGCCACATACACAATGGAGGACCTTCTCACAGTGACACCTGAGGCACTCCAGGTGGTCAGCTTCTGGTCAAAGGAAATCTAGTATAATGCCAAGTTTTAAACTTTGTGTTTTTTAAAATACAATTCAACTGTACTCCCAATTTGCTTCTGACACGATAAATAATAAAAATAATTAAAATGTTCTCTTTAGGTCCTCCAGCACACCTTGTTAATAACATTAACTTTAGTTTTATACCCCGCCTCAATCTCGCTGAAGGGACTTGGGGCAGCTTACAAGGAGACAAGCCCGAAAGCTACAAATTAAAACAACACAATAAAATAAAATCAACAACACATCAGAATAAAAAACATATTGCAGTCACAAAGCAAACATTATAAAACAACATCATGGCTGAACGATTAGGTTCCAAGTTTGGGGGGCTCAGGGTATGTGCATTGGTTCCTAAATAGAAACAGGGGAAAGTGCAAAATTCAATAAGGCCCAGTTGGGTGGGTAATGTCCTTAGCCGTTTAAAATGTCAGCCATTTTAAATGTCAAGGTTAAAGGAAAGAGGGCCACCTAAAGTGCAGGAGCTTTAGTCAAAGTCATATTTGAACATCTACAGATTCCTAAAGAGCTGTTTTCTCAGATAACACAAAGCTTTTCTTTACTCACGCTTTCCCCATTTTCAAGGGGGTCCTGAGCCCCTAACCCAGTGAAAGAATGGGGGTATTTTCATCACCAAAGAGGACAATTATTTTTACTGAATAATAGAAAATACGATTTTGCACATAAACTAAAATAATTATAACCATTAATATATGAAGCTTTAGTATCTGCTACCTTTTTGGAAAATCTCCTTCCCCATTTGTGGTTACTTTTACAATCTAATGTAATTACACTTGCATAACCCTACAACATGTTTAGGCTGACAACAACCTATTTTGAATGTGGAGGGGAATGGCCAGGTGAATTCCTTCACCAGAAGAAATTATACTAGAATTACTGTGTGAATCAGCCCTTGGCACCGTTAGTGGTACAGGCGTAGAAAAATACACAAATAGTGGAAGGAAAAGAACTGGTACACCATAATATTGGATGAACCAATGTCTCAAGCAGTGCATGAAAAACCCAAAATAGAAATTCAAAGAGTCACTGTGGGAAATCCCTTTTTCTTTAATTATGCAGTAACAACAATTTAATCTTTGGACTCGGAAGAATGTAAATTACTGAAACACAGCAGAAATAATGGTTTTCTTTTTTGAAGTATTTCAGCACAAGCTCATTTTATCTTATTTACAAGGCTCACTGTAGAAAGTTAAGGGACAAACGTACCAAGGTTTCTTCAATCCCACTGAACGGAGTGACCATTACTACTTTATGGGAAATAGCTACATGTTTTCATCAGGACAGAAACACAACCAACCACAAGAAATATGCCTGACCCAGATTGGGCGGGGGTGGTGGGGGGGTGTGTTACTGCCACTTACAGAAGTTTTAAAATTTAAAATGCAATGAGAGATTTCAAGCACCTTATCACTGAATCTACTTTATTAAATAAGATCCCCCACACAACATCCATGATCTTCATACACATAACACCTGGAATAGCATCTACATCTTTAAAGTAAGAAATAGCTCTAAAATGTATGGACATAAAGATAAGTTCACCTTCAGTTTGAGTAAGGCCAGTCACACACCACAATTATATGCATCCACATTAACCTTTGACATTGTTTATTCTGTTCTCCACTGCCTTTGTGTCACCAGTAGCTCACGTGAAATGAAATCACCATGTCCTGTTCCACTGGACATTTAACTAAGACTCATAAATCACAACTAAGGGTTAGGATTAGGGTTAGGACCACAAATTGCCCCCATACTATCAAGTGCTGACCCAGAATCTTTCTTTTCTCAGCCAGTCTCTGTCATGGGTTTTTATGGTGATGTATTTTAACTGTGTTTAATTGTAACTCATCTTTAGCCATGAGGATTGCCTTTATAGATCTGTACAGAGTCAGGACAGCAGGTCTGGATTGTGCAACTCGTACAGTTTCACCGTGCTAAAACAATGGATGTGGATCTTAATAAGACATGCCGTATTATCACAGGATGTCTACGCCCACACCACTGGAGAAATTATACTGTTTAGCCGGTATTACACCACTTGACATCTGTTGGGAAGTAGCAGCCAGTAATGAAAGGACCAAGGCAGTGACATTTCCGGCCCATCCTGTTTGGCTATCAGCCAGAACACTAACTCCTTAAATCAAGAAATAGCTTTCTAAGATCTACAGAGATACTCGCAGGAACACCTCAGCAAGCGAGAGTCAAGAAGTGGCAGGCTAAAATCCAAAACTCCAATCCATAGCTGATGCCAAATGAGAAACTCCCTCCTGGGCACACAGAAGACTGGGCGACTTGCAAGGTGCTGAACAGACTGCACTCTGGCACCACGAGATGCAGAGCAAACCTTAAGAAATGGGTTTACAAAGTGGAGTCCACGACATGTGAGTGTGGAGAAGAGGAGATGACAGACCACCTGCTACAATGCAACCTGAGCCCTGCCACATGCACAATGGAGGACCTTCTCACAGCAATACCAGAGAAACTCCAAGTGGCCAACTACTGGTAATAGAACATTTAGCACAATACCAAGTTTTTAACTTTGTTTGTATTTAGCTATTGTGCACAAGATTTAAAATTAACTGTTGTGGAAAGGTACAGACAGGACCAGGGTCATGTTATGAAGATAGAGCATTACTATGATCCTAAATCAGGTGTCTCTTGTGCTGGCTGTTCAGAGAAACGTTTTTTAAGTCCATAGTCAGTAATGCCACAATCCCAATCTATTTTATATTGCCCCTAGATATTAAAAAATATTGCCATGACTATAAAACTTACACCTTGTTGGCCGTAAGAAGAGCAAATACAGTGGGGGCATAGAAAAGAGGCTTGATAGTGCAATAAGAAATAAATATAGAGAGTTGTGGTTCAGAAGTTTAAGCACTGTACAAAATGGTTTAAAGGTCCCCAAAAGAGAGAATATAAATATACAAAACTTCCTCACAAAGAGTAACCCCACCAGAAAAATGCTCTGCTTTTTTTGGACAATGTCACATTAGAGTTCAAAAGCCCAAGTTGATGTTTCCAATTGCCTGGTTGGCCCCCTCAGAATTCTGGAAAAACTACTTTAGAGAAGGCGAGGACCTCTCTGGCAGAGATCTCCAAAGGCTTTGTCCTAAAGTACATTTCTCTGAATTCTTCAGGAGCAAACTAGGCAATAGGTAAACATGGATCTGTGCTTTATAACTCTAATGTGATCTTGCCCTTGACGGCAGAGGCTTTCAAACCCCTCAGAGACAGATCTTAGCCAACCCTGCTACCCATGCTCCTTTCACTGGTAATGCCAGGGAATTTATGCATGGAAACCATCTGGTCTTCCTGCTAACACTGTTCATGAGCTTCCTAACATTGCTTTGTGGCACAGACAGCAGCACCAGTAAATTCTACACCAGTAATTTTCACAGAAGGACTCCATATCATCTGAAGATACACCATTCCACCATCTTCTGAGTTAGCAATTATCGTCTGAAACACTTAACAGTTCCACATTAAACCCCTATCATGAGTAAAAACATAAACCTAAAATCCATTGAGTGATTTAACTCTTCTGTGCCTGTACAATAGGAGATGAACACATCCTCCCCTTGATCAAGAAGTGACTCAGAGGCAGAAGATTGATTAATCTTTGCCAAATATTCCTCCACACACAAACCTCTTACCCTGTAAAACATAGATATTCTCTTTGTATTCCACAGCATTATGAAACTCCATCGCTACAGGCATTGGACAGACAGCTGTCCAGCAGTTCTCTCGGCTGTCATAACACTCCACTGATTTCAGTGAGTTGCGTCCATCTCCTTCATAAACCCGGCCTCCTATTGCATACAGTTTACCACAGCAATGAACAAGTTTGCAGCCTATCCTGGCACGAAGCAGTGGAGCCTTAGGGATCCATCTATTGCCCGAATGATCATACATCCAGAAGTCACTTTCTGCTCTATGGTCTATGGAGACCTCGCTACTGCTTGGCCTGTACCCTCCAGCAATGTAAATGTCATTATCGGGTGAAACAAGGATCCCCACTTCTCGCAAATCATTGGGTGGCTTGCATAGTTTGAAGACTCTCCCTGTGTCAGAATCTAAACAAGGCACTGTTTGCTTCTTTCCTGAGTGTTTGTGGGCAGCATCGAAGCAGATGATCATTTCCGAAGCAGTCATCCCAAGCCGCTGGGTATAGCCGTTGGCACTACTTTGTTCTTCCTGTACACAGTTTTGGGCTATAGTCTGTGCAAACATTGGGGGAATTTGTTCTATGAATGCTTCATCTAACAGGGGCATGCGGATGCATTTGGCAAAAATTTCTGGCAAATGAGCTTCTCTTTTGTTGGGTTCATGTTCAAACCATCTTATGATGCTTTCATAGACATGCTCTTCCTTGTCGACGTTCAAGTCATTGCTGTCCAGGATGCTTATGAGTTGGTCTTTCCTCAGCTGAAGAAACTCCTGCTCTTTGGTGACACACAGAAACTTTTTCCGAATGTAGTCTTGGGATCTGACTTTTAGTTCCTGATGCCCATAGTGATCAGCAAAGATAAACACGCCTATTGAGTTCTGCGGGTCCAAATGACTGATCATGTATTTAGCACACTGGTCTTGGATAGAAGGAATCTGGAAGATACTAGCTGCAGTGAACAAAGCTTGGACATTGGCCTCTGTCAGTGTTACTCTGGAGGTATATGCATAGTTCAGTACTAAATGCATGGACTCTGCTTCAACACCAACTATCCGAACTTCCTTCTGGGTACTCTCAGTAAGGCCACTAGTGAACATTGATCTACAAAAAGAAGATGTACGCAGTCACTTATAAAGTTTTGTTAATAAGTCAACATTAAGCCTAAACGTTTTATCAGTAGGTTGTGCTGAAACAAGGCTCATTTTTGAAATCCTTTTACAGTCAGCCCTGTACATCTGTTGGGGTTAGGGAAATAAGATCCACACAAAAGTGAAAAACGGCAAATAAAGAAATTCCATTACCTTTTACCTGAGTGAACACCTCTCTACAAATGTCTAGGGCTTCCAGCACAATTCTAGGGTCAATTTCCTCTGGAAGCTGACAATAGCAATGCACTGGAGAAACCAGAGATTACTAGAGAGGTGCTCTCCCTAGAAATCTCTAGATCCTCCAACATGACTGAAGGAAAGTGACTACAGAGTCATATTGGGAGACCAGAGATTCCTAGAGAGAGCGTTTATAACCAAAGCCATGTATATTCAAATCCACAAATGTGGAGGGAATTAATGTGCTGCCATTGCAGTCAATGTTATTCAGACAATTTAAAGTAATTGTAATTTTGTTCACCCATCCCGCAATGAGCTTTTACTATAATCATCAATAGCAGATGACTGTCACGCTAATTTGCACATATATTACCTACTACTTAGGATATAGATTGCAACATGTAAGGTGAGTTTGCTAACCACCTGAGAGAAATTGCCTGCTTATGATGAGCTGCCTACATGGCTACATGGCACGCTAATTAGTTTGTGGCTATGTTTACCTGCACAATGTGGCAACCTAACATCAGATAGCTAAGAAAGTTCATCAAGCTGAATATATGCCAAAATCAAACACATAAGAGCATATCTATACTAGCAAGCAGGTGTAGCTCAATGAGTGATATACAAAATGGTACATGAGAGTAGAATTAATTCACAGCATATCTGCCCAGGTTTTTACAATGACCAGTTGGATGAGCTCTGATGCAATGAGAGTAACTCACAATACTTGAAAGAACCTTCCTTTTTGCAATTTTCTTCCCACTGAAAATAAGCCTATTTTTTTAATCTTTGGAGTAAGTAAGAATAAATTGTTGAAAAAGGAACTAATACTCTGGAAAAAAAACACCTTGAAGAAAGAGCTAGCAATTGTAATTAAACTGTATACAGACTGTCCCTGGTAAGCCAATGTTTGAAACAGCACATTAATCAGCACAAATAACAGGACGAGATCGTGATAAAGAGCAGACTTAACCATCTACATACTCCCCAGGATCTCAAAAGCTTAGAACAAGAAAGGACTCTTCTCCATATCTTACTACAAACAGCAAATGTAAGTGCAGTATAACCAATTCTTCCAGGGAAAAAGAAATGGGATTTGTTGTTGCTTAGGATTTGCACTGCTACAAATCCTAAGCAACAACATGACACAGTATGAGAACCTGATGTCTCATACTGCGATCAATGAAGCAAACCGATAAAGATGGTAACTATGGCTGTCCAACTTTGAATATAAAGTGGAAATATTATCCTGTTTACTTCAGAATCTGTGGCTGATGTGTGGAACCTATAATACCAACTATTATAAAATGCATTTTATCAAAGTAATGGTCTAGTTATGGATTGCAATATACCTGAAATAAGGACTGATTGCAGCAAGAACGTTCCGATGACAGGAAAAGGTTTTCCCATGATCCACTTGCACAACAATATCTATTAGCTGCCCTTCATCATACATAGTTTTGAGCTGCTGGAGAATGCTGCAAGCATGGGAAGGATCCATTCCACCACTGGCTGGGGGGCTTGAGGAAGGAGTTACGTTCAATGTTTGTGAAAACTTGCTTTGTTCTGGTGAAATAAATGAAATAAACTTAGCATGCAACATAAGGAAAAGTTACAGTTGACAAATGGATCAAGAAGAAAG
Organism: Anolis sagrei; assembly: GCF_037176765.1. NCBI lineage: Eukaryota > Metazoa > Chordata > Lepidosauria > Squamata > Anolidae > Anolis > Anolis sagrei. Next base: position 36,121,172 of record NC_090022.1, on the reverse strand, counting down.
TCATATTTCACAGGTTGTAACCACTGGAAGCCATTCTTGATTACAGAGGGATCGTAAAATATGCCAGCTGATATTAAGATTTCTTCCCAGGGTTTCCCACAGACTACATGACATACTAGCCTGAAGCAGATTCACCTTATATCTTTTTTCATCAATCTACTTGAGGCAAATGCCTACACAGAAACTAAGACCCAAAAATAAAATATTACACTGAAAAAAAAATCAGCTATTGGTCATGGAAACAAAGATTAAATACCATAGGCTAAATCTAATGTTAGACCCACTGAAATCAGTGGGATGTATTTGAGTGGTTGACTAACAAGGGCTAGCTATTTCAATGGGCTAACTCTATCTGGAATTAAGATTGATTTTGGCCTCTTACCCTATCCTGGAATTGCTTTGCTCTACACTTAGACGTTAATCAAGTGTTGCTATTTCTCCAAGTTCCAACAATACCAAATATGATGATAACCCATCATATAAACCACTGCTTACGTTAACTAATTTGCTACTAAAGCCATAACCCCAAACAGACAACACAACCATGGCTTGTCTTTTCCAGGTCTCATTTGTTTGTCTCATAACAACTGTCAACTCCTGTTTATGTGATGGGAAATATGGAAACAGCTACGGTCAAGTCCTGGCTGTGGATCTGGATACAACAAGTCATCATTTGCTGTTGTGTGCCATGTCCAGAGCTTGGTTTATGGCTGATTGATTACAAACAGTGGCAGGTTTGCAAATGGAACAAGCTGGATTTTAGCAAATGACACCAAGGCGTTGTAACAGGGCAATCTCTACAAGAGCAGCATGCTCCCCGGCATGCTACTAATTAAAGAAAGGGAGAGAAAAAAGATAGGGGTAGGATGCAGACAAGAAAGAGGGTAATTCTGAACCATACAGAGTAGCCAGTAGTGGGTCACCTTCACTGCACAACTACCAAATTCAGTATAAGTCAACCCCATTTTGAGGACAGATTTGGTGGCCAGAATTATGGATTTTGCTACAATATACACATTTACCTGTTGATAAATTGACCCAGATTTTGGGGTTGATTTTTTGAGTAAAATTTTGAGTATATAGGGCACATTACAATAGCTCAGCTCAAAGACAGTTCAGATAATTCCTCATCATCCTGTCACTGAAAATAAATTAAAACATTTAGTTACAAGTTTGGAAGCAATTTAAAAATAACTATTCTCATATCTTAAATACCAAGCAACAGTAGATGAATTTTCACATGCTTTGACATAAGTACCCTAGTTTCAAAATTAACACCTTATTCACATTTTATATTCATGTTTTGAACTTTACTCAATTGCCTACTATGAGAAGCCAATCTGTATTGAGCAAGAAGATTTGCTGTTCAACCTTCTGTACACCACAAGCTAGCAACCAAAGCTGGTAAAACTTTACAAGGCCTGCTTAGTATTTCACCTTTTATCATCATAGCAGAAATATGCTAATTTATGTAATCAAATGACAAAAAACAACACATAGGGGTACATCATGTACTCCAGCTGTCATGATTTGTGACAGGATTGAAAATATCCCTGACATAATTACATTCCATCCAATTGTCTTAGAAATTATGTCTCAGCTATTAACACAGAATGAGAAAAAAAAACTAAGTCTAAATAGTTTGCAAGGAGTTCCTGGTAAAATGATAACTAGAAGCCCTTGAAATATAAAGCTTGCCTTGTTAAAGCAAGCAAACAAGCAGCATTTCCAGAAGTGGGACAATGAGGTGTCTGAAAGCGCTAGAAATCAGGTAACTGAGCAAGCTGGAAAAACACCTTAACTGGATCCTAACTGGGAAAACTCCTGCTTCAACCATACTGCCTGTGAATTCTTTATAAACCTACTCTAGTCATCCACTCAAACGTTTCTATCTTTTAATGCTGGAAATTGACAGGACCTTTGAGACTGAGGGGACATGTACACTATATAATGCAGTTTGACACCACTTAACTGCCATAACTCAATCCTATGGAAACCTAGGAGCTTTAGTTTTACAAGGACTTTAACTTTCTCTGACAAAATGGGCAAGTGCCTCACCAAACTTCAACTTCCATGGGTCCTTAGCATTAAACCACGAGGCAACAACATTGAGATATGGCAGTTAAAGGGGTGCAAAACTGCATTAATTCTACAATGTAGTTGCCCCCGGAGATTTAAAAAAAGTTGTTAGCACCCCTTTCTTACATAAATAGTTATTTTGGGGTTGAATACATCTATGGCAGGAACTCTCATTCTAGTCTCCTTGTTTTTTTCCTTAATAACACAAAGGGGAAGACCCCAATGTCAACATATATGAGAAACAAAAATGGAGAAAGAACTTGTTCCTGTTTAGCAAAAATGTTCAGTCTTGCACACATTTGAATTTAATCCATTGAGGATACAATTTTACACAAGCTCAGCACAAGAAAACATCACCAAATGTAAAACTGTAGATAAGACTTGTATGGCAAAAATTTGTTAATTGAATGGCTGTATGAACTAAAATTAAAAAAAAATTGAAACATAACCCCATATGCGTTTACTCAGAAACAAGTTCCTGTAGCTCCATATTATTCCTCTATCAATGTTTTTAGGATTATTGTCTTATTCCTGAGCAAATCTATTAAGGAACAATAAAATATGCTTATCTTAGGAACAGATGTATTAACACAAAAATGATCAAACATTCATATGCAGGCCTAAATCCTCTTTTAGTCCAAACTAAGTAGACACAATGAATCCGTTAAATGTATCTCTGTGTTGACTCAAAATTTAACAATTGAATGAATGGGCTGTTTTGAGTCCCCTTTGGGGGAGATAAAGCAGGATATAAATAAATAAATTAAAAAAATCAATATAATAATAATGATGATGATGATGATGATAATGGGTCTGCTCTAGTTGAGACTACCAACAGGATGAAAGCCGTAGCGAGTCAATAAACCAAATCACAACCTGTCAACCTGTACTGGGGAGTAACTTTTTAAAAGAGTTAATCATCTCCAAAAACAGTAATTTAACAAATGCTAAAATATCAATAGGCCCCTCAATCCATGGGTTTTAACTCAATTAATACAAACCACCAATAAGCCCAATTGAACCTGTCAACATATACAGGGGGAAGAGAGGAGTTGCATTGCATTTCCCCCCTCTCCCTAGGATACATATATCCTTAAAAGGATTTAAAGATTCAAATGGTAGAGAGGTAGCTTGAAATTAAAACGTAAACTTTTGAGAGAGGTTTACAATTATGTGATCAACAAAGCATGCTGTGCATTACTAAGCAGAGGCGACAATTTGAACAATAGCAACTGAAGATATACTCTGAAATCCAGATTAAATCAGAAGTATAACATTTATTCTTGAAAATAAATGCATTTACTTAGCCTTTAAATAATCACCATAGCTACTATTAACTATTAAAGGGTATGTATATGTGTGTATGCATACACAATATATATATACACATACATATAAAAATAGACACACAAATATATACAAATATACACACATATATGCAAATATATATATATATATATACACACATGTATACACACATATATACATACACACATATAGGATACAAATATATACATATCTACACACATATCTATATGCATAGATACATATATAAAATTTATACATGCATATCTACACAAATACGAGTGCATATATAAATACACACATAGTATACAAATATATATATATATATGCACACATATCTTTATGCATAAACAGATATATATATATATATACACATGTCTGCTGCTCGCACATATATTAACACACATAGACAAAAACCTGTATAAATATATATACACACATCTATGTATAAGCATACACACATCTATGTATGTATAAGCATACACACATCTATAAATATATACATTTACAAATATTTATAGACATATGAACATGAATATAAATTCACAAATATATACATATATCTAAAATACATGTACACACATATCTATTTATCACACACATCTATACTCACATATATAAATACATATATTTACATACACACATCTCTCTATACATACACACATATAAATATCTATAAATACATATATGTCTACACATACACATATACTCTCCCACACATATATGAGATATATAAATATATATATTTACATACATACCTCTACACACACCCAAATATATACATAAATAAACATGTCTACACAAACATACACATATACTCACACACATGTTTATACACACTCATTCATATATATATATATATATATATATATATATACACACACACACACACATATATATACATATATTTGCATACACACATATCTGTAGAGCAGAGGTTCTCAAACTAAGGCCCAGGGTCCGAATGTGGCCCTCCAAGGTCATTTACCCGGCCCTCTCTCAGGTTCAACCTAAGTCTGAAACTACTTGAAAGCACACAACAACAACAACAACAACAATGCTATCTCATCAGGCAAAAGCAGGCCAACGCTTCCCATTGTAATACTAATAAGTTTATATTTGTTAAAATTGTTCTTCATTTTAATTATTGTATTGTTTTCAGCAGGTTTTTTTGCACTACAAACAAGATATGTGCAGTGTGCATAGGAAATGATTCATATCTTTTTCAAATTATAATCCGGCCCTCCAACAGTTTGAGGACTGTGAAGTGGCCCTCTGTTTAAAAAGTTTGAGGACCCCTGCTGTAGTGTTCCCTCACTTATCATGGGGGTTCTGTTCCAGGACCACTCACAATAAATGAAAGTCCGTGAAGTAGGGACACCATATTAATTTTAATATTTATATATTATTTTATATATTTTATATATTATTTTCTTACCCGTGCTTCCTTACCCACCTCCTGGCCCAACCCAAGGGCACTTGCCTGCCTCCTTGGCCTCCGCAGAGCCTCCGGAGCTATGCAGGCAGCAGCAGGCCAGGGAGGCAGGCCTTCCCCGCCGCGCCTCAGGCCTCTGCACTTCCGGGGTCTGTGGAGGCCAGGGAGGCAGGCCTTCCCCACCACTCCTCAGGCCGCCACACTTCCAGGGTATGTGGAGGTCAGGTAGGCAGTCCTTCCCCGCCACGCCTCAGGCCGCCACATTTCCAGGGTATGTGGAGGTCAGGTAGGCAGTCCTTCCCCGCCGCACCTCAGGCCTCTGCACTTCCGGGGTCCCTGGCCTCCACTGAACATAAATATTTAATATTTTTATTAATATTTTCAAAACCCCGCGAAAGAGCGAGTCTGCTAAAAGCGAACCGCAAAGTAGCGAGGGAACACTGTGTATACGCACATATACATATCTATAAATACGCATGTCTACAGAAACATACACATATACTCACACACGTACGTTTATACACACACATAAATGTAAATACATATATTTACACCCACAATTCCATCGTAGGTGGAGTTCAGAATGCTCTTTGATTGTAAGCTAACTATAAATCCCAGCAACTACAACTCCCAAATGACAAAATCACATACACACATATCTAAACAATAATTACACACATGCACACTTGAACAGCTAATAGTAGCTACTTTTTTGTATTGCAAACACACATATCCTGCACTTAGGGAAGGTGACTTGGAAAAAAAGAGTTTGCCTCGCCTCCTCCCAACATAATGAATTGGATTATCATTCAAGAAATCAGGCTCAAAGGCCCACCCGCCCCTTCCTTCCCTCCCTCCCTCCCTCCAAACAGACAAGCAGACAGAGAGACAGGCGCAGCCCCCTTTTGGGCCAGAATCACCTCTGTGGACCCGGCAGCCGCCCTGCAGGCCTCAGAGCGCGCGCCCCTCCGCCCCTCCCTCCTTCCTTCCCTCCCTCCCTCCTTCCTTCCTGCGCACGCGCCCTCCTCGCGCCCGCTCTCCCTCCAACCGCCGCTCAGAAGGCCCGCGAAGTGCACCCTGGGAGCGGTAGTTCCTGTGCCTAAGCGGCGCGCCTTCTTGCTCGCGAAGTGTATCCTGGGAGTTGGGCGTTCTGTTGCCGGGCAACGCTCTGCTTCTCAAAGGAGGGAGGACTGGGAGGAGTTGCAGGCCGTTCTAGTTCCCGTGGGATCTGTTTACCTGAGTTACGGTATGATGTTTGTCTTGGACTTGAATGTATGCTTCTCCTGGCTGTAGTGTTTGAGCCTTGTGTGCCGCCCATGGAGTGCCACCCATGGGAAAAAAGGGGGATATAAAATAAATAAATGAATAAATAAACATTCCTGGGATTATGTTTGTAATTTTGGGAGGGAACATTTGTTGTTCATTCGTTCAGTCGTCTCCGACTCTTCGTGACCTCATGGACCAGCCCACGCCAGAGCTCCCTGTTGGCCGTCACCACCCCCAGCTCCTTCAAGGTCAGTCCAGTCACCTCAAGGATGCCATCCATCCATCTTGCCCTTGGTCGGCCCCTCTTCCTTTTGCCTTCCACTTTCCCCAGCATAATTGTCTTCTCTAGGCTTTGCTGTCTCCTCATGATGTGGCCAAAGTACTTCGGCTTTGCCTCTAATATCCTTCCCTCCAATAAGCAGCCGGGCTTTATTTCCTGGAGGATGGACTGGTTGGATCTTCTCGCAGTCCAAGGCACTCTCAGCACTTTCCTCCAACACCACAGTTCAAAAGCATCCATCTTCCTTCGCTCAGCCTTCCCTAAGGTCCAGCTCTCACATCCGTAGGTGACTTTCGGGAACATTAGAATGTCCTATATTACGAGAGACCAGATTGCCAATATCCGCTGGATAATAAAGAATGGCAGGGAGTGTTGATGTAGAGATTGTCTGGTTTGCCTGCTCTGCAACATGCAATTGTCCTTCTTTAGGAGTCCTTTCAAATCTATGGTATCCTCTGTTTGGGTATCAGCCAGCATGTCAACGACCTAAATCAAGAAATAGTTTTCTAAAATCTACAGCGACACTCACTGGAACACCTCAGCAAGCGAGAGTCCAAAAGTGGCAGGCTCAAACCCAGAACCTCAATCAATGGCTGATACCAAATGAGAGACTCCCTCCTGGGCACACAGAAAACTGGGCAAAACTGGAGAAATTACACTGTTTAGCTGGTATTGCGCCACCTGACATCCGCCGGGAAGTAGCAGCCAATAGTGAAAGGACCAAGGCAGTGACATCTCCAGCTCATCCCTTGTTTGGGTATCAGCCAGCATGTCAACGACTTAAATCAAGAAATAGTTTTCTAAAATCTACAGAGACACTCGCTGGAACACCTCAGCAAGTGAGAGTCCAAAAGTGGCAGGCTCAAAACCCAGAACCTCAATCAGTGGCTGATACCAAATGAGAGACTCCCCCCTGGGCACACAGAAGACTGGGCGACATGGAAGGCACTGAACAGACTGCGCAGGAACATATATACATATGTGGTGGCAATGTAAATATGTAAATAATTTTTGGGGGAAAGTATTTAGAGAAATAGAAGATATAATGAATACTAAAATAGAGAGAAGTCCTAGTATAGCTTTATTATCATTATATAACAATAAACAATTGAAAAAAGAGGATAAGGAAGCGATAACACATTTATTAATAATAGCAAGACTGCTTATAGCAAGGAACTGGAAAAAAAAGAAATAAACATACAAATAGAGGAGTGGTATAAGGAAGTATGGAAACTGGCAATAAATGATAAGCTGACATGTATATTAAAAGTTAAAAGAAGTATATGGAAACAAAGTGATTTTGATGATGTATGGAGAAAATTTATTGTAAAAGGATTAAAAAATAAAGAAGGAAAGTTACCGCCACAAGAAGAATTGAGATTTTGGACAGACGACATGTAAAAGTTGTGGCTTGGGGGGGGGGGGGGGGAGCACAGCGGTGAGTAATAGAAAATATGTTTAAGCAGAATAAGAATACTAGATGCCAAAGTATGTTAGGTGTATTGAATAATATGTATCTGTTGTAAAATAAATGTATAACAAATGTATTAACTATGATAAAATAATAAAAATTATTTTAAAAAAATGGACGATGTGGAAGGCACTGAACAGACAGCGCTTTGGCACCACGAGATGCAGAGCCAATCTTAAGAAATGGGGCTACAAAGTGGAATCCACGACATGCGAGTGTGGGAAAGAGCAAACTACAGACCACCTGCTGCAGTGCAACCCGAGCCCTGCTACATGCAGGGCAGGAAAAGGCAGTGGGGCCATCTTGTCCTGTCCATAGGGCTATTATGTTACATATGTCCAGATAATGTCCATAATATGAGTGAGACCAAATTGATTGAAGAAATCCCCAGCTTGAAGATTCTTATCGCAAGCTGTATGATCAAAAGGGGTGCAGGACTACAGTTTCCCATCCAGGGAAAGGAACAGAAAATCTCAGAAGCACAAAAGATATTAGTACCATAACATAGGAACACATAGGAAAAGGCAGGGAATTTTAGGGCTTTTTTTCATGCACATGAGAAACATAGTTTTCCCAAGTATGTACAGATATCCAAGCCAGGCTCCCTTGTATGTAGATTGAGGCACGAGGAAGGGAAAAGACATAGAAATAATACAATTTCATATTGGAAATTGCAGACTGGGCTTTCAGGGGGACTTTGGAACAAAAAGGCAGGATGGTTACACATTGCAAGGATGCGGACAGATAAGGAAAATAACTTTAGAACATATGAATATTCAGCGCATAATTAGTTCTTTTTAACATTAGTCCTGGGAGACATAGTTCCTCAGGCTTGGAAAACATAGTCTTCAGAATCCCTGGGTTGAGTTAGGTCCCAAAAGAGGCCAGAGAGTGTGCTCTGAGACAGGGAGGGTAGCAGGAGTGAAATATAATGAGCAGAGAGAGCTTAAACTATCAAAGGCTTTCTAATGTGGGAACCAGCTATCCAGAAAGAGAAGAAAAGTGGTATCAAATTGCATTAATTCTACAGTGTAGATGCACCCTAGAACAAGGATGAGGATTTCCTGTCTTCCAGCTTCCATCATAGCTGGGTGTTGTAGTCCAACAACCTCTGGCAGATTGTGCTTTCTAGAGGAAAAAGGTCTTCTGCTTTTATGCCCTCTCAGAAAATTATAATTTTAAATAATGTAAGCATTGATCTTTCCCTGTAATATTGAGACCCTAAAGCAGGGGTCCTCAAACTAAGGCCCGGGGGCCGGATGTGGCCCTCCAAGGTCATTTACCCGGCCCTTGCTCACAGTCAACTTAAGTCTGAAATGACTTGAAAGCACACAACAACAACAACAACAACAACAATTCTATCTCTTCAGCCAAAAGTAGGTCCACACTTCTCATTGAAATACTAATAAGTTTATATTTGTTAAAATTGTTCTTCATTTTAATTATTGTATTGTTTTAAATGTTGTTGGGGTTTTTTTTGCACTACATATAAGATATGTGCAGTGTGCATAGGAATTCATTCATATTTTTTTTCAAATTATAATCCAGCCCTCCAACAGTTTGAGGGACTGTGACCTGGCCCTCTTTTTAAAAAGTGTGTGGACCCCTGCCCTAAAGACACAGAAAGAGCTCACACCTTTTGAGGGCAACAAATGTGGCTCCATTTCCACTCCAAGAGAAGGGCTTCAGCCTCTCGTAGCAATTACCAGCAATGCCCAGGCTGCTTTAGATAATAATGCCACATAACACGGGAATGATAGCCGCTCTGATGAGAGAGCTGTAAAAGAAAATAGACGCTCAGTACTGCAAATCGATTCCACAGGTTTCCAATTTCCCCATTCAGTATTGCTATGGGCTGTGAAATTGACCGGGCGCTGTATAAAAATGAAAGTGGAGGAAGAACACCGACAACCCATGCCTTGTAGCAAATGACATTCCGGGATATTTGTCCTTCTCAGATGGCGAGTCCCTCTTCCCTGAAGCCCTATCTCCTAATGGTAGAGGCTCTGTGGATTAGTACCTAAAATGAGGTGATGAAATGGCCAGTGTTGTCTAATACAAAGATATAGATAATTTCATCTTATATCAGAAAGGAAACTTTTCTTCCCACTGGAAATTCCCTTTGTAATGCTTGCTGCTCTGATAAAGAGGAAATTACAGTAAAAATGTGGATTTTGCCACTTTGTGTCTACTTACTTAGCCTTTCAGAAGAAATAGCAGAAAGAGGAAGGCAAGTGAAGAAGACACTAACAGGCAGGGTCAGACAAATACATTGGGTGCATCTACACTGTTGAATTAATGCAGTTTATTTATTTATTTTATTTATTTTATTTATTTATTTAGTTTGACACCACTTTAACTTGTATGGCTCAGTGCTAGGGAATCCTGGGATTTATAGTTTGGTCAGGCATCAGCACTCTTTGGCAGAGAAGTCTCAAGACTTTATAAAACAGTTACTCCCATGATGCCATAGCATTGTGCCATGACAGTGAAAGTGGTGTCAAATGTTATTATTCCTGCACCATTCAGAGACCTTGCAAAACTACCACTCCCCTGATTCTACACCTTTCAGCCATGACAGTGAAAGTGCTGTCAAGTTGCATTAATTCTACAGTGTAGATGCACACTGAATGTCCCAGAATCATGACCTCTGTACATGTTGATTGGAGAGTTATGAAGGGCAATGTCCAAAAATATATTTTTCCATATCCCTATAACACAAGCTACTACTGAGAAAGAATACACAAAAGTAATATTATTTGATGAGAAAGATCCAAGTTTCTTTGCTTGGTTGATGTGGGGGGTAATTATCTTGTGATATAGGAGCCCCCGGTGGTGAAATGGATTAAACCCTTGTGCCAGCAGGACTGCTGACTAACAGGTTGGCGGTTCGAATCTGGAGAGCAGGGTGAGCTCCTGCTCAGCTCCAGCTTCTAATGCGGGAACATGAAAGACGCCTCCCAAAGGATAGTAAAACATCAAACATCTGGGCATCCCTTGGGCAATGTCCTTGGAGACGGCCAATTCTCTCACACTAGAAGCGACTTGCAATTTCTCAAGTAGCTCCTGACACCAAAAAAAAAAAAATCTCGTGATACAGGATCCAACAAAACAGTACAAAGGTAGCCCAAGAGTTCCTGTTTCTGCCTGTGAAAATAAAAACAACAGTGGTAAATGCTTTGGCTTCTGGTTCCAGGAGATGTGAGAGATGTTTGCTGATGAGGAAAGCCAAGGATTTGGTTGAATGTAACTACTGTATTGCTTCCATTCTAAGATGATACTGATTGTAAGACTGTGAAGTCTTGGCTCTGCCTTCTCTCCTCTGCTTCAGTTCCCCCTGTTTATAAGTCTTCCCAATAGTGTAGATAACTTCCTTTGTATTAGGGTGGAGCTTAAAATCCTCCCCAGAGGCCAATCTTAGTTGGTATATTCCTTTTCCTGTATAGAGCTCTCTTGCTAGACTCCTCCCTCTTTTCTACAGCAAAGTTACTGTGATTTAGGCTTATGATTGTCAGGTAATCCTAGGCCTAAGAAGGATTACCCGGCAATCATTCTTAGCACTTTCTCCTGCTGCTGCATGTACCAACTGTCCAAGGGACAACAGAAGCTTTTGGCCAGCCTAAGCTTCACAGGAGGGAAGATTAAGACAGTTTGTAAACAACAATTTATAATCCACCGCTTTACACCAGAGGCCTCAAAGTGCCTCTGTCTGTTAAGGATCTTAATCTTAACAGAAGGTATCAGATAGTCCCCAAGTAAAGCCAGACAAAGGCTAGGGTGTGCCATCACAAAGACGCTGTCTAATTTCAATACCTTTGGGGGGAGATATTTATATACGGTATATTAAAAGGCAGCCGCAATTCTAAGACACATATATGTTTGGGGGGGGGGGTGTCTTAGAATTGAAGAAACAGTATTTCTTCCAAGGATATCCCTTTAGCTTTCCTCTACTGAAGAGCACCACCACAATGAGTGAAATGGCAATATTTACTAAAATCTTCCCTTCCTGACACATCAATGACCAAGAAACAAGTAATGAATGAAGGTAAATGGAACTGGAGTCTTTGCAGTGTTATGCCCTAAGTCTAGTTGGAGAGGGAAAGCTTTTGTTGGCATGAAGCAGATAGTTCTGGACGTCCAAGTTGTCCCTCAGTCATTGAGGCTATAGTCTGCCTCCAATCCTTAGCACCTAATTTATCACCTGAACAGAGACCTTTATTTGCAGAAGACTTTGTTTTCTTTGTTGCATTTTAAAGAAGCTATAGTATACAAAAATGGAACAAACTTTATCAGTGCTGTGATTAGGCTGGACTGAAAGCAGTTCTGGGGCTTGGGAGATTGTTTGGCCATAGGTATTGTTCATTGTCTGTGTGGCTTCCTGCTCAGTTTCAGGGCTATTTCCAGCTCCATGTCCCACTTGGGAAGTTCCTCTGGGGCCCCTTCTACACTGCCATAAAAAATCCAGATTATTTGTTTTGAACCTGATTATATGGCTGTGTAGACTCATATAATCCACTTCAAATCAAATAATCTGGATTATCTGCCTTGATAATCTGGATTATATGGCAGTGTAGTAGGGGCCTAAAACTGATATTTCAGTCCTAGTCAACAACATCATCTGGCTTGACCTGAACTAGTGGTGAATATAGCTGAACTATAATAATATTTGACCAATGTTAAACTGCTGAGCTGCGGAACTTGCTGATTGGAAGGTTGACGGTTTGAATCTCGAGAGTGGGGTGAGCTCTCACTGTTGGACCCAGCTTCTGCCAACCTAGCAGTTCAAAAACATGGAAATGTGAGTAGATCAATAGGTTCCGCTTCTGCTGAAAGATAGTGGTGCTACATGCAGTCATGCTGGCCACATGAATTTGGAGGTGTCTATAGACAACGCCGGCTCTTCATCTTAGAAATGAACGTGAGCACCATCCCCCAGAGTTGGACACGACTAGACTTTACCTTTACCTTTAATATCAGTCACAATCTATCTAAAAGGAGCACTGCCACTTGCTAAATCTTAACTTTTCAATTGTTGATGTGAAAAAAACATCAGAAGCCCCCAATAATTAACTGCTGGAAATTAAGATTTCAAAAGCAGATAAAAATGTCATTTATTGCAGGGCACACATTCAGGAATCGGCTTCACCAGTGCATTGATTTATTTGACCTGCTTCCTATGTAAGGGATCTATACAACATTTCTGTGGATTCTGTTCTGAATGTTATTTTCTGGAGGGATCCTTGAGTTAATGCAATTCATTGCTGGCAATTAACTGGATCGAGGAAAATGAAAGAGGAAGGGAAATCGCTGGAAGGGCATTGCCCTTGAAAACAGATTGATCCTCTCACACTGAGCACAGAGTACGTTACATCAGAATCGACCAAAGACTGGTAGGGGGTAATTAATGGGGCAAATACTAGATTGCCATTTCTGATTACCTCATGCTGTCCAGTGGATTTGGTCTTGCTGAGGCAGGCGAGTGGAAACAAGACCCCCAATGAGGAACTGTGCTGTTAATGCCACAAAGGTCCCGTCCTTAGCAGCAGGGACCATCTGATTCAAAGCATCTGTTGTTCTAGGAAGAACTAAAAATTAAACAAGACCTAGTCCAACACCACTTTCCTAAACAGTCATCCTCTCTCTCTCTTCTCTCCATCTCATACAGATACATTACTGTTTTTAAAAACTCTCTTACGTGCTACTTTCCTCTCAATAAAAAGCAGCTTTTAAATATGCTCCAAGCATAGTTGTTTATCTATCTGTATCTAGAGCTGCAGCCTTTCAATCAACGGCATGAATTGTCAGCCATTTGAAAAACTGGCTAATTTCCTTCATAAGTTTCCCACTTAACAAAACCCTGGCGTATCCCTTTAACCTTGAGCCCTGAGAATCTGCTCTTTATACCAAGGCCCTTGAACTTTTCTTTGGGTACAATCCTTTCATATCCTCTTTAGATGGAAAACTTTCATATCCTCTCAGCTCATAGATTTTATGGTAATGAGCAATGGGATTTTGTGTTACTTACTTTTGTTCCCAGTCAGAAAAAGAGCACTCTTCCATATCTGAAATGGCAGGATAAAGTGGCCATAAGCCAATGACATCTGGATTGTATTCCACATGTTTGTTTTTTAAATATTGAGAGGTTTGTTTCATGCAATAGCATTTTTTTTAAAAAAAGAAGAATCTAAATATTATATATAAAATCCTGTTAATAGAAGATACACAGGGAGAAATAAAGCATGCAGAAATTACTATAACCTAGAGGTATGTCAACGTTATTAATTTTGCATTCTTAACTGTTGTCATTCAAATCTATTTAAGCTCACATCGTCAAACAAGAGATTTGAGTTATATCAGTTAATGAGTGCAATGTTAACAGTGTTGATGTATTTCTAGTGTATAGTAATTTCTGTATGTTTTAGTTCTCCCGATGTATCTGCTAAAAGCAGGATTTTACTTACTGCATTTAGATTCTTTCAAAAACACACAAATCCATGAGAGCCAGCACAGTATAGTGGCCTGAATGGTGAACTTTGACTCTGGAGACAAGGATTTGAATCCTCATCAGCCATGGAAACCCACTGGGTGCCCTTATGAAGTGATTTCAGCTAGGACCGTGGTTAGAGAGGTCCATGCTCAGTGAGCATCCACAAAACCAGATCAGCCAGAACAGCAAACAAGCTCTCAGAGTTGGAGGCAAAGCCACAAAGGTTTGTTACAATTTGACCAAAAAGGATGCAAGTACAAACAATATCCTTCAAAAGGTGCAGGCATAAATTTACAGAAAATACATGGCCTCTTATACAGTTTTGACAGCTATTCAGACTTCTAGCTCCCTCCCCTGATTGGCTGAAAAGAGGGGCAGGCTAGGATCTGCACCCAGGTTGCCTGGGGGTTCCCTTGACATCATAGCCTGCAAGAGGAGATTCTTGTGGTGAGAAGAAGGGCAGCTGGTAGTTGGACAGTTTAAAGAGCCAATCTGTTGCAGAGACACCCCATGAAAGGGCACAATCCAAGAGGAAATGGTGACATGGATATGCTGATGAGTCACTAATTAACTCTGTGTGAAACAAAGGTGCAAGACACAAAAGACAAAGGTAATAATTCCAGACAATCAAAGGCTTGGCTGTCTGTATGAAAATTAATGCATTCATATCTACTGAGCCCCTTCTTCCATGAGAGAGGCAGACTCTCAGCCTCAATTAAATGAACAAACATCCCGAGTTTATTCTGGTGACAAAGAGGATTATCTATCTGCATATACGCACAAAGGTTTTGATATTGATCTGGTTTGGAAAATAGCAGGAGGGTCCCTGGTTATGATTTTCTTTCCCAGGGTATTATGCAAACTGAAGGCATGGAAAGGTAGCTGCCTTCTAGATACATTTTGATACATTTCATTTGGTATAGTTTATACCAAATGAAATTGATATAGTACATAAAAGAAACAAGTTACACAAAAAACATCAAATTGATAATTTTTAAAAGGTTTAGATATGATAGAGGCTTTAGGGTACAGCTACTGCTAGGCCCATTCAAGAACCTCTGCAGTGGTTCTCAATCTGTGAGTCCCCAGGTGTTTTGGCCTACATCTCCCAGAAATCCCAACCAGTTTACCAGCTATTAGGATTTCTGGGAATTGAAGGCCAAAACATCAGGGGATCCACAGGTTGAGAACTACTACTAGAGCTTCAGCATTGTGCAACACAGGAGCCACGAAAATGGTTTTGAAAATAAAGGAAAAATCATTTATCTTGCGTGTAATCTCTTGATGATCGGTAACTCTTTGGCGGGGTGCTGTGGCTTGACAACATATAGGCAAGTTACACTGTCTTGGCCTCAGAGGAAGGCAAAGGCAAGCCCCCTCTGAACAAATCTTGCCAAGGAAGCCCCATGAAAGGGTCGCCATAAGTTGAAAATGACTTAAAAGCAGACATATGCTACACATTAGGGCTGGGCGGTTTCGTTTCGTAATTTCGTAATTCGTTAAAAATTCGTTATTTTTTTTATAACGAAGCGATAACGAACCATTCAGGAGCAACTAAAAAACGAAACGAATTTTTAAATTCGTTTCGTAATTGTTTCAAATTCGTTTTGTATTCGTTTTGTTATCGTTTTGAAATTGTTTCGTTATTATTTCCGCATGTCTGGGGCAAATTTTATAGTT
Source organism: Anolis sagrei (assembly GCF_037176765.1). Classification (NCBI taxonomy): domain Eukaryota; kingdom Metazoa; phylum Chordata; class Lepidosauria; order Squamata; family Anolidae; genus Anolis; species Anolis sagrei. The sequence continues at coordinate 36,105,169 of NC_090022.1, read as the reverse complement.
GTTGTTTGTTTAATCAGTGAAAAAAAATTATAAATATCACACCAACAGTCAACAACAGAGGGAGAGGGAAGCTTCAGAAGTTCCCCCTGTCCCATTTGGAGGTTTTTTAGCGTATTGCGCGGTCGCGTCCACCATTAACGAATCGATTCGTAATTGTTTCGTAATTGTTTCGTAATTTACGAAATTTCATAAATATCGAACTTTTTAAAAGAAAAATTTCGGAATTCTTTTAAAAATCGAAACGCAAAACCCCCCAAAAAACGAATCGATTTTAGAAACAATTTTTTCCGTGGTTGCCCAGCCCTACTACACATATATGACACCCAGTCACTCGGAATGAAATCAGTCACAGCATAAAGGGGAAATAATTGCATAACATAATAATCTGGCAACATCTTTAAATATTTACCAACATAGGGAGTCAAGTGAGACTTAAAAAGAGATTTTTGCAAAATTCAGAGGGAAAGGCTGAATGGATCTCATGGGCAAAGGAGCCCTTGAGGCAAGGCACAGACAATAACTAATGGGTTAATGATGGAACTGCTCCACCTTTGCAATGACTGTAGTGAGCTCTGAGCTTCACAGGCTGCTGGAGAGGTCAGAGGCTTACAAAAAGTGTCCACTGATATTAAGAAGAAAGAGGCAGATTTCAAGGTCTGACATGTGAGCTCACAGCCAATGACCCAGCAAGGCAGATCTGACAAGTCTGGGTATGGGCAATGTTCACACTCCTCCAACTTCCTTTCAAGATGAATCTCCAGAGTGCACTGATGAATTTTTAAAGTGCCACTTTGGTGCTGGGAAATCATATGCTGAATCAAGGAATGTTCATTTCAGCTTTTTTGATGTGCTCTGTTGTTAGTGTAGCAAAGGACTGATATCGCTTGAGAAGAGCCTTTCATTTTTGCATTGTGGGGCCAAAATGAATTCTTTGGAAGACACTTACAGCACCTCCATAAAAAGAACAGAGACAAGCACCTCTATTACCATAACCTGGAATAGCAAGTGAAGAACGGCTAATTCAAAAATGGGCCACCTATGGACCTTCATTTGCTTTGTGGCAGTCAGGGAACATCTAGAAGGCTATGGGACATCATTCTGCTCTAACTGAATGGTTTTTCTCATTTTTTTTCTTCACAATTTTTAGTCGATTCCCTTGGTTATAAAGACCAGATTGTTGCTACACACTTTTTGAAGCTTCACACAGTTTATCAGCTATACACATTTAACCGTATGAGCCTGAAATGCCAAATAACTTTGTATATTTTAAAGCAATGCTGGGAGAATAAAATTGAAGTGAGTCTGCAATTCTATACTACTTTGTTAGTGGTCAATATGTTGTGCCATGAATTTGGACAACACAAATTTGAACATCCATTTGGCCATGAACTTCCCTGGAAGACCCTTGCATCAGACAGTAGAGTAAATAAGGGGAAATTTGGGTTGAAAGTGGGTTTCTAGATAAACAGTTAAAAGATGAATCAATTATCACATAACTCAGTTGGTAAGATGTGGCATTAAAATAACTGTGTCATAGATTTTAGTTCAGGTTCCATTTGACTACTGATTCATTCAACAGTGACAAATGCAAGATACTCCACTTAGGCAGAAAAAATGAAATGTAAACATATAGAATGGGGTGGCGCCTAGCTCGAGAGCAGTACGTGTTAAAAAGATAATGGAGTCCTCGTGGACAACAAGTTAAACATGAGCCAACAATGTCATGCTGCGGCAAAAAAAAAAAAAGCCAATGGGATTTTGGCCTGCATAAATAGGAATCTAGTGTCTAGATCCAGGAAAATTATACTACCCCTCTATTCTGCCTTGGTTAGATTTCACCTGGAATACTTTGTCCAGTTCTGGGCACCACAATTGAAGGGAGATGTCGGCAAGCTGAAATGTGTCCAGAGGAGGGCTATTAAAATGATCAAGGGTCTAGTGAACAAGCCCCATGAGGAGCATCTTAAAGAGCTCACCATGTTTAGCCTTCAGAAGAGATGGCTAAACATGATGGCTGTGTATAAATATGTGAGGGGAAGTCATAGGGAGGAGGGAGGAAGCTTATTTTCTGCTGCCCTGGAGGCACAGAACAGTGGCTTCAAACTTCAGGAAAGGAGATGCCATCTGAACATTAGGAAGAATTTTCTGACTGTGAGAGCTGTTCAGCAGTGGAACTCTCTGCCGGAGTGTGGTGGAGACACCTTTAGAGGCTTTTAAACAGAGGCTGGGTGCCACCTGTCAGGGTTGCCTTGAATGCGGAATGCGGTTCTGAGGACCAAGATCTATTGGAAGTCCCCAGTGTCAAGACCTTGCGTCTAACGGCAACCAGACGCAGAGCCTTCACAGCAGTGGCGCCACCAGTCTGGAATGCTCTGCCACCTGAAGTTCATGCCCTGAGGGACTTACCAGCTTTCCGCAGGGCATGTAAGACATACCTGTTTCGACAAGCTTTTAATGTTTGATACTGTTGTTTTTAAATTAGATTTTAGCTATTCTTGTAAGCCGCTCCGAGCCCCAGGGGAGTGGCGGCAAATAAGTTTAAATAATAAATAAATAAATAAATAAATAAATAAATAAATAAATGCGATTTTCCTGCTTCTTGGAAGGGGGTTGGACTGGATGGCCCACAAGGTCTCTTCCAACTCATGGATTCTATGATTTGAAGCATCCTAATGCAAACAGAATTACATTTCAAGACAGGTAATGCAACTAAGATTTTAATTCTTTCCTCTGTTTTCCCTTCTTTGCATATAATTTGCTAAAACCTGCAGTAGTTTAGGACAGTCCCTCCTTCCCAATCCATGAACATTTTCAGTGATCACCCTCCTATAATATCTATCCTTTCCCAGTCTTCCAACTAAGTCAGTCGATCTTTATTACTATTTCTCTATTGGCTCAATATCTCTGCACACAGGGAATGCCCTCTCTTCAGTAGTCTCAAGGTGCAGCTGCCTTTATCATTATTCTTTCAATATAGGCCACACATATGCCTCTGAAGATTTGCCATTCATTTCATTGAAATGATTTTTGTTTGTTGTTGCAGACCCAGCAAGGTGATAAAAACAAATCAACACACCCTGTCAACACATCCTGAGCTGAGTCAAAATATCTGACATAGCAACATAAGAAGTTATATTTTAATGAGGCAAACCTTTGCTTAGTCTAGCTCTGCACTGTCAACACAGACTAGCTGCAGCAATCCAGGGTTTCAGACAGGATTCTTTTCCCTTCTGGAGATTCCTGATGTTACCCATTGTTTCCCATCCACATAACAACCAGAGCCAATCCGCTTTAGCTTCTGAAGACAAATGAGATTGGATGTGTTCTGGATAGTATGGTAGTTCAGTAATAAATCATCAAGTTGCTCTCAACTCATATCAACCCCATGAATGAGAAATTAATCCCTTAGATTCCCTGTCACCATCTAAGCCCAAGTCCTGCAGACTCAAGGTCATTCCATTCTTGATTGAAGCCATCCACAGAGAATGTGGTCTTCCTCTTTTCCTACTGCCTTCTACCACACATAGCATTCTTGTTTATTCTAATGATCCATGCCTTATCATGATATGACTAAAGTATGACAGTATCAACTTGGTCAGTTTGGCTTCTATGGAGAATTCAGGCTTGAGTTATTCTAAGACCAATTTATTGATGATTTTGGCAGTCCTTGGTATCCGCAGAACTCTTGTGCAGCACCGTATTTCAGATTATTTAATTGAATACCCATCCAGCTGTCACAACTGTTAGACTGAGATTGGAATTACTATAGCATGGATGATCCTGATTTTAGCCCCTATCACAGAACATTGTTATGGCCCTATTAATCCACTCCAACTACCATTGTGTGGAATTCTGGGGTCTGTAGTTTAAAAGAATTATCTGAGTGTTAAGTCTAAATGACATGATATGAATTGCAAGTCATTAGATTTCATAGCAGTTAAAGTAGAATAACAGTTCTACACCTGTAGCGTGATACGGCTCTTTCATATTTAGTGATATGTCTTTATATGTAGGGATCTTATATAGTTCCTTCACAACTCTCCTTCCAAGTCATGGTCTCCTGAGTTCTTGACAACAGTTGTCATTTTGATTTATGACTGAGCCATGACATACAAACTTTTTGGCTGTTTCAGTTTCTTAATACCCTACTTTAAAGATATATAAATATTGGTAGCCATTATTCATATTCTGTGTGTGTATGTGTGTGTGTATTATAGGAAGACCTTTCTTCACTTTATTGGATACTACATGTAGTGCATCGGATGTTCTCTGACATAGATTCAAGCCAGAATCCTACTAGATAGTCCCAAATAAAATTAACACATTGGGAACCACTGGCCACCTTTTGAAGAGAATAGAGGAAACTGGTGCTTCTTTTAGAGCCCTTCCACACATCCCGGAATATCAAGGGAGAAAATCCCACAGTATCTGCTTTGAACTGGGTCATCTGTCTCCATACTTATATCCTGTGGGGTTTTCTGCTTTGATATTCTGGGATATAGGGCTGTGTGGAAGGGCCCTCAGATTCCTCCAAGATGGACTAAATTCCTGCCTTTCACCACACTGTATTGTCAAAGGCTTTCATGGTTGGAATCACAGGGTTGTTGTCAACCCATTTTCCCAGTTTCCAACAGACTTCTCAACCTCTGAGGATGCCTGCCATAGATGCAGGCAAAATGTCAAGAGAGAATGCTTCTAGAGCATGGCCATATAGCCCAAAAAACCTACACCAACCCAGTTTCATCACACTGCTTTACACTGATCCATGAATAAGAAGACCCAGGTTTTTTGGATTGATTTTTGACTCAAACTTATCCATGAGTATATACAGTAACAGCTTTTCAATGTCAGGGAAGCATGATCAGGGCACGTGCTTGCATAGCTTGGATCAGGAGCCAATAGCCAGAAGGTGAGTTGCTCCATAAACAATGCAAACTGACACTATATAAAAATGCAAGCTCTGTGGCCGCCCAACCAACAAATGATTTGTGGAGGTTTTGCAGTTGGAATCCATTGGGGGAAGAAAACAAGGGATTCGGCTGAGGTTTAACTACAGTTCTCTTGAGCTGGAAAGCCAAAGCAATTAAATTACTGTATTACCCACATTTCATTTTTGTCTACTGCCGCAGGCCAAATGCATGCCAGGCTCACTCTTAGCTTTCTCGCGGGGTTTGAATTTGGATCAGTAGGGCATCAGAAATGCAATGGCTGAGAAGTGATTGAAATACTACTGCGGAATAAGACATTTTATATGATTATTAACAGTCTCGTATGATTTACATTGACCAGGCTTTGTGTTAACATAGTGCCTATACACTTCAAGGAGAGATGCTGTGAAGATTACAAAATAAAAAGGCATTATTTTTATTCTGTACATTGGAAATTTACGTTGGCTTCATGCTTTGCTGCTACTATTTTAAAGAAAGGAGTCATTTCAGTCAGTCTATGAATTGGAGCCCCCGATGGCACAGTGTGTTAAACCTCTGAGCTGCTGAACTTTCTGACTAAAAGGTTGGCAGTTCGAATACGAGGAGAAGAGTGAGCTCCCACTGATAGCCCCATCTTCTGCCAACCCAGCAGTTTAAAAAAATGAAAATGTGAGTAGCTACAGATGGGAGGTAACTGTGCTTCATGCAGTCATGCTGGCCACATGTCCTTGGAGGCATCTATGGACAACGCTGGCTCTTCGGCTTATAAACAGAGATGAGCACCACCCCCCAGAGTCAGACTCGACTAGACTTAATGCCAAAGGGGAACCTTTACCTTTACTATTTGGAGCTAAAATTAAAGTCCAGAGTTTGTTTAACCTGGAAGGAATAAAAGATGGATTTCTGACTTAATCAGCAGTGAAAGAAGATATGAGAGGGATTTCACCCACGGAAACTCTCCTTGGTTTATGTTTGTGGCCAAACTCACTCCTGTTTCTCAAGCATTGCAGGCATACAAAGCAACAATTGCATATTTCTTTCCCAAATGAGAACTGGGAGGGGAGAGGAATGCTGTAGCTGCAGTTTCTCTAAAAGTTGAATCCATTTTAAAAATGTAAATGACTTCCTCACAATAACCACGAGAGTTGTGATGACTGGTTAAATCCACCCCAAGGTTATTATCTGAACTTCAAAGGAGTTATCTGAATTGCTGAACCTACAGACCAGACGCATTGGAAATTATAGCAGTCTGACACTACTTTGTTTTATTTTCTGTGCTAAGCCATTGTTCCTCTCCTTTTTATGTATTAGAGGTGTACAGATAAGAGCCATGTACTTCCAAATGTTTCAGTGTACCTCTTTTATTCATCTATTATAGGAACTGGTCCAAATCAGCTGAAAAACTGAGCATCAGCACAAGATACACAAACCTCTGGTCTTAGCTGATGTGCTTTTTAAAACAACACCAACAACACACATGTAAAACTTGAAAGCAGTTAGCCTGCAACTCAGTAGATAAGAGATTTGTTAACTCTTAATCCAGAAGCATGGCATGCTCACTAAATGTAAACCAAAGTTTTGTGTTGTATAGTGCCACCTGCAGCTGTGTAAAAGACTTGCCTTTTCTTATTGATATATAGTAGTTCAGCTACACATTGATGTAATCATCATGACAGAATTGCACTGTTGCTTTAAGAACACAGAAATGGAAATACAAGGCAACCATGTGCACACAGAGACAGGTTCATGGACTCAATCGTGACTCAAAATAGGCAGTCTTGTAATGGTGCAATCGCATTACAGTGCTAATGTTCATCAATGCTCATATACGCTCATGTGCATTGGTAAGCAAGGGAGAAAGCAGGAATAGAAAACTGTATAAAATCTCCACATATGCAGCAAAAAAGGGTTACTTGGAGATCTCATCATAAATCCATGTGACGTGGGGTTTATCTACACTGTTGAATTAATGCAGTTCAACACCACTTTAATTGTTATGACTCAATGCTATGGAATCCTAGCAGAAAAAAACTAAACTTGTAAAACTACAATACCCATGATTCCAAAGGATTGAGTCATACATTATAGTGTAGCCCTTTTCTTTTGTGCAGATTTTAAAGCAAAATATCACATAATTAAAGTATAAATGGAACTGAACAGATTTGTGGTTGAACAAATATGACAGTGTCATGGAATGGAAATAATATAGCTTTTCAAGTTTACATATTTTTGTACCATAGCTCCCAGAACATTCAAGGCAACAATTTGTGTGTTGTGGGCTTCTGAGATTTGCAGTCAAAAGAAGAATGTTTGTCAAACTCTGGCATTTTCATTCATAGAATCATATAGTTGGAAGAGACCTTGTGAGCCATCCAGTTCAACCTCCTGCCAAGAAGCAGGAAAATCGCATTCAAAGCGTCCTCGACAGATGGCCATCCAGCCTCAGTTTAAAAACCTCCAAAGAAGGAGCCTCCGCTACACTCTGGGGCAGAGAGTTCCAGTTAGGAAGTTCTTCTTAATGTTCAGATGGAATTTCCTTTCCTGTAGTTTGAAGCCATTGTTTCGTGTCCTAGTCTCCAGAGCAACAGGAAACTAGCTTGCTCCCTCCTCCCTATGACTTCACATATTTATACATGGCCATCATGTCTCCTCTCAGCCTTCTCTTCTGCAGGCTAAACAGGCCAAGCTCTTTAAGCCGCTCCTCATAGGGCTTGTTCTGCAGATCCTTGATCATTTTAGTCGCCCTCCTCTGGAGACATTCCAGCTTGTCAACATCTCCCTTCAATTGTGGTGCCCAGAATTGGACACAGTATTCCAGGTGTAGTCTGACAAAGGCAGAATAGAGGGGTAGCATGACTTCCCTGGATCTAGACACTAGACTCCTATTTATGCAGCCCAAAATCCCATTCACTTATTTTTTTGCTGTCGCATGACATTGTTGGCTCATGTTTAACTTCTTGTCCACGAGGACCCTGAGATCTTTTTTACACATACTACTGTCAAGCCAGGCATCCCGCATTCTGTATCTTTGTATTTCCTTTTTCCCTGCCTAAATGGAGTACCTTGCGTTTGTGCTTGTTGAACTTCATTCCATGTCAGCAGTGTTTTTGTTGGCTGGAATGCTAGGTTCTGTAATCCCAAAAAGGAATTTTGCCACACTCTGGGAAAGAGATGATTTCAGAGGGTACATCTATGCTGCAAAAATAATGTAGTTTGACACCATTTCAGTTGTCATGGCTTAATGCTATGGAATCCTGGGATTAATAGTATGGTATAACACCAGCATCCTTTGGCAAAGAAGGCTAAAGATCTTGTAAAACTGCACTTTGCATGATATCATAGCAAGGAACCATGGCTGTGAAAGTGGTATCAAATTGCCTTAATTCTAGGGGTATAGACACATCCCTAGTCGAATTCACTTATCCACAAACTATCTCTTCGGTATCATGTTTATGATTACCCTTCATGCAGAGGACTTAATTTTCATGCAGAGGAGCCTGTCTCCTCCTCTTTCAAGCAACCTTGTTGTGTCCTTAAGATTCAAGGATCGGGCCCTTGACCTTTGGAGCCGAACAGTGAACAGGTACAACGTTCTTCATGTGAGCAGTCCGCCCTTGCTACCATGTCACAAAACAGGTGAGCAGGTAGATGAAACATGTGCAGCATGAGCTCTGTTGTTGTGCCTTTGCTTTGTAAAAGTCTTAAACATCCACCTGATGCAAGGCTTATTCCCCTTTGTTCTCTGCCTGCAGCTGAATTGCTGGATTAGTTCCACTCTGTAAGTTCAATGCATAACTAAACATTGCTAGTATGACTTGAGGATATCCACTCAGTGGGGAAGTTTGAAACCTAATAGCGGAACGGGAATAATATAAAAAAAGGAACTCCCCTGTGACTCTGGTGCACCCGCGTGTGAAATCCAGAGCTGTCATTTCAGCAGCATGTCAGCATGTGAGCAGCTGGGCTGACTTCTGGCAAGCTCAGACAACAGAATGAGAGGTTGTTCCAGCAAAAAGGTTGGAAATGATACTATAGTTGGCTATAAGGGTCTGCCAGAACTTCCTTGCCTACTAGTGGGACACAGCATTAGTAGGGTTTGTTGGCTGAGCAGGACAAAAGGAAGGCATTGCCCTTCTAAATAAGAATTCCTTCCTTTCCTAATACTACCATTATGCCTCTAATTAATAGTTTCCATCCATGTCCGTGCCCTACTCGCTCCACCAGCTCAATAGATATTGTGAGCATGATCAATTTATCTGCCCCAAGGAACTGGGGAATTGTTGTTTCTATTCAATGTTTGATGTTTTGTCTTATGTCTGTTATAACAGGCTGTGTTTTTTTTAAAATTTTAGTTGTTAAGTCGTAATCATGTTTATATGTTGGGTTAATATGTTAATATGTTGTTAATATGGATGTATTGCTGTTGTATTCGGGCACTGAATGTTTTCCTTTTATGTTTGGAATCCACCTTCTGGGGAGGTAAAGCAGAACATAAATAAAGTTTTGTTATTATTATATAGTATTATAGAGCAAGACACTGAAAATTCTTCACACTAGAACTTCTTACACTAATAATAATAATAATAATAATAATAATAATTATTATTATTATTATTATTATTTATACCCCGCCACCATCTCCCCAACAGGGACTCGGGGAGGTTACATGAGTCCAAGCCCATACAACAAATTACCATAAGATACAAGTTACAATAAAATAAACAACATCGCAGAAAAATACAGAACATATGACTACAATGAAAAAATAATTATAAAAAAAAGTAAACCAAACATAATGACAGTGAGCGGGCCGCATGTACATAAAATGATTAAAAACTCAGGGTGAGATAAAAGAGCAGAATTATTTGTGAGTGAGAACTCATAGAGAGACAAGGTGATAGACTGACCTTCATACAAGGGGGGTGTACTCCTAGGACAAAGACGTTGAGGGGAGCAATAGGTTAAGTATATGTAACTACTCTCCAAAAGCGCAATGGAAGAGCCAGGTATTGAGATTCTTTTTAAAGGTTTCTAAGGTAGGGGCTTTCCTAATCTCTCCAGGCAATGAGTTATAGAGTCAGGAGGCCACAGAGGAGAAGACTCTCTCCCTTGTACCCACAAGGCATGTCTGAGAAACTGGCAAAAGCAAAAGGAGGGCCTCCTCCGGAGATCAAAGAGTTCGGGCTGGTTCATGGAGAGAGATATGATCACGAAGGTAGGCGGTTCCCTTGGTAATGGCTTATATTCCCTTGGTAATGTTGTCTATCCCCTTTTTGGGAGATATATTCCTAAACGTGATGTGTATTTCTTAACTATTGATATCATTTATCAGCTACTTTAGATAGATAGATAGATAGATAGATAGATAGATAGATAGATAGATAGGGATAACATAAGATGTCATCATATTGGCTGCCATAATTGCCATAGATCATGACAAATATAGTGGTGCTTGTCGGGGGGCTTGGGGAATCCGTCACTTTGCCCAACTTACTGGAAACCTCATCCCATGGGGGCAAGCGCCCGCTGCCCAGCTTCCCCCCATTGTTGCCAATGCAATACGGGAAGCCTCCCATGTTGCCACCGCAGTGGCATACACTGGTTCAGCTGTAGTTTAGCCATGGAGCCCCATTGGAAGTAGTTGTACGTCGTGGAATGGGAGCCAGCGGACTCCATGGCTAAACTTCAGCTGATAGTCCGGTCTGTTGAGGTCAGAAATATTGTCTCCTGGCCCCAGCCCTGTCCACTTAAACATCCAGCCACTGGACTGAACAAATGAGAACTCTTCAGCTGGGGATTAGGATACAAGGAGGTGAATGTTTCTATCCACTCTTGCCCACAAGTGAGATTGCAAATTCATAATTCTGAGCACTGAAGGAAAAATTCACAGTGGACACAAAATTCTTATGGCCATTTAGTCTCTATTGAAATGAAACGTAGAATCGCAGCCGGTCATCTTTGCCCAGGATTCCTCAGGACTTCTGCTCTGGCAAAATTCTTAACATAGGATGGCTGGTTCATTTTCTATCGCTCCCTGCATCTCTCACCACTGATTGTACCTTTTGGGTTTATGAAAGCTGGAATTTGATACACTCTGACCAAGAATAAAATGGGAATGTGGGTTCCTGTGAGTTTTCCGTGCTGTATAGCCATGTTCCAGAAGCATTCTCTCCTGATGTTTCACCCACATCTATGGCAAGCATCCTCAGAGATTGAGGGGTCTGTTGGAAACTAGGCAAGTGGGGTTTATATATCTGTTGAAGGTCCAGAGTGGGAGAAAGAACTCTTATCAGTTAGAGGCAGCCCCCGGTGGCACAGTAGGTTAAACCCCTGTGCCGGCAGGACTGAAGACCGACAGGTCACAGGTTCTAATCCGGGGAGAGGCGGATGAGCTCCCTCAATCAGCTCCAGCTCCTCATGCGGGGACATGAGAGAAGCCTCCCACAAGAATGATAAAAACATCAAAATCAGGCATCCCCTGGGCAACGTCCTTGCAGACGGCCAATTCCCTCACACTAGAAGCGACTTGCAGTTTCTCAAGTCACTCCTGACACAACAAAAAAAGTTAGAGGCAAGTGCAAATGTTGCAATTAATCACCTTGATTAGTGTTGCAAAGCCTTGCAGTTTAAAGGTCTGACGGATTCCTGAATGGGGGAATCCTTTGTTGGGAGGTGTTAGCTGACCCTGATTGCTTCATGTCTGGAATTCCCCTGTTTTCAGCATGCAGTTCTTTATTTACTGTCCTGATATTTTTAATACTGGTAGGCAGATTTTGTTCATTTTCATGGTTTCCTCCTTTCTGCTGAAATTGTCCACATGCTAGAGGATTTCAATGGTTTCTCTGTGTAGCCTGACATGGTGGTTGTTGGTGTGGTCCAGCATTTCTGTGTTTTCAAATAATATACTGTGTCCAGGCTGGTTCATCAGGTGCTCTGCTATGGCTGACTTCTCTGGTTGAAGTAGTCTGCAGTGCCTTTCATGTTCCTTGATGCGTGTCTGGGCGCTGCGTTTGGTGGTCCCTATGTAGACTTGTCCACAGCTGCATGGTATACGGTAAACTCCTGCAGAGGTGAGAGGATCCCTCTTGTCCTTTGCTGAACGTAGCATTTGTTGGATTTTCTTTGTGGGTTTGTAGATAGTTTATATGGGAATGAGAATGATTTGTTATGGCCTTATCAGTGGAGAGAAAAAATAAGACAGCAGATTGAGGTCTGCTTGGTATATAATCCTTACAGTGTAACCTTCTTGATTTTCATTTAGAACAAAAACTCAGTGTTTGAAAAGGCTTTTTGGACTGCAGCTTCCAGAATTACCCAGGCTAGCTATTGTCAAAATAGCCTTTTTCTATGCTCTGCATTTGATGTATAGTCTGCTGTTCCCCAAAGCAGCTTGCAATAATTTGACTAAATTTTTATGTTACAAAGGTGTTTTTTTTAAATAGTCAAACAGCACTTTCATTAAAATGTACATGATTAAAAAGCAGTTCCTCATACCATTAAAAGATAAGTTAATTAGCTATGTGAAGCTAATTCATCAATCTCAATGTAGAGATATCAACTTGTTTCAAACATCGAGCTCTGTCTTAGTTCACTTTGATCCAAGCTATTAGTCCTGAAGAACGTAGCAAGCTTTCCTAAAATCTTCTCTCACAACAACACTACTTTTCAACAACAGAAAAACTGAATGCACCACGTGGGGAATCAAGTTTATTATGTTAATAGTACTTGATCTTATTGTACGAGGGTTATCAGGAAAGTAAGGTTACAAGATTTTTAAAAAATGCAAATAATACATATATTTTAATAAAACTTACATGGATTGCAGCATAGGTATTACATTGTTTTTCCACTTAATAACCATTCAGTTCAATACATTTTGTCATCCATGGGATCAGGTTTTGATGCCTGTGTCATAGAAGCTTTCCTCTGTCTTTTTCAGTCAGTTCATCACTTTGATTTTCACCTTGTCGTCATCAGAAAAGTGTTTCCCACATCTGTTCCTTTAAGGAACAGATGATAGTCACTGGGTGTGAGAGGGGTGGCTTTAAACATCCCAATCAAATGAAGTCAACAACTCTTGTGTTGCATGAGCAGTGTGTGGACATGCATTGTCATGAAGGAGACAGACTCCCACCATCAGCATCCCATGATGTTTGTTTTGGATGGTTCTGTGAAGTTTCTTCATGGTTTCACAATATATTCCGTACCCATTTTGTCACATGCTGTCTTGACATTACATCTTCTCCATAAAGTGAAACAATTTCATGATGAATCGCAGCAGCATTCGTGCCCTTAGCATTTAGGTAGCGTATTACAGTGCAAACTTCACACTTGGAGGGAAATGGAATGAGGACACTCATCTCTAACCTTCACCACAATACCAGTTGATGAGCTACTGACAACTGGCATTGCTTGTTCACTTCTGCTGGCTTTCCGCTACATGGCACTGATACCAACTTCTCCTAGAAAATTCCCCATGAGAACTGCATGCCTTGTAACCTTACTTTCCGGATAATCCTTGTACATAATACATTGCAAATAATGTGGTCTTCCAGAAATCTGTGGAATTCCACCGGCTATCCTGCCTAGGATTCCTGATAGCCACAATTTTATAACATGTAGTGAGACACATAATGACCCTCTTGTGGTATATTGGACCGCAGCCCAACAATACAAGCCCATGCATTTCCCAGTTGTGTCATGGACAGTGGCCACAAATGACAAACTGTATTATAAAAACACAATTGTGTAGTCTTTAAAAGGCTCTTTACAAAGCCAGAGAAATAGCTTTCCTGGTTTTTAAAAAAATATTCACCATTTAGCCGAAAAGCTCTTGAACTTTGTAAGCATCTGAACAAGCTATGAGACGTTCCAAAGGCCATGTGAAACCACAAAGGAAAGAAGAGAGAGAGCTGAATCCAGAGTCAAAATAGTGGAAATACATCTCAGAAGCTCTGGGAATTGTTGAAAAAACACCCTTTGATTAGGAAAGCAAGAAAAATGCTAATCTGCGATTTAAGAGGAAGGCTTTTAAAGTGGCTCACAAACAGCATGAATTATTCAGGAGTTGGTTATTGTTTCTTCTCTGTTATTTTGCATATGACTGAAGAAGCTTCAAACCTGGTGCGAACACACACATTCAAGTAAGGGCTGCAATAGTAGGAAGGGTCCTGCAACATGGATTTTCAATTCTCTTTGGTCCTGAAAACCTAGGGTAACTTGGCCTCCTACAATCAGATCCAATCCGGCTCTAATTGGTGCTCACTTTGATTTCTACAGGTGTAAGGCATGTTCAGAACTGAAGGCACTCTGTGTACTGGAGATGAGGAATTAGCAAAAAAAGAGGGCGCAGTCTAGCAATAAAAGGCAACAACAAGGGAAAGAATCATATTGGAAACATCTCCAGGATTCTCATTATACATAGGGATAAGGCTACAAGTGGACACTTGTCACTTTCATGTCAGGAGGTAATGACTCCATTCCAGGGTTTAGTCCAATCTTCAAAGTATGTAGACTAGTTAGCAACTTTTGCATGATTATCTAATGGGCTCTTGGCATCCACTGGGATTAGGTTCCAGGATCCATTGTGGGTACCCACATCTATGAATTCTCAAATCCTATGATATACAATGATGTAATAAAATGGTTCCCCTTATATAAAAAGGAAAGTTTACCTTTAGGTTTAAAAAAAAATACTTACAAGCTATGGATGATTGAATCTGTTGATACAGAATCTGCAGATATATAGAGGTGATTGCACTCATTAACTGCTAGACTGAATGCCTGCTTTTCCACATTCCCCCTCTTTCTGCATCATTCTAATCCACAGCCACTTTTATTCTCTCTCTCTCTTGCCAATTAGGCAATGTATTTGATTATGATCAAAGAAATTATTAATAAATCTAACTTTATGTTTTTCAGAAAGAAAACTAACGTTGATTATTTTATAGGCTGGATCTTTCAGATAAGTGAGCATAGAACAGTTTGCTGTTTAGCTTCTGCCTTGTAATTCATTATTCTGCTTGAGGGGTCTAGTGCTATCTCATGTTTCCCAGCAAAATAGTTGTCCAAGGTACTGAACCTATTTTCTGAATAGGATTTTTTTTCATGTCATGTCCGTGGTGGCCCCACGGTGTCTTTGCATGAGAAGCTGAAACTAACAGATGGGAGCTCACTCCACTCCCCAGATTCAATCTGCCTACCTTTCGGTCAGCAGTCCTGCCAACACAAGGATTTAACCCATTGAAATCACAAGACTGGGACCAAGTGAATAAAGGGCATGAATTCAAGGGGCCACTGTTGGAGTGAAACATTCAGTGGGATTTTATCTGCTTGCCCCATGGGTGCTTCAGGCCTGCTTAAACATGACAGAAATTGCCAAAAAAGGTCAACCAACTTATTACTAAAGCAAGATTTCCATGAGTCTATGTTCTCTTCTCTGAGATAGAATAGCCTCACACACATATTTTGGTAAGAGTGGCCAAGAGTGAGATCTGTGGGCCACTACAGAAAGGTATTACTCTCTTGTCTTCAACACTACATAAACAAGTGTGAGTACACTTGCAGCTCAACATAAAACCACCATAAGCGGCCTTAAGCAGCCCCCCAGTGAGCTATGGATGATCCAAGACATTCTTGTCATTAGAACCAAATAAAAAATGACACATTTTCTCTTGAGCATTGATTCAATTGCTGAACTGCTCTTATTGTCCAAAGGTCCCTGCTAATGTTCAATTACAATCTGCCCTCCAAAAACTTCCATGTTCTCCCCTCTGAGGCAGTGGAGACCAAGCCTGCAACCCATTCTTTGTGGCAGCCCTTGAGATATTTAAAAATGTAATGATGACACCCCTCAGTGTGATCCTTTCCAATGCTTCTTCATCTCCAGTTTTTTTGGTTCACAAAAGTACATTAGTTTTCCCATCTCATTCCACAGATGCATACATGCACAGATAATTGAATGGGGACCAAAACTCAGCTTATGATAAATAAGCACATTTATGAGCTCCAAGCATTTTTTTCAAAAAGCTTTTAAAATGTATACAATTGGACAACAGGCACAAACAATGCGTGCATTTTTTGTAGTGGGAATAAGTTCACCATAGCCAATGGAAAAACATGCATGCATTTCAAAAATCCATACAAATGTCCATGGAAGAGGAAGAAAAGCATCAAAATTTCATAGATATTGAACTCAAGTCAGAAGGTAGAAATCAAAGAACCTCAAAATGCGTTTTTCTGATTCACATATCCTTAATTTGAAATCTCACAAGCCCACACAGTTTCTGAACCAGGGCTCACTTGATCCCCTGTTCAGATAGACACCTGCGTCAACTTTTTTTGAGCAGCTAAAGCTAGACTGGTATCAAAAGCTAATTTCCTGTATAATGATAGAATTCTGACAGAATATCTCAGTTAAGACTTTAAAAAAAAAGATTATCTTCTAAAGTGTTTCCCAATCTTTGGTCTTGCAAGTGTTTGGTACTTCTGTTCCCAGAATCCCTGACAAACACAGCTGAGGCTTCAGGGAGTTAAGTCCAAAACAGACCGGGCTGTGGTGCAGCTAGCTGATAACCAGCTGCATTAAATGACTACTGACTGAGAGATCATGAGTTCAAAGCCAGCCCGGGTCAGAGTGAGCTTCTGGCCATTAGTCTAGCTTGCTGTCAACCTTTGCAGCCCAAAAGACAGCTGCATCTGTCAAGTAGGAAATTTAGGTACCACTTTATGTGGAGAGGCTAATTTAACTAATTTATGATGCCAAAAATAACCTTCCAGCACTGTGCAGAAGAATCAAAGCATTCGTTTTCATAAATGGACTGTGAAGCAGCTGCTCCCCATGTGGCTGGAATCGCTGGAATGTTGTATGTCTAATTGGCATTGAATGTTTGCCATGTATATGTGCATTGTAATCCAACCTGAATCCCCTGCGGGGTGAGAAGGGTGGAAAATAAATACTGTAAACAAACAAACAAACACCCAGCGGACTTGAGTTTGATACACACAACTTTAGAACAGTGAATCCCAACCTTTGGTTCTCCAGATATTTTGAACTTCAACTACCACGAGCCCCATCAAGCTTGACTAACAGAAAGAAAATCTGGGAACTGAGGTCTAAAACATCTGGAGAACCACTGATATACAACAAGAAGACATTTATATTTGGCAGACTGAAGCATGAGGTCAGCAAAGAAGTGATACTTCCAATTAAGGGAAGGAAGGAAAGAATCAAAGTGAATCCTGATTCCACAAGAAAATCACATAGGTTTTTACAACACGCACACACTTTGCTCAAAGGTATCTACAATTAACAGTCAGATTTTCTATCACATGGAATTATCAGTCATCATAATGTTACTGTATCATGACACATCCTTTCAAAAGAGACCATCGCTAGCATCTTGCTCAGGCCCCTTCCACACAGCTGTATAAAATCCACATTGAACTGGACTAAATGGCAAAGTGGATTCACGTAACTCAGTTCAAAGCAGATATTGTGGGTTATCTGCCTTGATATTCTGGGTTATATGGCTGTGTGGAAGGGCCCTCAGTAATGATAATATTGTAAATCTGCATTAAGACATTGCAATTCTCTTTTATAGCCATTGTATCTACCTTCTCAGAAGTACAACTTACACACACACTCATTGAATGTCAGCCATTGAATGTAGCAAACAGGACACATGCTAGTTCTTGCTCACATTCCAGAGCTTTTTGGACTACAGTTCTACAAATTCCCTCTATCTGGTATGGCTGTCTGTGTTGATTGGGAAATACTAGAGAACTTTTGCTAGCTGTGATATGAGTCAATGTAGATATTTTCAGCCAAGGAAATCACCTTGAAAACTTTTGGAGGCATTTTTCCCAGAGGGGCAATCCTGCAAGATCCCTTGGGAGTCTAATGAGCCTGGCTATCCCCCAGCAGTTGCCCCTCTTTACTTTAGATTATTGCTTACTCAAGGCCACCACACCACATTAACCCTTGGACTTGTCCACATCTATTCTCCAGACCTTAAAGTAGGGAAGAGCTACTTTATCAAGAGAACATTGACTAAGGATTTACCTCTTTTGAACTGTGATCAATCAAAGTGTCATGCAAAAACCTGGGCAGGGGACGGGGAGCAACAAACTCTTTCTAAGTAATGCTTTGGATTAACAACACACAGTAAGCAAGTCAAAATTATTGTTGACAATTTCTGTAGCTGGATGACCAACATTAATAAATGAATTTTCCTCAACCACTCCCCCAATTCTCCCAAGCGGTCTGGAAGGTGTAGTATTTGAGGTTCATTTCATCTCTAATATTGTAATTATCACTACTAACTTTAAAAATGATGATAAAGCAAGGAAATAAATTTAACACTGTTATTTTTAATCAAAACTGTATGGGGTAACCCAGCAGGGGAAGAAGTGTTTAATCAATCTTATTGGTTTTGTAGCTAATGGCTGAAATCTGGCATCATTTCTGCATAGCATAAATAAATATCCACCAGCAGAGTTACATTACTCATCAAGATATTGGTGCAACATATGTGGATAAATGGTCAAGGAGGAGATCCAGCAAGCCTTTGTGCAATGCACATAGGCAATGCACACAATTCTGTGCACTAAAATACACTACTGTATTGCAGCCATATGAAATGTATAACATTATTTATGTTGCCATCACCAGCTGATATCACCATAATGCTTTATTAAAAAAATACCCCAGTGGCATATCATAATTTACATCTCCACGTGGCACAGACAGGATGCTAGCCAGTCTTTCCCACTCTCTTTGGTCTCTATTCATAATAACATTTCCCAAATAAACTTAAAGACTCAACTTATGAGGATCCTGTTATGAGGTTTCCTGAGGCTAAGAGAGTGTGAATAGCCCTTAAGTGATCACCTTTAACATTCTAAATTGTGGAAAGGAACAATGGAATTTTCTTCCATTCTGGGAACATTAGTGTTGAGGGCTAGAATACTCCTTATGACATTGACAGGTGTAATTCTGAGTTGTGGTAACACAAGTACTTTGAGATATATTACGTAAAATAATATCCACTAGAATCATAGATTTGGATGAGACCAAAAGGACCATCCAGCCCAATCCAGTTCTGCCATGAAGAAAAACGCAAAGCACTCCCAACAGATGACCATCCAGTCCCTGTTTAAGAACCTTCAGAGAAGCAGACTCCACCCTGTTCCAAGGTAGTGTCTTCCATCGTCAAATAGCTTTTTCTATCATGAAGTTCTTTCTATTATTCCTAATGTTCAGGTGGGATCTTTTTTCCTGCAGTTTGAATCTATTGCTCCATGTCCTAGCTTCTAGAGCAGTGGTTCCCAACCTGTGGTCCGTGGACCACCAGTGGTCCGCAAGAATTAAAATATGGTCATCAGTCTCACCATTACTGCACCATTGCAATGAGAGCGACTGGTCTCGCAAAACCCTCATATAGTGCTAAAGCTTTTTAAATATGGTTTTCTGTGGCTGAGTAGATGGTGACTATTGGATGGCATACTATATATCAGAAACTATAGCCAGTGTGGTCTATCCAATGCAATTTTCAAAATCAGCACCCCAAATAACTAAACCAAATCTAAAGTTGACCAAAACCTGATTTGTAATTCTTTTCGTACTAATGTTGGAGAGTGGTCCCTGGTCAAAGTGGTCCCTAGTCAAAAATAGGTTAGGAACTACTGCTCTAGAGCCTGAATCCCCTCAATATGACATCCATTGACATTTTTAAACATGACTATCATGTCATCTTCTTTTCTCCAAGCTAAACTTACCAAGCTCCCTAAGCTGCTTCTCATAAGGCTTGATTTCCAGACATTTGATCCATTTTAGTCATCCTCTTTGGGACATTTTCCAGCTGGTCAATGTTTTTGACACCTTGTTAGTTCTATCTATCTATATTCAATATTCAAACTTTTTATATTCATATCTAAAAAGTGCTGTGAATCTGTATATTCTTCGGAATTTCAGATACTTTCTCTCGTTACCTCCTTGAAAAGATTTGTTGCCTTTCCCCTTCAAAACACTGAGTATGATAACATTACTCAGAAATGTTTGCTCTTAAAAAACGCAATATGCTGCAGCTGAGACGAGTTGTTTTTCCTCTCTTAAAAACTTTCCAATTCTTATTCCTGCAGCATTATTTTTAGGTGTTATGATGACTTAGCATAAAGATATTTCTGAAGTGAGTAATCAGTGATGGGCTTTCAGATGTTGGTGAAAACTTCAATGGCTTTAGATAAGACAAACTTCCCAGCCCTTGCAATCCCCTCTCCTTTACCAAGGTGAGCGGGAACTGGAAGTGCTCTGCTGCCATCTTCTGGAAGCTGGTACAAAACAGCCTAAAGGGTTGCTGTTAGATTGCGATCAGACACAAAGTGTGGGTTTGCTGTCTCTTCTAGCTGCAGGAAAAGGGCAGTGAGTGCATCACAAACATTGTATCAAACTAGCATGTACTTTAATAAGTAACACAAAGTATTACAACACAAATATCAAGCAAATGCCCACAGGGCAAATCCAGCCCGCTATACCATTTTGTGTGGCCCTCCAGATGCCAGACTACATCTCGTATATTTCTCATCATTAGACATTGTGACTAGAACTGATGGAAGTTGTGATACAGTATCATCTGGGGTGCTGCAGTTTGTTCTGTTTTGTCCAGATAGTGGGGGTTTAATACAATACAAGGCTTGTGGATGTGGTCTGGACTTTAAATGTCCTTTCAGCTTTCCTCAAACTTGGAGCCACAAGTGTTGTTGGTGGGTAATTCCCATTATCCCCAGTCAGCATCTATATCTCTATCTATCTATCTATCTATCTATCTATCTATCTATCTATAATAAAAGAGAGTGTTTGTATGTGGAGGGCGGACGTTGGGAGGGTGCACGTAGGGAGGATGGAGCGAGGTGTATGTAGCAGCTATCTGATTGGTTGCCACTGTGGTACAATTTGCGTATTGTCTCTGATTGGCCAGCCTCAACAGAGAGAGGAGAGAGAGAGAGAGGCAGAGAGAAGAGAGGTGTGAGGTTGTCTGGAATGGTTGGAGTTGAAGTCCAAAACATCTTGTAGCCCCCAACAATGACAGAACAAGGCAAAACCTGGCACACAGACCCCTCCTCAAGACCCAGTCAACATCCTGGTGCAGTTTGAGGGAGGATGGACCATGGATGATGGGACTTGCAGTACTTTAACTCACTTCCTTAGAGCACTGTGGCCCACACCAATGACGGATCAGGACCAAACTTGGCACACAAAGGACAAATTGTCCACTTTACAACCTGGTGCGGTTCAGGACAGGATGGGCCACGAATGATGGGATTTGCAGTACCTTCACCCGATTCACTTCCCACAGAACATTGTAGCCCCTACAATCACAGACTAGGCCCAAACTTGCCACACAGAGTACTCATGACCCACTCTACATCCTGATGCAGTTCTAAGGGGGATGGACAATGGATGATGGGATTTCCAGTACTGTGACCCTCATCCAATGACCAATAAAGACCAAACTTGGCACACAGAGCCCCCATGACCCACTCTACATTCTGGTACGGTTTGGAGGTGGGTGGACCATGGATAATGGGACTTGCAATACCTGCACTCCCTTCCTGAGACCATTACAACTGCCAACAATGATGGATCAGAACCACAATTCACACAGAGAGTGTCCACAGGACCCACTCTACATCCTGGTGCGGTATGGAAAAATTTGGAGATGGATGATGGGACTTGCAGTAACTTCACTTGCTTCCTGAGACCCTCGCCAATGACTGATCAAGACCAAACTTGGTACACAGAGCCCCCATTACACACTTTCTCTAATAACCCGGGCACCGCCAGGTCCCCAAGCTAGTGATGAATAATCAAAAGCAATGGGAGTTGTCATTCAATAACATCTGGGTAAATTGGGTAAAAACTAAGGAGCACTGACTGCAATGTAAGGAAAATATAGGTCACCCTCTGTATCCATGGAGTCTATGTCTATGGATTCAACGGCCCTTTGAAGACAAACATAAGGCTGATGTACCCTTGATGAAAATGAGTTTGACACCATTCTAAAAGGTAGAGATAAAGGTTTCCCTTGACATTAAGTCTAGTCATGTTCGACTCTGATGGGTGGTGCTCATCTCCATTTCTAAGCCGAAGAGCCAGTGCTGTCTGTAGACACCTCCAAGGTCATGTGCCTGGCATGGAGTGCCATTACCTTCCCACTGAAGCAGTACCTATTGATCTACTCACACTTGCATATTTTCAAACTTGCTAGGTTGGCAGAAGCTGGAGCTAACAGCGAGAGCTCATTCCAATCCCCAGATTCAAACCACTAACCTTTCTTCAGCAAGTTCAGGAGCTCAGCAGTTTAACCAACTACGCCACCAGGGACTTCAACACCACTGTACTACAAGCTATATTTCAGAGGAAGCAACTGGCAAAACCACCTCTGAGCATACCTTGCCTATGGGATCATCATATGTCAACAGACAACTTGAGGACAATTCATTCTCCAGTACATGCTATCACCGAAAAGAGCAAATGATTGTGTCATAGCCTTTCCTAGAGAGAATATTTTAATTGAATCTGCGTATAATCAAATCTGCAAATGTCAAACCCACAAATGTTGAGGGCTGACTGTACGCCATATTCCTCAGAGCTCAGGGGAAGCAATGGCTCCTGAATTCTCAAAGGTTCCTACCCCTCATGTGTTCTTAATTATGTATGCCCTTTGATTGGTCCTACATGTCCTCTTATATATAAAACCTGTTCCTCACCTCTCACTTGCTGAATATCCCGATCTTCCTGCCTTTTGCATGTTGCAAATAGCCTGAGTCAAGAGTGAAATGAAGTCACAAATAAAAGAATGATAATTATTTTATCAGTTCCCGGGGTATCGTCTCATAGTAAATTGAGCTTCGGTTAATAAGCAGGCAATCTTCAGAAGCCGCACTGAGCTGCACTTTCAAAGCTAATTTAACTATTCCATTAAAAATGAAAACACATTCAAATTAGAACACCCATAAGATATGAAAGGAGGGGAAGGGAGAGGGAATGAAAAGAAACCCATACACACATCACTTGGAAAGGGAAGACATGAAATGCATCAGTAATACCCCATCAAGATGCAGTTCCCTTAACTGACCATGACAGTTAAAAATGAAACAGAAATGTTGGTATCAAACAGAAACACAAAAGAGAGGTGACCTTTGATCAGATGTCTGTTTGTACTTTTGACAGGGAAATTTTCATCCAGAGAGAATTGATGCTGGACACTTACAGGGGAAGATAAGCTCCAGCATGTAAAGGAAGGATTGGTTCAACTCTTTTTAAAATAGCCTGGCAGATAAAATCACATGGTCTGGACTCATTTGAGAGCTCTTAAGATTCTTCTCGGAGAGGCCTTTCCTCATGGTCTGGAATGACATACTCCAAAAATGGCAGCTGATTACTGCCATGGTAGTCAGGGAGTGAATTAATTCCATATTTTACAGGAGAATTTAAAAACAGCTAGCCAGGATCTTGAAACTTTATCTCAAATGGATTCAGCACCTTGGATAGATTATTTAAAGTTCACTATTCCTCTAACATTGTGGTTACCAACCATTTTTTGACCAGGGACTTCTTGACCAAGGACCACTTTGACCAGGGACCATTCTCCAACATTAGTACCAAAATGGTTACGAATCAGGTTTTGATCAAGTTTAGATTCAGTTTGGGGTGCTGATTCAGAAAATTGCATTGGATAGACAACATCAGCTCTAGTTTCTGATACAGGACATATGCCATGGTCTGCGACAGGGAATAAGTGGCAGGCAGTGCGAATGGAAATAAAATAAAGAGGAAGGAGGATTTTTGTCCTCGCAGCCCACTGGTGGTCTGTGGCCCGCAGGTTAAGAACCACTGTTCTAACTGTAGCAGTCACCACTACATTAGTAAGCAACAATCTATTTTTCCAAATTGTTACCAAACCAAAACTTCCAGAAGGATCATTTGGACATGGATGTTATCCTTATTATTTTATTCAGGAATATACAAATTTGCAGAGGACGTGGGGAGGTTGGCCAGAGAAATTAATCAGGCATACAGATTATTAGCATCATTTGGGCTTTTAGATAATGTCTCTAATAAAAGTAAAGGTTTCTCTTAACACTAAGTCTAGTCATGTCCAACTCTGGGAAGTGGTGCTCATCTCCATTTCTAAGCCAATGAGCCAGTATTTTCCATAGACGCCTCCAAGGTCATGTGGAGGCGTCTTTGAAGCACCATTACCTTCCTGCAGACCTATTGATCTACTCACATTTGCATGTTTTTGAACTGCTAGGTTGGCAGCACTTAGGGCTAACAGTGGGAGCTCACCCCACTCACTTTGAACTGCCAACCCTTTGGTCAGCAAGTTCAGCATATCAGTGGTTTAACTTAATAATGTCTCTACTGGAATATAAATGTTCTGTTTCTGTAGTGAACACCGCCAATGATTAGTGGTTGTAAAGTCAGTTAATAATTAAATCTATTCTGGATTTTAGTCTGAACTATAAGGAAGCCAACTTGAAATTCTGAGTTTAATTGCCCTGCCCAGGTTCAGCAATTTGGATAGTTTCCTTAAAATTTGGATGAAAACTGAAATGCCATCCCACTGACATTGGTGCCACCAGCCGTAAGTAATGAACACTATAGTTGTGCTTTGATGTCAGTCCATATCTTTCAAAAATATCCAACCAACATTCAGAAAAATGCCTGGTTATTTTTGCAATGTCTGAGAAAGGAGTGGGGATGCATGAACTTATTTATGCAAACCATCCATTCCCTATTGTTTGCTAACTCTGGTGTTCATCAGAACTTAGCTGTTTGCAGGAGAAGCTAAATAATAACAGGGTATAATAATAATAAAAAACAACAGATGGGTTTATTCCAAGTTTCTTTCAAAACAATGAAATTTAAACCAAAAAAGGATAAGAAAACCAGTGGGTTCAGCAGTCTTTGGCAGCAAAAGGTAGGGCTCACAACACAGCAAGGCATTTGTTTCAATAGATGAATGGAATTCTAAGTCTCGGCTTTCGGTATTTTGATCAAGACTGCTTTAGAGCAGGGCTTCTTAAACATTTCCACTCACAACCCCTTTCAGTCCAAGAATTTTTTGCATTATGCCAGATATATAGGTCTATAATATGGGTATACAAATCAGTCCTTTGTTGGTAACAAATCAGAATTTGCCAGCCTCACTAAACAGGCCGGTTTTCCTTTTTATGAAGTACAGCTGAAACATCTTCTGTAGAGTCCATCATAAATACTGTACATCAGATTCATGTAAATGTATAAAACAGCCATTAACTAAGTGATGTTCAGAAAACTTTTACTGTTGCCAGATTTTTCAGGACCTCAATATTGAGCTAGAAGGACCCCATTTGGGGTCAGGACCCACAGTTCAAGAAGCAGGGTTTTACAGGACATCTCTGATCAAAGAAGAATTTGGGGTAATTGGAAAATTATTTCAAGTATCAATTTGATCCTTTATTTCAACACACACACACACACACACACACACACATGAAACTATTGTTTAGAGTGCCAGTCTCATAAACAATAATGATAATAATATACTTTATTTATATTCTGCCCTATCTCCCTGAGGAAATTCAGGGTGGATTACTGTATACATATATGGCCAACATTCAATGCCAATTATACAATTAACAAGGACAGGCAGTACATAAACAGAGGTAAAGGCTTTTCTTCTTCTTCCATCTCTGGCATCTGGAGGCTGTGCTCATCTCCGGCCATGAGGGATCTTGCGCCATCTTCCATGCAGAGGAGCTTTGTTATCTTTGGATACAGATGATCAAGTAACTGATCAATATATTCAGTAATTTAAATTCACACTATTTGTCTCACATGTATAGTTCCAAGGGTTCTTTTTTAATACTGAAAGCTGACACAAGTTACTACTATAA
Source organism: Anolis sagrei (assembly GCF_037176765.1). NCBI lineage: Eukaryota > Metazoa > Chordata > Lepidosauria > Squamata > Anolidae > Anolis > Anolis sagrei. Next base: position 36,079,298 of record NC_090022.1, on the reverse strand, counting down.
CATAAGCTTTAATGATGATTTTGATGGTTATTTATTCCAGGTGTGGTCTGACCAAGGCAGAATAGAGGGGTCAATGGAAGCAGAGGGCAACTGAGCTGAGTTATACCTCCTGTATCCCAGGTTGAGGCCAAGAATAATGTTTATAGTGCAGAAGGAAACAAAGAAAATAAAAGTCCACAAGCACGACCCTCTTCCTTCCATCAGTTATGAGAACAAAGAGATTAGCAACAGAGGAAAAAATAACTTTTCTGTCCATTCTCAGATTTCATATCTTTTCCCAGCCTCAAGCTGCATAGCAAATTCAAAAAGTATTCAACAAGGTCACTAACACAAAACAAACCTTTCTTTTTTATGTAATATTTTTATTCACACACACATATCCCATTCATATCACTGACCAGGAGCCCAATTTGGTACACTATTGGAAAATGAAATCAGCACAATGTATGTATAATCAACTAGGAACGGGGGGGGGGGGGGGGGGATACAACCAATCCACACCATATTAAATATGAAACATAAAAGGGTATTATAACTAATTGATACAGGACACAGAATAACAGAAATCTCATAATAAATCAATGAAAGCCTGTAGGCACAGTTTATGTGTATAATTCACGTCAAGAATACTAGTTTCCAAATCTCTGCCACTGTTGTTTTAGCAGCGTGTTTTTCTGCCCTCTTGCTCTCTTTCTCTGTTAATGGTATATAGACAGCAAAGCAGAGAGAATGCCCTCTGCTGCTTCAAATATGTCAAAAGAAGTTTATTACATGTTTCTTCCACTATCCGGGAGAAAATTTATCAGGAAAGGGAAAGTGCAGAAAAGGGTGCCACGATTTTCCATTATCAGAGAAAAATTCCATGGTGAAAGTTGACAGTATGATCTAAACACAAGTTGAGCTCTTTTAAATCTGAGGCCTTATCATTTCCTTGGAAATGTGTGGCAAGCATGCTTTTCAGATTGGATTTAAATCGACGGAAGTATGCATGGCATGGCGAATAGAATGGAAAGTTTTTGACATTTAAACAAAATCAATTTAATTCAGTATTTCAGATCTGACTACCCTTCTGTGATTTTTCTCAAATGCTATATATACAAATACCACCATTAGTTTCCAAGTACATATTTGGGGCCCCAAAACTGTAATTTGAGGTTTTTAAAGGAGAAATGGGAATTTGAAATGTTACAGATCCCATCGCTGAGCTAGCTTGATAGAAAAAACCTACTTGTGAGTTAAGAATTTATAAAATCGATGAATTCTTTAATTTCTTTGAATATTACACTCACTGACTTGCCAAAACTCAATTGACAGAGTGTCTCATGTTCTGGTGCTTTTGTGTGGAGCAAACAGACAATTGGCTCATCTACATATTCCACTGTCAGTTGTTTAGATTATCATGGATTGCTACATAGGCCCCTTCTACACTGCTATATAAAATCCAGGTTATCTTCTTTGAATTGGATTATATGACAGTGTAAACTCATATAATCCAGTTCAAAGCAGATGTGTATTATCCGATTTGATAATCTGGATTATATGGCTGTGTAGAAGGGGCCAAAGACAAATAAATAGTCCTTACAGTAAATCAAGACTGAATACTCCTTAGAAGCCAAACTGACTAAACTGAGACTGCCAGTATTTGGTCATATCATGAGAAGACATGACTCACAAGATAAGGTAGAAAGCAAAAATGCACCTTCTACACTGTTTCTATATCCTAGTATATGCTCCCAGATTATCTGCTTTAAACTGGATTATGTGAGTCTCCACTTGAGATAATCCAGGATAAGCAGGTAATCTGGGATCAGATCTTGGGATATAGGGGCAGTGTAGAAGGGACCTAAGAATCAAGGAAGACTGCATTCTGGATGGGCAGACTCAATCAAGGAAGCCATGGGCCTGGATTTGTATGTCCAGAACAGGGTTGTTGACGACAGGGTGACTTGGAGATCTCTCATTCATAGAATCCCCACAAATCAGTTAACAACAAGGTTTAAGTTTTATAATAAAACCCTTAGCTTTTATAGAACATAGCAAAGTTGCTTTGGAATATTTTGGAATTTTAATCCTAAAAAACCTCCAAGTTCTGATGGTGAAAATGTGACTATTGGATCATCTTAATTTACTTAATTTACTAATCTCACTGAGATCACTAGATTCTCCACTGAAGGCAGTCTGGTATGGTGAGAGAAGATTAGATACTGGCTCACTGTCAAGATTATTTGTTGACCTTGATCCTGAACTTCTTGCAGAAAGTACAGGACACAAATATAATGAGTAATTTGAATCCTGAGTCAGAATGGTAAATTAAATTTGAGACAGCTATAGGTGGGGTATGGTATAAATCACCTTTTCAAAGCCAAGTTAAATAAATTATCCATTGATCCTGATGTGATAGTCACTGCTTTAAAATGGTGCTATGTTGCATTTAGACAGTTATTGTGTATTCCACAAAGTCCAAAAATCATCTCCCAATTGCCCTCAGTAGTCAATACATGCATTGGCTTGTTCTGTCTAGTCCTAATTCTGTGGAGCGAAAGCAGCCTCCAAAATTACCCTTCCAGAGATAGGTCATTGCAGAGGGTGCATTATAATGGTGATGTAGAGCCTGATCATCCAAAAATGCTTAATTTCATCTGGCATCTTATACCCCAAGCCAGCTTGGCTGGAAATTGGAAATCTGCCTCAGCAGCTGTCAGTAGCAATGTTTATTGCAGAAATACCTTACACCTGGCAAACACCAAGCTGCGGCCTCAAACAAGAAGGAAATTATTGCGTTGACAAAGAGAGGAGAATGCAAGCCCATGTGGCTTCTGCTGACAAATGGCTTGTGTCAAATTCCTTGGAGATGGTAAATGTATTTATGGGGCATAGAGTAGCCTTTTCCAGACACAGATCTTTTTCAAAGCTGTTGAACTGTGCAGCTCCAGGTGTTCATACTGACTGGATACAGAGGGGTCAGACTAATGCTTCCTTGATCCTATTCCATCTCGTCCTGTATTTTGTCAATGAAAGTGGCCTGTGCCAGATGCTAGTCTAGCAAAAGCATTGGTAATTATGGAGTTGGCTTTTCGGGGTTAATTCCAAGGAGAATTTATGTGACTGATGAATGTTGATGGCTGTAGTTGTCCTCACCATCTTGCTAATAAGGGTAGCCAATACTGTTAGTCCCACTTGGGGCAAAGGCAGCTTAAAGGGTAACTGCTTCCTTAATAACATTATTTATTAAGGAAAGCTGTAGTACAGAAGAGCCCATTGGATCAGACATAGAATCATCGAATCTTAGAGCTAAGAGGAAAAGCATGAGTCCACTACTCCAACCCCAATACAACTAAAGTACCTCTGAGCAATGCCCCTCCAACCTCTCTTTAGATGCTTCCCAAGAAGGAGAGAGTTTGTCACCTTCTGAGGCAATCTATTCCACTGTTAAATAGTTCTGACAGTGTATATTCTGTACAGGCGGTCTCCGTACGTTTTCTTCGCACCAGTTCCAAATCACACGGCCAAGAAGCCATTGATATACCTCAGCCAGGGGCTGATGGTTTCACTGATGATTCAGAAGGGATTGTTGGATTTCCAGGGGTTCAAAGCGATGCAGATTTGGGTCAGACTCAAAGTGTTACTTCAGGTCAGCTTCAAAGTGTTGAAGATTGAGGCCAGGGAAATGAAACTGGCTCAGACAGTGTCAAGCTCCAAGGTCAGTCACAGGAGACAGAAACAACATCACTACATAAGGGGTCGAATGAAGAAGAAGAAGTAAGTGAAACAGAAAACTCTCAAGGCAAAGGGGCTGGTGTTATGGAAATAAGCAACAACCTTCGGTTAAGATTAGAACAAAGAATCAGCTCCGTATGTCTGAGAGACTACGTGGGAAAGAAATAGAGAACATTTGTGGGAAACAACATGATTTCATGAGCGATTATTAACAGCCAGTTGTTTACCTTAAAGTTAGTTCAGGCAACATTGGCTTCAAGGGTGAAGCTAGGCCTGAGTTCTTTGGTCATTGTGTCAAGTCAAGTCCTGGTTTTGGATTCAAGGTTCCTGGAAGGTTCTATGTTTTTTACATAATTCCTGTTTAAGTTTTTTCAAAGTATATATTTTGTTTATGGATTTATGCTGTATTTATGATTTTTGGCTTTTCCTTTGGATTTTATAAGACATTTGAATTCCTGTGTAGTTATCATCTATTGCTTAGCCTTTTTCGGATTATTCCTCTTCTTTCTTTATTCCTGTTTATTTTCACAATAAACTGTTTGCTTAAACTTTGGACTTTTGTGTGGTGCTATGGTCATAGGTGGCTCCAGGCCTGAGGTGAAACAGCAATCTTGAAATGTCACAATGTTATTGTCAGAATTTAACCACATACTGCACAAGCTTGTAGTCCTCACCAAGGTCTTAGATGAGTTAGTTGGCAGGGGAAAGCCCTTCTCCTATTTGGTCTGCCTGCCTGTCTTCCTTTCACTCCCATCACTTTGATGGTTAGTCTGATACTTCTCAGCGACAAGCCTACTATTCTGAGCACATGGCAAGCCCCTGAGTCCTCCCTTTTCTCTTTCTTCATTTGTTCTTCTCCTTTGAGCATGGAGAGATAAGATTGCAACTGTGAATTCATTAGATAGCTAGGCCCTGTTTTACTTTCTATCTAGTTATGTAGTTCTTTCAATAATGTTTTAAGCTTGACTCTGCTCCTGAATTGGGTAAACTCAATTGTGCTACTTCTGGCACTTGAAGCTTCTGATCTGCTGAACTGCTCCTCTTTTGGTTGTTGCTGCTTTACCTTCTTGAATGCTTTTTCCTTTCCTTTTTAAAAATTATCGCCCCTTCCCTCAAAAAAACCCCTCTTATCACAAGGAAGGCTGATAGAAAGAGAACCAACTCATTTCAAACGTTATGCTGAAAGAGTTCAACACATACCATGGATTGCCTAAATGACAAACGAACAGATACTAAAAGAAATCAAGCCTGAACTTTCTCTAGAAGCCAAGATTACAAAACTGACACTGTTATGTTTTCAGGATATCTTGATATGACATAACTCACTAGAAGAGACAATAAAGTTTGATAAGCTAGAACATATAAGAAAAGAGGAATACTGATGAAGAAACACAACCTAAAACTATCTACAGACCCACTAAGAAATACGACGTTCAGCAAAGAACAAGAGGGATCCTCTCACCTCTGCAGGGGTCCACCCTATACCATGCAGCTGTGGACAAGTCTACATAGGGACTACCAAACTCAATGTCCAAACACGAATCAAGGAACCTGAAAGGCACTGCAGACTACTTCAGCCAGAGAAATCAGCCATAGCAGAGCACCTGATGAACCAACCTGGACACAGCATATTCTTTGAGGACACAGAAAAGCTGAACCATTCAGACAATCACCATGACAAGCTACACAGAGAAGCCATTGAAATCCACAAGATTGTGGACAATTTCAACAGAAAGGAGGAAACCATGATAATAAACAAAATCTGGCTACCAGTATTTAAAAAAAACCCTCTGAAATCAGGGCAGTAAATAAAGAACAACACTCAGAAAACATGGGAATCCCAGACATGAAAAATCAGGGCCAGCTAACATCTCCCAAAAAGGATTCCCCTAGGCAGGAAGCAGTCATGCTTTGAAGCTGCAAGGCCATTCAATGCTGGTCAAGGTGGCCAGTTGCAATATTCACACTTGTCTCAAGCAGACAAGAGTTCTTTCTCCCACCCTGGACATTATTCCACAGATATACTGTATAAACCTCACTTGCCTCGTTTCCAACACACCTCACAACCTCTGAGGATGTCTGCCATATATGTTGGCAAAACATCAGGAGAGAATGCATCTGAAATATGGCCATACAGTCCAGAAAACTCACAGCAAGCCAGGAATATCGATGACAGAGTGACTCATTCATAGGGTTGCCATAAATTAAATTCAGCTGGTCGGCAATTAACAAAAACAAATCATGAGCACATCTCTGGACCTGTCATGAATCTGTAAACATGTTTAATTGATCCATAAATGTTATACTGTGAAGCTTGTTTTTTTCAAATTTTGTTATATGTCCAGCAAATTGCCATTATTTCTTGGGTTTCTTTTTTTCAAAATCTGTCTTTCTTTAATCATTTTTTTCTATTACTAAATTTAGAAATGAGGAATACATGCCGCAAAACAAACAGATTTCTATGGGCTTTTACCACCTGATCCATGTCCATATGCCAATTTCACTTGTACATAATATCTCCTTGATCTGATTCATGCTTTCCTTGTTATGCTACTATTCATCATTCTAGTCTTTAAGAGCTCCTTTGTGACTGCCATTTCCTTTTCAATTTCTCACATTATATCTTTCATCAAATATTAATGAAATCGCCAGATCCACTAGTCTTCAAACTTTACCCCTAATTATCACTGAAGTTAATATATCACTTGGGATATATATAACATCTCTCGTAATACATCCTTTAATGCTTCCCTTTGTTTACTGACGGTTTTAATCCTGGCGTTTCTTGCAGATTTTCGCTTTCATCGGTAACTGATACACACAGAGCAACAGAAAAGAGCTTCCTTAAGTATATATATTAATTAGCGGAATTTGTTGCCATGGACACAAACAGTGAGTGACAGTCAATGTTGAGCAGCAAGATCAGGCAATAGATATTTCTTTCTTCCTGTAACTTCTAAAATTCTTCTGAAAATTTTGCACTTAAAGTTGTGTCCTTTGGGACTGTGATTTCCTAAATTTGGATGCCTTTGATGAGCACTGCTAGAGCAGGAGTGGGAACCAACGTCATCTGGGTGCCTCCAGATCAGGTTGGACTATAACTCCCACCAGTCCCACCACCATAGTGGTGAGTTATTCTGGAAACTATAGTTTAGTAACACTCAGAGGGTAGGCACTGCCCGCCACTTCAGTGGCAGTGGCCTATCATGCCAATTGATAAGCTAGTAGCCACCACTCTTCAAGCTTTCCATATACAATTGAAGGCATGACTATTTTGACAAGCCTTTGACCATGTTTAGAATCCCTTAATGAACATATTTGAGGACCTAGAGACTATTTCACCATGCCCTTTATAAGCCTGATATTGATTGCAATTGTTTTATTCCTGCAGCTATTGTTGCATTTTAGTGATCTTAACCAGGGGTTTTCTGTGATGTTTATGTTGGTTATTGCTTTTGTGTTATTGTCTCTGCACTTTTTGTATTTTGCATGTTTGCACCTTTGAGTGTTTTGTGAGCCGCCCTGAGTCCCTCTGGGAGATGGTGGCAGGGTATACATAAAGTTTTGTTGTTGTTGTTGTTGTTGTTGTTGTTAAAAGAGACTTATTGGCTGCCAGACTTATTCTGAGCACAATTCATGGTTCTTTTTTTAAAAGACCTGTATAGCTTAAGAACTAGTTACTGTCCAGATCTGTAGCTTTCTGGCGAAAACATTTCCTCACGAACAAGACTGTTCAATTGTGTATTCAAAAGCATACATTTGGGTACGAAACAAAATTCCAAGTGCCAGTTTATTTCCCTCATGCTGCCCACTCCCCTTTATGGCTTTCCTTTCCATGGCAACCCTCATCCTTGTTTCAAATATACACAGGCCATATCTAAGGCACGGCCTAATTTCCTGGCTTCACATAAAACCAGAAAATAAGGTCATAACAGTTATGTTAAGAATCACATTGTCCTGCACCATCCTGTCCAAGGACTCATGAATATACCTCCTTCTACTTAGGTGTTTCAGCAGAGACTGCATGGTCATCAGTTAGGAGCACTTTGACTGGGTATTCTTGCACGGTAAAATAGGGATAGACTGGATGGCACTGGTGGTTTCTTCTGCCACCATCATCATAATTACTATAATATTTATTAATACCCCACTCGCTTGACCAAGACTTAAAACACCTAGAATTGTAGGGTTCTGGGACTATATTTTCCTTTCTCCTGGTCAGCAGCAACTTTTCCTATCAAAGTTCCTCTGCCTGGTCCAACTTTATTGTGACACTCACAATCAATTAATTCAGTTCTGCCACGCTGCTTGGCTCTGAAAGCAGGCAAATCAGGGGGAGACACAATGGCTGAGATCAAGCAGAGGAAAATGGATAAACATTGAAGGTTACTATCTTGCAGGCTGCTTATGGTTCACCTACAATAGGGTTGTTCATCTGTTTCAATACGTTATTGCCTTGGGCACACAGTCCTCTTCTAAGCTGCTGTCATACAATTGGATTGAATGTGCTTAGCCACTGCAGATGTTTGATTCCATTTTATTTTGGCCACTGATCCCAACCAACCTGAACAATGACAATTGAAAGTCACAAAACCGATCAGGGCCTGTTGCCAATTTGGATGCAGCCCTTTGTAAATCAAGAGAACAGGGCAAATCAACCATCCAGATTTTAGGATAATAGCACTGATAAGGTCTTGTCTCCGGGGTTTAGGATGCCAGCTTCCATTAACATGACTAAGTAAGACGATGCTAGGGAAAAAAGCCATTCTCTTGGAACTTTTCAATTCTAGGTTTTATTCCATAATAATGGAATCATGTATTAGACTCATGAAATCATCGAACAATAGAGTTGGAAGAGACCACATGGGCCCTCTAGTACAACACCCTGCCATTCAGAAAATGCACAATCAAAGTATCCCTGACAGATGACCATCCAGCTTCTGTTTAAAAGTTTCCAAGGAAGGAGCTTCCACCACACTCCGAGGAAGAGAGTTTCACCGTTGAACAGCTTGTACGTTCAGGAAATTCTTTCTAATGTTCAGATGGAATCTTCTTTCCTATAATTTGAACCCATTGCTCTTAGTCCTAGTTTCAATTCTGTGGCCAGAATTGGACACAGTATTCCAGATGAGGTCTAACCAAAGCAGAATACAAATGCACCATGACTTTCCTCAGTCTAGACACTATACTTCTTTTGATGCCGCCCAAAATCCCGTTGGCTTTTTAAGATGCAATGTTGGCTCATGTCCAACTTATCCACAAAGACTCCAAGATCTTTGTCACATGGACTGTTGTCGAGCCAGGAACCACCCATTTTGTATCTTTGCATTTCATTTTTTTCTGACTAAGTGGAGTATCTTACAATAGGAACATTAGGAAGACCTCTTGACCATAAGAGCTGTTCAGCAGTGGAGCTCTCTGCCTCAGAGTGTGATGGAAGCTCATTCCTTGAAGACTTTTAAATAGAGGCTGCATAGCCATCTATCAGAGATACTTTTGATTGTGCTTTTCCTGCATGGCAGGAGGTTGGACTAGATGGCCCATGTGGCCTCTTCCAACTCTGCTTGAAGGTCATATTGTGCATTGCACCCCATGGTATATTGGGTTTCGTGGTGCATCGATTTCTGCTGCACAATAGTTACTTCACTTCCTCCTCTACATAGTAACACCACTGCAGCCTCTGGCTGATATTGTGAAACTGCTCCATTCTATTCTCTGCTGATGAAGGTCCACCAGAGAAAATGCAGATCCCAACTAAATCCTGACCATGATTCCCTCCAGAATTTTCAGATGTGAAGGTCAACCAATTCTGTTTTTAAAAACCTGCAGTGGGAGTATATATAGAAAATTGTATGAATTCTCTCACTCATAGTTGTACTTATGAACAATAATGTATTTTCCAAATAACCAGCAAGACCAATCGAGGAAAGCAATTTGCAAATCTTTATTTACTTGCTTCTGCAACTGATCTTAAATTTGTGTCACCAATTCACATGCTGCATTTTTATATAATAAGCAATAATCCCTACGTCTATGAAACAATACACAACTCATCAACCAGGTGTTGGTGTTGCCATTAATCCCTTGAATGAATATGCAAATTCCCAAGGAGCTTCAAATTGCATTTCCAAGTTTCTATCAGGTTAGAAGTGTGTTTCGATGTAGATTTAATGAGAATCAGGTAGATGTTATTCTGTAAGTGGAACATTTACAATTCTCTAGTTTTTGTTACTGTTTCATTGCCAGTTGCTGAAAAATTGCTTTTAAAAGAGGACTAAATTGGGAAAGGGACTAAAATGCTACATTTCAGAGAAAGAAACTGATAAAAACACCTCTGAGTATTCATTGCTGTTAAAATTGTTAATATTCTGCAGGTGACATGTGGGTATTTATTTACACACAAATGAAGAGGCCATTCTCCCTTGTCCAAAAAATGAATCTCAGAAGGAGTTGTGAAAGTCCAAAATAAACACTAGAGGGCAGTGTTCCCACATTATGAAAGTGTAGCACTTGTTTTATATGTACTATTAATGTCACAGTTATTTCTGTGTATATGTGCCAGCATGTGCCTCTGTACATTCCATGTTCACCCAAGTGCCTGTCTTCTGAGAGGGCCAAATTCTTGTTTCAATTTGCTAGATTTTTTTTTGTGTCAGGAGTGACTTGAGAAACTGCAAGTTGCATCTGGTGTGAGAAAATTGGACGTTTCCCAGGGGACGCCTAGATGTTTGATGTTTTACCATCCTTGTGTGAGGATTCTCTCATGTCCCCACATGGAGAGCAGGAGCTGACAGAGGGAGCTCAACCCACTCTTCCCAGATTTGGACCACTGACCTATCGGTCAGCAATTCTCCCGGCACAAAGGTTTAACCCATTGTGCCACCACAATGGGTTAAACCCTTGTAGTCATAGCAATCAGTCTTTTGAATGCCTTCCCACCCTTCTCTAGGGAATTGCGTAGTAACCTCTTCTAGGAATATATAAGAGGGCAGGAACTTTGTTCAACAAACATCTGTGCTTTGTTTATTTGTTTCATATCAAAAGCATTGCATAAATTAGTATAAAACTGATAAAAATAGAAGGAGCACAGGCGACTAAATATATTTTGACCAAAAACGGGCAACAGCAATGGCATTGTCTGTAGCCTCCGACAATTCTTCCTCTGTACATGAGACAGAGCATAGATGCGGAGTTGTCTGTTCTGCTCCACAGTCATACAAGGTGTGGGATTCTTTTAGGTAGTGCCATTTTGCCAGGTTGTCTTTTGTTCTGCCCACTCCACTTCTGAGTCTGTTCAGGGACTTCCAGGTTGTCCATTCTTGGTTTGCCCCTGGAGGAAGATCCTTGTGGGGGACTATCCAGTTGGGATTTCCTGGTTGAGCTGCCCAGAGGGATACCCCTGCTGTTTCTGGGGGGACGCCAAGAGGAGTGGTAGTTTTCATAAAGCTTTTCCTTGATTTGAGTCTACTGGGAGGAGGCTGGTAGCCATGTAGTGGATGGCTTTCACTGTGTTCAACCTTATTTCTCTCACATTTAGCAGCAACTTCCCGTCGCACAATGGGGGGGGGGGGGGGGAATGCCAGCTAGCTTGTAGAGTTTATCAACATGTATAGGTTAAGACATCCTGTGATTATTCTGCATGTTTCATTCAATGCTATGTTCACCTGCTTTGCATGGACAGACTTATGCCAAACAGGGTTATAATCTGATAATATTATTATCTATGGTTATAGTAATGAACATAGCCCAGGGATTCTAAATCGAATAGAGAACAGATAGATCTCATCATTTGGGAAATACATATTTCAGTGAAATATAACTTCCACCCTTACTCAGTCCTGAGTTCAAGTGCTTTCTCTCTCATAGCTCCCATATTGCCTATCTCTGGATGGCCTTTATATCTCATATATCTGTAAGCCAAAGGAAGGTATGATGTACCTCAGCATGACAGTTTTGTTCTTGGGTAATGAGCTAATAACTGATCTGAGACTGTGGTGTACAGATGTGCAAGGCAGCCATATAGGTGGGGGAAACTCTAAGAACAAATTAAGTAGGAGGAGGAGGAGGGTAGGTTACATTCATTACCGCAATAATCTACTACACCAATAAATGTCACTCTTCTACATTATGTATAGCTTGCCTTGATACCATAACCTGTCATCAATAAATGTCTGTTTTGCAGCCTGATACAGAAAGGGAAATTGTATCCCTTTCCTAGATGCCTATTCCCAGACCTTGGGAGATTCTAAGGTTACTGTAGTCTCCAAATCTCCCTCTTCCAAGTTCTGTTCTTTTCAAGTCAGTACTCAAGACCTGTCATGCAAATATGGCATCTGAAGCAGAAAAGCACCTCTCCCTTTCCTTGGTAGCAAAACTTCCAAAACAATTAATGGAACAATCAATACTGTCCAGAATCCCATTGTAACAAACGACATACGATTGTGCATTGGACGGTTTGATATTTCCACTTCTTGTCGATACAGGCCCCCAGGTTTTGCATTTTCATAATGGCAAGTTCTGCCTGTACAAGAGAGAAATGTGGGGTGATCCAGCAGAATACTGAAATGCGTCTTTGCATTCAAGTGGATCTTGAACAATAGCTGCTGAAAATCAATTACCATTGGCAGCTGCCTCACTCTGCCTAACACCAGGGCTGGCCCAGGGTGCTGCCTTGATCTCTGCTGCCTCAGAGAATAAAACTATTGAATATACTCATGTGTATAAATCTAGAAATTTTAGCCAAAAAAGAAGGCCAGTGTATCCAAGGGTCAGTATAAGCAGTGTACCTTCACTCTTATCAAAGAAGGAATCAAAGAGGAGAGCAGTGAAAGGTGAGAGCTTCGTCTGTTCTGGGAGAACCTAAGGACCTCATCACAAAGGCCATCGGAATTGCCACGTATTGTGGCAATTCTGGCAGTGCATATCGGCGAGTGTGGGGAACCCATCACCCCAAGCCCAGTATTGCATTGACTTTCCATTTTCCCCCCATGTTGCCATTGCAGTGGCATACTCCACTTCGCTGCTCCTTTAAGAATAGAGCCTGTCTGGAAGTAGTTGTGTGTTGTGCCATGGGAGCCAGTGGTGAACTGGAGCATGCTGCCAATTCCTCCCCCCTTCTGATGAGGTAGTAGTTGAAGCACCAACTCTCTTTACTTTCTCCATTGTGATACTGCTTCTAGCTGTTTTGAATGCCTGGAGCAATGATGATTATGGCCAGGGATGGTTGCCTCCACACACCCCCACCCAAGATAATACTGGCACATACTCATTTCTGCAAATGACCCCCAACCTATCAACGGGTCATATCAAAATCCTTCATTTTGTCTACAAAACCTGCCATTGACTTATAGCTCAACATATACACAAGTATATACAGTAGATCTAATGGTTTTAAGGAAAGTAGAGTTTGGCTGAACATTAGAAGGAATGTCAACTGTTAGAGCACCAGCTGAAACAATTGCTTGGAGGTGTGATGAGGTCTCCTTTAGAGGTTTTCAAAAAGAGTCTGGACAGCTACTTGCTTGGATTCTTTAGCTGGAGATCCTGCATTGAGAAGGGGTTGGACTAGATGACCCATGGGTCCCCTTCCAACTCTGTGAGTTTACGACTGTATGGCATTATCTTCTAACCCTAATGATTTTCCAACCATTTCAACTTGATGATTGAAGGGGAAAACAACCACATCATTGTCCTGCCCCAGTGTATTGACCTAATGCTAATGTGTGTGGGATACATGTATGTAAGAAAATGCCTTTGCCACTTAGTTGGAAGCACTACCTTGCCTCCTCCATCCACCACCTTAGTTTTCTTCTATACCATCTTTAGAAGGCCATTTTTGACTGAATTTGTCAATATACCTGAGTCTCAAGGACCTTTCTATATAATACTATATTTAGAATCTTTCCCCTTTTCGAAAATAAAATGTTGATTTCCTGTCAAAGACATTGCATAGTAATGTGAGCAAAAATACCCACTTCTGAAAGGTGCCATGATTTCCCCCGAATACAAATAGCATCTAGTGTACTGAATGCAGATTAGCAAAGTCCTTCTTATCTGCACAATTCTGAAGTTGTTTAAAAGGGGGAAAATACCTTTAAAACTGCTTTACAATAATCTTATGGAAACTGCTATTTTTCATTCCCTTAGGATGTCAGCAGCACAGTTAATAAATATTGCTATACTGATAACGTTTCCCTAAAGCTAAGGTGGACTATTTCTCAAATAAATTGGTTAGTTGAAACTGTAACAAGTCCCTGCATTGAGAAAAAATATGACCCTGTTCGTAATTAATGTGGGAATATTTGGGGAGAGGTGAACCTACAAATCTTGCTTTATACCTCATTTTCTTAAAGGTCTTTCTATTCACCGCTGGGTGCTGATAGGGTATGATATATGCTGTCCAACCACAGTCCATATGTTAATTCATTTCGAGTTAAGACCATTTGTATTAGTTGGAAGTGAGTAAAAAAACCTGTACAATTTTACTATATTGTAATTTGTAGCACAATTCCTGTTATTAATTTTCAGCTCAGTTATCAAATGCTTTGCATATCTCATTTCCATACAACACACCTGTTTAGCCCTTGTGTTTATCCCAATGCTTTATGAGTTCCCCAAGTTGTAATGCAGAGACAGCTTTATTAGGAAAATTTACTGTATTAATTTTTGTAGTAGAGTTATACAAATAATAACTACAGGTAACAAGCACATGAGAAGGTCTTCAATCAAATGCAACTCTTTTGATACAAGGGCATATGTTAGATTACAGTCTAAAACTTTAAAAGCAGGAGTCTTTCTCTTCTCTCTCTCTTTGATATACAGTTGGCCCTCCATATTTTCCAGTTTAACTTTCATACCATGATGATGATGATGATGATGATGATGATGATGATGATGGTGGTGATGCATTTATTACCTACCTCTCCCTGTGGCTTGAGGTAGGAGAGCTTTAATTATTTGTAGATTTGATTGATGGTCTCTCTATGAATCTCTAGGCTCTCCAGCACAACTCCATACATCAATTTCTGCCAGATGTTCACCATAGACTAGTGTTGAAAGACCTAGAAATTCCTAGAGAGAAATTTCTAAGTCCTCCAGCACAGGTTAACCTCTAGAGTCACACTGGAGAACTTATGAGATTCCTAGAAAAAAAGGTTGGTTTTTTTGTGTGCTATTTTTCCAATTTTGCGTAAGCCCTATGTCCTAGTCAATGTGGAAGGCTGACTATATATACACACAACAGTAAGAGATGAAATGTCCCCTAGGGCTCATCCAGACAGTACCTTTATCCCAGGGACTCCCGCAGCAAACTGGAGGGTGGCCAAATGCTGTTCTCTGTAAGCATGGAAGCAATAGCTACAAATGGCAAGAAACGCTAGATTTTCAGGTGTGAGAATATCCTGGATCTGAGCGGAAAATCCACCTCTTTTAATGTTTGTAAATCCGCGTCTTTGAATGAATGTGGAAATCATGGGATTTTTTATCTGGATTCCCAGGTTTTAGATGTTTGTTCCTGATTGGCTGGTTCCTAAAAAGAAGGTGTTTGTTGAGTGGAATACAAACTTCATGTTTGCCAGAAACTTCATGAAACGTGTGGAGAGCACATTTTCTCTGGCCAAGACAAAGTAGTGGCCCCTAATCAGTGTTGTACATCTTTTCACAATAAGAGCAATCAGGAACAGACATGTATAATCCAGAAACAATGCTCTGTCATAGATGACCCTGCAGCTTGTATAACCCAGGAACAGCACTTATACAATGATTCACATCTTCGCGTCTTAAGTTTGTTTGTTTTTTTAAAATAACCACTGAAATTTCTGTCCTGTGGTGGCCATCTTGGGGGCTAGAAAATCCTGTGACAAAGCAGGAAGTGTGGACAATGGAGGTAGAAATCCCAGAACCAACAAGTCTGTGTGCAGACCTGTTTGCAGGTCCCAGGTTTTTTTTGCCCCTGACTAAAGCACGCAATTTCGTGCTGTCTGGAACCACCCTTAGAGTTAGGATGAAGAACATGTGGCTCTGCAGGTGATGATGAACTGTTCTTTCATCCTTTGTTACTATCTGTGCTAAGATTGATGGGAGTTGCAATCTAACAACATTTGAAGAGCCCCAGCCTTGCTTGAGAGAAATATAAGACTAACTATATGGTATAGCTATGGGCTACAAATGCATATTTAGTTCATGTCACTGCCATGATTTGGTGCATGTGTTAAGACATTTTTCATAGACCTATTTCTGCTCGACGAGTAGAAGAAAGGCCATTATATGAGTTGTATACAAGTAGCACAGTAGTAATGTTTAGTATGTGTGAAGCAATTTAATTTTTATTAGGACAGACTGGATATCCCTTCTCCAACATGCCCAGTTCTAGCTGGCAGAACTACAATGAGACCCAAATCTCAGTGGTGGGAAATTTGAAAGCAGAGGAACCTATCTTTCTCTGTCAGAGAGCTCGGGTGCCACAACAAACTACGAACCCCAGAATCCTATAGGGTGGAGCTATGCTATTTAAAGTGGTGTCAACCTGCAGTGTTGGATGGCCTCCAAAACAACAAAACCTGATTACATAATCATTCAGCTCCACTCTTGCAGCACATTATCCCTATCAACATTTTGTTGACAACATCCATCTCAACTGGCAAGAAATCAGTATTAATTGCATTATTTCTTCTCCTTCCATTCTCTTTTTCCACAGTCGCACCAACATGCAGTTAGGAAAACAGACCTGCACTTGCCCATTTTCTGAGGTTTCCCCCTTTCTGTTTCCATTTGCTAACCTGCCAAGATAAGCATTGCAATGAGTTTCCCGCACCCATAGATGTGTATTACAATCACATATTAAATTGGTTGCCTGACAGATTAGATAGGTGGTCATGCCCAATTCCACCTGCACCCGTTCTTGGCCTCTGGTAAAATACAAGGAAAAGCATATGACAAGGTGGAAGGGTTACATTTTTTAAACAAAAGTCCCCTAAGAGAAAGGTTAGAGTCCTTATCATTGGTAGATTACACCCCGTGTTTGCAAACAGCTACCCAAACGTTTAATGAGCCACTCAGGCATTGGCTCTTATCTAAAATAGTTGTTGTTCAGGGACTTCAAAGGCAATGAGTGGGGACTTCATGTTTAATGATTCAGAATACATTTTGCTACCCATTCTGATTGCTTAGAACGGTTAAGCCAAAAGAATAGCGGGCGCTTTCTTATCATCACAAGGATGTGTGTGTTTTTTAATAATGTGACTTTCAAACACAATTGCTGCAGCAGCAATGACATTAAATCTGACAATTTAACGACTTGTTTTGACGGCTTCCCAGTCAAGCCATTAAAATAAAAGATGTCAGTAAATAGCCTTAGGATTCTGAGGTGGAATGGAAAAGGAATATTGTTTCTCCTTGCCATCCAGCCACCACAAAATAAAAGGTTTCACAAGAGCAACGTTAATGCAACAATGAGTCTATCTGGGGCAATGATGTGTCTATCTGGACTTTGTATTATGGGCAAATATTTGTTTTGACAGATTCGTGCTTGCTTCCAATGGGTCTGCTACTCATTCTGTCTTCTACTGTTTAATCAACAACTGACCACCTCAATCCAAGTTTATTCCTTACCATCATGAAATCCAAACATCCCAAAGTCGGAACATGCTATTTGCTCATGGTGGTTGTAACTAGCTTTGGAATACTCTGGAAAACAAAATGGGAAGCCAAAAGATAGGAAAAGGAGAGGACACTAATACACTGAAAGCTCTAATTCCATGCTCAGCAAAATCAGAAGGGCCCCAACACTTCAGATTGCAGGGTCATATTTATCCCAGTTTCATGGGTGTGATATAAGTAGGCCCAGCTCTGAGGACTTTATCACATGAATCCACTGCAATTGCACCATTACAAGATTGGGAGATTTGCGGGGGGGGGGGGGGTACACATCGTAGACAGATCAGCAGCAGGATGCACATAGGATGAGAAGGGAACCATCACTCATGTTGGTGGTCCAGCTACATTTTTGGTTTGCTTCCCTTATGCGATAATGTCCTGAACGTCCCGTTTTCATGGCTTATCTCCAGGCAGGCACTTCAATTAAGATTTCTGTCTTAATTTTCAAATGGTATATATATTCTGTGCATGTGTTTGGGTTGTAAGCAATTGCAGTTGGTACTTAATGCACACATCACAGGGTCATCCCTACACTTGAGGTTTTGGCTGGGATGATCCTGAATCCTAAATACCAGAGAGAAGGTTCTAATCTATCAATTTATCTGATTTCTGCCTCTCTGGGTGTATATGTGGAAAGTGGAGCACTTATAAACTCAACTGTCTCTCTGCAGTCTGAAAGGTACTATCTTGGAAGGATGTTATCATATGATTTTCTGTTTGTAGTAGAGAAAATGACTTGATTGCAGGAAATGAAAAAAAAACTGTGGAAGCATATTGCAGTATCTGTGAACCTGGTAATCATCTACAGAGCTCTAGAAGGAAATCTGCAGTATTATTCTCTTTCTTTCTTTCTTTCTGCTCACCTTTGCTTTGTGTGCAGAATGAAAGTGTCGTTAATTGCAGTCAAGTCAAACTTGACTTATGTTGACCTCCTGAATGAGAGACTTCCAAGTACTCCTAGCATCAACAGCCCTGTTCAGGTTCTGGAGACTCAAGTTTTCTTGAATTAGTCTATCCATCTAGAATGTAGTCTTTCTTTTTTCTTACTGTCCTCTACCTTGCAAAACTTTATTGTTTTTTCTACTGAGTAACATCTTCCCATGATATGGCCAAAGTATGGCAAACTGTTTACTTGTCTTGTTTTCTAGGGATAGTTCAAACCTGATTTGATATAAGACTGATTAATTTTTCATTTTATCAGTCCACGGTATGTGTAGAAATATTCACCAGAACTGCATTTCAAAGGCGATTTCTTCTTATCAGCTTTCTGCCCTGTCCAGTTTTCATTGCTATAGATACAAGGTGTTACAGGTATTGAAGAGAAGGAGACTGACTCATGGCCTGTGGCGAAGAATAAATTAATAATTTAAGTAAGGAACCTAGCACTTTGACATTTCTCAATGAAAAAAAAACTAGAGCGATATCTCTGAGAAGACTGAACATGTGCGCCTATCTTCTGGAGCACATGTGGCCGTAGATGAGGACTACAGGGCTGGTTTCTTGCAGATGGAAGTTACCTTACTTATTAAGTGTACACCCCATTGTAAGGTACTCCTTGCTCAGGACCATATTCTCCCAGAACATGCTCTTCCTTCATAGATAGACAAATCTGCAGGGGTTCACACCATGACAGCCCAGATGAGTAGACATTTATCGTGTCAGAATCGAGTTGGAGGTACAATTAAAATGTATTTAAAAACAAGGTTAAACACTTGACATTATATTAAATGTCTTTTGATCAGAAGCTGGCCACTTGGAGTGCCTCTGATGATGCTGTAGGGCCTCCATTATGCATACAGCAGGGCTCAGGCTGCATTGTAGTAGGTGGCCTGTGGTTTGCTCTTCTCCACTCTCACATGTCGTGGACTCCACTTTGTGGCCCCATTTCTGAAAGTTGGTTCTGCATCTTATGGTGCCAGAGTGCAGTCTGTTCAGTGCCTTCCAAGTCATCCAGTCTTCTGAGTGCCCAGGAGGGAGCCCCTCATCCGGTATCAGCCGTGGATTGGGATTCCAGGTTTTAGCTTGCTACTTTTGGGCTCTCGCTTTCTGAGGTGTTTCTGCAAATATCACTGTAGATTTTAGAAAGCTATTTCTTGATTTAAGGAGTTGACGTACTGGGTTATATTTGAACAGAGGATAGACTGGAAATGTCACTGCCTTGGTCATTTCATTATTGACTGCTACTTCCCAGCATATGTCAGGTGGTGCAATACCAGCAAAACAGTATAATTTCTCTAGTGGTGTGGGACATCCACACTTGAGTAGACATCCTGTGTAAATATGGCATGTCTCATCAAGAGCCACATCCACTGTTTTAACATGGTGAGATGTGTCCCACACTGGGTATGTGAATTCATCAGCAGAGTAGCAAAGCGCAAGGGCAGGTGTCTTCTCTGTGCCAGACCTTGCATCATGAGTAGACAGAACATATGATTCTAGCTACGGCAACAAGGCTTGAGAATGGCCTGAACCATTTTGAATAAATAATCTGTCATTTTCACATGCTGATCATGTACAATGGCCTGTTGTCTCCCAAAAGGGGCAAACAATCACTGCTTTGTCTACTCCGGCCATTTCCCTTCACAAAGCCACGGTCCTACGAAAGCCCTCCAAGCCTTCTGAAGCGCTGTTGTCTTTTTCCTGCCACCACGGCAGTGCAACGTATCTCACACGTCCGAAGCCAGCCTACTCAGTTCTCATTCACAAATTCCTTAGCCTGAATTAATGCCAGAGAATTAAGTCTCTGTCAAAGGAGTCAGTGATTGAAAATGAAACTGGGGAAGCGCTCCAGCCATGCAATGTGAGCAGAGACAATAATGTTTTGTAAGTGTTTTTGTTTGATGTGTAATGACAGGAATTAATCATCTGATTGAACAGAATTGTGCTTTGTTATGTAAACTTTTGTAAAGCCTGCCTCATGTGACCTTTTTCAATTAGGAACAAATTGTTTAAAATGGGCCTCTCTTTCTGGAGGCCTCAGCATTGCTCCGGCAACCCCTGGGACTTGGTTGTCATCTTGCCTTGAGAGTATTTACAGCTGTGAAGTCTCATGCACCAAATGGAGATGGAAAATGAGAATATCATGCTCTTTATCTAATTCATAGCCAGTGCCTTGCACCTGTGGCAAGCTTTTCAGTCTCTTTCCTGATTCATTTTGTTAATTGGAAGACTATTCCTTAGAGAGCATCTGTTTTTCCTTTGAGAATATGACAAAATACAATACCAATACAGGGATTTTAAACAGAGAGATAAAACTTAATTTATCTATGTCAAGTTTTTGGCAGTAGCTTCCTTCAGATCTAACTAAAAGGGTGTCATTTTTTGGTTTTATTATGTTCCTTAAGTGAAACTCCCAGGGATGTTTTGATGATATCATGTGCAAGCAAGGTATTTGACTGGTATACAATGGACATTTTTGATGTGGCATGTCCTGGAAAACTACAGTTCAGCTCCCCTATTCATGGATTCGGTACCCGTGTTTTCACTTATCCACACTCCAAAAATATTCCTGCCCACCCCAGAAGTGTCTGTGGGCCTCTCTCTAGTATGATTCTGTGGTATGCTTCAAGCCCAAGTATAGTCAAACTATAAGGTTTGCTAGTATGCCTTGAGTCAGATATTCATGTGTTTTCTTGGAATGTATAGGTCATACTGTATCCCTTAATCTGAAAGCATCTTCAGTGGAGTCTGCATATTTGTTATTTGTTTGAAAATCTTTGAAAACAGCAATACCTTTAAGTCCCAGACTTGTTCACAGGTATTGTGTGAACAAGAAAGAGTGCAGGGCTGGCCCTCCTCTTAGGTAAATGCTTCACAATAGGCTGGCAAGCACATGAGGAGTTTCTATGAGATGGTAAGGGTAACCTGCAGTTCCCACATTAGCAGACTTCCCTCAGAAGCTCTGGTATAAGATGCCCCATTGGCAGCATGTGAGTCACATGGAATGAGAGAAGGGTCCATTTTGTTCTGTGCCTTAAGTAGCAAAATGCCTTGAGCTGAATTTAATACCTTGGATCTTTTTAGACATTGTTGAGGGACAGTATGAGAAAATGATATTTCAATTTGATATGGAAGGATTATTGATATGCACTTATTTTTAAAAGATGTAGATTGCTGTTATTTGCTATGAAATCAGTTTTTATTTATGGTAACCCCACCCTGCGAAATGTGGACTGTCTACAGACGTCACATGCAACTCCTGGAACGATTCCATCAGCGCTGACTCTGGAAAATCCTGCAAATCTCTTGGGAAGACAAGCGGACAAACGTCAGCGTGCTGGAAGAAGCAAAGACCACCAGCATTGAAGTGATGGTCCTCCACAATCAACTCCTCTGGACCGGCCACGTTGTCCGGATACCTGACCACCGTCTCCCAAAGCAGTTGCTCTACTCCAAACTCAAGAACGGAAAATGGAATGTTGGTGGACAGGAAATGAGATTAAAAGATGGGCTCAAAGCCAACCTTAAAATCTCTGGCATAGACACTGAGAACTGGGAAGCCCTGGCCCTTGAGCGCTCCAGCTGGAGGTCAGCTGTGACCAGCAGTGCTGCAGAATTTGAAGAGGCACAAATGGAGGGTGAAAGAGAGAAACGTGCCAAGAGGAAGGAGCATCAAGCCAACGCCGACCGGGACTGCCTTTCTCTTGGAAACCAATGCCCTCACTGTGGGAGAAGATGCAGGTCAATAATAGAGCTCCACAGCCACCTACAGATCCACAAGAATACTGATCATGGAAGACTATCCTACTCGTCCAATGAGGGATCACCTAAGTAAGTAATGGTAACCCCATGAGATCTCCAAGATTCCTGATCATCAACTGCCATGCTTAGGTTTTACAAACCCAGATCAGTGACTTCCTTGATTGAATCAATCCACCTGTGAGGTTGTCTTCCTCTTTTCCTCCTGCCTTATGCTTTTCCAAGTTTAAATGTGTCTCCCAGTCAGTCACTTTTTCTCATAGTAGGTCCAAAATACAATAGCATCCCCACAGATTGAATAAAAACCCACATATGCAAACATAGTAGGAATGTGCATTCAGTTAAACCTAGTGCCATTTTCAATGTCCAAATTTTCGTGGCCCCCTGATCTTTTTTAGGAACCTCATGAATTTGGGAGGGAAATATTCAATATTTCGATCCGGTAGCCAAAAGATCAGTTTTCACTCCAGGAAGATCCTGCCCATTGGCAGCAATGGAGGAACTTCCGAGGCTCCCCTTTCCGTCATTTTTAGGACAGCAGCAGCGTGGTCTGCTGCAGCCGGAAAGAAAAAAATAGCTGTGGTGCCTGTGCCATTACAACTGGCTGAAACAGCCGAAACAGCTGGAGTCCGTTTTGAAAAATGGATCTGTGCACAACCCTAATAAATAGCCTGGTAACCCTCACTTTTTTGTGGCAGATCTACTCTGTTTTTCAGCTACTCTTTCCACATATGCTCCTGCTTCTATGGAACAAGCCTCCGCCCCATGTTGACCCTAACAAGCATTTGGCTTTCTTACAACCTGGAGAAACAGTGAAAGCTGAAGTCATAGATCCAATAGTTTCACCAATTGAACCTGCAGTGTTGAGACAACAACGTGTTTCCAAGGCCTGTAGCCAGAAAAAATAATAATAAGGGGGTGGTGGAGTAGGGGGCCATTGAAACAATTTTTTTAAGCAAATCATGAAGAGTAATAACACAAAATAATTTAAAAGCTATGACTCATTGTATATTTTTATATAAACTTAATTAAATCAATTTTCTCTTTTAGCTACAAAATTTCAAGTCTTTAAAAAACCTGAAAATGAGTTGCCTGAGAGTCAGTGTGGCGTAGTGGTCTGACACTATGCCACACTGACTCTCAGGAAACTCAGATTTTTAAACTCTCATTCATTTCAGTTGTCTTATTTTTATTTTTTTTTAAAAAAAATCAAATGTTGCTCTGTGGTCCAGGAAATTTTAGTAAATAACTCTGAGCTTAAAACAACTATCCATCTGTTTCCCATGTTCAAAATTTTAATATGCTGCTCATATTATTTATTATAGAAATACTATTTGTATGATTTTACATTTTAGCAATTATGGCGTGGAATTTATTTTTAAAAACAAACATTTTGTTGTTGTTTTTTTAAGTTCAACATTTGCTACAGAGAATATTATATGGGTGTAATGAAAAAGCTGACAATATTTTTCCAGTGTATTCTTGTTATTTTCTGCCAACAATGAGGAGATGTGCTTGTGAGATTTTGTGCCACACATTGACTATTACTGAATAATGTTGTTGGCCTGCCCTCCCTCCCTCCCTCCCTCCCTCCCTCCCTCCCTCCCTCCCTCCCTCCCTTCCTTCCTCCTTTCTTATTGAATGCTACAGAGGTGGTATTCTCTTTTGTCAACCACAACACTCTACAACTCATGATTTAGCTACTGAAGCCCCTGAATGGCTATTCTATTCTGTGGCTGATGGAGAGTCAGGGGGAATCAGAGGCTGTGTATCTATAGCCAGATACAGACTGCTGATGTCATCTGCTGAAAACTCCAGAAAACATTAGATATACTAGAGGATGATGCCACCAGGCCATATCTAGCTATAGGCACATAGGACTATCACATAAAACCCCCATTCCATCAGAGTCGTGTTATTGTTGACAATGTGTACATACTGTATTGAGTACCTTCTATATTATATCTCTCCATAGTAGAGCAATTGCATAAATTCATCAATCCATAGTTCCACAATCTTGCTTTTACACACCCTTGGAACGCCACCTTCCTGCAATACTGCTGTTTCTTAATTTTTAATTTATTTTAGTTCACCTTCACACCTTCAGTATTAAAAAAAACAAAAACAAAGTTGTATTGTCGAAGACTTTCGTGGCCAAAATTACTGGGTTGCTGTGTGTTTTCTGGGCTATGTTCCAGAAGCATTCTCTCCTGATGCTCGACGGAGAGAACGGAGACCTCACAACATCTGCCTTAGATGTAAGCAAAATGTCAGGAGAGAACATGGCCATACAGCCCAGAAAACTCACAGCAACCAAAAACAAAGTTATGTATAAAATAAAAGGAAACAATAAATTTGGGAATAGTAAGGGAGAGGAGAAGAGGAGGAGGATCCTCTTTACTGCCAGCATACCACCATTCAAGTGAAAATAGAGATGCATCAAAAACAAGGTAGGTGATAAGAACATTGTGGGAGTTAGAATATTAATGGGTTTTACTTGCTAATTGGAAAGGATGGGAGAATCACAGGGGCGGAGGGGCAGACTGGTATAATCATGCGTTAGGGATTGTCATGTGATAGGGAAAGGTTTGGTGCAATGTCAGTTTGCCTGCCTAATGCGATAAAGTCCTGAACCATGTGATAAATACCTGCTCCAACCTCCCCTTCTCTCCAAAAACCATGGCATAGTTCAGTGTTGGTCCAAGCAGGAAGCTTTGGTTAATGCAGAAGTTGAAAGGGAATACATCCTAAGCAACTATTTCTTTCTGGAATCTTGTCGGACTGCAACTGCCATCATTCTCCAGCACTGACCAGAGTGGTTGGATCTGAAAGAGTTAAAGAACCTCTGTTGATAATGCTTTGAATGTGTGTTCTTTCATGGACTGGATGGCCCTTTGGGTCTCCTTCAACTTAGCTTTGGGTAAGTTTGCCCACCACTGTTCTTGGCAATTACAAATTAACCTTTTATATTCTTAATTTTGTGCTTCCTAGTTTTGTAAAATATTGGTGTCATGTCAATTAAGTTAAAATATCTGATGTCCTTCTTCAATACATAAATACATTGAGTAATGGAAAGTCTAAAATGGTTCTTACACCTACGTTATCTAAGATAACCTTGAGGAAACCTAGACCGCTACCTTAAAATTAAACAGGAGCAAGTCTTTGAGGAAACACAAGTCCCTCCATCTGTTTGCTAAATACACTATCCCGTAACTAACTTACCACTGGCCCTCTTATCAAATTGCTGATAGCAATAGTCTCAAGCTGCATATATTGTATGTTATTACTTTGTTCACAGAGTTTCAGTGCAGTCTTTGCAGGCTCAGATTCCTTTAGAGAAGAGAACTCTGATATCTTCATTGGCATTCATAGATTCATAGTCATGAGGCAACAGTATCATAGGATGAAACATTCCCCACTGATGTGCATTCCACATGGAGTTCATAGCTTTGACTGCAAAACATTATTTTGGATTACAAATCCCAAAATCCACTACTCAGCAAGAGCAGCAGCTATGCTTGGAGCTGTATTTATTTATTTATTTATTTATTTACAATATTTATACCCTGCCCTTCTCACCCCAAAGGTGACTTAGAGCGGCTTTACTGAACATACATACAGCTTTACAGAACATACATGCAATAACAAGGACAGATAGACAACACCACATAGGTAAAGGCAGTTTTTCCCATCTTATTTCTGGCATATTGGAGGCTGTGCTTGACTCCGGCCATGGGGAGTGCTGTTGCTCCCTTTTCCACTCCAAGGAGCTCTCCTCTGATCCATGTCCTTAATGGCGCCTTTGTTACCTCCCTGCTAAAAGTGGTACCTATTTTCATTTACTCGCATTTCTGCTTTTGACTTCTGCCCTTGACTTAGGTGGCAGGTGAGCTGGAGTAATGGTGGGTGCTCAATCCCAACCCTGGCTTGAACTGTTGACCTTCTGGTCAGCAGGATTTTTCTGTAGCACAGTGGTTTAGCCTGCTGCGCTAAGCCTGGCCTCTTTTTGTAGTCCAAAAAGTAATGTTTTCAAGCTCTGGCTCAAAAAGTCCTTCATGGCCAGCATGCCATTGAGCCACAGATTTTTGGACGAGAAATTCAGAACTCTTCTTCATACTGAGCCCTGTGTTCCTGTGTTTGATTTAGAAGAAAGCCTGTATATGATTAGATGCAGTCCAGACAAATAGGTTAGTTTCTCTTCATTGCTCTCAGTTACTAATTATTATTAATTAACTTGCATTCCTTCCATTAAACCATGGTTCTTGGCATGAGTAATATTGGCGTCTCTAAAGAGAATAGAGCGATCCCACGTTTTTCATGACAAATTATTCCATTTGTTCCCAAACACTGAAGGTCAACAATGACAAACTCATGATCCTGATTACAATGGCCTGGATCCAGGCATCGGCACCAGCAAGTGAGGAGTCATGTAAACAACAAAACTTACATGAATGTTGATTTACCAGATTCTTATTGTTTCAGCAGGTTTGTTTTAGTAGGAACTAATAACTGTATTTAAACCAAGGATTGAGTGGCTCTCCAGGAATTTGGTAAATTGGCACTCCCAGCATTCCTCACTATTGTCTATGCAGGCTGCTAGGAGGTGAAGTCCACCACATTTGGAGAATTTATGGAAACTCAGTGACTGAAGTCTTTTATCATAAACATGAGCTTATCATCATTGCCAAAGAGAGATCCAGCTGGTATCTTTCTCCTGATGGAAGTATCTATTTATTTATTTATTCATCATGTTAGAAGTGAAGTGAATTGAGAATATAGTTATAATGTATAGAAAAAAACAAAAACAAAGTCGAAAACTTGGCATTATACTAAATTTCCTTTGACCATAAGCTGGCCATTTCCAGTGCCTCTGGTGTTGCTGTGAGAAGGTCCTCCATTGTGCATGTGGCAGGGCTCAGATTGCATTAAAGTAAGTGGTCTGGTTTGTTGTCCTCCACACTCGCATGTCCCAGACTCCACTTTGTAGCTCCATTTCTTAAGATTGGCTCGGCATCTTGTGGTACCAGAGCACAGTCTGTTGAGTGCCTTCCAAGTCGCCCAGTCTTCTGTGTGCCCAGGAGGGAGTTTCTCATCTGGTCTCACTCACTGACTGAGGTTCCAAGTTCTAACCTGCCACTTTAAGACTCTTGCTTGCTGAGGTGTTCCTGCGAGTATCTCTGTAGATCTTAGGAAGATATTTCTTGATTTAAGGTGCTGGCGTGCTGGCTGATATCCGAACAGAGGATGGGCCAGAGATATCACTGCCTTGGTCCTTTCATTATCAGTTGCAAAATACTATATGGCATCACCACCAAACTTAGCTTAGCTGACTAAGCTATAAAGATATCTCTATCATGGTCAATCAAAAGTTGTGGTGGAGAGGAACAAAATCCAATTCTGAAGTGACTCCATCGTCTTCCAATGCAGGAAGGTCAAACACCACTCCAGCTGACCCAAATAAACTTGACAATAATCTTTTATACATAAATAGAAACAGTTATATGCCTTTGTGGTTGATTGCCATCTGTCATCTCCCAAATATCAAATGGCAATAAAAGAAAGCTACCTCTTCCTAGCTAATTCCTCACGTCTTATTAAAGCTATTAATAACCCCATTGTCATTGCTTTTCATCTGCCAGTGACTCTGAAGAAACTACTGGGGGAGCTGCAATAAAACTGCCAACTGAAAACCCTGGATCATATCACTGTGCTTCCAAATGTAGCAACACATATCTGCAGGAAATGACAATATTTCAAAGCACACTCAAATGTACCCTGTTGAATCAAACATGACTTGCATTTCCACCAGTGTTATTGTATGCAATTGAATGCTGACAGACCAGAAGCAACATGCAGCTCAAGATTCAGACATGGTTAAATTAATAATCACCACCAAAAGGTTGGTGATAGTCTTAATTCCAAGAGGCACAGAATCTAGGGAAGGAATTCAGCAAACGCATTAGAGGTAAAGATGCTTTTGTCTACTAAATTAAGGTCATACAGCAGGAATGGGCAAACTTTCTAACTTGGGGGCCGCATGGCAGGCTGGAGTGGGGTGGGCAGGCCAGGAGGGAGGGAGTTCTCCCCAAGTCCCTTTCCTGCTCTTTCCTCCCCTTCTTCTTCTCTTTTGGAGGCAGAAAGTGAAGGAAAGATGGGAAACATTTGGATTCCGAAAGGGTTGGTCTTGGTCAGGATGAGATGGTGGATGGGAGATACATTAGACCCCGTATTGCTTACTCCTGAAATCCTAAATCCTAAAATATATCTGTGGAACGTCCAGGGTGAGAGAAAGAGCTCTTGTCTGCTTGAGACAAGTGTGAATGTTGCAATTGGCCACCTTGATTAGCATTTAATAGCCTTGCAGCTTCATAGCTTGGCTGATTCCTGCATGAGGAATCTTTTGTTGCGAAGTGTTGCTCTGATTGTTTTATGTCAGGAATTTCCCTGCTAAGCAAAGTGTCCAGTTGCAACATTCACACCTGCCTCGAGCAGACAAGAGTTCGTTCTCCCACCCTGGACATTCCAGATATATAAACCTCACTTGCCTATTTCCAACAAACCTCACAAGCTCTGAGGATGCCTGCCATAGTTGTAAGCAAAATGTCAGATAAGAATGCTTCTGGAACATGGCCATACAGTTGGAAAACTCACAGCAACCCAGAAAATCAGCCTCTTTGGCAAGCCTTGCAATGTTGGTTTGTCATTTTATATTTATATGTATTTTGCATACCTATATCTCTGGGGTCTTGTAAATATGTATTTCTTGGACCAAAAGGGGTTAAAGTGGAGAAGTTTTAGAAGCCTGATTTAGATGATGGGATAAAGGGGATATATGTGTATGTGTGCACATCAGAACTGTATTCTCAATTTGCTTCTGATACGATAAATAAATATCAAATTTGCAATGTATCTCCCATCCACCATCTCATCCTGACCAAGACCCTTACAAACCATCCAGAACATTAAGATCTTCTAGGAAGGCCCTGCTCTCAGTCCCACCTTCCTCACAGATGTGGAACGCCCTGCCTAGAGAGATAAGATCGGCCCCTCCCTCCTGTCCTTTCAAAGAATGGTGAAAACTTGGCTTTTCGAACAGACCTTCCCAGATATGGCATAGATATATGATATTATGGACCACTGACAATGCAACCGGACAATGATTTGAGATGGAGACGCTTTGACAATGTTTTTAAATGCTGTGTACAATTTTTATGTTTTACATTGCTGTTAGTATTTTAAAGTATTTATGATTGTTTTAGTTTTAATTTTGTTGTAACTGCACCAGCATCAAATGGTTGCCTATTGTTAACAACTCCGAGTCGCCCTTGGGCTGAGAGGGGCGGTAAATAAATGTAGTAAATAAATATGATGCAAAAGTGAGAAGGTAGCTATTACACTGGAAGATAGGAACAGAAGTTTTAAAAGGCTTACATTAATAAAAGAAAGTTAAAATAGTGCCCCTTTCTATTGTATGGTCCTATGATTTTTTTTTCTAATTCTCTGTGATCAGAGGAAAACAACACTTTTTAAGAACAGTCAAAAGTTCACTCTATAGAAACTTAAGTAACTTAGAACTGAGTAGTTAAAAGAATACTTTCTCCAGCCTTATGTTGCCTGCCCATTGCAACTGGCATCATAAATCATGGCTTTATCTCATGACACCATTTGCAGGGCCTTTTTCTTGTAGCACCACATTGGTGTAAATAGTACATCTCATTTTAAACAAAGGCTGGTTGGCCATCTGTCAGGGATACTTTGATTGTGCTTTTCCTGCATGGCAGGGGATTGGAATAGATGACCCATATGGTCTCTTCCAACTCTTTGAGTCAATGATTCTATGTCATTCTTTTGGTAGATCACAATCCTTTCTATATTAAAAAAAAAAAGCCTATACAGGTCTTTATGTTGCATTTCAATTATATTTCTATTTTTATTATAGAGAGCAGAGACTGAATAGCAGCTAATAAATATTTAATAAACTTATCAGTAGTTTTTGGTTGCTTTTAAGAGATCCCTCTTCTAATAAAAACACAGAAAACCTCCAGAAATATGGAAGTCACTTTTGTACCAACTGTGGCAGATGTAATAAACTTCCCATGCATTTTTAATCTGCAGCATTGCTTATTTCTAGCAAAATATATTCAAATGTGCCCCCCCCCCTTTTTTTTTACTGGTCTTAGTTTCACTCAAATGAGCATCAAATCATTTTTTTTGTCTCATAGATCAAGAAACCTCCTTTCGTCCACTAGGTGGCACTAGTGTGCTTAGTTAATTTTTAAGATTCTGGGTTAACATTTTTTTAAAAAATCTGTATCAGCAAATCAATATGAAGATTATAACTCTGATGCTTTCCCAATTTTGCTAGGGAATGTTTAAAATTCAGGCACTCTTTCTGAAACTGTGGGAATCGGACTTCACCTTGGACATTGCAATATGTCTCTTAGAAAGGTCTTTTTTGGATCAAAATGTTCAAGCCATTTGTCTCACGTTAAGTGACTTGCAGCTTTCTCAAGTTGCTCCTGACACAACAAAATCCTAACTGGAAGTTTTTGAAGGGGCTTCAGCCAACTTTTAAAAATCTATGTCCACAAAATAGCATGTGTTCAGCATTGCTCTGACTCTGAAATCTGCTGTAAGGGGCTTGTCACACTTCATTGTGCAACAAAGATTTCAAAGTAAACAAGCATTTTGGAAATACTCGTGGAAGTTGCTGCACCAGTTATCTGACAGGCTTATGGAGGCATGTATGGGGGTGTTTGCTTATCAACCAAGGTAACCAGATCCTATGGGATTTTTTCCCCCATATCAGGAGAGACTTGAGAAACTGCAAGTCGCTTCTGGTGTGAGATAATTGGCCGTCTGCAAGGACTTTGCCCAGGGAATGCCCAGGTGTTTTACCATCCTGTGGAAGGCGTCTCTCATGTCCCTGCATGAGAAGCTGGAGCTGACAGATGGGCGTTCACCTCGTTGTCCAGATTTCAACTGCTGACTCTTTAGTCAGCAGTCCTGCTAGCACAAGGGTTTAACCCATTGGGCCACCGGGGACTCCTATCTTATGGGTATCCTATCCTATGGGTATTCATTCATCAAGAGCCTGGATAAATCACAAATGCAAATTAGAGACCACACTTGAACCACTGGGGGGGGGGGGGCATCACATACACGCACATCTTCAATGTCAGAGACCTGGCACCTAAGTACACATTTAAGCAGTACCTACATCTAACCAAATATATCATCTCTAAGAATTTTCTAAGCCTTCCAGGTGATTCTATGATATACATCTGCTAAAAGTTAGCAAAACAAGACTGCGAGTTGTTCTCCCCGCAGATAAAAATATTCTCTCCAACTGTATTCCCTACAGGCAGGTTTCATTCTGATTCCCTTTCATCCCAGCTGATTCTTCTGTTGTCCATATATCTCCTTGCTGTTGTTCTTGTCTACTGCTTTCCTCTCTCCATTCTTCTCCCTTCTTTGGTGACCTCCCCCTTCCTTGATGTGTCTCTAACATGTGCATGTCTCTAACATTTCTCTAACGTGTGCAGTTCCCTCTCTCTGCTCCAGGGGTCCCAAGATCTGGCCCTTTCCTCTTTAGTCTTTAGGATGAAGAGGCAGAAAATCAGAACCTGTATATGTACAGAAGGCTCTCCATGTCCACATCAGTTAGGCATGCAGGACCCCCATAAAAGTGGGAAAACTGCAAATGAAAAATCCACTTTTTTAACCAAAGAGAATAGGAGCCCTCGGTGGTACAATGGGTTAAACCTTTGTGCTGACAGGACTGAAGACCGACAGGTTAGAGGTTCAGATCCAGGGAGAGCATGGATGAGCTCCCTCTGTCAGCTGCAGCTCCACATGTGGGGACATCAGATAAGCCCCCCACAGGGATGGTAAAACATCAAAACATAAGGGTGTCTCCTGGGCAACATCCTTGCAGATGGCCATTTCTCTCACACCAGAAACGACTTGCGGTTTCACAAGTTGCTTCTGACACAAAAAAAACCTTAAGGGAATCTTATGTTCTCCAGGATGACACTATGCGTAACATCAGGTGGAAGTTGACCATGGAGTCACCTCAGAGGATCTAGAGCAATATGGGCAAACTTCAGCCCTCCAGGTGTTTTGAACTTCAACTCCCACTATTAGGAATTGTGAAAATTGAAGTCCAAATTACCTGGAGGGCTGAAGTTTCCCTGTGTCTGATCTAGAGATTGCTACAGATAACATGTTAGTCAAATTCACGCATGATCAATTTTGCTAAAGTTAAACCTGCAAATGTGGAGTGCTGACTGTATATCTGTTTTCCTCATTTCATAGACTTAATGTTTCTTATTTGAATGGCATTCTCTGTTGTTGACGCTTAATGCGTGATGGCATAAACAGGAGCAAACTCCAGTGATATCGCAATGGATTATCCCTAGGCCTTATGTTTTGGCCTGGAACCTCAAGGCCTGGGATAATCCTGACTTGGCAAGCCTGCGCTGCTGTCTCTCTCTCTGCTTACCTATCTTCCTTCACTCCCTTTTCGCTTGCCTTTTCTTATCTACTGTACATCCATTCTTTCCCCTTCCCATCTTCTGCATGGGCATATCTTCCTTTCTTGTATGTACCTCAGCATTTCAAGGCCATTTGATGCTGGTCTCTTTTTCCTTCTGTTTCTTTTCCTCTTTCTGTTTCATTCTTTGCTGCCCATCACATTTTTGGTTGCCACTGCAAGGAGTGAAAAAACTTTGCTAAGCAAGAGAGTGAATAACATAGCAAATAATAGCATTACCATCTCACACACTAATATTTCAAATTACACTAAGTTTTGTTGAAAGATATTTTTCTGCACCTCACCAAAAAAAGTATATCGACATATTTAATATTAATTCATTGATGGTGATCTCTGTAAGCACGCCTAACATAATGGATCAAAATGGCTCATTGGAACATATCAATCATATTGATGTATATATTTCTACTTCTTCTGTTTCAGACAGGGCATAAGAGTCTATGCTGTAGCTTCCTGTAGCCTGTCCAAAACCATCCCTCACTCTCTATCATTACCACACTCTATACAACTGATGTATGTGTCCAGTGGCAGAGAAGCTGATACAAATAAGCGGACTGCTTTCCATCCCTGCAAGAAATGGGGCTGCCCCATGCTCCTTACAAAGCAAATTGCATGTAGGGGAGGAGGCAATTCCCACTGACATGTCACCTTTTTCCTCTCTCTTCATGGTCATTTGGCAATCCTAGCAATGGCAATATGGCGCCTGTGGGAAAGCCATAGAGCTAGATTGAGCTGCTATGCTCTGCACACATCTGGAATATCAGTCATGACCTGAGTGTTTTGCTTAAATATGATCCTATGACTCCAGTCTACCAGGAAAACCAAAATGAGCATAGATCCGGGAGCTTTGGAACAAGCACACTTCATTTTTGCTATCTCTGTCCATCTCAGAAACCAGAGATCAGCATGCCAAACTGAAGTAAGGGAGACCAGTTCAAGTCTCCTCTTGAACCATGAAACTTCCTAAACTTTAATCCAGGGTACATTTGCACTGAAGAATGAATGTAGTTTGACATTACATTGACTCAGGTATGGGTAAACCCAGGCCCGGGGGGCAGATGTGGCCCCTTGGGCTCTTTTCTCAGGCCCTCCTCTCCCACACCATCCTATCCTTCTTTCCTTCTCTCTTTCCTTCCTCCTTCCCTCCCTCCTTTCCTTACCTCCCTCTTTCTCCCTCCCTCCTTCCCTCCCTTCCACCCTTTTGTTCTTCCTTCACTCTCTCCCTCTTTCTCCTTCCTTCCTTCCATTTTCTTTCCTTCCTTCTCTCTTTCCTCCCTTCCTCTCTCCATTCCCTTCCACCCTTCCTTTCTTCCATCCCTCTCTTCCTTTCTTATAATAATAATCATAGTTTACTTGTATCCTGCCCTATCTCCCCAAGGGGATTCAGAGGGGATTCCAGCATATATACACACAAAGGCAAACATTCGATGCCTAAAAACATTGTCTTTTTCCTTCTTCCTTTCCTCCTGGATGATGTTTAGCTGGGAGAAAAGAAGGTAGAGTCCCCTCTGTGAGATAGGGCAGGTTATAAGTAAAGTGTTGTTGTTGTTTTAGAGAGAGAACATGAGAACCATATTTCAAAAATGTAAAGGGTTTCCCATTGAAGAGGAGGTGGAAAACTGAATATATTTTTTGTTGCTTTAGAGACCAGGGCACAATGGTTTCAAATGGCAGAGAAAGAGATTGAAAAGATTAGGAAGAACTTCTTGGAGAGTAGCATAGGCTGCCTGGGAGTATGGTGGAGTCTCCTTCTCTGGAGGCTTTTCTGCAGAGGCTGTCCATTGAGAATGCTTTGATTCCACCTCCCTGCATGGCAGGGGGTTGGACTGGATGGCCCTTAGGGGTTTCTTCCAATTCTAGGATTCTGGGATTATATATCAGGAGTAGGCAATACGGGGTCTAATGGATACCCTTTTTCTCTCCCGTCCACCATCTCATCCTGACCAAGACCAACCCTTTTGGGAAACAAATGTTTCCTGTCTTTCCTTCACTTTCTGCTTCCAAAAGAGAAGAAGAAGGGGAGGAAAGAGCAGGAAGGGCACTTGGGAAGAACCCCCTTCCTCCCAGCCCGCCACCCTGCTCTAACCCACCATGCGGCCTCTAAGTTAGAAAGTTTGCCCATGCTTGCATTAACTGCTATGGCTCAATGCTATGGAATCATGGGAGTTGTAGCTTTACAAAGAGTGCACCAAACTACAGCTCCCATGATTCCACAGCATAAAGACATATCAGTTAAAGTGGTATCAAACTGCATTCAATAAATAAACCTCCCAGGTGCTCTCGTTTAATCTGATATATATTGCAAGATCGTTGTGTGAATAAAAAGGAGAGCAAGAGAATCGTTAGTACTGCTTTCAGCTGATTGGAGAAATGGCAGGAAATAAATGTCACCAATGTACAAATAATTGCAGTATTGCAAGGATCTTTAACTATTTTCTCATTCCTTTCCTACATCCATGGCTCAGGAATAGGAGCGTCAGACCGGCACCCCTTTTAGGCTCATTCTGCTGAAGCATTTCCACTTGCACAAGCCAACATGAACTGTTGCCAAATCCATCTCGGGGCTGCAGATGGTTATATCAGAGCTGAACTTCTGTGGTTCACCATTCATCACAGCCCTGATTTTTCTACAGCTCCCAAGGAGGCCAGAAAAGTGATGGCTCGAGAGGAGGGGAAAGGGCCAGTGGAGCCTGTCATTGTTAATGAGATTATGCTGCTGTAATCTTGTCCTAAATCGGATTTTCATGCTGCGCTCGGTTATCACAGGGGGCAGAGGGGGAGAGAGAGGATGGGGAGAGAAGTTCAGCCCAGATAGAATGATCCTGGCAGGTTTCATTTAATTAGATTGAATAAACACGGGCCATAAATCAGGAGGCATTATTTAGACAACATTAAAAGTGTTTATTTGTTGGTGGCTTTTCAGACTCCACAGGTGGAAAAAAACCTGATGAATTTTGACTGATATTCAGCAAAGAGAAGAATGTCAACTCAATTGTTCAGCAGGAGTGAAGGCACTTTATCCGCACGCACCTTTTCCGTAGGTGAAAGAAAAAGATTGTTGTTCTTGGCTTGTATGCAGCTGTACTTCACCATGTTATGCAATTGTTGTCTTCCCAAATAATGCAGCTAGTGTCATGTTTAAATTCTTTCCAAATCCTGTTTGTCCCGTTTGAGTTTCTCCATGCAGCCAGGTGTGAAATTTTACTCACAGTGGCTGATGATCATGCGGCTGCCTTCTTCATTCCTCAATCCACTTATTTTTTCCTCTTCCATGGCCACAATTTTGACTTTCAAGTCTGGGATGGACAAAAGGAGAGAGGTGGTTGTAATTAAGGGAGGTGTCTCAAAAAGTAGGAAGCGTGATTCATTTCAGACCCCTGGTCCTCATAAAAGTGAATCTGTGGGATGAACATGAGAAACTGAATCAGAGCTGTAACAAATTGATAGCCTCATATAAATGGCCTAAAATGCACAGGATAAATCACAGAAACATGCATCCACTGCCTGCATTAGCCTTAGATTCTAGGAAAGAGGGGCACCATCAAGCCCTGAGGTGGAGCTTTGGTTTCTTGGGGCCATCTAAGAGAAGTCCCCTTCCTCCATGACACCTCCAAACGTTATACAGATGAATCACCTCTTCCTGAGGCTTAATTCCTGATAGTAAGGGCTTTAGAGCAAAACTGTCCATGGATTTTTAATCTCACACTTGAACTAACTTTCAAGAATTTCTCTGGGATAAAATTTGACTCTCAGGCATCATAAACCAACATCCCACAGAAATGTATGTCCCAGCATAGGGTTGCCACACTGAAAGATTGAGAGGGCCCTTGTGCCTTTAATTGTTCAATGTGTTGTTGAAGGCTGTCATGGCTGGAATCACTCAGTTGCTGTGAGTTTTCTGGGCTGTATGGCCATATTCCAGAAGTATTATCTCCTAATGTTTCACCCACATCTATGGCAGGCATCCTCAGAGGTTGTGAGGTCTGTTGGAAACTGTTGGATCTGTGGAAAGTCCAGGGTGGGAGAAAGAACTCTTGTCTGCTTGATGCAAATGTGAATGTTGCAGTTGGCCAGCTTGATTAGCACTTAATGGCCTTCCAGCTTCAAAGCCTGGCTGCTTCCTGCCTGGAAGCTTCCAAAATCAGGACAGTAAATAAAGAACAACACTCAAAAAACAGGGGAATTCCAAAGAAGAAACAGTCAGGGCCAGCTAACACCTCCCAACAAAGGATGTTTGCAGGAAACCGTATATCCTGGGGCTTTGCAGTTGCCTAGACCACTGGATTGGGTCCGTCTCAACCCAATCTATTGCCCAGATACACAAACCCACATGGATTGTCTCCATATCACTGCCACCACTGCCACTCCTTTCTAGCAAAGAAAGATGGGGTTGCTCTGCCTTTCAGGACATGCAGGCACCCATTCATGATCTCAGTAGATGCAACAGGCAATGGTGTCTTGGAGTCTCTCTGCACTGTAGTATAAATGCAGTTTAATACCAGTTTAGCTGCCATGACTCAATGCTATGAAACCCTTGGATCTATGGTTTGGGGAGACACTAGCATTCTTTGGCAGGGAAAGCTAAAGACAGTGTAAAACTGCAGCCTCCATCATTCTATTACATTGAGCAATGGCATTTTAAGTGATATCAAACTACATCCATTCTACAATATAGATGCACCTTTGATCACGTAATGCTTGTTTTTTTTTTCTCCAGTCTCATTGATCATGGCATAATACATCTTTCCCTAGTTGACTTTTATTACTTTCTTTACAGATTGGTTCACAAGTTATTTGCTCTAACTAGTTTGGCTGTTTCAATGTTTCAAGTTCGAACTTCTAAGCCAGTGGTTCCCAACTTTTGGTCCTCCAGTTCAAACTTCTAAGCTTCTAAACTTCCCAACCAGTTGTTTTGGACTTCCCCTCCCAGAAATCCCATCCAGTTTACCAGTTGTTAGGAATTGTGGAAGATGAAGTCCAAAACCCCTGGAGGACTGTAGGTTGGGAACCAATATTCTAAGAAGATTGGTTCTTCTGGCAAGGAAAAGCCATTCAGTTTGCATGTAAAAAATCTTGAGTTTTTGTTTTCTTCAAAAGAATTACCACAACCAAAATCTGAGCATGCACAAAGGCAGCAGTGGTGACTACTCTCACTCATGTACATATGCAGATCATACCTGAAATCAAATTCATTCATTCAAATAGGTTTTTGGACTATGGCTCTGAGAGACCAGGCTTCAAATCCATGCTCAATAATGGAAACCCAGTGGGTGACTTTAAGGAAACCATGCATTCTCAACTTAAGATGCAGGCAAAGGCAAAGGTTGAACAAGAAAACTCTAAGATAGGTTTCCCCTTGATTTGCATAAGTAGTAGTTGACCTGAAGGAACACAACAAGAACTGAAGATTTTGTCACAATCCTAAGCATAAAATTGGTAGGTGCATGTGTAGACTTTACAGGCAGAACACTAGAGTACTTTTGGGGAAAAGGAAATATTCCAAGATCCAATCTCTTGATGTTTGATGACCAAAACACATCATTATCTCCTGATCCCAAAACATTCTCATCATCTGTCAGTTGGTGCAATTGGTCTCGTCTGCTTCTGTGTGAATGTATAGGCAGTAACCTGGCATCGAGAGCTGGGATTCTCTCCTGCCTGCCCCTCTTTATTTCCAAGCTGGCTGTTTTCCTCATATTTTATACATATCTTTGCCTCTTTTGTTGTTTTTAATGCTGAAATTGTGTAATTGCATAAATAGGAATAAGAAGATGAAGAAACCACAGTACTGCAGAAAGACAGAGTTCTGAGGATGTGCAGAAGTATAATCGAATCAGCACAGTTGTGCTATTGAAGAGAAGTACAAAATCCAAGTTGCTCAGCCAGGTATGCATCTATTATCAATCTATGATAATGCAACTGCAACAGACCTGCAGGTTGGTGTGATGAAATCCATAGTGTATCTCCAAATACATATCTGGCATTTTGAACATAGTCTTAAAGCACCCAGACAAATCCAGTCACCTTTCTAATCCAGACAAAAGCAAGGTACCTCATTTCCTCTCCCCCCGACCCACCCCATCCCCCTGTTCAATTGCTATTCAGTAAAAATAGAGCTGGAAAATTTTTATAGCATATTCAACTTATTTAATTCCCTTGATGAGAAAAAAAGCAACGAACCTGAAACTCCAATTCATATGAAAAGCAATTCAAAGTCCAGACAAGCTGGGGAAAACATAATCTCATTTTCCCCTGCATTTCTTCTTTCGGTGACCTCTTGTATCCCACTTCTCCAACTGCACTAGAACGATTAGGTAACCCTTAACTCAGAAGTAACTTCTGCTGAAATCTCTGTGACTTATTTCCACAAGATGGCCATTATCTCTAGTGGTGATGCATGCCAGATCTACACTATTCAAATATTTCTTTCTGGGATATTTCTTTTTCTGCAAAAGCTTTATGCTGCCAAACTACCTTTTGTAGCAGGAATGATTGTAAATAAAAAGTGGTTTGTGGTTTAGTACAGAAAGTTGGAGGAATAAAAGCATGAAAGTACATTCTGAATGCATACATGCTATCATTTGTGCATTCAGTAGCTGCTCTTTCTAATTGTAATAACTATGCTTAAAGCCAGACAATTCAATACATCCATGGTAGCACAACAGGTTAAACTGCTAGCTGCAGGAAATCTGCTCACCAAAAGGTTAGTAGTTCGAAAACCATCATTTGGGGTGAGCTCCTGGCTGTCAGCCCTAGCTTCTGCCTATCTAGCAATCTGAAAGCATGCAATGCAAGTAGATCAATAGGTACCGCCTTGGCGGAAAGGTAAAAGGGCACCCCATGCAGACATGCTGACAACATGTCATGCTCCCCCTCTATTCTGCCTTGGTTAGAGCACATCTAT
Organism: Anolis sagrei; assembly: GCF_037176765.1. Taxonomy (NCBI): domain Eukaryota; kingdom Metazoa; phylum Chordata; class Lepidosauria; order Squamata; family Anolidae; genus Anolis; species Anolis sagrei. The sequence continues at coordinate 36,039,771 of NC_090022.1, read as the reverse complement.
AATACTGTTTGCAATTCTGGGCAACACAATTGAAGGGAGATGTTGACAAGCTGGAATGTGTAACTAAAATGGGTAACTAAAATGATCAAGGGTCTGGAGAACAAGTAACATGAGGAGCGGCTTAAAGAGCTGGGCATGTTTAGCCTGAGAGGAAGAGAAGGCTGAGAGGAGACATGATGGCCATGTATAAATATATGAGGGGAAGTCAAAGGGAGGAGGGAGCAAGCTTGTATTCTGATGCCCTGGAGACTAGGATGTGGAACAATGGCTTCAAATTATAGGAAAGGAGATTCCACCTGAACATCAGGAAGAACTTCCTAACTGTGAGAGCTGTTCAGCAGTGGAACTCTCTGCACCGGAGTGTGGTGGAGGCTCCTTCTTTGGAGGCTTTTAAACAGAGGCTGGGTGGCCATCTATCAGGGGTGCTTTGAATGTGATTTTCCTGCTTCTTGGCAGAGGGTTGGACTGGGTGGCCCACGAGGTCTTTTCCAACTGTAGGATTCTATGATGGTTTGGACCCATAAAGCATTCATGTGCCATTAAAAGGACTTCAGCAATATGTTAAAGATGTGAATCTTTGCTTACAAACCATGTGTACAAAAATGTAATGTTTCCTTCTTCTCTCTGGCCAAAGCTGAAAGAATTTTCCCATATTTCCCCAAAAAATTACATCTGGGAATGTTGGAAAAAATTACAAGTATTGTTGGTAAACAAAACCACTTTTTTTTAACAAAAGGCATTATTTCTCTACAAATCACAGTACTGCTGCAAAATTATTATTATTATTATTATTATTATTATTATTATTATTATGTTCTTGTGGGTTTTTTCGGGCTATAGGGCCATGTTCTAGAGCAGTGGTTCTCAACCTGGGGTCCCCAGATGTTTTTGGCCTTCAACTGCCAGAAATCCTAACAGCTGGTAAACTGGCTGGGATTTCTGGGAGTTGTAGGCCAAAACACCTGGGGACCCACAGGTTGAGAACCACTGTTAGAGGCATTTCTCCTGATGTTTCGCCTGCATCTATGGCAAGCATCCTCAGAGGTAGTGAGGATGCTTGCCATAGATGCAAGCGAAACATCAGGAGAAATGCCTCTAGAACATGGCCATATAGCCCGAAAAAACCCACAAGAACCTAGTGATTCCAGCCATGAAAGCCTTCGACAATACATTATTATTATTATTATTATTATTATTATTATTATTTCTATTACTGTTGCAGGAGAAATACAGGCTTCTTCAAATGGGTTGCCTTGGAGGACAACAACATTTTTGGATACTCTTTATGTGCCTAAAACTGTAATTTATTGAATGGGGTTGTCTTTCAGAGTTTACTCCTTTTATTCCTCACTAGTCTCCTTACCCAGTGTAGCATCCATCTTTCCTTTCCTTTTCTTTCTTTCTTTCTTTCTTTCTTTCTTTCTTTCTTTCTTTCTTTCTCCCTTCCACCCGCAGTAACTATTTCCAAAGCTGCAGTGAGCCGATTGGAACCTTGCATTCCTTATAAGATATTTATTCACCCATGACCAAAGTATTAAGAGGTATTCTCTGCCATGTCCATGCACAAGTGGAGGCATACTGGAGGATCCTTTGTCTTGTCCACACTCCACCCCCCAGCTTTGCCCTGTTCCTGAAAGAAGACACATGGTTTCAATGATGTCTTTGTTATCAGATGAAGCATTCAGTCCAATTTGCAATTTTAATGAAAATCAGACACCTGCACTGCAACCGATCACCATACATGGGATTAATAGCAATGGCATATACTTGCAAAGCATTCCTCCATTCCAGAGGCAATGGAGCTGCTAATATTCTGTTACCAAAGACCAGATTAGGATTTTAGGTATAGTGTAACTGGGAAGAAAGGGAGCTTTTATCTATCTCTCAACAGGAACCTTTGCAGCAGAAGAGGAAAACTGAAGCCGTTGGTTTGCTGCCTTCTTAGTTGGGTGCTGTGCAAATTTCAGAGCACTTTGGAGGCCTACTTTCATAGACTTGTTGCTTTGAAGCTTCTTAGATACTTTCTTAGGCTAAAATAACCTTGCATGCTTAATACCATTGGTTGCAAGTGAACCTGCATTGGCATAACAGTTCAGATTGTAGCCCTTTGTCCATTCAGCAGAAACAATCTGCATACCTTTTCTCCCCTCTGACATGAAAACTAGAAATTTAATATGTATATACCTACTGACCATGAGGCAGGACATGGCAGGAAGGAATAGCAAGACTTAAAGATCCACTTTAATGATGTTTGAAACAGGACCAGAGTTGAGATAACTTTTTTGAAGCTCAGATTAAAACCCGGAGTGTATTCACTGTCTCACAGGCATTGCCTGAACATTGGACTGTTTCTCACTATATAGTTATAGCACTATTATTCTACTTTAGCTGCCATACCTACATACTATGGATTCATAGGCTTTGTAATCTGGAAAGGTACTTGAGCTCTCTGTCTAAGAATGCAAAATGCACCTAAAGTGCCAATTCTAGGATTCCATAGGATGTTACTAGGATAGTTAAAGTGAAATCATGGTGCTATATTTGGCTAGTGTGAAAGGGACCAATATTGCTGCTTTCCATATCAGTGGGGTGATGAATCCACTCCAGATTTTAATCTGACCTTTCAAGGAGCCACCCAAGCAGCTGATCCTATGTAGATAATTGGTTCAGCACTCTGGGTAGCTCATTTCAAGTTCAAACGCAAAATTGGTAATCCTACTGACATGGGAAGCCACCAGCACCAGGAGGACAAGTCAGAGAAAATAGCAAGAAAAGCCGTTTGAGCAATACCTTAATGGTTCTGATTTCAGAAAGGTTTTTTTCTGAAATCAGAAAACCCGCTTTTCTGAAATCAGAATGCTGCTTTTCATATATTTTCTTTATATCACCTCATATATCACAGGACATAGTTTACTGTTTTTAAAATTGTTATTATACACTGTCTTTATGTTTAAATGCATGATGATGATTTTTTTTTTGTTTATCAATGTATGTATTTTTATGGCATCAAATTGTGCCAACTGTGTATGGTGCTCTGAGTCGCCTTCGGGCTGATATGGGCAGGGTAGAAATAATGCAAATGAACAAATAAATAAATAAATCATGTTCAAATCTGGGGAGAGCATGGATGAGCTCTCTCTGTCAGCACCAGCTCTGCATGAGAGAAGCCTCCCGCAAGGTTGGTAAAACATCAGAACACCCCGGCATCCCCTGGACAATGTCCTTGCAGATGGCCAATTCTCTCACACCAGAAGCAACGTGCAATTTCTCAAGTCACTCCTGACATGAAAAAAAAATCACCTCATGTAAAAGGGTATAAAGCAATCTTTGTAAATTACTGTAATGGGATGCTCAAAATGAGAAGTAAATACTTTTACAGTCAACCCTTTGTATCCACGGATTCAACCATCCATGACTTGAAAAGATTCAACAGAAAAACATTTGAAAAAGCAAATCATTATATGCAAGGGATGTAATTTTATATTATCCTTTGTATATAACGAGCCCCCGGTGGTTAAACCCTTGTGCTGGCAGGACTGATGACCGACAAGTCAGAGGTTCAAATCCGGGGAGAGCACGGATGAGCTCCCTCTATCAGCTTCAGCTACCTGTGCAGGGACACGAGAGGCCTCCTCCAAGGTTGGTAGAACATCAAAACATCCGGGCATTCCCTGGGCAATGTCCTTGCAGACAGCCAATTCTCTCACACCAGAAGCGACTTACAGTTTCTGAAGTCGCTCCTGACACAGAAATAAAAATTACTGATCCATTATATACAAAACTTGGAACTCTCAATTTCAGGGATAGGCTTGTGATATTAAAAGTCAATGTCCCAATAGAATCTTCTACTTCTACAGCAATAGTGCCATTAATTAAAAAAAAAAACCACCATACATAGCTGGATTAAAATTAGGCACATCTGCTCTAGAAACAGCCTTACAGTCAGAAGGACTAAACAGGAGGGAGATTCCCCCTCCCGAGGATTTTATTGCTCATCCTTTTGTTTCCTCTGTGAGGAGTGATGTCCTCTCTATTTCCACCATAATCCTGTCAACTGCATGGTGGTCGGCACATTTCCATACATGAGCTGTTACTGGCTCGTTCTGTTTTACGGTTTGGCCCCATCAGCTCCAGTAAGGCTTGGATTAAGTCCCTACTGTAAGTGCCTATGTTTTGTTTTATTCTTAAATGCACCACAAAGTCTATGCACTTTAAGTGCTGCCATAAGTCGCAAGCAGAGCAATTCCTTTGCACGCTTGCTTGACATGCCAGGTTCTTCAACCCAGTGACATTTACCACACAGCTCTGTTTTGTCATTTAGCTCCCTTCCATCCTCCTATAAATAAGAGTGCTGTAAAATAGCTTAAAGGCATTGTGTAAGCTCCATTTTCGAAATGGAAGTTGAAGGTTTCATTGCACAGTAGTAAGTCCTGAATTGCAACACAGACATACACTAAATGATAACTTTTTTCCAGAGCAATGGGTCAGATGAAAATACTTGCAAGCTGAATCTGACCAAGTGTGGGAGTGTAACTTTACTATTGAATGTCTCCTGTATCTGCAGCGGATAGGCTCCAGGGCTTGGCATGGAGATGTAAACCATGGGTAATAATGAACCCTATGGAACAAATGGCTTCCAGGGGAAGCATACTGTAATGTAAAGTGCCACTGGAAGACCTAGGAAATGCCTAGAGAGAATATTCCTCTTGGTTTCACTAGGTTCTCCAGTACACCTTGATGGTCAACTTCTGGCAAAAGAACACTAGTGTGTCATGCTAGACAACATAGGAAATGCCTAGAAATGAATGAATGAATGAAACATGGGTACAGATCCTGTGGATATGGGGGCTATCCCTCATTATCACAAATGAGATCTGCAACAAAACTGATATAGTGTGGAATGCTCTTTTCAGGGTTGTCAGGCAGGGCTTTGATGACACAGTCAAAATGGTCAGCCATGCCCCCACATACATTTGGGACTTAGAGGGAAGTATATGAAGTAAGGGGTTGACTGTAATTTTCATAAATTACAATGTAGAAAGTTATATCCTCTACTCAGGATCCTGGGAAACAGAAGGAGCTGTGGAAGAAAGCTTTCATACACTTCATTTTGAAGATCTTCAGGACCAATTAGAGCAATCCATGCAGGAAGCTGTTAGCCCTATCCAGACTTAATTGCTGGCCATGGTGGAGGTTTGGAAGCTGTGACTCCCCTACCACCAGCACCGCCACCATCTCTTTGGGAAGTGATCTCTTCACACAGCCCACAGGGGTGGTGCTATTGTATTGGGAGTCTCCAGTGAAAGGGAAGGCACTCAGGGTGCCTCATAGCACACTGCGCAGCCTCCCTCCTTCCCCCATCACACCCTGTCTCTGTCCCCATCAGATGGGAGAAAAAGTGGCAATGTACAGCAATGCACATTGCCCCATTGCCCATGTGGGAAAGGGGAGGAAAGTGTGGGTAGCTCTGAAATGTGCCTCCTTGTAGTGGAGGAGGAAGCACCTTTTTATGCTTCCCCTCCACCTTAGGAGGAGTGTAGGTGGACCTGTTAAGCGTTGTCTGATGGCACTGGGCAGGCCCTGGTCAAAAGCACCAGAATGGGGTGATTAGCCCCATATGAAAAGGTCCTAGGTCACAACTCTAGGCCGAGCAATTCTCAGTTCTAGAGAGCTGTGTGGAGCAATGGCAGTCCTCCAGGATATGAAGGACCCTAATGGGACTGGGCAAGAGGTGGTGGTGGGTTCCTGAGGCAACAATTTCATTAGGCTTATGCCAGAAACAGCCCACTGAATAGCAAGTTTCCCCTGAACTGTTTTTAAAGTGGGGGCACAACATTGGCATGCTGATTGCATGACATCTGGCAAAACAACAGTACGTTGAACATTAGTCAACAGTGTAGTGTGGCAGCCAGTAAAGCCAATGTGGTTTTAGACTGCATCAACATAAATTGTGTCTAAACTGAGGGAAATAACAGTATCACTCTGTTCTGAGAACCTCATCTCCCCTGGCTTAGTTCATGCCTTCCTGCCCCTTCCCCCATGCTAAGTCTGTGGCAATTTCTATTGCTATTATTTTAGTTTTGCATCTAAACTGTTTTCTTAGATTCAGCAAGGGCTGTAAAATAGAATATAAACATTATCACAGCCCATGGGTAAACTTTCAAGACAAGAACTACAAAAATAATAAAACAAAGAATTGTATAAACTGTGTGTAAATGTGGGAGTCACAGACATGACAGAGAGAGAGACATAGACATGAAAGAATGCCTAGGGTTGTTCTGAAAAAAGAGGCAATTCAGGGTCCTTGTTCAAATGGTTGCAATCTAAGTCTTTAATTTTAGAATTTCATCAGAGAACAAACAAATCTCAGCAACAGCAACAGTTCCTCACAAAAAACATCCTGGACAAGGATGAGGGCCATTCCAAAGCCATGTTCCCAAACCCAAGAGTTTCTCTGGGAAAAAGAAAACAGGACATTGCAGACAGCAAGATATGACATCATGCCACACTACTTTCATTATTGCAGCTGCTCACCTCCTGCCTTTCCCTAGTGGTCTTGTCAGTCAACAGTGAGCTAACAATCCAATGCATCAACATCTGCACTCTGTAAGACAAAGGAATGGACAGCAGGAAAAATCTGTGCTCTCAAAATGAGCGTGAGTTCTCACAAGGAAGCAAGCCGCAAGCTTTATATTCCCACAGAGGGACTCTCTGAATCTCAAGACTCAAGAAAGTTTCCTTTTTAGACTTGAGATCCCAGAAAACTCCAGCCTTGTTGCTGAATCCTTATCATTTTAACACCCACCAAAGGAACTGGCTCAAACCACATTCAAGTCTTCCTTGCCTAAGGAAATTCTATGAAATTCACGGTCAACATTAGTCAACAGAAGGCACAGCTGCAAACAAAATGGTGATAACCAGTTTAGAAAGGAATTTGTAAACTTTGCCATGTAACAAGCCTTCTCAAAAGAAGTCGAACATTTCCAGTTGATTAATCTGTTTTCCCTCACTGCTAATGGTTCCTATGTTAGTGAGTCCATGTTAGTGAGTCCATACCCTGACTGGGACCACCTTCCACCTGGAAACCAATGTCCTAACTGTGGGAGAACATGCAGATCAAGAATAGAACTCCACAGCCACCTATGGACCCACCGCCAAGACATTATACTTGGAGGACCATCATCCTCGGGCTACAAAAGAGCACCTAAGTGAGTCCATGAATCCTTTCTGGATTTTGCCACCTCATCACATGGGCAAAATTGCCCGTCTTATGACTGTTTCACCCCACTTCAGCGATGGAAACCACCAGATCCCATCAGATGACATAGATCTACTTCTTGTGTAGTTAAATCCCTTGTCATAAGATGCAGCAATGAGAACATGGGAAGTTCTTATTGGGAACAACGAGGGGACCTCAATGTGATGAGGTCCTAAGTCTAAAGTTTACACTATCTATGCAATTATGCAATGTAAAATGACTCTGTTGTGTGGGATAGCATTCAGCAATTTGTATAACTCCTTTACAGTTTGAACTGAATCTGAAATGTATTAATTTCCCAGCTGCCAACTGGCACTACCTGTAAGGATTTCCACAAATCTACATAACTTAGCAATTGGATTCCAAAACTAATCCCATTTTTACCATTCAATGACCAATCATAATGTGAGGCAGGGGTCCCCAAACTAAGGCCCGGGGGCCAGGAACGGCCCTCCTAGGTCATTTACCTGGCCCTCACTCAGGGTTGACCTAAGTCTGAAACGACTTGAAAGCACATATCAACAACAATCCTATCTCATCAGCCTAAAGCAGACCCACACTTCCCATTGAAATACTAATATGTTTATATTTGTTAAAATTGTTCTTCATTTTAATTTTGTATTGCTTTTAAGTGTTTTTTGCAGTACAAATAAGATATGTGCAGTATGCATAGGAATTCATTCATGTTTTTTTTTTCAAATTATAATCTGGCCCTCCAACGGTTTGAGGGGCTGTTGAGGACCCCTGATGTAAGGTATGGTAAATGCTAGACATGGAGCTGAAGACAATCTTGTGTTATAGCATCTTTACTACTTGTGGCAGAATTCCTTTTGACATACAAAATATATTATTTAGTGTAAATCTCAGTTTAATTTAAATGAGAGGTTAGTTGATATATTCTTGCCTATTTTCTTCGCTCAAAGGAATAATTTAATGTCCTAGACAATGTAGTATCTGAGTGCATGCCTCTCATTTGTAATAAGTGCCAAACTAGTGGTTGCATTCTCAGTAACAATAAAACAAGATATGTTTGCTTATCCCAATTGACATTCTGTGGTGTATGCAGTGCACCCTAGTTTACTCTCATGCCACACTTTCCTTTGTGTGAGCTTGCAAAATACAGTCCCCGACTTGCAAATATCTCTTACAAATAACTCATAATTAAGAATGGAGGTTAGACATCAGAAAATGAGATAAATCTATCTCTAGGGATGGGAAATTCACTCCTACAAGAGTTATCATGGGGAAAAGGTGTCTCCACTGTGGTTTTCTCACCAAACCTTGTTTCCACAACAAGCTAATTTTTTTCAAAATCCAAATATTACAGAAATAGGAAGTCAGATCAAATCTTCTTTAAAAGGGCACAGACAACAAAACAAAGGTTACAGGTATTCTGACCCATCCATATGCTATCCAAAGCTCTGAAAACATTGTTTGCTTGGAGTTACACTTTTAAAAAAATGTACCTGTTTTGACTATTGTACAAATTCAGCTTAAAAACAAACCTACAAAATCTATCTTGTTTGTAACTTGGGGGCTCCCTGTATGCCAGACATTGAAGTTGAAAGTTCCATGTGAAGTCCCAAACCTGAATGTTGTTGTCCCAAAATAAACCAGTCTTAGAAGCCAGAAATAAATGAGGATTTATTAGATTATGGTGCCATACTTGTTTAAGAGAAATAAAGCAATATCCTTAGTTTGGACATCATACAAAGCTTTCCATTTGCTTTCACAAATAAAGTCATGAAAAAGGAAGTGAATAAATATTGAGACCAAAATATTTATTTGAGAATGAGACTGTGACCACAACTGGAATCAGAAATAGCCACCGGTTCTGATTTTATGTGTGAATGGGCCAAAGGACCACCCAAGCCATCAGCATAGCTACCAGATCTTTCTTCTCCTCCTGGTATTGGGCACCTGGCCCTACCATTAGGCAGGATAAGGCAACCATCTCTAATACAGATGCTGAGAAGCCACAGTTAGAGTCCATGGTTGGAGTTGTACTGTTTTGCGATGTAACATATTATGGGGTCTCTAAAGTAACTAAATCTTCTCATTGCCAGTGTTGACAAGGTTGATCTGCTAGGCCTGACAGGCCACCAGGTTCTGTATATAGTCAGTAGAAGCTGAGCTTCCAGTCATTCACATCAGGCAGAGGAATGGACCACCCCAGGATCAGTGAAACATAATTCTACTTTCCAAGGAACACAGTTTATGTCTTCGGAAGGTCTTACCTGCTTGCCACACCAGTTTTAATCCCCTTTACTGGCTGGCAAGCAAGCATGACATATATTCCAGGCAACACCATTTACTATTTGTTGTGAGTGGCCAAGTCAGAGTTACACCAAGGTTTTGGTAGCAATACGGCTTAGTCCATAACAACACATTCCAAAACCAACTTATAAACCTAAAACTCTGAGGAGGTAATGAGTGGTATGGACTTTTTATAAGTAATTCTAACCATGGGGTGAATTTTGAAAAGAGAGGATGTAACCATTGCACATCATTAAAGGAGAAGTGTGTTGAGTGTGTTCTGTAGAAAGCTCCAAGTAATACTTAGAATCAATAAAAAGATTTTCCTGCTCCAGTGAGAAATGGTTCGAGATTAAATAGATCAAAGAACCAACTTGTTCTGTGACCCCTCACAGGAAAGAGAGAGAAAATGCCAGAATCCACTCAATCAAAAAAGTACAGCCCTTTTACTTTATGATGACGGTCATGTTTATATATTCCACCTTTATTGTGGAAAAGTTGCTAAAAGGAGGAGAAAAATGGAGCCTTTTTTCAATAACTAATTAATTCCAGCCCAGAAGTATGAAATATCTTCCCTGTCTTGCCAACCTCAAGATATAAATATTCTGAGGAGCAGATGTTTCATTTTTAAGAGTGTGGATAGGAACATTCCCAAGAATTTCTACAAAGTGCAAATGGAAGTTTGTATTCACCTTGACAAGTTACATTTTCTTCTCGTGGGACATATAAAGGACACAATAATGTAAGTCAATACATGTAGTGGATGTGCACAATGCATTTCTAAAAATCATTCAGAATAATACTTAAATCTAGTTTTTTTCTTGACTGGACTAAACACAGAAATAATGGGTGTTTGGCTAGAAAGCCCTGCAAAGGAAGAGGTCAGGGTGGTAAGCAGCATCAAAAGCAGCCAAAGCCAATGGCTACTGAACATTCAGTGCCAAAAGTAATCAGAGGGCTGGATGAGAAGCAAAACATTCAACCAGATTTCGAGGAAAAAATGTCCAAGAAATTCAAAATACCACCTTCACTGTCTCCTACTGATCTCAAGAATCTTGAAAAGATTAAGCAGAAACACGTCCTCCAACAAATAACCTTTGAATCATAACATTTGAGATGTCCATATGAACATGGACCACCAGTCAAACCAAGCAGTGATGCATAACATGTGTGATGAAGCACATGCTGCCAGCATGTAAGCAGCATGTGTTTTTCATCACACACTTGTGTTTGGGAAAGTTATTGTTCAAACTACAACTTTCAGAATTCTTAGCCACTGGAAAACCAAAGGGGCAGAAATTCTGGATTATCTCTTTGGAGCTTTTCCCCACTCTGGTTTTCTATTGTTTTCTTTTGGTGTTTTGCTTGTTTGAAGACCATCCTGTGCTTCCTGTTGTTTTTGCTTACCATGGCCACTGGTCAAAAGGGCTTGGGCAGCTGTAGGCCAAGGGGAGAAGGCATTAACTATTGCTTTTCAAGATCAGCCCCTCCCTCTTCCTTAGGGATTATAGATAAATCAGAATTTAGCTGTATGGAGTTGGACTAGCAGAATCTTTCCTTTTGTAATGCTTATAGAAATGAGCAAATAAGTTCTATTACACCTGCCTTGCAAAACTTCCCTAGAAGTTCCTCTGATAAGTACTTGATTTATTTATTAATAGATACTAATAAACAGATAATAGAATTCATTGCAAATGTTTTTTTTCCCCCTCTGGTAACAAAATTCATATAATGTTGTTTTCTTTTTCTCTTTTCCCTTCTTTTTCTTCTCTTTCTCCTTTCTTTTTTGCATCTTTTATGATTAATCGTTTTGACTATACTTAATGTTGTTGTGGTTTGATGTTGGTTGATATGTATCTCATTTCCAGTTTTCAGTTATGTCTTCATATGGATATGATACATAATAAACAAGAATTTAAAAATATTGCTGGTGATCTTCATTTCTCCTCTTTTAATTATATTTTAGGGTTTTTTTCTATTTTAAAATATTAAATAACTGTTGAACTTCTGATTGCTCTTTTCGTTTTCTATTGCATAATTTTGTGTTGTGTTTTATATGATGGATGTCTTATGCTTTGACAGTCTGTGAGACCCCAATAGATACAGTATAAATGCACACTTAACACGAAAGTAATTACGATTGAATTCAGTGGATCTGAGTAGACATACATAAAATTACAATGTAAATGTCCTGAATTTCAAGGGGTTTTACCAACATTTTGGACAGGATAAAGAGTGGCCTTATTGCCACACAGTTTTCTCTAATGAATGTATTGCTGAAGAGTAAGGTCTAATAACTTATGGTCATTTCACTTAAAATTAGTTTTATTTACAAGTCATTTAAAGTGAACAAATTAGCACATTGGGATTGATATTAATAAAAAGAGCATGAAAGATAGCCATCCTGCTTCTGTTTAAAAGCTTCCAAAGAAGTAGCCTCTACCACACTCCAGGGCAGAGAGTTCCACTGCTGAACAGCTCTCACAGTCAGGAAGTTCTTACTCATGTTCAGGTGGAATCTCCTTTCCTATAGTTTGAAGCCACTGTTCCGTGTCCTAGTCTCCAGGGTAGCAGTAAATGTGTGATTTTATTTGTTCACTCACACTTTTACCATAGGCAAGCCACTAAACTTGTTTTGGTGTATTCTTTAAAGAGGTGTCAAGAAGGATCTGGATAATTTGAAGTGTTTTCAGGACTATGCCTCTTAGCAATGGCCTGGGAATGTGGTGATAATAAGTTTGGGCAAATATGGACTTCAGTAATAAGCTAGGCATAAGATTTATGACCAAATCTTGGAGAAATATCCCACATATACAATCTAATCTGTACTCACACTTCTTTTGCTAGAAATTACTGGTTTCTCTCTCATTCGGTAGTAAGACTGATAAAGAGTCTTCCTGTGGAAACAGAATATGCACAGTAGCAAAGGCATCTGTGTGTTTTCCCAGGACAATGGTTTCTCTTTTAAAGTATAGAGAGAAGATGCCCATAATATGAGATACCAAATTTTGGCAAGTTATTGTATCAAGGTTTATGGGAGGCTCTTTGTTGATGTGTGCCTTCAAGTCATTTCCCACTTATGGGATCACTAATGTGACCCTATCAAAAGCTTTTTCTTGCAAGAGTTGTCTTTATCTTCTTCTAGGAGTGAAGGTTGCATCTACATTATAGAATTAATGTGGTTTGATGTTTCTCCAACTGCCATGGCTCAATGCTATAGAATTACAGGAGTTGTCATTTTACAAGGTCTTCAGCCATTTTTGAGAAAGGATGTTGGTACCTTTTCAACGTATCCAAACCAGAGACTGGTGATGTCTTTAAATATGATCCCTTAAGGATGAACTGCAGTTGTATAGGGTATTGAATAACAAATGAGGAAACACACACCAACATTTTCCAAGTTATGCTCATGGGAGCACTCTTCCTGAAAACTAGAGATGAAGATCTAGTCCCTGAAATTTGGGAACCCTAGATTCAGGATTCAATTTCTGTGCAATTTCCATTGGTCCATATGTAAATGCCTAGCCTAATTTTATGTGCCCCTTAGCCTTATTCCAGAAACTTTCCACGAACAAACAAGTTCAAATGAGCCCTCTGTCAAGAACAATCAAGATTCCTGGCATCCTATTCAGTGAATGGGGAGTGAGTAAGAAGGAGAGGGACAAAGAACGGCTGAATGGTAATGCCCACATTTTGCTCTGGTTTCACCTAACATTAACATGTGAACCCAACAAATAAAGAAGCCAACGTGGAGAAGTCAAACAACCAATATTATTCTAGGCTGCACCAACAGGGACATGGTGTCTAGCTCAAGGGAAATAATAGCACCCCTCTATTCTGCTCTGTTCTCAGACCTCACCTGGAATACTGTGTCTTGTTCTGGGTATGCAATTCAAGAAGGATATCCACAACCATGGAACATGTCCAGAGGCATTCAAGCAAAATGTTAAAATGTCTGGAAACCATGCCCTATGTGGAACAGCTTAGGGAGTTAGGTACATTCAGCTTGGAGAAGAGAAGGTTGACAAAAAAGCCATGTTTAAATATTTGAAAAGATGCTATATCGAAGATCGAACAAGCTTGTTTTCTGCTGCTCTAGAGACAAGGACACTGTGCAACATCAGGGGAAATGTCCCAACAGGTATTCAACATCGGAAGATGTCGCCTTAGAGTGAAAATCCATCTCTGGAAATTGCTAAACAGAAGCTGGACGGCCATCTATCAGGAGTGTCTTGCTTTGTATTCCTGCTTGGCAGAATGGGGTTGAACCAGATGGCTTTTGAGGTCTCATCCAACTCTTTGATTCTATCTCTTCATAAAGAAAACAAATGTTCTGCTTTAGCCAAAATATGGAGATATTTTCTAACTTTTCAAATGTCTCAAAGAGGACAATGGTATTGCTTGCAAAAGAAACCCTTCTTGCAACTACTCAAACCATGTGCCACATTCACCTCAAGGATACTTCACCCTGTTCTGCGTCATCCCACCATACAAAGTCAAAGGCATTGTTGGCAGCTACATCAGTCAATGTGACTCTGAGCAAGGCACATCTGCCACTTTGGTCAATACACATGTAACGTTCTACTTTGAATGGAAACTTTGATTTTGTTTTCAAAACTGAATTTCTTTAAAAGCACAACCCTTGGCGGCTTCTTTATAAAAGATATAATTTATCTCTCCTTGTCGGTATCAGCTCTTTCTGACGCTGCATCCTAATCAAAGGAAAATACTGCCCTAATGTCAATATTGTAGTAAGATAAAGGTTTTTTCAGATGGAAACTTTGGTTCCTGCCCTGCAAGTCAACTCTGATACAACTGTCTCCACTTAGCACCACACAGATGTGTAAATGTGTCAGTTATATCCATAAAAAGTGAAATGGGAGATGAAAAAACATAAATATTGTATTTGTACCAGTATTCCAAAGTACAAGTTACTCTGTGTATGTATGAAAAGAGAGCAAGACAGATAGAGATTTCTAGTCTAATGTGTAAACATAATGTTAAATTCAAAAGAAGACTCAGATACTGGGCACACAATAAACTATTATGTTTTTCTGTATTAATTGCACTTTATATTTATGGCTAGCCACCTTGAATCCCTATATTGGCTAAAAGGTGGGATAAAAATAAAGCAAATAAATACATTAGAAGTAAAAAAAAAACCATAAAAGCAATGATCTAAATTCTGGGTTAGTCTTCTTCCCTGATCACTCATCTGCCTCACACACTTCACTGAGTCTTTGCTTTCCATTTTCTTTCTCTGACCCCTTCTTCACACGGCCCACAAGGACCATGCCATTTTGCCAGTAGTCACTGGCAAAAGGGAAGGCACACGGGATACCTCGTGGTGCCCAGAGTGCACTCCCTCCTTCTTTGACCACATAGTGGGGCAGGACAGGGTGCCAACACATCCCCATCAGATGGGAGAAAGTGCAGCAATGTGCATTGCCCTTTCCATCCACCTCTCTCTAGTGCCTCCTCTCACTTGTTTTTGTCTCTTCCACTGGCACATCTTCTTCATTCCTTTGCTTGGCCTCCCTTCATCTCCATGAAGTTCACTAAAACCCCCAGACTGACCCATAAGACTGCTTTAACTTGGATTTCATCAGATAGAGCTAGAGAAAGGAAGGGAAAATCAAGGTAAATGGGGGAAATTGTCTTCTTTGCATGGGATTCTGTTTTTAAAGAAGACAGATAATTTACTTACCCCCATCACAAAGGATCGCCTCCTTTTGCCTCTAGCTCAACCATCCATAGAGGAGACAGAAGGCACTGTTCTTAAGGCAAACACCATTTCCCTGTGCTCCTCTCCTTCTCCTCTCAATCCCCTTGTTTTCCAGGTTTTAACTAGTTTGTAAATTTTCAGTTCTACATGCTTTACCCATCCACTCATGATTTTTTTTAATTGCAGCATTTTAATTCCTTTTCTCTGTTCAGCTGTTAAAATGCTGATCCATATTTTAGTTGGAGTCCAAAACCTCCTATGCACTAAAACAAAGTTGAAAAGCTAGCAGTAGTGAAATTTTGACAGCCAGGATTACTATGAAGGAGAAATTACAAGGGGGCGGGGGGGGGGGGAGTGATGAAAAAAAGTGATGATAACAGTATTCCTAATTATTAAATTAATTTTAAAAATTACCATGCCAGGCTCATGAAGCAGGATTTTGAGAGAAAAATGTCAATGCTTGGTAAGAGACTGCCCATAGAAAGATCCATTACTCCACATCATTGAAGTGATTCAACAGAGGCAAATCTGACAAATCCCATCTCATGCTTCCTGAGCTCAGGAGACGGTTTCTCACTGTCTCCGGTCCCCTCATTTCTAAACACTTCTAAAACAGTTCCCAGATGAAGTATCACGGGCAACATGCAGAAGTCTGTTGGCGTCGTTAGATTGGCTCTGTGATGCTTCATCATGGAGCTGTTTTAGAAATGTTTAGAAATGGGAGGGGGGATTGAATGTGAAGAAGTCCCTTGTCAAAATAGCCATGGTTGCACTTTCTCTCAGGTTCAAAGCCAACCAATCACCACAGCAGGTACCCACCTTTGTAGCCAGTCTGCCCAATCCTTCTGTGATTAGGAGGGGGGAAAATGAATGCCGCAAGCCCCAGCAGCACAGCAATCCTAAGGGGTGCCCCATAAAGATGCCATGTTTGGGGCATCTGGAAAAGCAAAACTACAGCTGCCAGGATGTGGTTGCCAACATCCACTGTGTTGCTGCCCCAGAAAGCTGAAACAGAAACAAAATAAAAATGGTTATGAGCATGCAAGAGAAAAAAGATCTATTAAAGCAGCAAGAACATCAACAGAATTTAAGTGAATTAGTAACAAACAAATGCATTTTTCATTCATTGACAAATGAACGAAGTATATAATTTTAATATGGTTAAATACAAAACAAAAGCAAGTTCTTACATGTACAGTCCTGCAGTTTCCAGTCTATCTCCAAGAAGGGGGCAGGGGAAATACAAGGACTGGTACACCCAGTTACTGAGCATAGCTTTAGAAAACAGTCTTGTTGGAATCCCTGCAGATGGTTTTAAAGTTGCCACAAAATATTACTAGTCCAAAATGTATTGGAATAATAAAATCATCTTTTCAAATACCCTGAAACTTTGGATGCATCTTTGCTGTTGTTCATTCATTCAGTCGCTTCCGACTCTTTGTGACCTCATGGACCAGCCCACGCCAGAGCTCCCTGTCAGCCGTCATCACCCCCAGCTCCTTCAAGGTCAAGCCAGTCACTTTTTGCCCTTAGTCGGCCCCTCTTCCTTTTTCCTTCCATTTTCCCCAGCATCATTGTCTTCTCTAAGCTTTCTTGTCTTCTCATATGTGGCCAAAATACTTCACCTTGGCCTCTAATATAGTGTCTCACCAAACTACAGATCTTAAGATTCCATAGCATTGAGCCATAGTGTCAACCTGCATTAATTCTGCTGTATAGAGAAATAGTTACATTGAAGCCATTTAAACAGAGGTTGCCAGGACATAATTTTAAAAAGCATGCCAATATTGAGAACAGTGTAATTCTAACTCAGAGATACAGTGGCTGAAGAGGACTGGAGTTGGATGCAATCCTTTCCTGCTTGAATAGTCTTGAGAAGACATAATAGTCTACAGCCGAGTTTTCTCAAAAATCTGCCATTTAACTGATTCCTTGGCAAAACTTAGATCTTCCAGCAAATGGCCAAAAAAGGAGTTGTAAAGGAGTTGGAAGAAGCTGGTTTTACACCCAGTTATAGAATCATAGAATCATAGAATCAGAGTTGGAAGAGACCTCATGGGCCATCCAGTCCAACCCCCTGCCAAGAAGCAGGAATATTGCATTCAAATCACCCCTGACAGATGGCCATCCAGCCTCTGTTTAAAAGCCTCCAAAGAAGGAGTCTCCACCACACTCCGGGGCAGAGAGTTCCACTGTTGAATAGCTTTCATGGTTAAGAAGTTCTTCCTAATCTTCAGGTGGAATCTCCTTTCTGTAGTTTGAAGCCATTGTTCCACGTCCTAGTCTCCAGGGCAGCAGAAATCAAGCTTGCTCCCTCCTCGCTATGACTTCCCCTCACATATTTACATATGGCCATCATACCTCCTCTCAGCCTTCTCTTCTGTTTTCAGCATCTGGTCATTGGCCCTTGTCCAGACCATTACAGACTCAGACACCTGTTGAGTACTCTTGTACTACATCTATTGATTTCTTTCAATAATCTCAGTTTTAATATAAGCCAACTCTCCTCTTACTCAATTTACAAAAATCTATCTTTGGGATGGGTGTAACCTTCCAAATGCCGAGATGTTAAATATGAGAATCTAGTATCAAACAAAAGAATTTTGGCACATCCCAAGTTCAAATATCACTTAGACAATGTCTGTCAGTATTGAAAAATCATCTGCCAAATAGCAAAGTAACAGAATAGTTTTTATACTGTAATCTTATATACGTCAACCCAAATGTAAATCCCATTGAGTTTAATAAAAGTCGCTCCTCTGGAAGTGGATAGGACTATACGTTTCTACTCAGAAGTAGGTTTACTGAGTTCTATGCATGTTACTCCCAGAAATGTATATCTGTGTGGATAGAGATTAACAGATTAGATAGATAGATGATAGATAGATAGATAGATAGATAGATAGATAGACAGAATTTCAGGCTATGTGTAAAATTAATTTTGGCTCATTAGCAATAGAACCCAACCTTTCTTCCATGTCAATCAATAGTTCAGATTCCTTCTGAATCAAAAGAAAAACATCAACCCTGAGGAAATTCTATTTTATGATATACTAGCTGTACCTACCACACGTTGCTGTGGCCAAACTTCCCTCCCTCTTTTTCTCCTTCTTTTCTTCTCTCCTTTCTTCCTTCTCTACCTCTTTTTTTTTCCTTCTTTCCTTTGCTCTTTGGTTCCATCCTTCCTTCTCTCCTTCCTTCCTTCCTTCCTCCCCTCTTTCTCTCCTTCTTTCCTTCTCTCTTTCCTTCCTTCTCTACCTCTTTCTTTCCTCCCTTCCCTCTTTCCCTCCCTTCTTTTCTCCTTCCTCCGTTCCCCCTTTCCCTCCTTCATTCCTTCCCTTTCTACTTTTTTCTGCTTTTTTGCGGGGTTTTATGAGTGATGGTCACTTGTTGGTCTGTTAGGAGTGTAGTGTCCAAATTTGATGTCAACTCATCCAGTGGGTTTTGAGTTATGTTAATCCCACAAGCGAACATTACATTTTTATTTATATAGATTTTAAAATGAATCACACCCTCCTGATGTGCTTTTAGTTTCTACTAATATACATATAAAAGTGCTCCAGAGTCCATTGCCACTAACCTATCATTGAGATGAGATGTCACATCCTCAGCAGTATAGACTTCCAATTTCTGCCTTTTCCAAACAGCCAAGCTCTTTCTATAACAGAAAAGCCCATTAACAGACAAATCCATTGCTGTGTACCAAGGCTCAACAATAATAAATCAATGTGCTATTCTGAGAGACTCTATTTATCTGTTTTTGAGAAAACAAAGATGCATCACGTTCCTGAAGTTCCTGAACATTTGCCCCATTGTAATCTGCTTGCGATGCAGGGAGACTGGCATCTATCGCTTATGCTGTTGCACTATTGCAGCCGTTCAGTTATCTCGCCCTAAGCACTTATTTTGTTGGCACAGCAAACTTTAGGATTGGGCCCTCGGAGTTTAATTTGACTGCAAATACTAGCTAAATTTTTAATGATATTGATGTTCTTTCTCTGTTCCCTTTGCAGTCTCACTTGACCTTCAGAGACTGAAAACATCTGAATAATTCAAAGCAGATCTCACAATTGTCAAACTTTAACCCTGTTGAGGGATGCCTATTTTAAGGGTTTCCCCAACTTTCTGCATTTGTAGTAAATATATATATACCTCACTAAAAGAACATGCATACAATTATTTTATATTTTAAGTATCTGTTTTTTAAAACGCATATCTGATTTTGTAATTAGAAAACACAGAAGAAATCCCTCCCCCAAAAGGGAAAACAGTGCATTGTCATAGCTTTTGGGGTGGTTACAGATTAAGGAGGACCCTTCAGCTTAATTGAAAGGTGAATTATGGCCCATGGAAACTTCCAAGACTTTCAGCCACATCTCCAGGGAAGCAGGGGAGAGGGTATGGAGGAGCATCCAGTTTTGCTTTTGGTCTGAGATGCTCTTCACCCTTTCCCTTTGCAAAGCAAAAACCTTCTTGGGAGGTTTCAACTGCAAGTGAAAGTTGGAGTTTGGAAGGTGTGGGAAGGCCATCACATTTATCTCACTAGACAAATCATTACAGTACCACCTCCTGATCAAAAGATTACCAGGGAATCTTTTCTTGGAACTAATCTGGAAAACCCCAAAGATGGGTAAACTGACTGTCCTGGAAGTTTCCATGGGCCATAATTCACCTTTTAATTAAGCTGAAGGGTCCTCCTTCAACAGTTGACAGGTTAACATGTCTTCCTGGAACATTAACAGGCCAAAAAACCCAAAATGATTTCTGGTCATTTGTTGTTGTTGTTTTTTAAAAAAAATCCTAATCCATAAACCACCTAAAAGGGCCAAATGAAGCCAATTAGCCCCCTGTCCTGACAGTTCCCCACTTCTAATTTAAAGTAATTAAAGGGAATAGACTTGGTATTACCACCAACCTTCTAAAACACACTACAGTTTTAAAAGCAGTTTTAATACAGCAAATAATGAAAATGAAGCCTGTGGCTGTGGTTCAGACATTTGTTCTCTGCCTTTCAAACCTGGATGATCGGTTTGAATCTCATAGACTATTAAATTGAAAATGATACAAGTATACTTCAGTTAACTTAGCAGATATGTCCCTAAGCATTACCCCTTTAATAAAAAAAATTGGCACCACTGGCAAAAATAACATAGAAATAATATGGATAGCTTGTTCTTGTTGTTCTGTCGCTTCAAGAGAATTCCTACTTATGGCAATACAAAGGGTTATTTGGCAAGATTTGTTCAGAAGGGATTTTCACTTTACCTTGTTTTGTGGTTAAAAGGATGTAATTTCCCCAATCACCTGTTGCATTTCTATGACCAAGTGGAAATTTGTACCTTAGGGCCCTTCCACACAGCCATATATCCCCAGAATATAAAGGCAGAAAATCCCACTTTATCTGACTGTGGACTCTGATCACCCAGTTAAAGCAGATATTGTGGGAATTTCTGCCTTGATATTCTGGGATATAGGGCTGCGTGAAAGGGCCCCTAGTCTCCAGATTTGTAGTGCAATGCTTTAACCTCTACTATAGGGGTCCTCAAACCATGGCCCGGGGGCCACATGCGACCCACCGAGGGCATTTATCTGGCCTGCCAAGGAGGAGGGTTCCCTCTCAGTGGAATCTGTCTTGGCTCTGCTAACGCAGAGCACCTTTCATTCTTTCTGTCTCCCCCTCACACTGCATGCCAAGTTAGGATGAATTCCATTGTTGGGACAGCTCAGAATACTCTTTGATTGCAGGAGCTGGATGTATTTCTCCCAAACCTCTCCAGTAGTTTCTGTTGGCACTGAAAAATAGAGTGCATCTGCACTGTAGAATTAATGCAGTTTGGCACCAGTTTGACTGCCATGGCCTAATGCTATAGAAACCTGAGATTTAAAATTTTATAAGCTGTTTCACCTTTTCTGCCAAAAGATCAAACTACAGCTCCAGGATTCCATAACATTGAGTTAAAGTGGTTCTTCATTTTAAATATTGTATTTGCTCCCATTTGGTTTTTTACTTCAAAATAAGTTATATGCAGTGCGCATAGGTATTTGATCATTGGTTTTTTTTAAAAAAAAACCCTATAGTCTGGCCCTCCAATGGTCTGAGGGACAGTGAACTGACCTCCTGTTTAAAAAGTTTGAGGACCCCTGCTCTACAACATGCTGGATCTCATGGATCCAGAAAAGAGAGGGAGGGAGGGAGGGAGAAAGAGAGATGTCCAAAGTTTTTTGTTGTTGCTATTCTAAACTCACATGAACTTGTGAAATGAATCACCTAGTTCAAGTAAAATTTGCATAAGTAACAAAAATATTAAACCTCTAGAAATCATTCTTCTTCCAACATACATCCAGCGATTTCTTTTTGCCATCCTCTATTTTTCTTGTGGTTTCCAATTTGGGAGCTATACTCAAAAAGGTATGCTTTTTTAACACACCAGGGGAGTGATGGTTGATCTGTTCTCTTTCTGTGTCACCATCCATGCATGCTCCATAACCAATTCAGGACACAGCCGCTGTTTAACTTACCTGTTGTAGGTATACATAAAGCTGCAGAAGCAGCAGATAGTGTAGAATTCCAGTCTTTCCCTGCTTAAGTTTTATTGCATTATCTACTGCACACTAAGTGCTGCAACCGAATATTGAAAGTCTATGTTTCTCCAAGATGTCCTTCACTGTCTTCCAGTGCTGATAATACTAAACACTTCCAGCTAGATGGAGGATTAAGAGCATATTGGGAGTGGGGTGAAGCATAAAAATACTGTAAAAAGGAGCTGCTTTGTCAGAAACTGATATAGATTTGATAAAATGAACAGACATTTCAGTTTCTATCTTTTTCTGAAATATTTGGAATGGAACTGATGAACAGCATGGTATGATACACATAGAATTTATTTGATCAAAGCATGGAATTTAAAGGATAGCAACATTCAAGGCTTTGGAAGCTTTGGAGCATTGTATATATTTACATGAAATAACAAATTCTGGAAAAAGCTATTGCATTAAACAAATCAGAGTGGCTTTGTTTTCTAAACTAAGGGCATCCAGCACCAAGGCACTGACTTTCTAAATCCATAAATTCTCCCTTTTTTCAAATATGTTTAGATCACAAAGGCTGTTTTCTTAGAATTAACATGTCTTGCAACAGTTTGTTCCAGCTTTTGGGGGGTGATTACAGATTTACGGCTACTGAATCCCTGAAAAGGTCAGCTGGAAGCTTTCTAACATGTTGCATGCTGAATTCAGATACTGGCACTCAGTCTCATATTGGTAAAACAACAACTCATATTTTGTTTAATGCAATTGATTTTACAAGGGTTGTTGAAATGTTGCTGTTATATGCAAATATATATAATGATCCAAAGCTTTCAAAGCATAGCAAGGTGATCAAAGATTTCCAATTGACACTTTGATTTCCTTTCTCACAAACAACTTATTCATATTGTTATTGAAAACCCAACAATGTTCCCCAAGAGTGCCAAGATATGGAGCCTGTGGGTGACCCCAGAAACCCAGTTTCTGGTGACTTTTAGCCTGAAACTACTAAGTTGCCTAAAGCACATACACACATCAGGACAAATCTCATCATTCCTCCCTGCAAGTGACATAATCTTTTTCACAATAGCTCGTGTACTTAACAATCGATCTAGTCTGAAAAATCACAGAAGTTGCACAACACCCAGCCAGACTCTTTTCCTGGAAACCCATGCAGACCATGCCAACACCCTTGCCACCCATTGTTTAGCCAGTCAAGACCCATTGTATTACTCAAGGGAGTGTGTGTGAAAGAAAAGAGCAATAGCACCCATTAATTCAAACACTACCCACACTCCTATACCCCACACACCCACCAAAGGCAAACCAAGAAACAGCCACAAGAATTTAAACCAAACAATGACAGCTTATTAAAATTGCCACAATCAACAATAGCAGCAGATGGTGCATCTCACCCAATCAGGGCTGGACCAATCAGAGTGGCAAAAGTCTGATGTTTTGAATTGCCATTAAACTCCAATAAATGCTTCTGTATGTTTTTATTGCCTCATGTCAGTTTTGAGAGCACAGACTTTCCTGGCATCCACTTTGACCAAAGTGAATAAAGCCTCTGTTCCTTTACCTTCAACCCGTTCATGTCTCATTCAATCTTTGGGGCTAGACATGATGGGCCCCAAACCCACTGTTCTTGTGGAAGCTGAAATAACTCAACAATACCACCAGCAAACAGGTATATATATCAATTGTCACAGAGGAATGCAGGTCATTGTCTGGTTTTTGGGTGACAGTAGAACTGTGTTGTCAAAACATTTCATAAAAAAGGTGTTGTTATCCTGGTGCTGTTGTTGGTGCAGTTTTTATGTGAAATTGTGTAGCATTTCCAACTATAGTAAATACTTTTGGAGTGTTCACAGATGACCCTGTCAACTACAGCCAAGAAGGCAAAATCCTTTTGTAGATGAACCAAATCAGAGGTTGGAATTGCCTCCAAACAGTGGACCACAGCTCCCAGCATTTTCCACTATTCACTATGTTAACTAGGGCTGTGGGGATTTACAACCCAATAACTGGAGAACTCTGTGGTCCCCTGCTCTACATTAATTTTTTCACCTTGAATTTAACAAAAAGACACACGGAGACAGGAGCCACCTTTGAGAAGAAAGTCTGTACAACTCCAAATCATAAGTTTTGTTCAGTTGTTCCTTAACTTGATACACTGTTTGTATTTGGTCTTCTCTAAATGGTAAAAGTAACACACAAACTCACCACCCATTTTGTGGCTCTCTTCTTTCCTGCACCACCTTCTGCTTCTGTGTCATGATTGCATCTGTGTATAAAGTGTATGTAGATGCAAAAGTTATGCTACTACATATACCACTAGCATGTTTTTAAAATAGTATATTATTGTGCTAAATCTGAATTGCATCCAAGATGAGGGGCAGAATAGTTCAGCCACACCAATTTCCATCTGTTCTGCAGCTGCTTCTGTCAAGGACAGTCATGGAACATTTTCTATTGACAGGACTATACTATACCTAGCCTACTGAAAATGGCAAGGAATAGACACACGTATTCTTGGAAGTGCTTATAAATAAAATCTCATATGTGGGTAAAGGGGGGAGAAACACAACCTGAATTCCATTCTTGGGTTTTTGTTTTGTTTTGTTTTGTTTGAGGATTTTGCACGATGCAGAGTACATAGTTTTGACTGGGTGGGAAAAAGCAGGTGTTAGATTAATGCATAAATATTTTGCAAATGGGTGCTGGATGTGCTGTTTGTAAGGTAATTCTTACAGCTGGGTGCTAAAAAGAATGCTGAGACAAACTAATTTTCTTCTTGTTTCTGACTTAGGGCAAGAAGGCAAGTGTATTGCAGGATTCTCTTGGCAAGATTTGTTCAGAGAGGTTTTTGCTGTGCCTTCTTCTGAGGTAAAAGAACCCAAGGTAGGTTCTTTTACCCTAAGTATGTTTCCATGGCTGAGCAAGGATTCCAAATATGGGTTGTTGTAGGTTTTTTGGGCTATATGGCCATGTTCTAGAAGCATTCTCTCTCGGCGTTCCATCTGCATCTATGGCAGGCATCCTCAGAGGTTGTGAGGTTGCAAAGGAATCGAGATGAAGGAGAAAGGTCAGGAGAGAATGCTTCTAGAACATGGCCATATAGCCCAAAAAACCTACAACAACCCATGATTCCGACCATGAAAGCCTTCGACAATACATTCTTACAAGCCAGTAAGACATCAGTGAAAACAAATTTTACAGTATTTAAATGTGGTTTATAACATTGTAAATACTGAACCATATGCCAGCCAGTATGCATTTTTGGATATGACGCATTCTCTCAACTGCTAATCCCAATTAGTTTTTCTCATTCTCAGAGGTGCCACAAGAACCCTTTCCATACAGATGCAGACTGGCACAGCTATGACTTTAAATTCTGCCAGTACCAGGATTGTTCACTATCCATAAAAGCAAAAATATCAGGTGGGAGGAATCCTAAAGATCAGAATAACTGGCCGAAAGCCAATTCTCAACTACAGTATAGCCATAAAATCCAGTGCATAAAGTCAAAACAAGTACAGTAGAGTCTCGCTTATCCAAAAGAATGGGCTAGCAGAACGTTGGATAAGCGAAACTGTTGGATAATAAAGAATTAAGGAAAAGCCCAGTAAACATAAAATGTTATGATTTTACAAATTAAGCACCAAAACTTCATGTTTTACAACAAATTGACAGAAAAGCAGTAACATTATTACGAATTTAGCACCAAAACAGAGAAGGGTTCTTTCTTTCTTCCACCCTGGACATTATTTCGGATGGGAGGCAGACTGCGTTGGATAATACTGAACATTGGATGAACAATGGTTGGATAAGCAAGACTCTAATGTAGTTACTCTAGATCCAATGGTTTTACTTTCATTGAGACTGCCACTTGGTTTTAGGCCAATGATCCTTAGGACAGAGGGAGCCACTTCTGCTAATAGGCTTTAGACGCCCCCAAAACAGATAAACTTCTGCTGCATAACTGGTTTGTAGATCGTTCCATAAATCTTGCTCGCAAAATGTGCACGTGGAAAGAAAAAAATATTCAAGTCAACTTCACCCTCAGTCATCTGATTAGATAAGATTTACAGCAGACAACTGCAACTAATTTTCAGTGAAGCGTACAGATTTTTTGCACATTGCTGATGACTGGTAGAAGCTGAAAGAAATTGGAACATGCCACTACTCATCAAAAGCTGCAGATGTTTTACTATGGCAGCAAAAACAGTTAAATTAAGCACTCATTTTATCTATTAAGTGTTAGCTTGCAAGAAGAAAGAGATTTGGAGAGATGATTCATAGCTTTTGGAGGGAAAAGGGCCAGCTAAATAAAGCTTTAGAAATTAATCAGTTCCTGTATGGCATGTTTGTGTCTGCCTAAAATAAACAAATAAAATTGGTAAGGAAATCCTTATTAGGGCCAGCTAAAAGTTATCTAACACACAGCAAGTTTTGAAGGTGCCTCTTTCAAGCTGAATGTTACATATTATTTATTTATTTGCATTATTTTCTACCGCCCTTCTCAACCCCAAAGGGGACTCAGGATGGTTCACAGTGCATATACATATACAAACAAAAGAAAACAAAATGTCATTGGGAAGATATTTGGGGTGTAACAGAAATGCTCAATTATGGGCCATGCTATAGTTCAGCCATGTAAAAAATCATTTTTTTTTCATTTGAAAGAGAAGTCTTTTTCATGATTCATTAGTTGGATTCCTGGGATGGTTGTGGAATGCATCTGTGAGACAGGCCTTACTTCAAATTGGTACCTCATTCCTTAGTTCCTTGTTTTGCAGGCATTGGATTGATATTTCACCTTTGACCTTCAGACATTACAGAGGACACTGGCATTTTGTACTAATTTCAGCACATGACAGCATGAAATGGAAATTTAGCTCCATGTGTGACACAAATCAGAAATGTGGATGGAGAAAAAGAAAGATGAATAAAAGGAGCATTGACTATTAAATAATTTTGTAATATTATCATCACCATCATAATCATCACTATATCTATCACTAACATTTAACATTTTCTCAAGAAATATATCTATCACTAACATAATTTAAAATTTTCTCATGAAGATTCTTGTCTCAGCCAGGCCTCTAACCAAACAATCAGATAGCTCCTTAGTGTTCGGACATTAACACCCCAGTTTGTTATCTGCTGACATCCTATACTATATATAAACCAACCTTATGTATAACTAGGTGGCAGGTTTGGGGTCCAAAATTATGGATTTTCATGGGACCAATGGATAAGTCAAGGGTTATTCCATCGAGAAGTGAGAGTGCCTGCGTTGCCTTAGAACCTTAGAATGCCAACAATTTTCCCACCAAGGCATTTAAAAAGGCCAGAAGTGATGCTGTAGTGGAAAGAGTTATTCCATCTTTTAAGTTCTCCCAGGATGGAATAAGATTTCTCCTTTCACCCTTCAACTCAGAAATCAGGATTCCTTTTGATAAGAGTCAAGGTAGAATACTTACATTGACCCATGGATTGGTCAACCCAGTTTTTTGGGGGTTGATTTTTTGTCTACAATTTCTAGACTTATACATGAGTATATTTATTTATTTACTATATTTGTACACCGCCCTTCTCAGCCCTTAGGCGACTAATTATCATCATTATATAGAGTACTGTTGCATCCTCTGCCATGATAGCCATCTATAAATATGTGAGAAGAAACCACAGGGAGGAGGGAGCAAGCTTGTTTTCTGCTTCCTTGGAGACTAGGACATGGAACAATGGCTTCAAACTACAAGAAAGGAGATTCCATCTGAACATGAGGAAGAACTTCCTGACTGTGAGAGCCGTTCAGCAGTGGAACTCTCTGCCCCGGAGTGTGGTGGAGGCTCCTTCTTTGGAAGTGTTTAAACAGAGGCTGGATGGCCATCTGTCAGGGGTGATTTGAATGCAATATCCCTGCTTCTTGGCAGAATGGGGTTGGACTGGATGGCCCATGAGGTCTCTTCCAACTCTATTCTATTCTATACACAGAATATAATTCTATTCTATTCTATACACAGTCACCCCACAATCATCAGACCTCTTCACAAGGTCCACAGGGGCTGTGCTGTTGTGCTGAAAGTTACTGGTGAAAGGGAAGGTGTGTGAGGAGTTGCCCTACAATCTCTCCCTTCTTCCCCCATCATACAGTAAGGATGGGACAAGCCACATTGGCATCCATCCTGTCCCCATCAGATGGGAGAAAGGGCACAATATGAAATGCCCTGCCACCCTTTCCCCCTTCATATGAGGAAAAGGGAGAAAAGTGTGGGTAGCTCTACCAGAGCTACCTGAAAAACACTTTCCTCTCCATGGAGGAGGAGGAAGCACATTTTGATGATTTCCCTTCACTTCAAGAGGGATGTGGGCAGGGACTGCTGAGCATTGTCTGATGGTGCTCGGCAGGCCCCACCCAAGCCACAACTAAAAATGGCAAAACATGGCTATTTTGCCCCATGAGAAGAGGTCCCTAGTATCTGGCACCAGTGACGCCACAAATACATCCTGGATTTTAGCAAAAACATTAATGGGACTATTCAAGATGCTGAATGATATCAAAAAATAGATTCAGCACTTTTAGGTTAGGGCTAAAACCCAGAGTAGATTTACCATGCCTATGATAGGGGGAAAACCAGCAGATACTATCCTCTACCACATGAATAGAGTTGGAAGAGACCATTGACCTGGAAGCCATCAGACACCACTGGATGGATTAGGAAAATTTGGTTTTAGAAAACCTACTTAAATCTTAGAAGCCCTGTGTACATGTTTGCCTGCTTTTGTATAAAGCTAAAATAGGGAGAGGGCATGGGGGCACATGTAACCCATTCTCTAATGTTGCTGCACTCTCAGCACTTTGCTAGACCTTTGCATGTTAGCATGCAGGTCTTGGGAAGGCATTGTAACTGCATCCAGCACAGCTACAAGAGTTCTTGTCTTTGGAAGGTTAGCCTTATTAAGGCTCTCAGTAATGGGAGCTCTGAAGCTGTATTCAAATATTAGGAAATGGAATATATATCCTTGAATTCAGTACTTGGTGCATAGCAAGGACCACTGGCCTTCCTGTGCACATCTCACAATTGGCAATGTTTCACAAATGAAACTCAGACGTGTGTGACTAAACAATACCAGATGGTGTTCAATACGGTAAAAGTCATTAATGAGGGAATGCTGCAGCAGTTTGCTTTTGCCTAAGCCTTTTGGGAATTGCAAGATTCCACCTCCTCCACTCCTCTTCCCCATTGAGTTGAGGGCAATAGTTTTTCATTTCAACCTCAGTTTGCAGCAACTGAAGTGAACTGAGAAGGGGAGAACATTGGAATAAAGATAGAAACAGGGACAGGGACATTTTAAAAGAAGCTGGAAAAGTGGAACCATCAGGACTGCCTCTGCCAAATTTGAAGGCTATGACATGCCAGTCACTGTCCCCTAGCTGAGTCTTACATAAGAGCAGCTGGATAGTGTTAGAAAGAAACTAGGAATGAAATGGAGCGTGCCAGTCTTCCTCATGACAGAGGGCTTGCAATGGACCTATTTGCTGTAAAACCCACAGACTGATTAATGTGACTCATCAGCTCATACTTCAGCTCTTAACTTGGTTTTCATTTTACCTTCACCGTTATACCTTTAAGCATTTAATCTTCTAAATATTTGTCAGGCTTCGTAGATGGCAGCCATCATGAAAGGCTCCAGACTTTCCCAAGAATAAGATTACAATGAAAATTATTGTTTATCATTGTCTGATTTTCTCTTTGAAAGGAAACCAGCATAAATTGGGAAGACTTCAGTTCTTTTGCCAAATGGGCCCACCATACACAATACAAGCGAGACCAATCTTTTTTTTTAAGGTACAGAGAAGAAAGAAAACCATGCACAGAGGATATAGCTATTGGCGGGGTCATGCTTCAGTCTTATCTGCTTAGTAGGAAATTGTGCACCCTTCTTTTACATTTGAAAAGATTTTGAGTTCTTTCTGGTAATATACCTGTCTCAATGTTATAGCTTGGTCTGGATAAATTATTACAGAATTATAGATCTTTATTAGAAACACAACAAAAAGGCACAAACCACTAATGCTTTCCATATGCCAGACCCTGGATAATAATTACAGTATGAGCTGAACTACAAATTATGGAACCCATTTTTCTGGCTTCTTGAGCTGCATGTTTTCTTAGATGAAAGGTACAATCTAGCACAACTTAGCTGTGACTGCATACTGGGAAATATTCACAAAATTCTTCCTGGAGGGTCCTGTGTAATCGTGTTGGAGCAAAGTAACTCCAACTCAGAAAGAAATAACTAGTTGCTTATACTGGACTCCTTACCTAACACTGAAAATATAACTAAATTATATTATGTTTGTAACTTAACTAGGGACAAACTAATTCCTTCAGGGTTTTAACGGCAACTCTAGATTTACAGGATTGCTGTCCTTAATGGTGATAAGAGGAACAACAACACATGGTTCAAGTGCTGGCACATGTTGCACCTTTTGCTTCAGCCTTATGCTTTATTGTAAATGCGGAGGCACCTAGAAAATGTGTGTAAAGACAGAATGCTGGGATCAAAACAACCATCATTAGTTATTTTTTCTGCTTTCCTGTGATACATTTTGTAAACAGTTCAACAACACCTGGAGGGACAAATTTTACTTGTCTTGGGGCCCTTCCAGACAGGCCTATATCCCAGAATATCAAGGCAGAAGATCCCGCAATATCTGCTTTGAACTGGGTTATCTGCGTCCACACTCAGATAATGTGGAATTTTCTACCTTGATATTCTGGGATATAGGGCTGTGTGGAAGGGCTCTTGGCTCCTCATGCATTGAGATCCCTCACAGAAGCTCTGTTGAGAGTAGACTTCCTAATAATAATATAATAATATTGAGAGTGTGTGTGTGTGTATACATACACACATTATATATTGCTAATAATATATTGTATGTATAAATATCTTGTAAGCCGCTCTGAGTCCCCTTCAGGGTGAGAAGGGTGGCATATAAATGTTGTAAATACATAAATAAATAAATCCCAGGGCCTAAATCCAGTTCTCAGAACAAAAGAAGGAAACTTAGGGTGAGAGCACAATATTAAACGATATGTATGTGAAAATCTTATGTTGGTGGGATATAAAGTAAATGTGACTGCATTATTAGGAGCTGCCCTATTCATCACCACCTTTATAACTGTATCAGGACCTGCCTCCTATGATATCACAGAAGGCTGTCTGTCTGCCTCAAGTTCAATGCAGAATTCTCAGGTCCTGGAACACTTTTGTTCTTGCAACATTTGTAATATGATTTAGATTTAGACTTGTTGAAGCGCATTAAGGAGTTTAACTGGGATTTTCAAACTTTGCTGGATCTGTTTAAAGACCTTAATTCACACTGCGGTGCGCGTTACTGGACTGCATTTTGTAACTGTCACACTTTGAAATTAGGTTCAAAAAACATTACATGGTCAGTGTAGATGTGCCCTAATTCCATTTTGACAATAGCCAACATCTCACCCAAGTCCTGTATTGTTTTGTTGAATTCTGCCATTTATGCTATACTAGAAATGCTGTGACACAATATCATGTCCTAGGACTACCACATTAGATGTTATGACTACAATGCCAGGCCTTGAGAGTGTCCTTGTAAACAACAAACAATCTCTGGTTACACTCTGTGATGGTGACATTGTTTGTAAGTAAGAACTAGTAAAGGTAAAGGTTTCCCCTTGATATTAAGTGTAGTCAAGTCCAACTCTGGGTGCTCATCTCCATTTCTAAGCCGACAAGCTGGTGTTGTCCATAGACATCACCAAGATCATTTGGCTGGCATGACTACATGGAGCACTGTTACCTTCCTGCCAAAGCGGTACCTATTGATCTACTCACATTTGCATGTTTTTGTACTGCTAGGTTGGCAAAAGCTGGGGCTAACAGTGAGAGCTCACCCCATCCTGTGGATTCTAACCATTGACCTTCTGGTCAGGAAGTTCTACAGCTTAGCGGTTTAACCTGTTATGCCACCACAGCCTCTAAGTAGGAACTACTGCCTTACATTTTCCACATGCACACTTTGCTGCCTTTGTGTAAATCTAAAATTCTATCAAATATTATGCTTGGAATAAACTTTATCTAAATCAGTGTTGTGAGTAGGCTGGACTGAAAGCAGTGCTGAGTTTCATTGTTCTTTTGGCCAAGGCTATTGTTTGTTTTCTATTAGCCTTCCTGTCCAGTATCAGGCCTCAACCTAGTTTCATGTCTCACCTGGGAGGATATTGGGGAGCTGGTATTGTTGTGCAGTCCTACAGTTTTACAATATCTTTAGCTTTTTCTTCCCAAGAATGAATAATACAATCATAGTTGGAAGAGACCAACCACCTGCCAGTCCAACCCCCTGCCAAGAAGCAGGACAATCGCATTCAAAGCATCCCCAACAGATGGCCATCCAGCCTCTGTTTAAAAGCCTCCATAAAAAGAGCCTCCACTACATGCTGGGGCAGAGAGTTCCACTGCTGAACAGCTCTCACAGTTAGAAAGTTCTTCCTAATTTTCAGGTAGAATCTCCTTTCCTGTAGTTTGAAGCCATTGTTCCGCATCCTAGTCTCCAGGGCAGCAGAAAACAAGCCTGCGCCCTTCTCCCTATGACTTCCCCTTACATATTTATACATGGCTATCATGTCTCCTCTCAGTCTTCTCTTCTGCTCATCCTTCACCAAACTACAACTCCCAAGTTCCATAGAATTCAACCATAGTAGTTAAAGAAGAGTCAAACTGCATTAATCCAACAGTGTTACCATTCTAACTACAGATAATATTTGGCAGAAGGTGGAAATGTTCTTCTCATTTTTGCCTTGGTGACATTTTGTGGTGCTAGTTTATTGTTGATTTTTATTTTTCCCCTGTCCCTTCTTGGGAATTCCTCAGATAATCGCTATGATAGTGCAATATCTATCTGTCTGTCTCCATCCAGCCATCTCTCATCGATTTTAATGTACTGTGTTTATTTGATTCTATTCTTTCTGGATATCTCTTCAGTCCTTGCCAGGATACCTCTTCCATGTAGATTTCTATATCATCTTGAGGAGGAGTATAATGCCTTGAGAAAGGCAGGATAAAAAATAAAAAATGTAAAAATGTAGAGGACAAATAAATGCCTGGTAAGGATGAATCATATAGTAAGGGGTAGGGTCGAGGTCGGGAACACATTAGGGCTTTCCTTTGCCACATTGTCAAGCACAGGTGTTAAAATGCTGAACTGCAAACAGGAGAACAGGACTCGAGGGGATCCTTAACTGGAAATATTTCAAAGGCCTGGGATGCTCAGTGGGAAATTCAAGGGGAGGGAAGGGTGAAAGGTCTGTGGAGCAGCCGAAAAAGCCTCAGCGTGACAGATTTGCTTTTCCATCAAATGTTGACAGGTGAACCGCATACATCACGTCTGGCAGCTCAAAAGACCTGACAGAATGTCAGGAATGTATGTGGCACTTCACACAAGCCATTGCTCATTTTAGGCTCTTTTGTGATTTTTCCCCCCTTCAGCATTTGTTGGTGTGGATCCCTCCCTCCTCACTCCATTATAAGTAAATAAATATGAGTCTTGGCCAAAATAGCCAGAGGCTCAGAGAGAGAGAAACGATTTGCATTCTATGAAAAATGTGTCAGCCCTGTGAATGTTTTCTGACTTATGTTTGAATTGTAAACAAACAGAGAGAGGAAGAAGGAAAAAAAGAATGGGGGAAAAGAACTCACACCTGGGTTGGGAGTCCTGCCTAAAAAAGCCACGTCAAGTATTTGAAACAAACAGATTTTCATACTTATCTAGCCCTGAGGCATTTCAACATATGGAGCCAAGAATGAAAGTTACAACAAGGAGAGCAAACAGAGCAACCAAATCCCATTTGACTGCTTGAGCAGTAGTCACGGAGGGCCCCACTCGCTTGTCCATTTGCAAAGGCAAGGCATAACCTTGGAGATGATGATTAATGACCACAGTTGTTGCTCTTACATTTCAGGGTTGATGCTGATGGGTCAAAATCCCCTGTTCCTCTATGGGAGCTGTGGGGCAGGCTGGCCACATTGGAGTCAGGGTTGTTAATAATGCCCCCACTGGTCAACCCAACCTTGTTTTGAATAGGGAGCTGTTCTGGGTTTGTTTGGAGGTTTTGGGGTTTTTTTAAAATTTTGAAATTAGGATCCAGAGATATGTTGCTGTTGGTGTTTTGCCCACTGGGGCTCCCAAAGCAATATATCATGCATTCTATTTATCTATTTAAATCACCGTTTCTCAACCTGTGGGTCGGGAGCCCTGGGGGGTTGCGAGGGGGGGGGGTGTCAGACGGGTTGCCAAAGATGATCAGAAAACACAGTATGTTCTATTGGTCATGGGAGTCCTGTGTGGGAAGTTTGGCCCTATGCTATCGTTGGTGAGATTCAGAATGCTTTTTGATTGCAGGTAACTATAAATCCCAGCTACTATAACTACCAAATCTCAAGGTCTATTTTCCCCAAACTCACATTTGGGCATATTGAGTATTTGTGCCAAGTGTGATCCAGATCCATCATTGTTTGAGTCTACAGTGTTCCCTGGATGTAGGCGGACTACAACTCCAATGCCCATCAAACCCTTCTAGTATTTTCTGTTGATCATGGGAGTTCTGTATGCCAACTTTCAATTCCATTGTTGGTGGAGTTCAGCAACTACTATAAATCCCAGCAACTACAATTCCCAAATGATAAAATCAAATGTTTATATCTTTCAATGGTATACTTGCATTTGGAATGCTATAAAAAGATCATTCTGTTTTAGAAAAGATATTAAAACATGGGGAATATCCAGGAAAGACCAGCCAAAAGGAACAAAATATTGGACAGCATTGGCAATGTTATGCTTCTGGAATTAATGAATTCAGTGATATTTACTCCGACAGGCCACCCAAATTCTCAAAGATGTGAGTTGCACCTGCGTTCTTTTTACTGAAAATGCCAAAGACTGAACCTTGAATCTACTACAAATAAACTGTTCCACCACAGAAATTACATCTTCAAAAGAACAAAAATGGTATGTACTGAATATCTTATAGAGGAGATGGAATTTTGAAATATTTCACGTTTCTCCCATTAATTTTTTTAAAAAAATGTTGCATAGAATTGGAGACCATAAAGGCCATCCCATTCAACTCAATTGAAGTACTCTCCACAGATGACTATCCAGCCTCTGCTTAAAAACCTCTGGAGAAGGAGACCCCACTAAACTCCATGGCAGCATATTCCACTATCAAATGGCTCATACTGTCAGAAAATTCTTCCCAATGTTGGTTCTAGAGCAGCAGAAAACAAACTGGCTCCCTCCTCAATGTGACATCCTTTCAAATATCATGTCAATGTCCCACATCTTTACTCAGAATATTCTTGACTGGCAATATTGCTCATAGTGACTATTGTATTATGTTTCATTTATGGCAGTAATTCCCAACCTTTTTTTTTTTTGACCAGGGACCACTTGACCAGAGTCCCCTCTTCAACATTAATACCAAAAGGGTTATGAATCAGTTTTTGGTCAGTGTTAGATTTGGTTTGGTTATTTGTGGTGCTGATTCAGAAAATTGCATTGGATAAACCATATCAGCTCTAGTTTCTGATACAGAACATATGCCATCCAGTAGTCACCATCTGCTCGCTCACAGAAAACTATATCTAATAAGACTCGGCACTATAAGAGGGTTTCGCAAGACCAGTCACTCTCATTGCAACGGTGTTGTAATGTGAGGCCGTGGACCATATTTTAGTTCGTGTAGACCACTGGTTGCCCATGGACCACAGGTTGAGAACCACTGATATATGGTTTTAAAATGTTTAATTAATTAAAACATGTTTGCATTTTAATGATAATTGTTTCTTTTCAGTCGTATTGTATTATATGTTAGAATGTTTTGAAATAATGTTATTGATTTGACCTCCAGTACAGTGAACCCTTTGTATCTACAGATTCCACCATCCATAGCATGGATGCAAATTTTGTTTTGCAGTTGTAGAAAAAAGCTAAAAAGGGAATTGAGCATCCACAGGTTTTTGGATCCCCTGGAACCAAAACCCAGCAAATTCCAAGAACCGATTGTATAAAACCTAATTAAACTGCAAAGTGAATAAATAGTTTGTAAAAGAATCAGATTCCTTCTGAAATACACCTCTCTGGAAAAAAGTTGTTGATCATGACTACTCTATTTTTAACACTCAGTAACTCTGCCTCAGCTGTCTCAGCGATCCTCCTTCTGCTGGTCATATTAATAGCCATTTTTTAACAACTCATAAAGAGCGAATAGATCAATGATGATTAAAGCAGCACAGCTTAACTTTCAGGAAAAATAGCTGTTCGCTAAGCATTCTGTTGAATTTTATAGTAGCCTAGTAACTTAATGTTAACTAAATAATCTTTGTGCAACTTCTGCCTAGACCATAGAAACAGTGAGTCTGTATATCAACAAAAGTCTTATTTTCTGGTTGCTCCTGGTGTTCTATGTTTAGTTATGTGTCTCTTTCTGAGCAGAATAGGGAGGTGATGACCTTCTTTATTTATATAGTAATTTACAATGTGCCAAGTGGCAAACAACATATTTGCCTTCAGTAGCTATTGAAAAAAATCAATGGAGACTGTGTGTGTGTGTTTTATATGCATTGTGTTTACCAGGCAGTGGCCCACAGCTCCAAGCATAAAATAATTTCTTCTCTAACAGCTGCACTTTCTGTGTTACCTTGTACTTCCCACTAACATGATCTTGAACTAGAATATGTCTGGTAGCTATTTCCTTTTTTAGAAAGGAATGGCTTTTTCAAAGGACCAAGGCATTCATTAAATAGTATAAACTTGGCTCACCTGAATATCACTGTGCTTCATTCTGCTTCAAGACCTGTCATCATAAAATGGTAGCCCGATCTACCATCCTTGACCAATGTCCAGATGTCAGCAGATATCATCCAATGTATTTCAGTCAATGCAGATTTTGAGCTCAATTCTTGGCTAAAAACCAGGCACTCAGGAAAGGGTTAACAGATTTATTTATTTATTTCAATTACTTATACCCCGCCCTTCTCACCCCCGAGGAGGGACTCAGGGCGGCTTACAAACAACGGCACAATTCGATGCCTGAATCAATAAACAAACAATACCTACAACAATTTAGACAGTTAACAAGTTAAAAACATTAGTACATAATAAAATAGCAAAACAATCTCATGCTTAGTGTTCAGAGTTCCGTGTATCCATTCCATTCCATTTATCCATGTTTGTCGTCCTATCTTCCTTTAGCTGCCAGCATGTCCAAAAGTTTGGTCCCATATCCAGGTCTTCAATTTTTTCCTGAACGTCAGAAGAGAGGTCGCTGATCTAATCTCCCCGGGGAGTGAGTTCCACAGGTGAGGGGCCACCACTGAGAAGGCCCTGCTCCTCGTCCCCGCCAACCTCACTTGTGATAGTGGCGGAGTCGAGAGCAGGGCCTCCCCAGACGATCTTAAATTTCGAGATGGGATGTAGAGGGAGATCCATTCGGACAAATACACTGGGCTGGAACTGTATAGGGTTTTGTAGGTTAAAACCAGCACTTTGAATTGTGCTCGGAATTGGATCGGCAGTCAGTGGAGCTGATGTAACAGGGGGGTGGTGTGCTCCCTGTACGTTGCTCCGGTGAACAATCTGGCTGCTTCTTGCTGGACTAGTTGTAGTTTCCGAGCAGTCTTCAAAGGCAACCTCACGTAGAGTGCATTGCAGTAATCCAACCGGGATGTGACAAGAGCATGGACCACCGTGGCCAGATCTGACTTCCCAAGGTACGGGCGCAGCTGGCGCACAAGTTTTAATTGTGCGAAAGCTCTCCCAGCCACCGCTGAGACCTGGGGTTCCAGGCTCAGCGATGAGTCCAGGATCACCCCCAAGCTGCGAACCTGCGTCTTCAGGGGGAGTGTAACCCCGTCTAACACAGGCTGTAACCCTATACCCTGTTCGGCCTTACGACTGACCAGTAGGACCTCTGTCTTGTCTGGATTCAATTTCAATTTGTTAGCTCTCATCCAGTCCGATACAGCAGCTAAACACCGGTTCAGCCTCCTTGGTGACAGGTGGAAAGGAGTGATAGATTTGCACATCATCTGCGTAGAGATAACATCTCATTCCGAAACTCCAAATGATCTCTCCCAACAGCTTCATGTAGATGTTAAATAACATCGGGGACAGAATTGAACCCTGTGGGACTCCACACAACAACGGTTGTGGGGTTGAACAGGTGTCACCCAGTAACACCTTCTGGGTCCGTCCCTCAAGGAAGGATCGGAGCCACTGCAAAGCAGTGCCCCCGAGCCCCATGTCCATGAGGCGACCCAGAAGGATACCGTGATCGACGGTATCGAAAGCCGCTGAGAGGTCCAGCAGAACTAACAGGGACACACTCCCCCTGTCTAGTTCCCTGCGAAGATCATCTACCAAGGCGACCAAGGCTGTCTCAGTTCCATGTCCCGGTCTAAAGCCAGACTGTGCCGGATCCAGATAATCAGTATCTACCAGAAACCCCTGGAGTTGTGTTGCCACCACACGTTCCATGACTTTGCCCAAGTAGGGAAGATTGGAAACTGGCCGATAGTTGTCGAATTGAGTGGGATCCAGTGATGGTTTCTTCAACAGCGGTTTTATAATAGCTTGTTTTAAGCTCTCTGGAAATTTTCCTTCCTGTAAGGAGGCATTAACCATCACCTTCACCCACTCCGCCAAACCCCCTCTGGCTTCCTTGATCAGCCAGGATGGGCAGGGGTCTAGGATGCATGTGGTGGGTCGCACCTCTCCAAGGATCCTGTCCACATCCTCAAGCTGCACCAATTGAAAAGAATCCAATAAAACTGGACAAGCAGATGCTTTCGTTACATCCCCAGAGACTGCCGTTAACATGACGTCAAAACCCGACTGAATCCGCTCAATTTTATCCGCGAAGGATCGAGCAAATGCTTCACAGCGAGCCACCGAGTTGTCCGAGGCCTCGCTTTTTGGTGGATTTAACAGGCCCCTGACAACTCGGAAAAGCTCCGCCGGACGATTCTTCGCTGATGCAATATTGGCTGTGATGAATGTTTTCTGAACTGCCGCTATTGCCACACCGTAGGACCTTAGAAAGGCATTCAGGTGTGTTTGGGATGGATTGGTGGGATTCTAGCGCCACACGCACTCTAACCTCCTCTTCTTTCGCTTCATCGCTGCCAGCTCCTCAGATGCTTCAGGGTTGTTAGACTGCATCTCCCATCAGTGCTAACCAGCATAGCCTTTGGGAAGTAATGCTATCACCTGCAGTCCAATAACATCTGGAGAGAGACAGTTGGTTCATTCTTTGCCACAGAAAAATCAGATGCCACAACGGGTGAGATCATCATCATCCCACTTTTATCTTGATTGAGATGCAAAATAGCTCACAAAATTTTAAAAAGTGTTATTTAAAATCCACAATTCAATATACAATTTTAAAATAGAATTAAACAAGTCAGCCAATTAAAAATCCTAAAAACACTTAATAGAAAAACTATTCACATAATAAAATAACCTGCAGCACTCCCCTGGCTCATTCTTAAGAACTTTCTTCTTTCACTGCCAATAGTGGACACGTTCACTCTCTCATCCACCCTGCCCTCCTTTCTGCCCTTCACTTTCCTCACTTTCTTCTTCTTAAGCCTCTGAAGCTGCACTCTTACCAGAGACCAAGTTTTCTTGGATACCAGCTAAAACCAACAAGCATCAATATGCTCATTTGTAATGAGATGTCCAGTACAGGCAAGTCTGTTACCAAAGGCTCTGTCTACACAGGCTATATGCCTTGAATTGGAACAGAGGTTGGGGAGCTTATGGCCTGTAGCGCAGGATAAATTTGGAAATCTGATTTTATCCTGCCTTAGCTGAAGTTGAGAAATGCTCCACAGCTTCCCTGAAAGCTTCGTGATGTCAACAAAGGTACCCACACAACCAGGAGAAAGGAAGGGGATCTCTCTCCTTTTCCCAAGTTGTATCAGCACCTTTGATGACATCAGTAAATGCTCTCAGTGATGGCCAAGAGCTCTCCACAGCTCTCCACGGTGACAAACAACACAAAAGATAAGTGACTAGTTCAGCCTGACTGGATGCT
Organism: Anolis sagrei; assembly: GCF_037176765.1. Lineage (NCBI taxonomy): Eukaryota > Metazoa > Chordata > Lepidosauria > Squamata > Anolidae > Anolis > Anolis sagrei. The sequence goes on along the minus strand of NC_090022.1, from coordinate 35,999,855 downwards.
TAGGACTCAGCTCTTGCTGCTGTCATGGTTTGAGAGTTTAGAGATGGAAACACTTCCTCACAATTCAGGGATGGTCTAAAGCAGACAGGGACAAACTTTGGCCTTCCATGTGTTTTGGACTTTTGGACAAAAACATTTTGAATCTTCTAAACAAACATCTAGTTCCCACAATTCCTAACAGCCTACTGACTGTTAGGAATGGTGGGAGGTGGAATCCAAAACACTTGGAGGGCCAAAGTTTGACCATGCCTGCTCTAAAGCAACAGTACTTTGGATCGGCTTTGGATTTTGGTGCCCATGTAGATGGGTCCATAGTGTCTGATAACAAGATGAAGAGAAAATACAAATTCTTGTTAACAGGCTAGAACAGCATCTCTGATTTAAATAATGTAATAAGCAAAATGTGAGCTATGAAAGAGTAGGTTTCTGCTTTACCTAATCCTCTTGGAAGCTCCCCAACCTCTGTTCCAATTCAAAGCATGTAGCCAGTGTAGACAGACCGTTTGGTATATGTCTGTCGAGAGCAAGCAAGGCAAAATTTAGTTGACTCCAGAATCCCTTATTGAACATGCCTGGAAAACAAAATAGAAGTGGGGAGAAGATATATGTCAGCCTCACCTGCTACGTCAGCATGTAAACAAAAGTACAGATCTAGATGTTTGTTTAGAAGATTCAAAATGTTTTTGTTCACTTTGGTAAGGCTTATCAACAAATTTGCTGAAACATGTTAAATAGCTCTTCTTTTTTATGATGTAGCAACTTATACCAGTTTGTTCAATGTTATTTCTACCATGCTTTCTGTTAAAGACATTATGCTCTGGGACATATCTAATCCATTAACCGAAGTATACCTGTTTTGTGACAAGCAGAGAATAGCACGGATTGGCTGATTTTTAGAAACAGTTGTTAACGCCTAGGATATGATTGAGATGAGCTTTGCTGACATGCAACAAATATAGGCCTAATCTAGATAACAGACTGTTGTGAGCAGGCTATAAATAAATACAACAAAATATCATTGTTTGTTGACAAAATTGGAGCCACTGGAGAGACTATCAGATGAGGATTTGTTCTCTGTGATAGCTTTCTCAGAAGTTTTGTGTTTCTTTTTCCAGATGAGAAGATCAGTACTGCCCAACCATGGCTGGTGAGTTTTATGTGGTGTGTCTGAACTTCTCCCATGCCAGAATCTGAAACAGTTAGCCAGCAGCTGTGCACTGTTGGTGGCCAGAAAAGAAAGTAACCAGAGACCTGGCTGAGCCCTGTGCCAACACAGGCAGGGCATCGGCACCTGTGTCAATAAGAGTATCGCATAAGCATGGAAACTGCCATTCCGCCAATGTCTGCTTATGCTTTTTTCACTCTTTTAAAAAGCCTGAAACAGGCTTGTGTGTTTGAAAGTGTGACTTTAACTCTACCACCATTCTCTATTATGAATGAACGAGGAAGAGGAAGTGTGCATGTGGTCTTATAATCTTGAACATTCTGAGAAGTTCTGTAGAAAGGGAATAGCTATGTTAAGATTTTAAACACTGTTAAATGTACACCAGCATAGGCAGGCACACTAGATCCCACAGTTGTATAACTGATTGTATTATAAGTACCAAGGCCTTGAGATCCTGTTGCAAAGAAATTCAAATGCCCCCCCCCCTCCCCACCAAAAAACAAACAAGTTGAAAGTGAGGATAGACTTCATTCAATGAGTCACTGCATTGGGGACATCATCAATGCAACTCTTGAAAAAAGCACAAAAATATGCTAGAATTGAGTTAGTGTGTCCATATTCATTATGTCCCAGACTTTTAATAGCCATTGTTCCACAGTGGGGGTTTCTTTAGATTTCCAGTTTCTGGCTAACACTATTCTTGCCGCTGTAGTGAAATAAAAGAACAATTTGTCTGAGTTTTTGTCTTTGATGGAATCTATGATTCCCAGTAGCATTGCCTCTGGTTTTAAATCTACTTTTTCCTTTAATATTAATTCTATTATTGTGTTGATCTCGTGCCAGAAACTTTTTATCTTACTACACTTCCACCACATGTGGATGTAATTTCCTTTGGTTTTTCCACATTTCCAGCAGGTATCTTTCATTTTCCCTTTGCTGAACTTAGCTATCTTATCAGGCGTGAGGTACCATCTATAGAAGGCCTTATACCAGATCTCCTTCATCTCGGATGCATAGGTATATTTAATTTTTTTGTGCCAGACTTCCTCCCATTCCGACATATTTATTGATCTTCCTATGTCTTTGGACCACTGGACCATTGTTCCCTTCACCTGCTCTGTTTCCGTTGCCCATATTAGCAATTGCTGGTATATTTTTTTAATTAGTTTGGCTTTTATTTTTATTATCTTGTCCCAGAAATTTTCTTGTGTTTGAAATCCCCTTTTAACATCTATTTTGAAATTTTCTATTATTTGTTGGTATTGGAACCATGAGATGGTTTGGTCCATTTGTTTTAGTTCTTCCTGGGTTTTTAGCTTTATCTCCCGTGCGTTTGTTTTTAAGAGTTGTGCATATGTTAACCATTTTTCTCTGGGTAACTCCCTCAGATGTTGCGCTTCGTTAGGTGAGAACCAGAGGGGGGTCCTGCTGTATAGTTTGTCTTTATACCTATTCCATATTTGAAGAAGGGCAGCTCTAGTTGGATGGTTTCTAAAGTTCTTTTCCTTGTCTGCTTTTCCCCTCCACAAATATCCATGCCAGCCTTGTGATAGATCGAAGCCTTCTAGGGCTAATATCTTCCTCTTGTTCAGCGTCGCCCAGTCTTTCGTCCATCGCAGTGCCGCTGCTTCATAATATAGTTGAAAATCAGGGAGGGATAGGCCTCCCCTTTTTTTTGTCATCTATCAAATTTTTGTGGCTTATTCTTTGCTTCTTACCCCTCCAGATAAATTTGGAGATTTCTTTTTGCCAGTTATTAATTAAAGAAACCACTCAAGACTAACTGGACAAATTTCATAGAGTATATTAAAGGGCTCAACAAAGAAATCTATATCAGTACTATATAGTAAAGAAACTCAAAGGAACATCAGCAAGAAGCCGGTGAATAAGTCATAAATACCACAATGAACGAAAGCATTGTCCATTACTCAATTATCTGCCCAGGAACTCCTGGAAGTAGTTTTAAAGGTACTTGGAGGGGGACATGACCATGGTGGTGGGTATGTTGGTAGTAGCGATTCCACTCCCCCCCTACCCCTTCCCTTCCCCTCCCCCTCAAACCCCCCCCCCGCCCCTACCCGCCCCTTCCCCACCCTCTATAATGTAATATATACCGACAGACTATTATATTTCGAACTTGAAGGGAAATATTGTACCTACCCTTCGCATATACACCATTCCCCTTTTCCTATCCCCCTTTACCCTCACCACTCCCTCCTTTCTGTCAGCTCTTCTACGAGCAATATATTCTAAATAAATAAAAACATATTAAAAAAATATGCTAGAATTGTCACCCAACATGATAACAAGCTTGTCATTTTCACTTTGAAAACTACAGCATCACTGGATCCAAGAAGGATGCTGTTTGGAGCATTAAGAAAAACTCTGTGAATGTAGATATATTTTCAATGTCTGGCCATTATAGAAATTAGCACCACACATGCACAAGAGGGTTACCAGATGGATTTGTAAAACTCCAGAATGTGCACATTCCAAATAAATAAATATGTGGAGGAGGAGGAGGAGGGAATGACAATCCAAACAAGCCTATAATTTTATCCTAAAACAAGCCCATAAGACTTAAGCACCTCCAATGGTCATAGGAGTGGAAAGGAAAAGTGGATCATGGAAGCAATAAAAGCTAAGTGACTGAAATAGTGAGTGTATCTTGTCTATTTGGCCACCTGGATATGCCAACACAAATAACAATGCTTGTGACAATGGAGATGATCCTGTTCCAAAAAACCAGACATAATTCTGTTTAAATAAAGGAAACGTGTGATATGTAGCAGGTTTAATCTAGGAATGTGCAATACATGACCCATCATCCCATTACTTTTCTGAGTCTCATTCCTTCCACTAGTTTCCGCAGCTGAATGAGGCATGGCTTCACTTGTGGCTGTCTGTGAATAACATGCTCTTCCATAATTCATGGCTCTGCACACAAGAGGCCTTCTCTTGCTCTGCCACAAAAAGAATATGAAATCCTGTGTATTGCCAGTTTAAAGTGTTCTTTGGTGTGAGAACTTTGACACAATCCTCTGAAATTATCACTGGATTTGAGCAGTGGGTTCCAGAATCTCAATGACTGCCATCAAACCAGAGTGGCAGAGGCACAAGTGCAGGCATAAGGGAATCTGATGCATGTGTCCACCCTACTCCAAGATGTCTCTCAGACCAATTTCAATTTCCTTACATGTGATAGTCCCACTCCAGAAATAACACTGCCAAACCAGGAACAAAAAAAACATGGATAAGTCAAAGGTTATGAAATTTGGTGAGCAAACAGTGGTCCATGTGTTCTACCACTGTGGCTAGTTTCATTTGGATTTGTCTAAAAATGAGGGAGGGAAAATCCCCTGAAGTTTCCCCAGTGCCAGTGCTGTTTTTTACTACTGCGCATGCATGTCTGCTATTAACGAAGTGATTTTTTAAAAATCAGAAGTGACTTTAGAATCGAACCACCAGTGCCCCCTACATCCGAAACAAGTTTTTTTTGATCAACCAAGCCTAGTATTTTTAATGTTTCCACAATGTAATTTTTTTTGCTGTATGTTTTAACTTTTGAGCCCCAGACGGAGAATAATGTGGGATATAAATGAATAGAAATAGAAAATGGAAGGAAGACTTGCATTGTCTTGGAACTGAACCATAATTGGCAATTTGTTTATATATCCAAGAAGCCATTCCTGACCTTTAGAAGTTAAACAGTAATGGTTTAAGCAGCCAATGACTTGCTTACCTTTGCCTGATATTTCAATAGTATGAGTCCTGAAAGGTTAGTGGAAAGCTCATCATTTCATGACAGCACCAACACATTTCTCATAGATTCTGCATTAGGTCATACAGCTGCACACAGAAGGGGCTCATGCTGTGGCTTTGCTGTTAGCATTTGGCCTTGAAATTGAGTTTCTAGGAAGTGTTGTTTAAGATGTTCGATGAAATCCTCTCACACCACATGCTTAAAACAAAAGTAACCAGGTCAACAGTAGGGTAAGTCAAGTTTTGGCTTAGTTCAAATCAGCAGGGAGGGCGGGAGTAATAATTAGTCCAGATTAAACATTTTGGAAAGTTGGAGGATTAATAATTCCAGGGAAGCTCTAAAGTATGATCTCATTTCTATAGTGAATGGATGTTGTGGAAAGGTCATTCCAATTATGAGTCCATTTCCTTTTGCTCTGCTCTGGTTAGGCAACAGCTGCAAAGGCCTCTTTAGCACCTGTTTGCACTACTTCCAGCAACACTTTCCCATGATTTATGCGGTAACTGATCAAAGTTTATCGCATGAAGCAGGAATGCCAGCATTGCAGCTGGATCATTATTTTGCATGATACCATGTTCATCCCGCAGCCAGTCTGCCTCCATCCCATGATTATCCCATCCCTAGGTATTGATGGGTAAAACCCATGAACAGCTCTCAAGTCTGCAATATTTCCATCACCTTGGGCAATGGATCCCTTCTGTTTCTATGTCAGCATGTCAACAGTGTCGTCTCCTTTCCCTCCTTCTCCCACTATTCCCAAGCTGTCCCTTTTCTGTTTATTTTATATTTTCTAGTTATAATTGCTTTGTGGTCATCAAAGTTGGCTTTTTGAAGATGGTGTAAAATCTGTGTCAGAAATTTAAAGCTTTGCTGCATCATCAGGGTGGCCATTTTTTCAACCTTAAAAAGAATAATTCTCAGCAGGGATGGAAAAACTATTCAGAAATATTTGGGAAACTATCAAAAAATGTTTCTTGAATGTCATGAAACCCTGATACAAAGAATTCTAGGCTAATGAGCATCTTCCAAGCTGAGAATTATTTTACGCACAATATGCATGTTTCTTGGGGGTTTCTCTGGTGTAGAAAAATGCAATTTTAGAAAGCGGCATGATAATGCTACTTTCTGCGCAAAATAATGTCACCAGCTATAGTATTTTATGCAAAATATTTCGTCTCTATATAGAAAATATTGACTGGAATCCTGTATTAGATATTAGTTAAGTACACTTGTGATGATAATATCACATTCACGATTAGGTGTGATAACCAATATGGGCACTGTTCATTATCCATGGATGCCAAAAGGGAGCACTAAACAGAGAATTGTGGTCCATTTTATTGGGAGGAGGTTGAAGGAGGATCCCCCATTTTTCCTCCTTCAACCCTCCACCCCATTTTTGCCGGTTATTCCCCTTCCCCATTTCATAAATGAGAATTGTTTCCCTGACAGTGACATGGGTGGAAGGAAGAACAGGAAAATAGATTCCCCCCTCCCCCCTAGTTCCCCCCTCCCTTGGTGTCTGCCCAGATAACAGAACAGTACCCAAATATGGAACAGATAACTAGTTTTACTCATCTGAAATTGTTTTGTATTCATGATTGCTACTTAATAGAAGAAGATCCATCCTGCTGACATGTGGAGATAAAGATACATTCCATCAAACATTAGGTTAGAGGGGATTTTGTCATGAAAAGTTGACAAAAACATGTCCAGTATCTTTTTGCAGTGTTCTTACACTTGTTAAAATGCATCTTGTATTGCACATAGCCCTGTGTTTAATTAGTTTTTATCAGTTTATTTATTTGTTTGCAGCTGTGCACCTTTTATTGCTGAGCCAGTTGGGTTTTTCAACTATAATAAAGTTTTGATTTATTTATTTATTTTGTCAGGTGCAGTTACAGGATCCTTGCCACTATTTTCTGTGCAACAAGATGTGTGAATGTTGTACAAAATAAGTCCCAAACTGTCAGTGTTCAAAAACTGGGTAGTTTTTCAAACACTTTCTCAAAATAGGGGGAAATTGCTGAAGTTATTTGTTGCTTCCTTTGAAAATGAAATTATTAAAGAACTACATTCCTAATTCTTGATTGGGAGGCACTCTCTGTTTGAAGAGTTCTCAGATCTTCATCTGGTTTAAAGATCATACACTCAAAACAAGGGGAATAGCATGTGTCTTAAAGTCACACATCAACAGTTGTAACAGCTGGACAGCAGCCTGAACAGCCATAGAATTCACAGAATGAGATTGCCGAATTTCTTTTTAAGTGACCATTATTCATACATTTGCATTTGAACATGTAAATTGGCATATGCACATTTTATGCAAACCTGTGTCCCTCTTTTCCTCTTTTTGGCACCTCTTCATAGAACCATGTTTCCATGGTTTGTTGACAAACCATGACAACAAAACTCATTTGTATTTCTGTCGCATACAGATGGCCTAGTTTTGCTCACAAGAGTCAAGAACTCTTGTCCTAAGATGGATGCAGTCCTACAGTGGAGAGTTTTGTGTTGTTCTAGAACATGTCTGTGTTTTGATAAAGGTTTTGCCTAAAAGGCTTCAACTGCCATATTCAGTTGGTATTAGTACTACAGCAAAGAACTGGATTACAGTATTAGTCAATAAGTAAACATGATTTGGAAGGTGAAAGTCAACACTCCTTTCATAAAGGAAAGTCGTACTTCCTAAAGCTTTCTCAGAGAGTGCCAACAGCAACAGGAGTAGGAGCCAACCTGTCAATATATTGTACACTCATTTTTCAGAAGGCTTTGCAGAAAAGTCACTCAACAAAGGCTTTTAAGAAAAGAGTCATGAAATGAGGGGATAGGGTTTTTTTAAAAGAGTGCATTGCCTTATTAGTAGAGTGTCTACAAGTGCAAAAGAGGACAGGAATCTTGAGTCCTTATTAGTCATAGAGAAGAGTTCAACAAGCATGGCTTCCATGACAAAGTTGATGGAGCTTCCTGCCCTCTTTTTTATTTGGCTACCCATTAGCCATTTTGTATGAGGATTAACTAGAGCCAGCCCTGATTAACTAGAGCCAGCCCTATCATTAATCAGAGGCAGCCACTGCAAACAACATCATCTAGTGCAGTGGTTCACTGGGGACCCACAGTTTGAGAACTACTGATCTAGTGAGTACCTGTGAAATATTAGAGTTTGTGGCAGATGGGTTTATGTACAATTTAAATAAACTAGGAGAAACATAGTATTGTGATTTGGTCATTGGACTATGACTCTGGAGTCAAGGCTTCAAATCCTCTCTTGGCTATAGAAACGTACTACATGAGGCACATACACTCAGTCTGAGAAGCAGGCAAAGGCAAATTGTTTCAAGAAAATGCAGTGATAGGTTCTCCTCAGGGTCACCATAAGTCAGAAATGACTTGAAAGACTACAACAGCAACAATGTGAGCAACAGGCTTCTACATTAACAAAACTCATGGCCTGAGCTTGTCTTAATCTGGCCTTAATGGAAGAATGCTCCTGCTTGTATCAAGGGACTTGGCTGGCCCCATTAAATTGGATCGCTGCCACCAGTCACAAAGCAAGACAGTGTCCCATAGTCAGTCCAACATTAAGATTCAACTCAGTTCTTGTATATAGAATGGGAGAAGTAGTAGAAGTAACAACATCTTGTCCTACATCAAAAGCAACATGTCCTGAGTTATTCCTAAAATAAATATATATTCCTAAACCCATAATCCTATCCATATAAACTGAGATCCATTAAGCAAGTTGGCAGAGCTACTCTGCCTGCATCATTGTCCAGGAGTAAAAGCTGCTCTTCCTTCCTTCTTTTTCTGAGTATGGAATAGTAGCTGAGAGGGGGATCCTGAGTGCATTTTCAACATGTTTTGGTTTCCCCTGAGTACATGGGAAGAATGAGGAGCACTTACACTCCATAGCAGTGGCTCCCAAGCTTTGGTCCCCTAGATCAGTGGTTCTCAACTTGTGGGTCCCCAGGTGTTTTGGCCTACAACTCCCAGAAATCCCAGCCATTTTACCAGCTGTTAGGATTTCTGGGAGTTGAAGGCCAAAACCTCTGGAGACCCACAGGTTGAGAACCACTGCCCTAGATGTTTGGTACTTTAGTTCCCAGAATTTCTGATTGTTGGCCAAGCTGGCTGAGGCTTCTGGGTGCTGAAGTCCCAAAAATCTGGAGGGCCCAACTCTAAAGATGATTGCTCTGTAGAAATTCTACTTTCTTAACTGTCAGTTGAACCCTCAGATGCTGTTGAGCACCTTGGGTGCTCAACATAAATACCTCTTTCTTCAATATCCCCAAAAGTACAGATAGCACAAAGGTGTACAGATAGCATACAGGGCCATAAATGACAGGGAATGCTCCCAACAGACTGTAGGTCAAAGGAGTTCATATATACTCATCATATAGGTTCAGTATTCTGAATATATGTGACCTTTTATTTCAACTTATAGTCTGTTGGATTTTGTGTTGTTTATGGTCCCTTCTGCTAAACTTTGGGTTATAAATGTAACTAATAGGAGTTTACCTATATGCTAAATATTTATTCCTAAACATATAACTTGGAAGCAAGCTAATGTTGTGTAGTGGTCTGAACACTCAACCTCAGAAGCCCACCTTGGACAACTCAGCCTCAGAGAAAGAAGGCAAGGGCAACCACCCTGAACTAATTTTACCAAGAAAACTGTGTGGCATGTGTTTTTGAGTTGCCATAAATCAGAAACACAGCAACAAATATTATCTGGAAGCTCTAAGGATTGAAAAGATATTTGGGAGGGTGTATTCTATTTTGTCTTGAAAAGCAAAAGGAGGCAACAGTACAACACTAGAACAAAAGATTAGGCCTGTGAGGTTTCTTCATAAGATTTAGTTACCCACCTTTGGAAACGTAATGCTCAGATCTGTGAGTTTTGGTCTGATCTGGCACAGGTTGTTGTACATGTCTTAAATATAAACCACTCTGTCTGATATATCTAGTGTGACTGCTATGTTCTGGGTTGAGTTTCTTTGTTTCAATAATCAAACCTGGGAAGTCTGTAGCTCACATGTGCACGTTTTTGAAAACTTTAAAAATACTACACTAAAAATATGGCTGCCACATGAAAAAAGGTAGTGGGGTGCTGAGGTAAATGCCTTTCATTAGAAAGGGGGTCTGTTCTATCTGTTTAAAGGGATTATTTATGAAGTCTGCAGTGTCATTCAAGATTTGCTATGGCCCATTAAATATCCACCTGGACGTTGCATCATTTAACAACTGGAATGTGTAAGCTTTCTTGCTTTTCTAAGACTGCACATGGTGGACATTCTGCATTGTGTATATATACATTTGTAAATTCATCTGAGATGAACCATGCAATGGAATAAAATGTATCCATCCACATGGTGCAATAGCTCATTATTTCAAATAATGTCATTATTTGTTATAAAAAAATTGGAGACATTTGTTTGCCTTGTTATTCCTATTGCTTTTGGTTTGTTATCTCATGACAGCATCATAGAGTAGCTGCTATACAAAAGAAAATATAATGCTATTTCACATAGATTAGTTTGTCAATCTAAAACAGGAGTGGGAATCATGCAGCCTTCTGAACTGCAAGTCCAAGCAATAAAAGTAAGTATAGCCAAAGGTGAGAAATTCTGGGAGTTGCAATCTATCAATAACAGAACAACCGCATTATTGTTATCCCAATCTAAGACAATATTTTCTGACTTGACTAGTAGATGTGTGAAGTAAATGTATGCAGCATTCCGGAAAGACAATGACTGGAATGGCGATTCGATGGACGAGACTGTTTTATTGTTTTAATGATTATTTTATTGCTTATGAATGTATTGTTTTAACTTGATTTATGTTTAATCGTAGTGTATAATTGTAACTGTTTGTACTGGCATTGAATTTTGCCATTACTTATATGTAAACGGCTTTGAGTCCCTCTCGGGGTGAGAAAAGCGGTATAGAAATATTGTAATAAGTAAGTAAGTAAATAAATAAATAAAACCAAAAGAGTTGAAATCCAACTAATGCCTTGAAAAATCTCTCCAGCTACTACAAAGATAACCACCTGAAGCCTAATCCTGCCAAGACACAAGTGTGTGCTTTCCACCTATGCAACAGTGAAACCAACAGGAAGTTGAAAGTCACCTGGGAAGGTCAAGGGCTTGAACATTGTTTCCATCCTAAATATCTTGGTGTCACCTTAGATCAAAAACTAGCATATAGGAAACACTGCTTGAACATCAAGCACAAAGTAGCTCCACGCAATGATATCCTGCGGAAACTTACTAGCAGCACATGGGGTGCAGACTCAAAATTAATAAGAACATCAGCCCTGGCCTTGTCTTCCTCAACTGCCGAGTATGCTTGTCCTGTTTGGCATAAGTCTGCCCATGCAAAGCAGGTGAACATAGCATTGAATGAAACATGCAGAATTATCACAGGATGTCTTAAACCTACACCTGTTGATAAATTCTACAAACTAGCTGGCATTGCCCCCCCCCCCCCCCCACCTAATATATGACAGGAAGTTGCTACTAAATGTGAGAGAAATAAGGTTGAACACTGTGGAAGCCATCCACTACACAGCTACCAGCCTCCTCTCAGCAGACTCAAATCAAAGAAAAGCTTCATGAGAACCACCACTCCTCTTAACGTCCTCCCCGCAACAGCAAGAGTATCCCTCTGGGCAGCTAAACCAGGAAATCCCAACTGGATGATCCTCCACAAGGGTCTTCCTCTAGGGGCAAATCAAGAATGCGCAACTTGGAAGTCCCTGAACAGACTCAAAAGTGGAGTGGGCAAATCAAAAGACAACCTGGCAAAATGGCACTACCTAAAAGACTCCAACATATTGTTGACTGTGGAGCAGAACAGACAACTCCGCACCTATTTACTTGTCCACTATGCACTGCCTCATGTACAGAGGAAGAATTGTTGGAAGCTACAGACAATGCCATTGCTGTTGCCCGTTTTTGGTCAAAAGACATTTAGCTGCCTGCACTCCTTCTATTTTTATCAGTTTTATACTAATTTATGCAATGCTTTTGATACGAATTAAAGCCAAAGAACATGACGTTTTGGGGTCCGTTGTTGGCTGACACCTCATTCTGTTTATATGGAAGTTACTCAAATGAGGAGGGTTGTTACCATTTTCTTTCGGCAAAGATTTGGCCCATTGGCTGCAATGGAAATTTTAAAGACTCAATCCTCAGTCATTTTAAGACCTAGCTGCATGAAATCTACCTCAGTTTTAGACCCCATTTACAACTTGGCAGGCTTGCCAAGTTTCAAAACAATTCACCAATCTACTGATTTTTAAATAATTATTTTAAGTTTTTACCATAACATTTTTTAAAATAAGACAAACCACAAAAGAGGGTTCTGGGAATTGAAGTCGCCACTTGTGTCCATTCTCAGCCAATCAGAGCATGGATAGAACCAGGATTTTTATTGGCTGAGAAACACAGAGAGAGAAACTTCAACTCCCATCATGCTCCGAGAGGAACTCAGAGATTTTTCAATACCCGCCCTATGCAAGTGCTGCTGGGAAAGTGAGTTCCTAGCAGGGCAGCAAGGCCTTCTCTGGAGGAGGAGCTAGAAAACTTTCCAAAAAGAAATAGAGGGACAGCTGCTTTTGCCAGGGAGGGAGAAAAGATGCAGCAGATCCCTGCCTCAGATATATTGCAGACTTAATGCCACTCTCTCCAGGAACTGACAAAATCTGGCTTCCTTACTCTATTTTGCCAGGCTTTGGGGTTCCCTCCTCCCCGTTCTGTTATCAGAAAATATATGAAATGGACCACCGAATATTACAAATAATTTTAATTCAAACTGATTCGGGCCCAAGCATACTGATAGCAAACACAATGCAGGATCTCAGCCAAAGAAGGGTCTTTGGCATCACCATTACCTCCTACTCACTCTTTTCTCTAGAAATGCCAGGGATTGAACTTGGGACCTTTTCTGTGCTGAGCATATGTTCTGTCACTGAACTCCAGTCCCTCCCTTCCTTGAAAAAGAAGTAATTGATCATATTGAATGAATTGTGTACTGACAGGCAAAACAGCATATGTTAAAAGTTGAGCTGGCAGCCAGATTTTCCACTGAGATCAGCTCCTTGAGATCAGAAAAAGAGTTGCAAAATAAAATTCCTCCAACCAGTTCCATTCACGCCTTGAACACTTGGTCCTTAAAACACAGTAGCAAAAGCACAATTCATTTCTTACCTTTGGAAGCTCATAATTACAGAGTTTGAAAACAACTTCAAGACTTGCTAGGCACAAGGCCAAAACCCCTTTGCAAATTGCAATGCAAAGAATATAGTACCTTCAAATCCTGCTCATTTGAAGTGTACATTCAAAACTTGTTCAGCTCAAAGGTTCCCTGTGCCTTTAACTAGTTCTCAGCTACACAACTTGATAATTGAGACACTTCTAGTATTTGCTAGGTTTGAGTTCAGTGATTCTTCACATTGGCCTAATCTCAAGGCCAGAACATCTTGTATAATGTTAGGGTTGAGATTCCAGAATGTCTTGAAATTGTACTGGACTTGTTCCTAGCTCCCTGCATACCATAAATACATCCTTTCCCATCTGATCTTGGAAGGTAAGCAGTACTTGGATGGGAAACTACCAATGGGTATCAAGGGGCTGCAGTGGGGCAATGGGTTAAACCCTTGTGCTGCTGTGAGGCTGAACTGCTGACCTGAAAGTTGGCAGTTCGAACCCACAGGCTGGGGCGAGTTCCCACTGTTAGCCCTAGCTCCTGCCAACCTAGTAGTTCAAAAATGCAAATGTCAGTAGATAAATAGGTACTGCTTCAGCGGGAAAAGGCAAAAGGACATGCCAGCCACACGTCCAGGAGGTGTCTACAGACACAAGCTCCTTGGCTTGGAAATGGAGAAAGAACGCTTCTCCCAGAGCCGGAGATAAGTACCCTCTCCGAACCGGGAAATGAAAGAAGTCTTTGCTTTTGTCTGTGTCTCATTGTATGTAATTTGTAATATGGCATTGAATATGGCCTGTGTCTATGTATATATTGTAATCCGCTCTGAGTTCCCTTGGGGAGAAGGTTGGAATATAAATAAAATGTTGTTGTTGTTGTTGTTATCAGGTGTTGTAGGCTATACTTCAGAGGACGAAACCAACAAAACCACATCTTAGTATTCCTCATCTAGGAAATCCCTATTAAATTAATGGCATTACCATAAATCGACAGGCAACATGAAGGCACATATACACAAACATATACATCTACACAAACATCCATGTGTTGCTTCTTTGCTTCTGGAAACAGCAGTGCAAGACTGAACATAGCAAATATCTAAAGCCATTACAAAACAATGCCTGTCTCTAACTTGCCCTTGGGAAAAGAGAGCCACTTTTCATAACATAAAACTGTCTGAAATGAATAGGTGTCTTTATATTAAGCTCAGTGTGCTTTGGATTCAACTCCAAACCTAAGCTGTCTTTCCTTTTTGATAAGTCTTTTATGCTCCAGATCCACACCCATCTTGTCAGATATCAACGGTACTGGAGGAAACAGAAGTTGATAAAAGTTCCTTTGTAAGCCAAAATAATTTTTATCAAGGCCTTTCCTCTCAGAGCTACACAGCCCTTCCCTGAGATTAGAGAAATCCCTCTTTGCAGTGATGATTAACTTCAAAAGGCATAAAAGAAAGACTCAAAGGAATGGACTGCCTTTTTCTTCCACATCGATTCTATGTTTTAGAATGTATCATAGTTGTGAATTGTGGAGGATTTCAAGATATGGTCCTATTTATCCAAGATTATATGGCAGTGAAAACTCATATAATCCAGTTCAAGATTCCTAAGTCAGAAGCATCCTAGGCTCTGAGGTTTTATGGTCAAAACCTTAGCTCTGTGGACAGAGGCTGGTGATGTCATTGAACATGATACATTAACCATTAACTACAGTTGCTCAGAGCAAACTAAAAACAACAACACAAATTTAATCAATGAGGGAATTGAAGAGACAAGGTCTTTGGAGCCTCTACAGCAGCCACTCCAAAAGAGCCTGCAACAAACAATGGAGACGAGCAACACACATTAATTAAATTCTCTTTTCTTTTGAGATTTCTCCCTGTTCATTGATGCCTAGAGAATATGCATTAGGTGATGTTGGTGGTTTATTTATTTCGTGTCAAAAGCATTGCCTAAAAAAATAAGTTTAAAAATGATAAAATAAAGGGATCACAAGCAGCTAAATAGTTTTAGACCAAAAATGGGCAACAGCAACTGCACTGTGTGTAGCTTTAAACAATTCTTCCTCTGTGCATGAGGCAGAGCATTGTGGGCAAGCAGGCGCTGAGTTGCTTGTTCTGCTCCACAGTTAACCAAGGTGGAGGATTCTTCTAGGTGGTGCCATTTGGCCAGGTTGTTTTTTGATCTGCTCACTCCACTTCTGAGTCTGTTCAGGGACTTCCAAGTTGCCCATTCTTGGTTTGCCCCTAGAGAAAGGTCCTGGGGGTGGGGGCAGTCCATTTTTAAATCTCTTTTCCTGCCCACCAACCTTCCATTTTCCGTTCTTGAGTTTGGAGTAGAGCAACTGTTTTGGGAGATGGTGGTCGGGCATCTGGACAATGTGGCCGGTCTAGCGGAGTTGATGGCGGAGGAGCATCACTTCAATGCTGGTGGCCTTTGCTTCTTCCAGCACACTGACATTTGTCCGCTTGTCTTCTTAAGAGATTTGCAGGATTTTTCGGAGGCAATGCTGATGACGTCTGTAGCTAGTCCACGTCTCGCAGGTGTATAGAAGGGTTGGGAGGACAATAGCTTTATAAACAAGCACCTTGGTATCCCTATGGATGTTCCAGTCCTCAAACACTCTCTGCTTCATTTGGAAAAATCCTGCATTTGCAGAGCTCAGGCGGTGTTGTATTTCAGTGTCAATGTTGACTTTTGTGGAGAGGTGGCTGCCAAGGTCATGCAATAGGGACCATTACCAACCACTATTGTGCCAGTTCATAACTTCTGTAAAACAAAGTCCTTAGTTATATATACATAATTAAATAGGTGGTGTACTGTATGGACTGTTATTTTTATCTTGCCCCCCCACCCCCCCAACACCACCACCAATACAGGATCAAAAAGGCTTACAAAAGTTAAAATAGGTACAAATTAAAAAAGTCCCATTATACAAAAGTTACAAATATAACCAAGCTATCGGTTATAATTTAAAGTTTTAAAAGGCAACTGTTTAAAAGATAAAGAACAACAAAAAATAGACATCACTGCACATTATGAAATCACTTCCTTCCACCCCAAGCAATAAGTCTCCACCTGCCAATGGAAAGATATCAGGAAAAGCATGAGACTAACCTTCTCCAAGAAGGGAAAGACTATCAAGAAGATCTCATGCATGTTCTCATCTGTTGAGGGTGGTGTGACACAAAAAAGGCTCTTGAAATACAAACAGGCTTATTTGTGAGAATACAACCCATATAGTGCTTCATGGTCATAAGATGTACTTTGACTAATGCCTTAAAATGGACCAGCAGCCAGAACAGCTGTTGCAATAAAGAGAGTTGCTAGGAGGGAGTTGGGAACCCTACTCGGCAGTTCAGCTGCACGGTACTCTGTTGCTCTGCTCTGGCTCCAACAGTGACTGACCTAGAAAAAAAGTCATGATGCTTGTGCAGGAACACAGAGTTGGATGCAAAGCAAAGCAGGGCACCTAAAACTGCCAGGCAATCAAATGCTAATCAAAGTGGCCACTTGAAACATACACACCTAGCTCCAATAGACAAGAATTCTTTCCCCCACCCTGGACATTCCACAGATATATAAATCCCATTTTCCTAGTTTTCAACAGACCTCACAATCTCTGAGGATGCCTGCCATAGATACAGGTGAAACTTCTTCATATAGCCCAAAAAACCTACAACAACCCAAATGCTGTTTTCTGCACACACCAAATAAATCTCAGACTGAAAACAGTGAGATGGAAGTTGCAGAATGAATCATACACTGGAAACAGCGAAAGGAAAATTGCTGAAATGACTTGTTGCTTCCTTTGAGAATGAAATTAATGATGAATTACATCCCTAAATTTTACTACATTTTCTTGATAGATTGAATACTAGAGAAACACAAGAGAACTGCAAACTGAACTCACAGTTGTCTGGACATCTCCCAAAAATCCACGAATGAAGCAACACCATTGTACAGTCTGTCTTCTAAATTCCCAATGTAACTCTATTGTTATGAAATATTCTCTCTTTCTCTCATTTTTATGGATTGGGGCAGGAATCATGCAGCACTCCAGATGTTGCCGGGCTGCAACTCCTAGCCTTCCTTGCCATTGCCTATGCTAGCCAGGGATGCCGGGACTTAGGAACTTCACCATAGCCATCTTTTTGCATTGAAAGACCTCTGCAATTTACACCCTTATTTTTAAGGGAAGGTATTAATCTTGAGTCACGGGCAGGATCAATTTCTATAATTCTTTGAATGTGTGCTGTTTTTGTGACCTTAAGGAGCTATTGCCAGAGATAAGGCATACTGTGTTTTCCATGATATACCCTCCAGGAAGTAGGCAATTGAATCAGCCGAAAATGTTGGATGTATTGATTCCTCAGATTTGCTGCTAATTGTTCGGTTTAGCCTATTGCATTAGCAGCCTAAAATAGTGGAGTACTTCTCAGGTCATTGGAAACAGGGTACCAAATGACCCTTGCAGCAGCAGAAGATTCAACTGAAAAATGACCTATTCTCCAAGATGAACCCCAGGGCCTGAGAAACCAACAGGTGAACACAGTTTAGAAGCCTGCTTTGCTTCTTTTTTCCCCCCTGCGGTGCTAAACCACACCAGCCGTCACTGCTCTGACAGCTGCATGCTTTATTGCCGCCCCACTTTTATTGCTTTGCTTTCTTCCTTTCCTCTAGTTTTTTTTTTAAATGGGGGTGGGTGGGTTAAAATTTATAGCTAGCAGAAATAACTGATTACTCTTGGCAAATTAAGTGAAGGGATCAATTGTTCCATATGGAAAGAGCCAAAGAACTCAGGGCTCTATTCACGAGGGAAGACTGATGTGCTAAAGGGCAAAGGAATGCCACTTTTATTGTGTGGTAGAGAATTTTCACATTTAAGCCCAAATTCCTAACGAAAGTGTGGTATTCAAGAGACCTCGCTACACAAGGGCTGGATAGTCTGCTTGCTTGAGCTGATGGGAAATTCCAAAGGACAAAGGTCTACTGTTCATGTCCTCTTGTCTCCAACATAGTGTGTGACCCTCTGTGGGACAACTCTCCAAGATGGGACTTCACAAGGCACCAGAACAACATGGAAGCATACTGCATCAATTCCTTCCCACCCTTAAAAACTTGACATGGTTTGTCTATGTTCTTGCTGTAAAACGGTAAAGGTTTCCCCTGACATTAAGTATAGTTGTGTCCAGCTCTTGGAGTGTGGTACTCATCTCCATTTCTAAGCCAAGAGATTACATTGTCCATGAACACCTCCATGGTCATGTGGCTAGCATGATTGCATGGAGCACCGGTACCTTCCTGCAGAAGTTGTACCTATTGATCTATTCACATTTGCATGTTTTTGAACTGCTAGGTTGGCAGAAGATGGAACTAACAGCAGGAGCTCATCCACTCCCCATATTTGAACCATCAACCTTTCAGTCAGCAAGTTCAGCAGCTCAGCAGTTTAACCTGCTGCACCACTAGTGGGGGTCCTAATTCTTGCTGTAGCCTTCTGAATATCACTACTATTAATCAGTTGTCTCTTTTTTTATGACAAATGAAAACTGATTATTAAACAGGAAGAAGGTATTTTACCTAAGAAGAGAAGATTTAGCTAGGTGTACTTCTAGATGAGCACATAATTATTAGAGAATGTGAGAGATCCATGGTATTCTTACAGGAATAACAACAACAATAATAATAAAACTTTATTTATGCCATGTCACCATCTCCCCAATGGAGACTCGGGGCAGCTAACATGAGGCCAAGCACAACAATTGCAACAAATCAAAATAAAATACAAACAGCTAATAATAACATCAAATGAAATGTAAACAAAACAAATTAATACAAAATCAAACACAGAAAATGAAGTAAAATAATAAAAATGTGCACAGTGGCCTGGGCCAAGTTACAAGGGGTAGAATTAAAGATATAAATATAAAATGATCTCTCAAGCAGCGGGTGAGTGACAACAAGTTCCACATCATCACCTCCACACCACATACACTATTTAGGAGAGAAACAAAGCAGGCTTGGGCCCCATCTGTACTGGACATTTAGTTCAGATTCAAACGACTATTGAAGAAAGTGGTTTCACTATGCAGAAATCTAGGAACCAGTTTGAAGCCCAGGTGGTGATTATCCTAAAGTACTGGTGTGCATTAAGAGCTTTCTTTTGCACCTTTTTGTGGGAGTTGGTTGTCTGGCTGCTGCAGTTTGATGCTAGGTTCGAACTGCATTATGTAGTCAGTGTAGATGGGGTCTTTGCCTTCTTCATGTTTGTCTACACTGTTGAAAAAACCTGTTGGGCACCACATTTTCCTGGTCTACATTGATCCTGCAGGGGCCCTGCTAGTCCCACACGCATCATGGACATAGAGGTGATCGCCATAACCGACTGCACATTTCCTGTTGTTGAACTCACCTCACTCTTGGCATGTGTTCCACATTTTCAGTCTTATGCATTATTTTTATTCACTCTCCAACATTAGTACCAAAAAGGTTACAAATCAGTTTTTGGTCAATTTTAGATTTGGTTTGGTTATCTGGGGTGCTGATTCAGAAAATTGTATTGGATAGACCACATCAGCTCTAGTTTCTGATACAGAACATATGCCATCCTGTAGTCACCACAGAAAACTATATTTAATAATCTAGAGCTGATGTGACAGTAGTAATCTTTCATGTGTATTCAGCCTCTCCTCTCCTGACATCCCCGTTGCCCTGGCAATATAAGAGGGTTTCACAAGACCAGTTGCTCTTGTTGCTGTGTGGTTTTGAGGCAACGTTGTAATAATGGTGAGGTCATGGACCATATTATCATTCTTTCAGACCACTGGTGGTCCACAGACCACAGGTTGGGAACTACTGATTTATGCAAATATATTTTCTGTGAAGCAAAGATGCACTAATGATATACTGATACATGAGTATCTGTATCTTTTTTTAACAAAAAATTAAAATCATCTTAGGAAAAAACTACTTTTTATTGGAAATGCTCACTTCCACCAACCAGTTCGACCCAGTAGTAACTCCTACCCACAACCCCAAAGCAGATAAATACTATCTTGAGTACAACCAATATGCCTAAAAGTTTTCTGTAACATCTCGAGGTAAAAGGCAAGTTTTTCCCCAAATGAATTCAAGCCCAAAGAACTACATAGCAAGCAAATAATCAAGAACATTGTGTGTCAGGATTGTAATGCCTATGAAGTGAGTACAATTTGAAATCTGAGTAGACAAAATCCTTCATGAAAACATATTAAGGAGATTTACCTATAAATACTAAAAGTCAGGATGGGAGCCTCTATAACATGCACCATTCAAAGATGGGAGAAAAAAATGGGAGGAAATGACTATTATTATTATTATTATTATTATTATTATTATTATTATTATTAGCAGCAGCAGCAGCAGCATCAAAAACATTGAGGATAAACAAACTCAGAATAACTGCAGTCTGATGCAGTGGAAAAAAAGGAGAATGGCTAATATCAACATACAGGAGATAACAGGAATAAATGCTATACCTAAACAATATCTAACAATATGGGGTGTTTCATAGCCAAGATTCTAGAAGATCCTAAGTAATTCATAAGTTTTGTATTAAACCTGAGCCAACTGTACTATGGAATGAAGAACAAGGGAATCATATATGGAACCAGGGAAATACAAATATTCCAGTCTGCATTTGCAACTGCCTTTGAAAGTCTTTGAAAGTTTCATGCCTTACTCTTTGATATTTCAAAGGGCTGTGCACAGCGACGCACATACATCCACGCCAGTGATCTGCCATGTGTAAGTGTTGATCCTGAATTTATGCCTCCTACATCTGACTGCAACATTTCAGCCACATGCCAGAAGAGACCAATGACCCAAGTCATGCATATCCGTTTTTAAAAATTATTTTAATTTTTTGTGAGCGTGCCTTGAGAACTCATGGTTGAGCTACATTCCAGTGGTGTAGTTACAGGGGAGTCAAATTGAAGGTACAGGAAAATGCCCGAGGGAATCAAAATGTAATAAATATAAGTTTAGATTAGAATGATGTATCAGTTCCCTTCTCTCAATTTAATGCCAGAAATCTGAAACCAAAAAGAATTTTCATTTGATGGGATAGGATTCTTATTTGCAGGGACGTGGAGCTGCTCCCATTTTGATCCCCCTCCATAATTACACTTAAATAAAAACAATGTGTGGCTGATACATGAACATCGAGAAAGATGGTAATATAGCCAAAATAATTTGCAGCAGGGAACGCATCTACAGTGTACACTGTACACTGTACAGTTTGACACAACTTTAACTGCTGTGGCTCAGTGCTATGAATTAACCAAAACTGTAGTTTTACATGGTCTTAAACATTCTCTTTCAAAAAGTGATGGCACTTCACTAAACTACAAATCCCAGGATTCCATAGCATTGAGCCTTGGCAGTTAATGTGGCATCAAACCGCATTAATTCTACGGTGTAGATGCATCCCAGTTCACCACCACAATCAAGTACCTTTAAGAAAAAAATCCCCTATCACTTTTGATTTGTCATATTTGAACTTAAGATTTAATTAGATGCATTCTAATATCATACATTCCAACTGTCCCTGTTGAGTGATTTCAGCTAACAGTGAAATGCTGGTCTAGAGCTCGGTGCACTTCACTACTTCTAAAAGGATTGATCCAGACATGAACCAAGTTTGAAGGCAACAAAGTTTATTCAATTTGGCCAGAAAGAATGTCAGTACAGAGTCTGCTCTCAAAAAGAACTGACATAAGGCTTACAGAGAAATACAAAGCATTTTGTCCACTTTAACAGCCATTCAAAATACTCGCACCCTCCTCTGACTGGTGGAAAAGCCAACCCAATTTTGATCCAGGTGCCTATTGGCTGGAGATTCCTCTTGGCATCATTGGCTGGAGAAGGTTCCCCCATGGTGGGAAAAAGGAGCGGCTGCGATTGGTAGATTTGAAATTCAAGTCTGCTTAAATATCCACTCCAGTGAGGTGCACGAGTACAGGAAAGTATTGAGATAGAAGTATTGAGATAGAATGCAAATAGTTCCATGATTGACTTCATGTTCAGTCCAGGTAAACACGAAGGGAAAGACCAGAAAACACAAAAAGGGTGATAGAGATTATTTGATGAGACAATTGGGCTGGTCTTGCATGCAGAAAATTCACTAGTGTGTATCAGTTGATGACTCTGCTCCCATCAGTGGAAGCCAGGCATTTCCCAGCGCACAGAAACGAATTTTTGAATGTGACGAGATTTCACAGTGGACGGGAGTTGTGGTTTCCATAAAGCCCATCAATGAGACTTGGACTCCAGGTTTGCATACATTAGCTAGTTTAGCCCGCTTCCTGTCTGAAGGCATGAGACTAAGCAAGACAATTTTATAGTTATACTTTAGGGGTTTGATTTCCTTTGATATCTTATAGAACTGAGTATATTTAGCCTTCAGAAGAGTAGGTTGAGAGGAGACATGATAGTCATGCATAAATATGTGAAAGAGTGTCATAAGGAAGAGGGAGCAGACTTGTTTTCTGCTGCTCTTGAAACTAGGACTAAGAGCAATGGGTTCAAATAACAGGAAAGGTGATTCCACCTGAATATTAGGAAGAACTTCCTGACCGTACAAGCTGTTCAACAGTGGAATTCTCTGCCTCAGAGTGTGGTGGAGGCTCCTTCCTTGGAAACTTTTAAACAGAGGCTGAATGGCCATCTGTCAGGGATACTTTGATTGTGCTGCTCCTACATCGTAGGGGGTTGGATTAGATGGCCCATGTGGTCTCTTCCAACTCTATTATTCTTTGATTCTATGATAGAAGTTATACAATTTCATTAAAGTGGATTTTATACACAAGAGGAGATATAGCTGGCCAGAAATTTTCTTGAGTTGAGGCAGAGCAATATTTCGGAATTGCAAAATTGGTAAAAAGGAAAAATAAATTAAATCCATGTTTGTGTTTAATCAAGAGGGTGTCCATTTTTATAACATCCTAATTAATCCTCAGTCACAGTTTTTTTCTATTTCCCCCCAAATTCCTTGTTTGTCTTCAATTTATTTCAGTTGCTGAGTGGAAAGTGCAAAGTAGTTTGAACACATTTAACTCAGCAGCAGGGAGAAGAGAAAAGAACAAAGAATATTGCCCTTTTCAGTAGGCTCAGGCAAAAGCAAAATGTTGCAGCCAAACCTAACTTCTGTAATCTTCCTTATTAATAACTGTTACCATAATGACTACTCTCTGATGTTGCCAGGCTACAAGTCTCCCAGTTATTAACTGGGAAATGTTAAAAGTTATATTCCAGGCATGTATGATATCTAGTATCTATCTATATTTTATTATAAATCACAATATATATTGTATGTCTGTGTTGCATATTACTTTGGCAATATTCAATCCTAAATCCACAAGCAGCCAACTCCAAAGTATAAAACATATCATGTGAGCTTTCAAAACTTCACCGGCTTCTTCTTTAGGCAAAGATATTTAAAAATCATATAGGAGCAAAAGGAATTTAAGTCACAGGCCTGTATTCCATCTCAGATGCTTCTTTACTATGAGTTAAGATGGAATTGGGGAATTTCAATGCAGGTAGAGGTCACTTCTCTTATTTGCCATGTGAGGACTAGGGACAAAGAGCAATAAAGGCAAGTAATAAAATTTCAGCTCCATTAGCAATTGAAAAGTAATGTCACTAGAGATCCGGCCATCCCTCAATATAGTACAACACGAGTTATTATGATTTCTTTATGGCCAACATATCAACTTTTTTTGAAAAGACTGAAAAGTGCCATAATTTGGCTCAGATCAGGGAAAATCCAGAGATGAGGTTTGTCGATTTCATGAAGGGCAACCTGATTTTTGTCCAGTAATGTCACTGCTCATCTACCTATCTATATCTATACATAAGTTCCTTCCCCTTTTCTCTTCCAAAAACTCTGTGGCATACATTTCTCTGGACAACCAGCAATTTTGTGGCACCCAAAAAACCAAGCTTCTTTAAATGACTTGTTCTTTAAAACCATAATTCCCAGTTCTACGGACTGAAGAACCCTGCTGGATTCTAGCCCTACTGCTATAATATGAGAAGATTGCCTCCTCTTACATGTATATCCATCTACCATTGTTGTTTCTTAAGTCTTAATAAAGTCAGAATTTGTTTCTGTTCTTGTACAGAATAAAATTCTTCACATGAGTAGCATGAAAATTAAATCTATTCAGAAGCTTTGTTTCTACTAAACAGAAAGGAGGAGAGAAAGGAACAAGGTTTGACTCTAACTAGCTACAAATAATAATTAATTACTTTCTGCAATAATTAGGGCATAACTAAGTGATATGAAAGATAATTGCACTCCTTTTGTGCTATAACTAGCATTTGTTATTCAATCATTATAAGAGTATCTGACCTTGCTAATTGTGTTTTATGCCATTCAGCATTCTGGTGACTTTGAAAAATGTTGTTGTTAACAATCATAGAATCATAGAATCAAAGAGTTGGAAGAGACCTCATGGGCCATCCAGTCCAACCCCCTGCCAAGAAGCAGGATAAATATTTATATATAGCCTTTTCACCAAACAGGGGCTTAGTAACTTATAAATTAAAAAAAATAGAACCAACAAAAATCAAAATGAAAATACATAATTAAAAATATTGCATATATACTTTATAGCAGAAGTTCTCAACCTGTAGGTTGCGACCCCTTTGGGGGTCAAACAACCCTCTCACAGGGGTCACCTAAGACCATCGGAAAACAAATACTTCCAATGGTCTTAGAAACCAAGACACCGCTATTTTTTTTCTCACCCCAATCACTTCCCAGATGCTGCTTCTTCTTCTCCAGAGGGAGGTGGTGGTATCACTCTGCCCCACCCCCTCCACAATTTTAGGAGGAAGAGACGAGAGTGATGGAGGTGAGGTGTGCTTTGGAGCCAAGAGGAAAGAGGGAGGAGGGGAGACAAGGGAGAAGGTGAAGGAAAGGGGCCTAGGGAGGGGGGCTGAGGGAGGGCAGGGTATACAGAGGAGTGGAGTGGCCCCTCCATGGCTGAGTTGCAGGGCAAAAGAGAAGTAACAATGAAAATGCATTGTGCATATCAAATATTTACATTATGATTCAGAACCGTAGCAAAATTACAGATATGAAGTAGCAACTAAAAAAAATGGTTGGAGGTCACCACAACATGAAGAACAGTATTCACGGCATTAGGAATGTTGAGAAACACTGCTTTAAAGAGATAAAATGTTTTATAACTGTACAATAAAATAATATAACACCCTCTTTCCTGAAAAAAACCTTTCCATTCTAAAGGCCTGCCAGTCTTCTCCAATGAACAGAGATCAATTTGGGGGGGGGGGGGGTTCAGAGCTTGGGGCAGTCATTGAGGGGTCCTCTTCTGAGTTGCCACCAAACAAACCTGAGGTACTGCTGGCACTTCTGAAAATTTCAAGTTGATATGGGATGATATGGTTTAAGAGATATAGTAAACAACCAAACAATATTAGGCTTTATAGGCCAGCATTTTGAATTATGCCCAGAAACTGTTTTGAGGCTGAACTTTTGCAGCAAAAAAGTTGTATGATACTTGTAACCATCTGCAGCTCTTTGTATGAACCGAAATTTCAAAACACTCTTCAAACCACTAAAATAACTATTTTTGATTCTTTGGAATAATGAAAAACTAACTTACAAAGCCCTTGAAACTCTCACTGCAGCAAATGTTTGTTGTTGTGTGCCTCCCAGTAACTTCCAATTTATGGTGAATATAAGATGACCCTAGCATGGGGTTTCTTGGTAAGATTTTTTTTTAGTGGATTCCCCTTTAGCTTCCTCTAAAACTGAAAGAGTGTGACTTGCCATGGGTTTCCATGGCTGAGTAGGGATTTGGACTTTGGTCTCCAATGTCATGAGGTGCAGATAAACTATAGAATTAATGCAGTTTGATGCCACTTTAACTGTCATGGCTCAATATCATGGAGTTGTTATCTTACAATCCTTCTCTGCCCAAGAGTGCTGGTACCTCACCAAACAGTAACTCTTAGTATTCCATAGCATTGGGCCATGTCAGTTAAAGGCCGGAACCAGATAGGCCTTTATCCAAGGAGAATCTGTGTTTAAAAAACGCAGATTTTGCTGGGGACCTGTCCACACCCACCCCAGAAAGCATGCACTTTCTGGGGTGCGTGTCCAGATGTTCTCTCGCAACTAGCGATTTTCCTCCCTCCTCCCCTCCCCCCAGCACTCCTGGTGCATCATTTCTATGACTGAGAGAGCTGACTGAGGCTTGTAATGGAGGCCATGTAAGTTTTTATTACTTTTCTAAGGGATCTGGGGACTTGGGGGGAGGGTGGTGGGTATTCCCACAAATTACTGGGCTTATTTAGCCCAGTATTCTGCAGTCCAGAACTGGAAATAGTGGATTTATCCTACGCCTTCTAAGAAGGCATGGAATAAATCCACTATCAAATTAATTCACTACAAACCAGGGTTTTCCTGGTTTGTAGCAAATTAATTTGGGACTGTCCAAACCGTTGTCTGGACAGCCACTCCTTTATTGCGGTAGATACCACAATAAAAGTCCTGTCTGGACGGGCCCAAAGTGGTATCAAATGACATCAATTTAACATATTCCAACCCTCAAAGTACTATTTCATTTTTGCAGGTAATAACTATTTATTTATTTAATATGCTGCCTTTTCCCTTCTATTTTCTGCAGAAAAATAGGCTTCAACCTATTCAACACACACACACATACAAAACAGAGCCTTTCCCATCTGGGAATGGAATATGGAAGCTTCCTTTCATGTTAGGACTGATAGCTGCTTTGGAAACCTGACAGCCCAGATGTACTGTAGCTCAGGGTGACTAATTTCAACAAGCTGCTCCCACTGTTACAAAAGGCAGATCTGCTGGCATTTTTACTTCTAACCACCTGGTTTGGACAAACAGTCTCTGCAAATAGCACATATGTCATGTGGGGTGGACTCAGGGGGTGGAGGGAAGAATGCAAGAGCTGAAGAGCTTAAAGCTGTTTTTCAGGCCAGGGATTACACCGGGTGAGGGCTAGCAGGGAGGGTTTTCAGAGTTGCTCTCCGCATGATCCATCACACAAGACTATGAAATATTTTGTACATTGTGGAAGAAACCTTAAACATCGGGATGCCTAGTGCTCGCAACTCTTCTTTTTTTATAAATGACCAACAAAGATACTCTGGCAGCAGAGAACCCAACTCTGCAAAGATTTATAGAGCTTTTATCCTCAATCTGCATAAATATTTCACAGGCAAAGGCTTGTGGCTGACATCATGATAGCAGGCACCTGTTTGCACAGGGCAAGGCAACCCTTAGCATCTTGGCAGGGCACACAGGAGCCCTCCTCAAACTCACCAATTGCCCCATATTGGCCCCCATTAAATATGATGCAGTAGTGTCAACAGTACTTTTTCTTTAAACAAGATGCATATCCTCCAGTACACACAAGTTGTTAATGAGGCAAAAACACTTTAGGAAGACTTGCAGTAAAGTCACCCTACATGTGAAACGGGACACTTGGGCGGTGGGGAAAGCACATGCCCGGTTTTCAAGGAACCACAGTATCTTGTCACCACCTCCATAACACCAAACTCATCATTTCATCATTTCACAAAAAAGGTGGGGGGAGGCATGTGTGGCCACATGCTACAGGATGTCATTCTTTTGGTTTGGATACCATTACAGGTCCATTTGGTGAGAATACAGGACAGAGGGGTTTTTTGTTTTTTGTTTTTTGGTGTTTCCAGAGTGTGGAATTTCATTCTTTTGCTGGCAGGAAAAAATCCTTTTTATTTAAACAGGCACTTTATGATGAATTTGATATGGGGGGGTGTAGAGAAATGTTTATTATAGAGTGTTTATTATACTGTATTCAAACTGTATTTATGTATTACATTTATTGCCATGGCCTAGCTGTGAGGGATAGGTTGCCATGGTGACAAGACAAAGCCTCAGAGGAGGTGGGCGGAGCTTAAGGAGGAAAAGGTTTGAAAGTGGCAGTTAAGCTCCAGTCCGGTGGAAGAGACCCGGGGAAGAGGATAGCCAGTTAGGGCTCTGTTGTGAAGCTGTGAGAATTCAGTAGTTCCTAGAATTTGTGAATATTTCTTCAGCAAGAGAGCTGAAGGTGTTACCTTGTTAGATTGCTTAGGTTAAAAGAATCTAACAGAGGGGGTCTTCAGGATTGCCAGTAAGGAAAGACTGGTGATCAGTGGTTTGTTCCGAGTATAGGGCAAACAGTGTGGACATTCACAATAGGGAACTCTGAAGTAGTATAAGCACTTCACTAAGAAGAAGTTTGTAGAATTGTATCATCAGAAGCATGTATCTCAAACCAGCCATTTTGTAACATCAAGCCTTGTGCCAAGTTCAAATTCTCAAAACTGCAACAATTACATTCTGTTAACAATAAAACTTGTTCTCTTTATATTTCAAACCTGCCTCCTCGATTGCTGTCATGCTTGGTGCATTCCACACTACCAAAGTCACCTCACAACACAACTAAAGATAAACAGAGACCTAAACCAGCGTCTCTAAACATATTGGTGGCAGCTTAATTGATATCTAAAAGAAGGTTCCTCACAGAATATTAGTGGCTATAAAGAAGATTAATACTTCCTCACATAATTTTTGGTGGCATTTTAGTGAGATTAGCGCTGCTTCTTTACATTTTTGTTGACAAGCGGTGGGATTAACGCTTCTTTACATTTTTGGTGGCAGCGGTGGGATTAACGCTTCTTTACATTTTTGGTGGCAGACGACGGGATTCGTGTAACAACTAATCGAGTGCCTTAAGTTTAATTTTAAAATAAGTTGTGAGGTAAAAGTTGTTGAAAACATGGCTACCAGGCGGCAGAGAAAGCTGGCTGAGGAAAGAGAGGGAGACCAAGGAGAAAGTTCGAGCTCTGGGTCAGAGACAGAGCCAGTGCCTATGACAGAAATGGCTTTTAAGTACAAATTGGAGATGAAACGATTGGAAATGGAGGCAAAAGAAAGACAAAGGGAAAGAGAGTTGGAGATGGAGAGAGAGGCGAAACAAAGAGAATTTGAGGAAAGACAAAGAGAGAGAGAACTGGAGATGGAGGCAAAACAAAAAGAGAGAGAACTGGAGATGGAAGAAAGACAAAGAGTGAGAGAATTTGAACGGGAGTTAGAATTGAAGAGAATGGAGTTTGAGCTAGAGAAACAAAGATTGGCTTTGTCTCAAACATCCAGTGATGTTCAGGAAGGGAGATCTGGAGGGGATACCCCAGATTTGATGAAGAAATTCCCAAAATATACCAAGGAGGATTGTCCAGAGAAATTCCTAATATCTTTTGAAAGATGTTGTCGTGATTTTGGAGTGGCTAAGGAAAAATGGATGACATACCTTAGGCCACAGATAAGTGGGAAACTTTTGCAGATTTATGGACAGATGCCGGAGGAGTCTTGTAGAGACTATGATCTGTTTAAGAAACAGGTTCAACAGGAATATAGATTGACTCCTGAATATTATAGATTTAAGTTCAGGACGTTGAAGAAAGATAAAACACAAAGTTTTGCTCAGGTGGCCTCTAGATTGTCTCAACTGTTCGATAGTTGGATAAAGACGTCTGAGGTAGAAGATTATCAACAGCTGAGGGAACTTTTGAAATTGGAACAATTTTTCCAATTAGTTCCTTATGAAATTCGTTGGGTGATTCAAGATCGCAAGCCATCCACGATTGTAGAGGCAGCGGGTATGGCAGATCAAATAACAACCTTGAAAGAAGGATTTAAAAGGGAAGATCTGCCAGGGGACAAAAGAACAAACAGGCAGCCATTTTATTCACAACAAAAGCGCCCACAGCAAGAAAAGGGTGCTGACTTAGAAGACACCACCTATAGGAGGCAGAGTGTAATAAGACCAACTGCTCCTGAGGTAAAACGACGGTGCTTTCAATGTGGAGAATGGAATCATTTAAAATATCAATGTCCCCTGTTAAAGAAGGAGAAAACAACCCTCTTTGTGAATAAAATGAAAGAAACACCAAGGGCAGAAGCAGATACTGTTTCAAAGGAGAGTTCAAGCTCAGAGCCTCAAGAGAAACAATGTTTGTTCATCCTGTCAGGCAGCCCATCTAAGGACTATTTAGAAACCATTTCTATTGATCACAAAGACAGGAAAGGACTCAGAGATACAGGTTCCGAAGTATGCATCGCGCACCCTGAAATAATACCTCAGAAATTTCAACAGCCAACCTCTGAAATAAAATTAAAAGGTTTAGGTCCCGCGATCCCGACACCCGTGGTGACCTTGCCAATACAATATGAAGGATGGAAGGGTGTGTGGGATTTTGCAGTCAGTCCTGACATACCATACCAATGTTTAATTGGAAATGATTTGGCTGAGGAGATTAAATACTGTAAGATGGCGTGTGGGGAGAAAAAATGTATCAACAAAAGCCCTGAACAGAAAGCCCTGTGTTTTGCCATCCGACAAGATGGGGATGAGAGCCCAGAAGCCAGTGCTACAGTTGCTAAGGTTGTTAAGAAGACAGGAGGAGTTGAGGAAATTCAACAGGAACAAAGAGCAAAAGAACAACCCTATAGATTTATTGCTGGAGGTGGTGTTCCAAATATAAAGTCAGAAGTGTACAGCCAGAAGAGACCATGCAAACGAGGAACAAGCCCTGCAGCAGAGCCGATTCCAGTGGCTGATTATCTGAGAGCCAGTGAAGAGAGTATAGAAACAATAGGTCTGGAAAGACAAGTGATAAATTCTGAGGAGAAAGAGGAATCCTTGACCTTAAAAGATGTATTTCCTTCAGCTCCACATAAAGAAATTACCTCAGCCGAACTTTTCGACAAAAACAATAAAATAAAAGTAAAAGAGAAAGCTAAAGGAAAACAAACTCTGGATGTGACAGTAGGAGCTGATGCGAGTTCAGAATATCCAGGGGTCTTCTGTGAAACAAAGATCCATACATCTGAAGAGAAAGTGAACAGAAAGAGAAGATTTGGCCATGTGTCGGAAGAGAGATCTCCTTTATCCTTGAACAAAGAAGAAAGAGAGAATAAAAACCAAGCTGATAGACTGACAAGAGAACTAATATACACAGACTATATTGGTGGTGATAAAAAGAAAAAGCTGCAATTTCTAGCTTTGAAAGTTTGTCCAGATAGCAGTGATGAGCTTGCCATGAAGAAGGACAATATTCGTGTTCGTTCTTCTAATGACAGTGAATTCTCTTCAGTGCCAAGAAAAGATGCTAGAGGAATTCCAGATTATTCACTACAACCTGATGCTTCATGGAAGCAAGCCATTGTTCAAGCCCTGAAAGTCGATGGAAACAGAACTGTTCCTGATAATTGGAAGGTTAGATTAAAAGAAAATACCCCAGCAACAAAAAAGAGAGGAGAAAAGACTTGCAGACATCGTGTGAGGAAGAAAACTATATCTCCAGGTAATCGAAAAGACATCAAGAGACAAAAGAAGAAACCTAAAAAGAAGAAACGAAGAAGTGGAAAAAAGAAGCTAAAAGATCATCATAAAGAGACATTGCTGTAGACAGTTGGTCCAATACAACCGAGGTTGTGTTTGAACCATGGGACATTGGACACTAAGACATCTATGTCAATGATCAAATGTGGGAGTTTAACTATTGTGTGGGCTATTAACAAAGTGGGACCATATGTATGGAGAAAAGTTGTGGTATGATATATAGATAAATGTCTTATAATTTGACCAAACTAGGTAGAAGGTCAATTATATATGTTAATGGGATAGAAACACATTTGGACAAGGATATTTGAGTTGATATGGAAAATTGAATAGATAGAAGATGATCACAGATAGATCTGAATTATATAAAGGTAATGTATATATAATATAGTATAATATAGTATAGTGTAATATTTAAAAAAAAATTGGTATCCTGTTTTATTATAGACTTATAAAATATAGGATGTTATTACAGTGGTGAACTGTATATGTTTCATACCCTAGGTATAAGATATGAACCCATTATATTAAAGTGTGATAGGTATATACGTTTTGCAATAGGCAATAAATATTTACAAATATATGTATAAGTATAAAAATGTGAGACTTTGATACCACATCCATAGATGATACTAGAATTTCGTAGGTTAAAGGTTTGTATATATGTATAGTTGAAATGTACCTAACTATGATGCGTTTCCCTTTCAGAATTGATATATGTATATTTATTGTTAAATGTTATGTAGGATTATTTTTGCTATTCTAGGATTAAGAAATGTGCAAAAATATTTGTCTGGGGGGGAAGGTGTAGAGAAATGTTTATTATAGAGTGTTTATTATACTGTATTCAAACTGTATTTATGTATTACATTTATTGCCATGGCCTAGCTGTGAGGGATAGGTTGCCATGGTGACAAGACAAAGCCTCAGAGGAGGTGGGCGGAGCTTAAGGAGGAAAAGGTTTGAAAGTGGCAGTTAAGCTCCAGTCCGGTGGAAGAGACCCGGGGAAGAGGATAGCCAGTTAGGGCTCTGTTGTGAAGCTGTGAGAATTCAGTAGTTCCTAGAATTTGTGAATATTTCTTCAGCAAGAGAGCTGAAGGTGTTACCTTGTTAGATTGCTTAGGTTAAAAGAATCTAACAGAGGGGGTCTTCAGGATTGCCAGTAAGGAAAGACTGGTGATCAGTGGTTTGTTCCGAGTATAGGGCAAACAGTGTGGACATTCACAATAGGGAACTCTGAAGTAGTATAAGCACTTCACTAAGAAGAAGTTTGTAGAATTGTATCATCAGAAGCATGTATCTCAAACCAGCCATTTTGTAACATCAAGCCTTGTGCCAAGTTCAAATTCTCAAAACTGCAACAATTACATTCTGTTAACAATAAAACTTGTTCTCTTTATATTTCAAACCTGCCTCCTCGATTGCTGTCATGCTTGGTGCATTCCACACTACCAAAGTCACCTCACAACACAACTAAAGATAAACAGAGACCTAAACCAGCGTCTCTAAACATATTGGTGGCAGCTTAATTGATATCTAAAAGAAGGTTCCTCACAGAATATTAGTGGCTATAAAGAAGATTAATACTTCCTCACATAATTTTTGGTGGCATTTTAGTGAGATTAGCGCTGCTTCTTTACATTTTTGTTGACAAGCGGTGGGATTAACGCTTCTTTACATTTTTGGTGGCAGCGGTGGGATTAACGCTTCTTTACAGGGGGTCTCTTTAATCAGGCGTATTTTTAACATCATTATTATGTTATTTAAATTATTTAATATTTTAAAATTAACAGTGTTTTAGTATGAAGGCTTTGTCCTCCACACAAGAGCGCAACTACACTCACCACTCAGGTCAGTTTGAAAACAGTATTGAATCATGTGTTTTCGGTGTGCAGATGATTAGATTGTAAAACCTGGAACCAGTTCAAGGCCTGGATTGTAATTACACACAGAGAGAACCCATTTCAGTATCCATGGCTATCAAGCATTTTTTTCAACTCCCATCTTTGGAATGCCTATGTATACTTCAGTTGACTGCTTTGGGTGATTCGCATTCTGCGTAGCAAACTTTGCCACATGATGTGATTTGCACTACAGTGCAGTGATGCACATTAAGGCTTCATGAGTCCCTTCGTAAGACCCCTTGGGGAGATAGGGCAGGATATAAAAACATAATGTATTGTTGAAAGCTTTCATGGCTGGAATCACTGGGTTGTTGTAGGTTTTTCGAGCTGTATGGCCATGTTTTAGAGGCATTCTCTCCTAACGTTTCGCCTGCATCTGTGGCAAGCATCCTCAGAGGTTGTGAGATCTGTTGGAAACTAGGAAAATTGGGTTTATATATCTATGGAAAGTCCAGGATGGGAGAAAGAAATCTTGTCTGTTGGAGCTGGGTGTGAATGTTTCAATTGGCCACCTTGATTAGCATTTGATGGCCTGACAGTTTTTTTGGTGTGCCTTGTTACTGCCTGGGGGAATTCTTAGTTGAGAGGTGATTAGCTGTTCCTGATTGTTTCTTCTCTGGAGTTCCCCTGTGATTGAGTTCTGTTCTTTATTTACTGTTATAATTTTAAAGTTTTTTTTAATACTGGTAGCCAGATTTTATTCACTTTCATGGTTTCCTCCTTTCTGTCGAAATTGTCCACATACTTGTGGATTTCAGTGGCTTCTCTGTGTAGCCTGACACGATAGTTGTTAGAGCTGTGTCCAGGCTGGTTCATCAGGTGCTCTGCTATGGCTGACTATTATTATTTATTTATTTATTTATTTATTTATTTATTTATTTATTTTAGATTTTCCCTGACTTTGCTTGTGTCTGACAATTGGGTTTAAAGCATGCTTCAGCATGTTTTCATAGCATGCATAGTCTAGCTGCTCACATTTGCATTAAATCGTCAATGTAGATGGGACCTTAGTCTTGTTGTAAGATACGCTGGGTCACATGATGAGAGAAAGTAAGGTTGCTTACCTGTAACCATGTTTCTTCAAGTAGTCAACTGTGAAATTCATACCTGTAGTATTTCCTGCGTCCACGCAGCTGATTCGGATCCTTATTGAAAAGCTTTTGCCAAATCAGGGACTCCAGCCCCGCCCATCCACTCCAGTAATCAAGCCAGGCAGCGGGGCTTGAGGCCTTAGTTCCGTACCACGAAAGACAGTCGGAGATAGAAGGCATGACGAAGTGCGGGGAGGATGGGCGGGTTGTGTGAATTTCACAGTTGACCACTCGAAGAAACATGGTTACAGGTAAGCAACCTTACTTTCTTCAGCATGGTCACTGTGAAATCTACACCTTTGGTAGACTAGCGAGCAGTCCCATGGATGGTGGGCGTCATGCTAGTGCAGAAAAAGAATTGCTCTCCCAAAAGCCACATGTTTTTTGGCAGCCAAGTCCAATTTCTAATGGGAGACAAATATGTGTAGTGTTGACCAAATGGCCACCCGACAAATGTCATCCAGTGACACACCATGCAAAAAAGCCACAGAGGTTTCCACTGCTCGAGTGTAATGAGCATGGATCTGAACAGGTAAGTACAGTCCTGCCATCTGATATGCTAGCCGGATAGCTGTAACTATCCAGGCTGCCAATCTCTAGGTAGAAACCGGAAGGCCTACAAAGTCCTTACGGTACTTGACAAAAAGTCTTAGTGACTTTAGTAATAGACCTGTGCAGTGGACATAGAAGGCAAGGGCTCTCCACACAAGTTGGAATTGCAGTCTGTTAGAGTAGTCAAACTGGAGTCCTTGAGTCAAACCAATAGTTGTTTTAGGAGAGAACACCGACTTGTTGCTGCCTTCGTGGACAAAAGGAACTAAGGCCTCCCCCGCTGCCTGGCTTTATTACTGGAGTGGATGGGCGGAGCTGGAGTCCCTGATTTGGCAAAAGCTTTTCAATAAGGATCTGAATCAGCTGCGTGGACGCAGGAAATACCACAGGTGTGGATTTCACAGTGACCACGCTGAAGAAAGACAGAATATAATTTCAATAAATAAATAAATACTGCTTTATCCTGTCCACAATAGAGGGGGTGATATGAAGAGGTGGACAAAATAGAAAATTCCTATAAGCTTGCCTTTGGTTTAC
Organism: Anolis sagrei; assembly: GCF_037176765.1. Classification (NCBI taxonomy): domain Eukaryota; kingdom Metazoa; phylum Chordata; class Lepidosauria; order Squamata; family Anolidae; genus Anolis; species Anolis sagrei. The sequence continues at coordinate 35,964,154 of NC_090022.1, read as the reverse complement.
CACGTGATCTGATCAAATTATTTTTTTTCTTGAAGCACTTTTATTTGAGGTTCTGTTGAGTTTTCAGATTTTCAAATGGTTGGAAAGGTTAAAAATAAATTAAATACCAATTAAAACATTAAATATAAAGGAAAATGGTCCCAGTTTAAATAGTTGCCTAGAAATAATTATTTCATTTATTTGACATATGGGTTGCATTTTCAGAAGAGTCATAATAGTTTGAAATGTCCAGACTTTTCCCACTAACAAAATGACTGTTTGCCTAATTCCTAGCTGAAATGTCATGTGCCTTTATAACGGTGATATTGCAATCAACCATTGTGTGCATCAGAGAACAATTTGCTTCTCCATGTGCTTCTGGCAACTGGCATAATTGGAGGAGTCATTACAATCTCTGCATCCCAGTGACTTTAAGGCATAAATCACAGAGCATTGCACCTTCCAGACAGGAAACTAATCAAGCCCCCTGCCCCAAGGTTGTTGCCATCACAAGGACCAGGATAATAGAGGATAATTTTTGAAAGTGGTATCATTTGTGTCACACCAGAGTGCATTTCTTCCTGCAGGTCAAAACTCAGCACTTATTTAACATCGTTTTCAAAGCCATTACCTGCAATAACATCTGGAAATGCTTAGAGTTGCTATGTTCCTTGCATGGCAGTCTAAATCACTGGCTCAGCATCTATGGCAGAGTTTCTATTGACTTTTTCATTTCACAAAAGGTGACCGCATTGTTCTCACAGAAAACTGGAAAAATATTAACTATGGGCATGTTGGCGCAATGCCATGCTTATCACTTGATAACTGCAACATCATATGATGGCATTGTTTTGAGCCGTAATAGATAAACTACTAGAAATAAGGCTTTCATCTCACTCAAATGTGGCCTCAAATATGGTGCGTCCCAGTGCACGTTAGCTGTGAATCATCACGTACTGAGTAACCAATTCATGCATATATCTGTTGATTTGTAGATATGGCTCAGTAAAACCACATTGTTTGGGGACAATAGCTATTGCTATAGAGGTAAATAGTTGTCTAAATTACGGCTAACATCAATGTTACACTTATGACAACATTGGAGCATTCTTCCTCATCCCTGCAGCTCTTTGTGTGCCAGAAATGCTGATTCAAGGGATTTCCCAAACATAAATCCCCAGTTTTGGGGATGCATGGGGACAGCAGCACAGATGGGGGATTTCCCCCTCTTATTTTTGCATGCAGATGTGCCCCAATTATATTGTGCAAATCCTCAGTTGTCCTACTTCTTTAGCTGCTTTTAAAATTATCTAACCTCTTCCTATAAGAATAATAATAACAACAACAACTTTATTATTATACCCCACCACCATCTCCCTGAAGGGACTTGTGATGACTTACGTGCGGGGCAATGAGCCCACAAAGACATAAAAGCAAAACAATCCATTAAAGCTAAACAATTAAAATAAGAACATAGTAAAACACAATTAAATAAAACATAAGAATATCAATCAAAGCAATGCTCAACAAAACCAATAACCAGTACTACAATGTTCGTGACCAGGCTATAAAATGGTCCAGGCAATGGGATAGTGCAAAGCAGCATATCATAGGGCTGGGATATTGGATGAAGTGTAATCAGGTGACCTAGGGACTGGGCATTCATAACTAGGGACTAGCCATTCATAACTAGGGACTAGTCATTCTAGTTTTCAAATCCCTGTGAAATGAGGACAATGAGGGGGCTTGCATAAAGTCCCTGGGGAGTGTGTTCCAAAGTCGGGGACTACCTCTGAGAAGGCTCTCTCCTTTGTCTCTATCAACTGTGCTTGTGAGGGTAGTGGGAGTGAAAGGAGGGCCTCCCCGGCAGATCTTAGAGCCTGCATCAGTTCATAGGGGAGATGCGGTCACGAAGATAAGCAGGACCCGAACCATTTAGGGTTTTGTAGGTCATAACCTGCACCTTGAATTGGGACCGGAAACTTATCAGCAGCCAGTGAAGCTGCTTTAATAGGGGCATTGTGTGCTTCCTATAATTTGCTCCATTTAGAAGCCTCCTTTGTCATAAACTGAGGGTATATCTACACAGTGAAATGAACACAGTTTGACACCACTTTAGCTGCAATGGCTCACAGCTATGGAATCTTGGGATTTGTAGTTTTACAGGTTTTTAAGTCTTCTCTGTCAAAGAGTGTTAGGGCCTCACAAAATCACAGACCTCGTGATCCCACAACATGAACCCACTGCAGTTAAAGTGGTGTCAAATATTCATTAATTCCTTTTGCCATCTTGACCACCTTCCAGATTTGCTTGACCACATGTGCCCTGGTTTTCATCTGTGAAATGCTGTGGAGCATGAGATTGTCACCAAATTGCCCACAACATCTTATCAAAAATTTCCATGAATCTCAGTGAATCAGAAACTCTATAATCATCTCAGTTCTTCCCTATTTAATCATCATTATTAAATATCATCATCATCATACCAATTTATGCATGATCATTGGATATTCCTTTTTGGTTGGCAGTATTATCGTGTATTCATTTTATACTAGAAAAAATATTAGTCCAAGCTATTTCAAATTATATTCATGTGATATGGAATCTAAGAGAGGGTCAACATAATTGGATCCTATGTTCTTTTATTGCCATTTATATCCCTCATAAATTGTTCTCTAGTTGAAAGATATTATTCCTTTAGCTATGAATCAATGTGCATTTTATAGTAGTCAGTTTGTAGAAAATGCAGATTGAGTATTCCTTATCCAAAACACTTGTGACCAGAATTTTGATGGATTTTGATTTTTTTTTTCAGATTTTGGAATACCGATATTCACATATACATACACAGTGAGATATCTTGGAGGTGAGACCAAAGTCTAAATATTAATTTCATGTAACCTCCATATACACTTTATACTCATAGCTGAAAGGTAATTTTATATCCAATATTTTTAAATAATTTGCTTCCTGAAACAAAGTTTATGTGCACTAAACTATCAGAAAGCAAAAGTTCTCACTTTCTCCATCACCCATGTGGACAGTTTTATTTTCTTGAATGGGCGTTTGGGGATGGTAACTGTACCATTCCTTTACCATTGACACTTTTGTCCATGTATTCAGCCTAGTTTTGAAGAACCTGTTCATCCATTCCACTTTTAACTGAAGTTATAATTAGGGCTGTAATTTGTAACAGATTCTCAGTGTACTCTATGTGTTAATGCTGGCCTAGATTATAGGCTAAACCATAAAATCATTTAAATTTAAGAAAATAAACACATCGCATATGCAGCTGCCTTTAAAAACAGTTGTGTTAGAAGAAATTGTGACTAAATCCAATAAAGTAGTTTGTCCATCCAAATTAATTGTATCCAGCCTGTTCTTGATAGGGTCATGTTCCCCTCTAAAGGACTGGTAGATTCTCAATCTGTGAATACTAAGGAATCCAACATTGCCATTACCAATTAACTAATTAAATAGTGACAGGTGCACATCTATTTACTTGGATGGATGTAATTGAACTATAGCTATACAATATTAACTTTTCCATTTAGATTGGTGGTTCTCAACTTTTGGGCCCCTGGGTGTTTTGGCCTACAACTCCCAGAAATTCCAGCCAGTTTACCAGCTGTAAGGATTTCTGGGAGTTGAAGGCCAAAACATCTGGGGACCCACAGTTTGAGAACCTCTGATTTAGATTGTGATGGGGAGACATCAGACCTGGATCACATGCAACATCTGGACACCACTTTTGTAGTCCTTGAAGTCCACGCCAGTTTTCCAGAGTCCATCAACCTTCTGATATAATTTCTGAATATTCATTTTTGAAAACTTTGCAGAAATTCCCACAAGCCTGCACAAACATTTCTCTCAAAATTGTGACAGAATGTGTAATTATGTATCATTACCATGTTGAGAGGGAATGCAGAAGAAAACAAGCCCAGGTATCTCTGTGAATTGTAGTACACCCATAGTGCTGCTCTTTTTCTAACCTTTAAAAAAAACATGTTGCAACTTTCATTATGTGAGCAAGTGTTGGAATGGGATACTAGGAGAACAGGGCATGAACTCCAATCAGCCATGAAAATCCATTGGGCAATTTGAGCAAATCAGAATCTCTCAGCTTCAGAGGAAAAGAAAGAAACCTCCCTGAATGAATTCTGCCAAGAAAACCCCATGATAGAGTCACCATAAGTCAAAACAAGGCTTACAATGACTTGCATTAGGAAAGGACAAGCTAGGGCTCTGATGTCTGTATCATCTCCCTTGTATTCGTGCTGTGTGTGTAGCAACCGATGTATTGTGTCAGACAGAACATTGTTAGAATGGTGTCATCTGCAAGGCATTCATCCACTTTGGCAACTGAGTCAGCAACTGAATGTTGATACCAATTGCTGCTTTCTATGAAACTCACAGCTGTGCAGAAAGCCTCTGACCTTGAATGGAACCACACAAGAGTCCAACTGGGATTGGAGTTCAGCCCAGTACTTTAAAAACAACAAGAACACAGTCATGAATCTTGCAAGGTAGCTGCAATGGTATAACAAAACGCACAGCACAATATTTTGCTTCTGTGAAAATGCCATTCAATTGACATTTCAGTTGAGAGATCCTCCAGTGACACATGAAAGATCTCATCCACAATAGTCACTGTATCACTCAACATCCAATATGATTGAAAGCCATGTGTAATTTCTTTTGCCATTCTACTGGACCAACCTGTTTGCCTAAGGACAATAATTAAACATAGTTAATTGAATAAACAATTATCTGCAGGTGGTGGAATATGACGCATTTATTGGAAAGTCATGATGGTTTATTGCGTCAATATAAATCCGCATCTAAAAATGGCAGAGAACAAAATCAGGTTCTCTGCCAAATGTTAGCTATATTTTTATTTCAACCACATGGTCAAATCTATCTTTGTCCCCTGTAAATGTGAGCATAATACACACTAGGATAGGGTAACGTATTAGGGGTGAGGCGCACCAATGGCCCCAATAGTGTTGGTATCACTCAATGCAGTAACTCATAATGCCATCCCAGATATTGAACCTTTTCTCATATGAGGCCATACCACAATCTTGTAGTTGAAATATCCCCCAAAAATTGGAGTGGGAGAAAGCTATCATTTAAAAAACCAACAGGAAAATGTTCTGAGTGTCCCTAGATTAGTGGTAGAGTTTTTATGTGCAACTCCCAGAAATCCTAACCAGTTTACTAGCTGTTAGTGCAAACTTTGATACAGAAAGCAGCCTTTCACTATTAGCTTAATTATTCAACAAGCTTATCCCTTATGCTCCTTACATTTCAAATATGGCATTTGAAGAATTTTAGACTTCCTATATATATATATATATATATATATATATATATATATATATATATATTCTAGGTCACTAACACTCATATATTTAAATGTACAAAAAATTACTCCCCCTTTGGAAAATGCCTCCACATTTGGCCTCAAAGGACTTTTAATAAAATGTAGATCAAATATTCTGCAGCTGATAGTGTTTGAGATAAATAGGTAATTTCCTAGAAACATGAAGGACGTGACCCACTTCTACTTAGATTGCCCATTATATTCAGACTTTAAGAATTCAATATCTAGACTTTCTTATTGTTGCTACTGAAAATAATATTTTAAATATAGTTGCATTTTCATTATCAGAATGAATTACTATGTGGCATATCAGACTACCAAACATATTACTTACTTACTTAGGTGATCCTTTGTTGTCCGGGTAAGATTGTCCTCCAAATTTGGTATACTAGCGGTGGGTACGTAAGTGACTGTGGAGCCCTATTTTTGACCTGCATTTTCTCCCACAGTGAGGGCATCGGTTTTCAGGTGGAAGGCAGTTCCAGTCAGGGTTGGCTTGACACGCCTTCATCTTGGCATGTTTCTCTCTTTAACCCTCCATTTGTACCACTTCAAATTCTACAGCACTGCTGGTCACAGCTGTCCTCCAGCTAGAGTACTCAAGGGTCAGGTCTTCCCAGTTCTCTGTGTTAATGCCACAGTTTTTAAGGTTGGCTTTGAACCCATCTATAAATCTCTTTTCCTGTCCACAAACATTCCGTTTTCCGTTCTTGAGTTCGGAATAGAGCAACTGCTTTGGGAGATGGTAGTCGGGCATTTGGACAATGTGGCCAGCTCAGTGGAGTTGATGGCGGAGGAGCATCATTTCAATGCTGGTGGTCTTTGCTTCTTCCAGCACGCTGACATTTGTCCACCTGTCTTCCCAAGAGATTTGCTGGATTTTTTGGAGGCAACACTAATGGAATTGTTCCAGGAGTTGCATGTGACATCTGTCGATCACATTTCACAGGCATATAGCAGGGCTGGGAAGATAATAGTTTATAGACAAGCACCTTGGTATCCCTACCTATACTCTGCTTCATTCAGAAAAATGCTGCATTTGCAAAGCTCAGATGGAGTTGTATTTCAGTGTCAATGATGTTAACATGTTTCAGTGCCAAACATGTTAATCTCTGTATGAATAGGGAATCTTCGGCTGGGTCTACACTGCCATATAATGCAATTCAATACAGTTAATCTAGATTCTGAAACTGCATTATATGGCAGTGTAGATGGGGGTCTTATTTTCTACTTGTGCATGCTTCCATTGTCATTTTAATTAATAACCATTTAATTAAATAATTAACCTCTGCAGTATTTTATTATGATTTGTAAAATGAATTTATCCCATTTCCTTCTTAACCATTGGTTTTCTTGACTAATTGATTTTATTTGCCTTCCCTAGGGGGTCTATGGAAAGAGCCAAGTTATCTGTTGTGCAATAGAGTGAACAGAACAGAACTATATTAAGAATGATCAATTTCTAACAAGCTTGTAGTAGTGCTCATTATCAAAGATGGGCCAGTGAGGCAAACATTATAGGGCAGAAATTCCTTAGAAATCCCACTACGTCTATTAACTTTACTGTGGTTCCACTGTGAACTTTCACACCCAATGGTCACAATGGATGCCAACTATACATATATAAAGCAGTACAGCTGTGTGTTCCAACCTGCCACAGAACACAGATAAAATTTGGCCTTAAATCATACAACTTCCTATTTGATATCCATGTTATCTGTAGGGTGCGGCTTAGAAAAAATGGTCAATATTATGCCAAAACTTTCAAAACTAGAAAATGCACGAACTTGCCAACTAAAGTTATGGGGGCAGTGCCCTCAAAACATGCCCAGACTTTAACTTAATATGGAAAATGCTGCAACTTAGAAATGAATTCTGTTTTTTAAGTTCCCTGAAAGAATGCAGTCCAGGTCTACTTTAAAAAATAACTCTTCCCAATTTTGTTTTCCAAGGTGTATTTCCAACACTGCAGGGAGTTGTCTGGAATATCTTGAGATTCTCTTCAGTTCTTCCCTTCTTGCCTTTAGGAGATTCGCTAAAAGATTTGTTTAATCAACCTTTCAAGTTTCCTTTTTAAGCTTAATCCTTCCGGGTCTGGCTAACAGATTGTATTGTTTCTCCTTTGGTGTAATGTTATCTCTCCTTATCAAGTGTCTTGCACATGTATAAGACATCCCCATCTAGGTTGGGAATGACTGTCAAAACAAGGCAACTTTTTCTCTTAAATTGTACCAAATCTTCTTAAACCTAAGTGTTACTATTTAATACATTTATGGACATTGCAGTCAGGTTAAGACACTGTATATACTATAATATACCCTGCTCATATTTTTATTCTACAACCCCATCTGTGATGTAATGGGATCTCAGAGTCTGTGCCAGCAGACATCAAACCATCATTAAGTTATACCAAGATGGTAGGATGTTGAGTATAGCCCCAATAGTTGACAAAAACCAGCACAAATAAATATGGAAAGTGGTCAGAACAACTTCAAACCAGGTGGTCCTGGTCAGGGTTGGCTTAACCCGCCTTCCTCTTGGCATGTTTCTCCCTTTTGCCCTCTAGTCATGCCTCTTCAGATTCTGCAGCACTGTTGGTCACAGTTGACCTCTTTGAGTGCTCAAAGGCCAGAGCTACCCAGTTCTCGGTGTCTATGCCACAGTTTTTGAGGTTAGCTTTAATCCTGCCTTTAAATCTCTTTTCCTGTCTCCCAACATTCCATTTTCTGTTCTTGAGTTGTGAGTATAGTAACTGCGTTGGGAGATGGTGATTGGGCAGTTGGACAATGTGGCCAATCCAGCAGAGTTGATGGCATAGGAGCATCACTTCAATGCTGGTGGTCTTTGCTTCTTCCAGCATGCTGACATTTGTCCATCTGTCTTCCCAAGAGATTTGCAGGATTTTTCAGAGGCAACACTGACGGGATTGTTCCAAAAGTTGAGTGTGACATCTGTAGACAGTGAATGTTTCACAGGCATATAACAGGCTTGGAAGGACAATAGCTATATAAATAAGTACCTTGGAATCCCTATGGATGTCCTGATTCTCAAACACTCTCTGCTTCATTCAGAAAAATGCTGCACTTGAAGAGCTGACAAAATTTTGTATTTCAGTGTCAATGTTGACTTTTGTGGAGAGGTGACTGCCAAGGTAGCAGAAATGATCAACATTTTCTAATGTTATACCATTAACCTGTATTTCTGGCATTGCAGAGGAATTGGCTGGTGCCTACTGGAAGAGCACTTTGGTTTTCTCAATTTTTCAATGAGAGGCTGAGCTTCTCGTATGCTTCTGCTAAAGTATTTAGAGTGGCTTGAAGGTCTTCTCCTGAATGCACACAGAATAAGTTATGATCAGCATATTGGAGTTCTATAACAGATGTTGTTGTGACCTTGGTTTTGGTTTTCAGTCTGCTGAGGCCAGTATAACTTCGAACATAGTAGCCTGTATTCTATTACTGGTCCCAATCACAGGAGATCTGTTGAATTAGTTGTGTTTATACAAGGAGGAGGAAGAGGAAAGGAGGATATTTATTTCTATCCCATTGGGTTGTGTGACTAGTCACCATTGTTTCATTGGGTTTGCTCTCATTGGAATTAACAATAGAATTCAGACCAGGAACAGTGTGAAATAGTTGTGGTCTACATCATTGGGTGACTTTTCTATACTGCTGAAATCATGGATTTTCAAGGAACTATACTGTTAGTTATAGACTAGACTAATAATACAACTATTAATAGGTTGAAATCTAATCCTTCCCTTTGCTCTGCCTAGTGCAGCAATATGTTCAACAATATTCATTACAGAGTTTTAAAAGTAACCCAGTCCATTACGTCATGCATTACTTATTATTTTTCTCATACTTTATGGAACATTTAGAAACAACAACAAAAACCCTTAAGATTGTTGAAAGAAGATTGAAACTTTATGTCATAAAATGTCTACAAATGCCCTTTAAATATAGCTTTTAAAAGTAACTAGACATCGCCACTTCCTAACACCAGCCCAATAACGTCATGCCCACTTGCTTCCAAAAAAGGAACTCATCACAGGTAGCTGTATTTCTTGCACTGGCAGTAGGCTGGAATTGATGGTCCTTAGTGTTCTTTCCAATTGTATGACTCTATGTGAACTGATTCTGCTGGTTTTGATCTTCTTGTTCCATGCTTCCAGCCAGGCCTGTAGCCACAATTTCGATTTGGGGGGGGGGGGGCTGAGTTTGTTTCGGGGGGAGGGGGGCTGAGTCTGAGTGAAAGAGGGTCTACCCTAGCAAACCTTTTGTATCATTACCCCGATACCCCCATGCATATGGGATATATTGAGTATGGTGATCAGATCATGATATGAATAAGCATAACAGTTTAAATAATGCACCAGTAAGGCCTTTCCGCGAACCACCATGAGAATTTCGGGGGGGGGGGCTGAAGACCCTCAAGCCCCCCCCCCTCGCCTACATGCCTGCTTCCAGCTGGAGAAAGAATATGCCTCTTGAAATTGCAGGTGAGGGCTGAAAGGTAGTGTAATCCCTTTGTGTTGGCTTGACTTTTCACTGCTTCATTTGTTTGCCATTTAGGATGGCAGGTTGGGAAGGCTTACTTGCCAACACTGTGCATTGCAGGTAAACACCCTACACTCCTACATATCTATTTTCCTGAAAGGAACTTCCTGTCCCCACATCCCTTTTACCTTGGCAAACACAAGTTTAGAAAATGTATTTGCCAGGTTAATGGTGCAATCTGAACCTTTTTTTCTAACCAACCCTCTTGAAATCTATCGTGTTTTTAAACTATGAACCGGAATATACATTTGGATGACTATGTATGAGCTACTACTTTTGATGTTTTTTTTCTAAAGAGTTGAAGAAGACCACAAGGACTATCCAGTGCAACCCCATTCTGCCATTCAGAAACATACAGACATAGTTTTGTTGTTGTTTTACTCTTTCAATTATTTTTAGTTGACCATTATGACTTCCTAGAATGTTTAAATATCATTTTACTATTGTTTCAGTCCTTTGATCATATGAGGGTTATTTTTAAAGTCAAGTTTAGGTCCAGAAAAATAACTACATAAGTATTATGCTTTTTTTTTTACTGTTTCAAAAATCATGTTTTACCTGTGAAAACCCTATTTAAATAAAAGTCAAGACATTTTTTTTCTTTTGATATACTGAATGCTGATGAATGAGTTTATTATCAGTTATAGGATGAGGAAAGGAGAAAAACAGGGTATCTAAAAGTTTCAATTTACTTTAATTTGTTCTGTCTATCTCACCTAGACTCTATTCAGCACAAACCCCTTCCCACATTTGGCCTTAAATGTGTTGATCTTGAGAACTGAATTTTGCTTCTTAACACACATGTACACATGTATAGGAAACAGAATGCAAATTTCTCCTCTTTCACTCACTTTCTAATGTACAGAGCCCCCGGTGGTGCAGTTGGTTAAACCCTTTTGCCGGCAGGACTGAAGACCAACAGGTCGGTGGTTCGAATCTGGGGATAGCATGGATGAGCTCCTTCTGTCAGCTCCAGCTCTCCATAAGGATGGTGAAACATCAAAACATCTGGGCGTCCCCTGGGCAATGTACTTGCAGACAGCTAATTCTCTCACACCAGAAGCAACTTGTAGTTTCTCAAGTTGCTCCTGACACAGGAAAAAAAATACAGTCTGCACTTTCTAAATATACTTTTTTGTTGTTCTTAATCAAGTTGGATTAAGTATATGGGAATCTTATGAATGAGAGACCTCGGAGACACCCTGTTATTAACAGACCTACTAAGATCTTACAAATTTGGGGAAGCCACAACATATTGTAAGCATAAATGTATAAAAATTAGTCTGGTTGCAATTCTAGTTTTTGATAACCAAAACCTAAATCCAGTTGTTAGTTTATGCTAGACTAGACCCATTGGATCTGTGGAATTTGTCTTCCCAAATATCCATATGGCGTGAGAACTATAGTTCTCACTATAGGCAGAAACTGGGGCTGCATTAACTCACTTTGTATAAGTTTGTATTCAAGAAATCTATAGAGCCCAGTTTGTTGTCCTTTGGGACCTGCCTGTCACTTCTGATTTTTTTAGTGTGGTTGTGTGTGTGTGTGTCAATAAGGAAAGTGGCATTTTGCTAAGCAAAGCACCTTCAAGCATCCCAAAATGCCTCTTCAACCCCATGATATTCACAGCCATTCTTAAACCATGAGTATTGTGGGTGGCTGCAGTGCAATTCTTTATTCTGGTGCATGAAGAAGTTGTTTCCTCTCATGATAGCCTTGGTGTGGTGCACATATGCTTTCCTTGCTGTTGTTGTTTTGGTCTGAATGTTTTCCACTTTGTGTGCCTCCTGTGAATATACTCTCCAACAGACCTAGAGATTGCAAAGGGAACATATCAATCAAACCTACAAATAATCGAATCCACAAAAGTTAAACCTGCAGATATGGAGTGCTGACTGTAGACTATAGTCTAAAAATAACTGTTCTATGTTTATACATATAGTTGTATGCATTTTGATCTGTTTGATTTCTCTGAAGTGGGAAAAGACAGGATTAAAAATGATAGTGAAGGTGGTAGTGGGTTTTTTATTTTATTTTATTTTATTTTATTCGTGTCAGGAACGACCTGAGAAACTGCAAGTCGCTTCTGGTGTGAGAGAATTGGCCGTCTGCAAGGACGTTGCCCAGAGGCTGCCCGGATGATTTGATGTTTTTATCATCCTTGTGGGAGGCTTCTCTCATGTCCCCGCATGAGGAGCTGGAGCTGACAGAGGGAGCTCATCCGCCTCTCCCCGGATTCGAACCTGCAACCTGTCGGTCTTCAGTCCTGTCGGCACAGGGGTTTAACCCACTGCGCCACTGGGGGCTCCTGGTGGTGGTGGTGATTTATTTATTTATTTATTTATTTACTTTATTTGTACCCCGCTACCATCTCCCGAAGGGACTCGGTGCGGCTTACATGAGGCCGAACCCAAACACAACAACAAAAGCAATAAAACAGCAATACAAGCAATTAAAAAGCATAGACAATAAAATACACAACATTATCAAAAAAGCAACACATAATTAAAACAGCGGGAAGGCCAAATGTAGAGTTAAAACTGGAAATAATGTAGAGTTAAAATGTAGAGTTAAAATTGGAAATAATGCTGGGCCATAAACAAAGGTGATACTAGTGTTTGTGGAGGGCATACAACCAGACTCAGGAAAAAGCAAAGTGCTTTGGAGGACAAAGTGCTATGGGATTCATTATTCCGGGAAGGCATGACGATGATGGTGATGATGATGGTGAAGATGGTGGTGAAGATAATGATGATGATGATGCATCACCCACCTTTTGAGAGACTCAGAGATCCAGTACATCTAAACCTTGACAGGTAGGGAATGTTTCCCTGTCTGCTTACATCATTTCTCCTTTCCTTCTCAAAACACATTTATCCCACTAGCAGACAAATAGCCGCAGAGTTCTGTCAGCTCAGCTGATAAGGATTTCAAGAGAATTAGTCATTTTTGTTCCAAAGTTATAAATAGCCAGAGAGCATCACTTTCCCCATTCTCTTCTCTCTGGCATTCAGGGTGGTCCTCGGTCTGGTTCATGCACAAAGTAGCTCTCCCAGTGGGAAGCAGCATTCCTTTTATGCCCCAGCAGTTGGAATCTGATGCAAATTGGTATAATCTGGCAAGAAGTTTCTGCTGGCTAGTGCTGAGTAAGACCCGAGTCCCTCTAGGAGACCGAACCCTATAGGCCCCAGGAGTCTTTCTTGGAGAAGCCATAGAAAAGGCAATTGGTACAACATGAACACATTCATGAGCTTCCAGGGGGAAAGCAGTCTCTCCTTTAAAGGGCATTCTCAGTACATCTCAATGGTTCTTCCAATACACAGACCCCTATCTTGAGAAGCATTTCTTTTTTTAAGTATGGCTAACAGTTGTGGAAAGGATTGAACAGACTCACTAACTGGAGAACTATTTCTAGTAACTTCTGAAATATTAAAATGTTCTTGTTTTTGGCACCCCAGAAAGGAAGGTGCAAAAAATGACTAGCAAATTAATGCCCGCAAGAGACAGAAATTGGCATGGCATGGAACATTTTGCCTCACCTCATTCCAAAAGAGAAACTTGCAGGCAGGTCTTTTATTTATCCATTTCAGCCTTACAGCCTTGTAAAACACAATTAACCTTTTCATTAAACAATATCTCCCCAAGAAAAAAAAAGAAAGTCCCATATTTTTTGAAAGGCGGACTGTTCTATGTTAACTGTATGCTGCGGCCCTGAAACAAAATATTTGTGCTTACATAAATACTTGGAAAAGGTAAAAATGTCAAAACAGTTGGTGTTTGTTATTAAAGTCTCAGCTCACCGTCAGCTTACAACTGAATTTCAAACAAAGATTGCATTATGCAGGCTTAGTTTATTCAAGATTTCAGTGTTTAAAAGTCAAAGGATGATTCCAAACAAGGCTCTGACTGCAATCCTTTGTGTAAGACATGAGCTACATCTGAACAAGGTCTAGTTTTAGGATCTGAAGTCATTGGGTTGTTTAAGCTTTCAGCTGTCATACAGGGCCAGTTTTCTTGCTTTTGGCAGACTGGTTGTTCAGTCCATTCCTTGACATTTGACATCTGCATTCTTGAAAACTTGGGTTTTTGTGGTTGTTTTGCCCACTTCCTCTTAGTCCGTCTCCACGGTTCTATTCTCATATATTCCACAAGTTAATAAAAATAATACAGGACACTTTCCAAACAAGTTTTTTTTTTCAGTTTGCTGAATTTAAGTTTTTTGGGTTTTGTTTTGTTTTTTTTACTTGGCCTGTGACCTTTGGATGCTTCCAGGAAAGCGCATGCCATTATAAATGTGTTATTCCCTTTGGTGCCACAAAATCCACATTACTAATGGTTTTTTGCAGCTACACATTAACACAACTAGTCCTCTGGAAATGCTTTTAAAATATTCCTTTTCTGCTGTGGTATAGATTAGTGATCTGTCTTTGCAGCAAGGTGGACAATGGGTGGTCCTTTGTTTCCATCCAATTCAATGATATGTCACCACTATCATCATTATTTTTATTCTATTTTATATGCTGTCTTTCCCCCAATATCAGGATCTATAGAAGCTTACAAGAATTAAAATAAGTGCAGTGCAAAACAATTACAAAAAATAAGTAAACTATGTGACAGTGTCAACATAAGTCAGAAACAACTTGAAGGCCCACAACAATAAGGCTGCTGCTCCTTGTCCCTGCTGGTTTCTTCACAATAGCTGTTGTAGTTTCTTTAGAGCAGAGTTTCTCGGGACCTTTCCACACAGCAACATCAAGGCAGAAAATCCCACAATATCTGCTTTGAATTGGGTTATCTGAATCCACACTACCATATATTCCAGTTCAAAGCAAATAATGTGGGTTTTATTCAGCTGTGTGGGAGTGGCCTCAAACTGTGCTCCTCCAGATGTTTTGGACTTCAGCTCCCACAATTCCTAATAGCTAATAAGCTAGCTGGGATTTCTGGGATCTGAAGTCCAAAACACATGGAGGAGCACAGTTTGAGAAACACTGCTTAAGGGGATCTGCTTAACCATTTTCTTTCCTTTCTCCTCCCCATCTCAAAGTTTCTGAGGGCTCTTCCACACAGCCATATAAACCAGAATATCAAGGCAGATAATCCACAATATCTGCTTTGGACTGGATTATCTGAGTCCACACTGCAGGATAACCCAGTTCAATGTACAGCCTCCTCCTCCACAACTACCACCCATCAATTTCCTTGGCTATATTTTTCTCCCTCTCTTTTTCAAGTCTTTTATCCTTTATCTCATTCTACAGCTTCTAATTACACTCGTCATCTTCTCTCTTGTTTTGATTCCTCTCTGTCTCAAACTCTTTCTCCTCAGGGTTTTTGTGAGTTTTCCAGGCTGCATGGCCATGTTCCAGAAGCATTCTCTCCTGACTTTTCACCCACATCTATGGTAGAAATTCTCAGAGGCTGTGAGGTCTGTTGGAAACTTACCTCCCTAAGAATACAATGAAATCATGACCAGAATATGTTAGACATTCATGATGTTGAAGCTATCGGTTTATCATTATTGCTGCTATTATTGATTTCATTATCGTTAACCTCCAAAAATATTTGAAAGCAATTGGAAGCATTGTGATGATGATTCTGGAAGCGAATCATCAGGAATGATTGTAAAAGGAAAAAAGAAAAAATGCAGTAAGTGACGAGAACAAGTTAATGGGAGCAGGCCATTAAAAACTGAGTTTCAAAAACTTTCATTTAGTTTGGAAATGTTTCTTTGGTTAGACTTCAACCCACTTCCCATATGTCAGAAAGAGTTGAATTTTTCCTTCAAACCAGATCTTGAAGAACTTTTTATGAGTGAATATAATTCCCATGTGTTTTTAGAAGCAGCTCTTGGGAAAGTGTTAAAAATAATTAAAATGAATTTCTTTTTCTGTTCTATGCAGATTGGAAAATTTCATTTCCAGCCAGATATTTATTTTTATTTGTTAGACTTGGTGTTTTTTTAATGTATTTATTTGAATGACACTCTACCTGATCCTCGGGGTGTACTAAGAACAACAATAATGCTGTACACTGCTGAAAGGCAAAAGCATATGCAACCATTTTATACTGAGTCAGATTATAGATCCTTAGATCACTTGTTCCCAACTTTGGTCCTCTGAGTCTTTAGGACTCCAACTTCCAGAATCCGCAGTCAGCTTGGTCAACTAGGTATTCTGACACCTGAAGTCCAAAACACCTGGAGAACCACAGGTTGTGAACCACTGTTCTAATCCAATATCATCAACATGAACTGCTAACACATTCCCCATATTTAAGGCAAGGGTCTTTCCTACAAGGGACGATCATTAAAGATTTCTCCTGACCCATTTCTATTTATCATAGGATGCTAAAACTGCACATGTATCTATAGGTTACATGCCAATTTACAACTCAGAACTGATAATGGTCTTGTTGTTACAGGCGCTGAAGTAGTGTGAGGGTTAATAATGGACCCAGTGGAATACAGAGCAGTCATTAAGTTCCTTGACTTGAAACACCGCACACCAAAGGAGATGTTCAATGAGATGAAAGAGGTTTATGGTGATGATTCAAATTCAAATGCAGTCAGATGTCAGTGCAAACAGCTCCAATTCCAGGGCAACCCACTCTGCTATTGATGAACTCACTGTCCAGCAAGTGGAAGTTGCCATTTTGGAAAATCGCCGTGTAACCATTCACCACCTTGCCCAAAATGTCAAGGTTAGTGTAGGGTCTGTGGAAAAAAATCATCCAAGACCATCTTCACATGCATAAGGTATCCACTCACTGGCTCCCCCGGCTGCTCACACCTTTCCAGAAGCAGGAATGAGTCGAATGCTCTCAGGATCTATTGACAATATGCCATGGAAACTGGGAGGATTTTTTCAACCTACTGATCACACATGATGAAAGCTAGCTCCATCACTATGATCCTGAGACTAAAGTCCAGTTGATGTAATGGAAGCATCATGACTCACTGCCTCCAAAAAAGGCATGTGCCCAACTCTCAGCAGGCAAGGTCATGCTCACAGTATTTTGGGACCAGCATGGAGTAGTATTGATGGAGAAATTGTAGGAGGTCATTAAAACCAAAAGATGTGGCATGCTCACAAAAGGTGTTCGCCTTCTGCAAGACAATGCACAAGTTCACAACTCACATATTGCCCAAATGGAGCACGCTTCTGTGGCTTTGAAATTCTACCACATCCCCCTTATTCACCAGACCTCACACTATCAGACTTCTACCTCTTTCCAACAATAAAGTTATTTTTGAAGGACAAGAATTTTTCAGATGATGAAACTTCTGAAGTCACAGCGTGGCTTTTGAAGCAACCTGTTAACTTCTACAAGCAGGGTGTTTATGGTTACTTAAAAATATGGGAGAAGTGTGTGTTCCTAGGTGGCACCCATGTAGAGAAGGAATAAGAACTGTGCCAAGTTTCATTGCTCTCAGTCCACAGGAAGTGGGTCAGGGGAAATCTTTAACGAACACCCCTCGTATATCTACCTATCTTAGGAGGCTGGCACCTTCTACATGCAAAATATATACTCTATCATTGACCTATAGGCAGGCACTCCTCTGCATTCTGTCCATAAACTCCTGCATTAACTCAGATCTGAAGAAGCATCAATGAAAGATTTCTTCTGCCAAAAAACCAAATTAACTGTATGTATATATGACATCTGAGCATATCACTAAACTGTGTTCATAGTGTCTTCTCTGGATAAATAATGAGATGCAAACCTGCTTAATCATTCTGGAGTAAGAATAAACTTTTCCTATGTATTCAGTCTCTTCAAATCACTAAAGAAGCCAATTAATTTGAACCTTGGAACTAACAGGTAAGGAAGCTAGGGCTTTTCTACACTGGTAAATTATTTGGGGCCAGTCTGAAGCATGTTTTCCCTGCCATTGATGGGAAAACATGACTGGCCTCAGCTCATGCCTTGGTCTTGTCACTTAACTTGTGCGTTTCTATGCTGGATTCCTTTCTATGCTGTCACAGATGTGACATCAGAGAGCATGATTGTCCTGCTCTCCCCACTCCACCTCACACTACTTTGTGAGTTTTTTCAAAAACTAAACTTCACCGGAGTAAAGTTGCATGAATAGAATTTTTATTTTAAAAAATCCAAAGTACTGGGAAGCCAGAAGTGCAACCATGCAAGCTGGGATCATCACCAAAAGTGACAGGCCTGCTTCAGTGCTGTTTTGCCACCTTCATGCAATAAAGTCTTTGATGCTGATGATTAGTTTTTGTCCTTTTCAGTTTTACAAGTGCAATTTAAACAACCGTTGTCAGATAACTGGAAGTATCTACAGCTGAAATGACTATCTCTTTTAGAGCAGAAATTGGGTATATTGATCACTGCACCACCTGTTCAGGAAAGAGTTTCCTAAATCAGCAAATTGTTGGAGATGTAAAACTGCAAATGCTTCCTTAATAGATATATTTTGGCGCTTACCCATAATACATTTTGGGAAGAAGTAACCACAAGAGTACATTTGGTTTTGGGAAATTTTTGAAAAGTCCCTTTCAGGACATGCATGTTCTTCAGAATACATGTTGTCAAAGGCTTTCATGGCTGGAATCACTGGGTTGCTGTGAGTTTTCCAGGCTCTATGGCCATGTTCCAGAAGCATTATCTCCTGACATCTATGGCAGGCATCCTCAGAGGTTGTGAAGTCTGTTGAAAACTAGGCAGGTGAGGTTTATATATCTGTGGAATGTCCCAAGTATGATAAAGAACTCTTGCCTTGATTCACATTTAATGGCCTTGCAGCTTCAAAGCCTGGCTGGTTGCTGCCTTGGGGGATCCTTTGTTGGGAGGTGTTACTTGGCCCTGATTGATTCTTGTCTGGAATTCCCCTGTTTTTTGAATGTTACACTTTATTTATTGTCCTGATTTTAGAGTTTTTAAATACTGGCAGCCAGATTTTGTTCATTTTCATGGTTTCCTTCTTTCTGTTGAAATTGTCCACATGCTTGTGGATTTCAAAGGCTTCTCTGTGTAGCCTGACGTGGTAGTTTTTAGAATGGTCCAGCAGACAATGGTTCTTTCTCCCACCCTGGACATTCTACAGATATATAAACCTCATTTGCCTAGTTTCTAACAGACCTCACAACCTCTGAGGATGCCTGCCACAGATGTGGGTGAAACGTCAGGAGATAATGCTTCTGGAACGTAGCCATACAGCCCAGAAAACTCACAGCAACCTAGCTCTTCTAAATTATTTCTTTTTAAAAAAATTAAAAAATGACCCACAGTTTTCTACATGAAAAATTTAACATAGAACCGTAGAATAATAGAGTTGGAAGAGACCACGTGGGCCATCTAGTTCAACTCCTTGCCATGCAGGAAAAGTATAATCAAAGCACTCCCGACAGGTGGCCATTTAAGCCTCCAAGGAGGGAGCTTCTATCACACTCCAACAACATTTAAGACATTTGAAAGAATGAGCTATAGGAGACGTTTGCAAATGGATTTATGTTTGGACATTTGGCCCACTTGTATAGAAACTCAATGTGGTTATTTCCCATGTTTCGTGATTTTTATTTTCCTGCCTTTGTTAAACTGGAATATTATTTCATGTAACTAAGATTTCTTTGGAATGTAAATATTTTTAAGTTAAAAGAAAACCATAATGCTTGGTAGGATGGAAGGCAGTAAGTAAAGGAAAAGGCTACATTACAGGTGGACAGGCACGATCGAATAAGCCAAAGCCCTGAGCCTGCAATACTTTAGTAGGGCTGTTAGTAAAAGGTTACGCTGAAGATTTTTCATTCATAGGGTCACCATAAGTTGCAGCCGACTTGGAAGCAATTAAGAGCCACAGCAGATCTCTAAAAAAACACCTTCCCCAAACTCCATAAACCCTCCAAGTGACCTTGGAAAGCTCCTTATAGGGACTGTCACCATCACTCCTTCCCGAGGACTTTGTTTCTGCTATAACTCATCTGATATTTCCCAAGGGGGAAAATCATATTTGTCTGGATTGACTCCATATAATGATAACTGGCAAAGATCATAATTCTGTTTACAAAAAAACTAGCTTCAAGTTGGCAAAGACTTCACCCTAGAACAGTACAGGAATGAATGCATAGCAAGCAAAAGATAGTATCAGGCTCCAGTTGAAGAGATAAACTTAAGTCCATTGAAGTATATGCCAAATAAAACTTAAAGTTGGCACTTGACTCTTGTTGATTAGTTGCCATATGGATAAGTGCTATCCTTATTTCTATTTTTCAAAGTAGAACTGTGCTATAATGAATTGATGTTTTAATTTGCATTGGCACTGAAGGGAGCGAGAAAGAAATTTAAAAAAATAAAACTAAAAACTAACTAACTAATGTTGGAGCTCACCTCTTTATGGAAAAATGGCCTGGCAAACAAGAGTTGGAGCTTGAACTCAGTTAGAAATTCTACATACTGAGCTAATTAAAAAACATTCCCTCGGGAGGAGGAAAAAAATTATCCCAGCCTCAGTGTTACAAAATTGTTTGGTTTAATTTATTGTCACCCAGGTTTACATAAAGTGTACTTGGAAAATCTGAGGGTCAACTATGAGCATAAATAAGCATGCACTGTGAGAAGCCCTTCATTCTCTTATGGATTTGTAACTGCAATGACACGCTGCTTCATTTGAATACATATACATAGAAAACAGAAGAGAAGGAAACCTGCTTGCAATTGTTGGAAATAGCAGCCTTCTACAAGACTCCTATACTAGTTATTTGTTATGTATATAATTCAGATTGTTTACTGTATTATATGTGTATGATTTGGTATGCAGTTTTCCCTTAACTCTATGTTGCTTGAGGTTGTGGGAGGGGCTGCAGACCTTGTGATCAGATCTGGGAATATTCAGACTGAGACTCCATTTTAGTATTCAGTCAGTATTGTATAGTCAGTGTTCATTATGCATTAAACATAAGACAGAGAACAGAATGAGGCCCCTTCCACATTTTCTGCTTTGAACTGGAATATATGGCAGTGGGGACTTAAATAATCCAGTTCAAAGCAGATTTCCTGCTTTGATATTCTGGGATATAGGGCTGTATGGAATGCCATAGAGGATTTACCGTTTAAACTTTCAACTAATAAACAACGTACCTGTATGCTGAATACATTATTTTGTTATTTTTTAATGGAGCCTACTTTATTTTTAGTCTCTTGAGAGCATGATTTAAAACTAAATATATTTTATGGGGAGTAGATTTTTTGGGCAACTGAGGGCCCTTCCACACAGCCATATAACCCAAAATATGAAGACAGAAAATCCCACAATATCTGCTTTGAACTGGGACATCCGAGTCCACACTGCCATATATTCCATTCCAAAGCAGAAAATGTGGGGATTTATTTAGCTGTGTGGAAGGGGCCTGAAATGACACTTCTGAAGATCTACTATATATTTTGTGCATTGGCATAATCTATCTTTGTCCCTAACAGTTCAAAGAGATAACCAGGTATATCAGTCCAACAACTGAGGACCCTTCCACACAGCCCTATATCCCAGAATATCAAGGCAGAAAATCCCACATTACCTGCACTGAACTGGAATATATGGCAGTGTGGACTCAAATAAGCCAGTTGAAAGCAGATATTGTGGGATTTTCTGCCTTGATATTCTGGGATATAGGGCTGTGTGGAAGGGCCCCAAGAAACCTAATTTGCCTTGCATGAATACAAGTGGATATTTCCCACTAAAGAGAAATTCACTCAAATGAGTTTAAGCTCTTATCTGGAAGATCATTCTTTTACAAAAGTTTATGATTTTCAAATGATTGTGAATGCCGTTTTTCTCCAAATGGTTTTGGAGATTCTGGTTTTCCAAAAGCAACATCATCTTCTAGTAAAAGAGCTCTGAAAATGTGTATTGAGAGCCCAGGAGTATTCTGTATTGAACATAGGGATGGGCTGCCAACAGCTGAAGATTTTTTTTTCAGACACTTTAGCATCATTTTACTAGTTTTGTACATATGGCCCATGATCTCCTTAAATGCCATGATCATAGGGCAGGCCCTCTTCTAATATTGGTTTTAGATCTTGTGTTCTATTCAGATCAAACACTGGTTTGTGAAGCAGCTGCATCCTGTTCTTTCAGCTCCATCTGATGATTCCCTTCAGTTCCATCAGATGCATCTTGCATCAGCCAAGGCCCTCGAAACTTTTGCAGTTTTGCTGCCAGCTCCATCTGTCTCCCATGCAAGGATGTGGATAGACAAGCTGTGCCAGACATAAGGACAGCAGTATTTGGAGGACTGTAAAGCACCCCAGAGTCTCCAAAGCCAAGAATGTTGTGTGTACTCTTTGATGTCTTAACCCCTCCTGCAAGGCAATGGAGAACAAACACAGTCTATGCAACACTGACCTTTTAACTCAACACATTCAAAATAAAGATAAAGATAAATAATTAAATGCCTCAAAAACCTTGCTTGGTGGTTTTATTTTTAAAATATTTTTCAGAATGCTCTTTGATTGTAGGTGAACAATAAATCCCAGCAAATACAACTCTCAAATGTCAAGGTCTATTTTCCCCAAACACCACCAGTGTTCATATTTGGGCATATTGAGTATTCGAGCCAAGTTTGGTCCAGATCCATCATTGTTTGAGTCCACAGTGTTCTCTGGATGTAGGTAAACTATAACTCCAAAACTCAAGGTCAATGCCCACCAAACCCTTCTAGTGTTTTCTGTTTGTCATGGGAGTTTTGTGTGCCAAGTTTGGTTCAATTCAATTGGTGGAGTTCAGAATGTTCTTTGATTGTAGGTTAACTATAAATCCCAGCAGCAACAACTCCCAAATGAAAAAATCAATCCCCCCCCCCTCCCCCAAGCCCACCAGTGTTCAAGTTTGGGCATATCAGGTATTTGTGCCAAATTTGGTCCAGTGAATGAAAATACATCCTGCATATCAGATATTTACATTACAATTCATAACAGTAGCAAAATTACAGTTATGAAGTAGCAACGAAAATAATTTTATGGTTGGGGGTCATCACCACATGAGGAATCATATTGAGGGGTCACAGCATTAGAAAGGTTGAGAAACACTGCCTTAAGTTGACTGTGTGTGTGTGCACATGAGCACATTTTTGTGTTGGGCATCTACAGGTCATTATGACTTATGAAAATGTTTGATATTCCTTCACATCATTTTTTCTTCTTGTTTAGACAATAAGGGTAACATGTATTTCCTGTGATTGTTTTCCTTCTCATGAAACAATGCCCTTGGAGATTCATGCCTTGGCAATCAAACTTGGAAGTAAAACTTGTGTTTTCCTTCCCATGACCAATCGTAGAACAAAGCCTGATAAATGTAAGATATATGGGTGTGGAAAATAACGTGATATGACAAACAGATGATTTTATCCTTATATGGAGGGAGCACCTCTGGGATAACTTGATAAATATATCATCTTGTTTGACCCTGAATTATGTTGCAAGAAAGCAAAGCAATCCCTCTTGAAGGGCAACAAGGATTCTAAGAAACAATGAAGTAATAGCGTCCAGATTCAGATCTGAGAAAGCCTTTCAGAAGTTTATTTTATAAGATTTCAAGAGTACCTACGGAAACCACAGATCACAAATTATAACACCAGCTAGTTCATAAACCAACCATTTATGGTGTCTGAAATCAAAGCTACAAGGCCCATTAGAGTCAAGCAGACATAGCCAATTCAAATCAAAACACTCCTATTTTAACTGCTCTTGGATTGTAGCCCTTGGGTCAATTCCCACGTTACCTGGGGTTATAGTGACTGAATTTTTAAATACACCTTCGTTCACATCTAATCCATTAAAATACACCAGAAAAATTGCCCTTTAGGGTATAGATGCTATTTATGCTTTGAGCATAATAATTTTTTGGAGCATATCAGAATAGCCTCAGTTATCTGAATTTTATTTTTTTATTAATTTCCCAGAGTACATTAATGGTTCATTCCCATACGCACATAAATCAAATTACTGTGGAATTTGAGAGTTGTTTGAACAGGTTGGACTTATCTTTACATTCTCATTCTCCAGCTAGATTCCCAAATTCCTGATTTTTCCACTTCAGTAGGCACTTTCTTCTGCTGACCATTAGCTGAGGATTTCCCACTCCTCTCCCTTGTCTTTTATTCCGCCTACCTTCATTGACATTAATGGAACTGGGGACATGTTCTCCCTGCTTCATCCTTCCCTTTCATTTCTCACTGTGACTGTGAATGGCTGAAGCAGATGTATAGATGGCTTTGAAGGCCTTAGCAGATGAGCATGATAAATCAGTGATGGATTGGAGCAAATGAATCACAATGTGGGAAGAGTATGAAGCAATCTTTCTTACAGGGCCTCTTTTCATGTCCTCACAGTTCAGAACTGCTAGTCTTTAAAGTGCTCATGCCCCTCACACCGACACACAGAGGCACATTTTAAAAATCTGGTTCCAGTTTCTCTAGTGGCTTTATATAAGTTAGGAAGAGGCAGAAATCTTTTGCATAGGGATACCGAGATTCTGCTTCCCTGGCAATAATAAGACATTGTCATCAGCTGACTCTAAATAACTGGGAAAACCACTTCAAGGACCCCGGGAAGCAAGGGGACAGCTTCAGAAAGAACTGTTGGCAAACTGAGCAAGAACATTTAAAACTCCAGCATAATGAATTAGCAAAACACAGCTGGTTCCTTCCACTAGCAGCACTTGCTGTGAGGGTTTTGTATGTTTGTTTGTTACAAAAGAGCTTAATATGCCCAGCGCCACAACAGTTGAAACAAATATTTTTTTTAAGGGAAAAGTTACTTTGAAAGACAACTACTTTTAGAATTGCTCGGCTAACATTACAAGTAGTCATGCTGGCTCGGGGATTCTGGGAGCTGTGTTCCATGTAAACATGTATATGTGTGAGTAGGTCCAATCTTTGGTTTGAAATCTGTTTTAAGTTAAGGCATTTATTTTGCTGCACTGTCTTCAAAGTACAATCTGCAACAATCCTGTTGAAAAGATAGAGAATAAGCTTGTAGCACCTCTGAGACTATGGACTTTATTACACAAGGAAGGCAAATTGACATTGCAGACATGTGCATCCTACTGCCAGTCTGCCTCTTCCCCACAATTCTCTTGCTCCTAGCATTTAATGGTAAAACTTGTCAATAGCTCCCAATTCCACAAAATTCTGTCATCTACCTTGGTTTAGAGTAGTTGTTCTCAATCTTTTTTGACCAGGAACCACTTGACCAGGGACTATGCTCCAACACTAGTACCAGCGGGGAACTCAAAGCAGACTCAAACCCAAAAGGATTACGAATCAGTTTTTGGTCTACTTTAGATTCAGTTTGGTTATTTGGAGTGCTGATTCAGAAAATTGCATAGGATAGACCACATCAGTTCTAGTTTCTCATACAGAACATATACCATCCAGTAGTCGCCATCTGCTCACCCACAGAAAACCGTATTTAGTAATCTAGGACTGATGTGTATTACAATATAATGGTATAGTGCAATATAGTAATATATACTGATATTGTACTTTGCTAATTATATAATATTGTATGAAAATATATATTGTAAGCCACTCTGAGTCCCCTTCGGGGTGAGAAGGGCGGCATATAAGCGCCGTAAATAAATAAATAAATAAATAAATGTGGTAGTCAGCCTCTCCCCTCCTGACATCCTCGTTGCTTCAGCACTATAAGAGAGTTTCATAAGACCAGTTTCTCTTGTTAACACGTGATTTGTGGCAACGGTGTAGTAATAGTGAGGCCACAGACCATATTTTCATTTTTGTGGACAACTGGTGGTCCATGGACCACACGTTAGGAACTGGTTTATAAAGTCCCTTCCATTTCTATGCTGAAAGTAAAGCAACATCAAGGGACAAGATTCCCTTCCTCTTCCCATTCTTCCTTGCTATTCTCAATCTGGTCATGTTCCTTTTGTTTTATAGTTTATAGGTATGTTTGTTTTTTAAAAAATAACTGGATTTAGTGCAATTGCACTAAAAGTAAACAAGCTAAGGAACAACAGTAGCTCCCAAAAATAGAGCATTGCAGGAATGTTTAATATGGAAATGTGTATTTGACTTTGGAATGGTATTAGACTCTGATGCTGGATGACATGATTTATTGAATGTATTTTAAACTATGCTTTTATGCTTAATTTTAACTTATGCTTTTAACCGTTGTTTGTATTTTTAAAATGTCATGGAGGTGCAATGTAAACCACCTTGAGTCCCCCTTGGGGTAGAGAAAGGCGGGGTATAAATAAGGTAAATAGATAAATAAATAAATAGTGCAGGAAGGTGAGATTATGAGGTTGTGCAGAAGTACAATTGTGGGACCATGAACTGGCAAATCAGCACAATTGTGCAATTGAAGCAAGTTGTGATATTGAAAGTGCTGAACCAGATACATATTTACTATCAGTGATAATGGAATGGGATAGAAAGTTACATAATGTCGTAACTGAGAAAAAGCACTTCATAATATAAGTGTTCATGGACTCTGATCCACTTCATTTGTCTGTTGTCCACAGTGCCCATAATGGGTTACAGTTGGACCAAAAATGCTGAGGAAGAGATGGAGGATGCATGTGAATAAGGTGCAGATAGCACAGTGGCAGAAACAAGACCAAGCACAACAGGGAGCAAAAGCTCTAGAAGTAGGTCAATCATGCAAGGTTTGGACAATTCCCCTGCTGAGGAGGTGTTTGAGAGAGAGAAGCAGAGTGGAAGGAGGGAGAATAATTGTGGGCACAGGATGCATACTTTGCTTGTTTGGGTTGGAAGTGAGCAGACTCAGGCATCCTGGAAATGGAGAAACCCAACAGCATGAGAGCAACAGCTCCAGTTGCAGCTGGATTACGGCCTATTTTGATGTTTTCAGCCCCACCATAGCAGTATTATACCTATGGTGAGTGTTGGGACTTTTCTCCCATGTACCCTAGAATACTAAATAGTGGAAAAGATAAAAATAAAACCCTAATGGGCATTTCTATAAGAGTGAAAAAATGACTGTCACCCTTCTGTATCCCCACTCCATCTTTCCCCACTATTTTCCTCCAAACTCAGTCTAAGGGATTATTCTTTTGAAATATTATTGTGAAGGTAGACTAAATCAATCCATTGTCCATTTTCAAAGAAATGTTTTAATAAATCAGAGATGTTTACATTTTTAAAGACCGTAGTCCTAAACATCCTTGATGGAGATGAAGACCAACTGAACTCAAAGAGACTTACTTCTGAGTAAATATGATTAAGGTTGCACTGTAGTCACAGTATTCAGCCATGTCATAAACCACTACATAATTCAAATAATTCAAATTACATAACAACACCAGAATTCAAATATAGCTTCTTAGAAGAGTATTAGGCTGTTGCTGAGGCAGCAACATATTGGTGAGTGTAGAAAATACATTGAAAATTGGGGGCTAAATATGTGAAGGTAGTGTTTACCAGGGAAATCGTCTACTGCTTTGTACTGGCACTGCTTTCCAATATAGTTTACAGAAAGGGGGCAGGCAGGCAGCAGTATGAGACAATGCAAGTGGGGGAGAAAGGAATACAAAGGAAGGAAGGAAGGAAGGAAGGAAGGGAGGGAGGGAGGGAGGGAGGGAGGGAGGGAGGACAATGTGTCTGAAATCTGAGTCCTTTTTTAACCAAATGGTAATTTTTCATTTGATTTTTTAAAAAAAAACTAATTCAGGACTGCAGATTGGCATTGGCAATGATCTGAGGGACCCAGAAGCTGGATGGGTTTCCCTAAAACCCACACAATTCCCACACCTACCTGATTGTATGTTATGGACACAGTCTTAGTAACAGGGAACAGATTGTAAAAATAAGGACATAGATGTATTAGTTAGATATTGATTGACAAATTGGGTGCCATAAAAGTGGTATTTGAAACAAGTTCACATTTAGTGGCATTAGATGGCACTGTAGGAGACTGATCCAGTATTCCACATTTACTGATCACTGGGATCAATATGATGGTTTGTTTCCAGTACTCTTGACATATATTTCTTTACATTAACATTCAATGCCGTGGTAGTTACATTCAAATGCAAATCTCTGCTTCCTAACTGAACTATGGACTCCAGCTGCTAGGAATTGGGGGAGCTGAAGTCCAAAACACTTGGAGGCCCCAAGATTGGGAACCACAAAGAATCAAGAGTATTTAAATTCCTTTTGTTGACATCTCATATTCAAGGAGACCTTCAAGTATTTCCTCTAAGTTTATCTGTAGACCTTGCTTTGAGATATGTCCATTGTATCAAAATAGGGAATATCGTTTTCAATAGAGCTTTGTTTTTCCTCTAAGTTACAGAAGTCCAATTGCCTTTGAAGTTTTGTTTACATTCCACTTTGCTAGCTTCTGAAAGGAGCTCTCCCTGGTAAGGCTTTGTAGACATACTAGGAAATGTAGGTGATTAATTGCTTCACCATTGAGATTTGTGTGATTGTCAGGGAAGTGTCAAAGTCATGTGGCTCTGACACATTGTAGGTGCCTTTATCAGAAACTTAAGTGTGTTAAAGTCTCTACAGATTGGTAGCTGGGCAAAACCCACATTGGCTTCTCTGCTTGAGAGCTAAAGCCACTCTTTGGAAGAATAGCACTAATTGTTTTGTGTTGCTCCTCAACCCTCTGATGGGAGCATCCAGGAACACCATTATACCTGTTCTGTTCCTTCTCCATTTATTTATTTATTTATTTATTTATTTATTTATTTATTTATTTGCAGTACCTATATTCTGCCCTTCTCACACTGAAGAGGACTCAGGGTGGATCATAGAACACATATAAGGCAAACATTCGATGCCGATTATACAAAGACAAAACATATGACAGAGGTATATTTAGGCTTTTTCTCATCATTTGGCATCTTTTGGGGGCTGTGCTCGGTTCCGGCTATAGGGGGGTGCTCTCGCTCCATCTTCTTGCCAAAGAGCTTGCTTTGTTCATAAACTTTCCTCCAAAATGCCATATCTAAAACACCTCCCCACTTAATTTGGTTCCTATTCATCTACTCACATTGCTGGTTTTGATCCGCTAGGAGCCCCCAGTGGAGCAGTGGGTTAAGCTCTTGTGCCAGCAGGACTGAAGACCGACAGATTGCAGGTTCAAATCCGGGGAGGGCATGGATTAGCTCCCTCTGCCAGGATACAAATGCCTCAAATAAACAAATAAATATGTGTGTATACAGCCCTATGCTTCTTGACTCTTCTTTGAGGAGTAATGGTTTTGGGTCTAGGGCATATTGAGGAAATTCTGCCCTCCAGCCCTTTCTTTGTATTTTGTTTTTCTAACTCTTCATTAAGACCTAAGTATATTTAATAGTATACTCAACTAAGTAGTTTTTTGAATGTACTGGCCATTACTTTCTTGGTTTGCTAGACAATTATCTGAAATATAGCTTTGCAATGTCATTTTTCCAGCCATGTCCCACTACATTTGGACACCAGAAGGTTGATAGCTGTATATGTTGATTTCTCTTTCCTAGAGATTTCTTCGAATTCTAAATCTAAGCCCAGTGTGAAAGCATTTGGTGTCCTTTGTATGACCTAACCATTTAAACTGGTGGTGTTTTGTTGTTTGGAAGTCCAAATGCACAAACACTTTGTGTGTTCTTTTCCTTTCTTTTTTTTCCCCTCCTTATTTAAAAAGGCTAGACACCTTAAATGTGTGCAATCTTTTTTGCTAGCCTTCACTGAAGGAAAGAATGCACAGGACATGCTTTGAAAGTAGAAACACATCTGTTCAGGTCAAATAGGAACCAGATGTTTAAGCGAACAAACACACACAAAAGAGGGTAAGTACAAGTCTAGGCAGGGAAAAAAATACCTCAAGCGTGCCTCCAGATATCCCTATTTGCAAGATGGGTCAACATTTGACCCACATTGCATGGGAAAGCATTCCAGATCCAGAAGCAAGAATATGCTTACATTATGGAAGCCAATCTACACGCTTCCTGTTTCTCAGCTGGAAATATATGAGCCGTAACAGGCCCTATTATTGGCTCTCTTCACAGCTCTCCGGTTGCCATTTTCCTTATAGCTTTTTCAGCTCTTCAGAATAGTTGCTGGCATCATCCCAGCTCCTTGCAAAATGTTGTATCATTGACAAAAGTGCTGGTTAGTAAGAAGAACAAGTGTGGCGTAGAGATTTGAATGCTTGACTAGGATTTTTGGGAGCCAGGATTCTAGTCACACAAGAAAACCCACTTGCTGACCCTAGGCAAGTCACATTCTCTTAGCCTAAGGGTGCATCTACACTGTAGAATGAATGCAACATGACAGCACTTTAACTGCTATGGCTCAATGCTGCAGAGTCCTGGTATTTATAGTTTGATGTGGTACTCTTTGGCAGAGAAAGCTAAAGACCTTGTAAAACTATAACTCCCACAATTCCAGCTATTTATTTATTTATTTATTGTATCAGGAGCAAAGCAAACAGTTGCATTGTATTTAAAAACAAAAAAACATTCTATTAAATGTCCTTTGACCAGTAGCTGGCCACTTGGAGGGCCTCTGGTGTTGCTATAAGAAGGTCCTCCATTGTGCATGTGGCAGGGCTCAGGTTGCATTGTAATAGGTGGTCTGTGGTTTGCTCTTCTACACACTCACATGTTGTGTTCAGCGCTTTCCAGGATGCCCAGTCTTCCGTGTGCCCAGGAGGGAGTCTCTCATTTGGTATCAGCCATTGATTGAGGTTCTGGGTTTTAGCCTGCCACTTCTGGACTCTCGCTTGCTGAGTGTTTCAGCCAATGTCTCTGTAGATCTTAGAAAACTATTTCTTGATTTAAGTCCTTGGTGCGCTGGCTGATAGCCGAACAGGGGATTGGCCAGAGAGGTAACTGCCTTGGTCCTTTCACTATTGGTTGCTACTTCCCAGAGGAACAATTCCTGTTAAAGTGGTGCCAAATGGCATTCATTCAAAAGTGTAGATGTGCCCGAAGAGAAAGGCAGTGGGAAATCTTCTCATAATGGATCTTGGGGGAAAATGCCCAATGAGGGAGTTACCATAAGCCAGGATCAACCTAAAGACACAACAACAACAACAACAATAACAGCAGCAGCAGCAACAGCAACAACAGCAACAACTGTAAACCGCCTTGAGTTGCCTTCAGGCTGAGAAAGGCGATATATAAATATGGTAAATAAATAAAATAAAATAAAATAAAAAACACCTTTAGGGCATTAGACTCAGGGTAGAAGACCTAGCTTCATATCTCTATTCTACCACAAAGCTCACTAAGTGACCCCAAGGCAGTAAATCTCTTCAGCTAACTTACTTCAAAGGGTTGCTGTGGTCATGAAATACAAAGGGAAGACAATGTATGTCTCCTCAGTCTTTTGAGAAAAGTGGGATATTAATGCAATAATCGCAGCCATTACTGATTATCATTAAACTTAAAAGTGTCATCAGTATACCTTACAAGGTTGCTGTGGGTTTTTTGGGCTGTATGGCCATGTTCCAGAAGCATTATCTCCTGATGTTTCAGCCACATCTATGGAAGGCATCCTCAGAGATTGTGAGGTTGTGAAGATTGTGAAGCCTTTGACAACACAATGTATATTATAGTTTCATAGGAGAAGGGTTTTTTTAAGGGTTTGGAATAAATGGAGGCCAGCATAGGAGAACCATAAACATAATAGTCATGTAGATCTTACCAGAAATAATATTGTCCTCAGCACACCGGCACAATATAGAAATGTGCACAGTATGGTAATTGGTAGCAGATATTCCAGGAAATCTAAGCGGGCAGAAATAGCACCTGAAGGATAGGGACAGAGACATCCTGGCTCCTGGACACCACTGTCTGAATATTTTTAAAGTTATCTCCTCTACAGCTATGAAGGTGGCATAGCAGAGTGTCCTAGGATCTACCCACACTAGTCCTGTGAACACGTTGAGCCATATATTGTGTGCTTCCTGTCTTCTGAAGGCGAAGGTGATCAGATTGTCCTTCTTTGCCCCACGTTTTAGATCTACTCTGACTTGAGTTGGGCTGCTTTGGCACTAGAATCACGTTCCCGTCAAGTTCATGGTGTCTTTGACATTACACAATTATAGCACATAGATATTACATGAACTGCCCTGCTTCAGTCCTGTTGAATCTTGGGATTTGCAACTTGGGGAGGGATATTGAGAATTCTCTACCAGTGTCTCACCAAACTACCAATCCATAAGCTGCGGCCATGGCAGGTCATCATCACCATCAGAGTGATAGGAGAAAGTGCTACACTTGTGTAATTTGAAAGAAAACCATCACCATCCTGAAATTTTACCCTGTTTCCGTGATACCATTATATTGGGCCAATGACAACAAAATCTGGGAAAAGTTACTCTTGGCATTAAAACTCCCAGTGGCTACATTGGCTTTGTCATCCCTGATCCAACATAACTAGAAATTCGTATCATGGATGCTGCCTGAGATTTCAGACATGATAAGTACTTTCTTCAACATTACACAGTTATTATGTGCTGTTGCCCCTCCATATCCATGGATTCAACACACACCAATTCACACATACATAGCTTGAAAATAATCAATCCAAAATATAAACTTTAATGTTGTCAACTTATGTAAGTGACACTGAGAGCCCCCAGTGGTGCAATGGGTTAAACCAGGGGTCCACAAACTTTTTAAACAGAGGGCCAGGTCACAGTTCCTCAAACTGTTGGAGGGCCAGATTATAATTTGAAAAAAACATAAATGAATTCCTATGCATACCACATATCTTATTTGTAGTGCAAAAATCACTTAAAAACAATACAATAATTAAAATGAAGAACAATTTAATAAATATAAACTTATTAGTATCTCAATGGGAAGTGTGGGCCTGCTTTTGGCTCATGAGATAGGATTGTTGTTGTTGTTGTTGTGTACTTTCAAGTCGTTTCAGACTTAGGTTGACCCTGAGTGAGGGCCGGGTAAATGACCTTGGAGGGCCGCATCCGGCCCCCGGGCCTTAGTTTGAGGACCCTTGGGTTAAACTCTTGTGCTGGCAAGACTGCTGACTAACAGGTCAGCAGTTTGAATTCAGGGAGAGTGGGTTGAGCTCCCTCTGTCAGCTCCAGCTCCCCATGCGGGGACATGAGAGAAACCTCCCACAAGGATGTTAAAACATCAAACATCCAGGTGTCCCCTGGGCAATGTCCTTGCAGATGGCCAATTCTCTCACACCAGAAGCGACTTGTAATTTCTCAAGTGACTCCTGACATGGAAAAAAAAAATATGCCATTGTATTTAATGAGACTTCAGTACTCACAGCTTTTGATATCCACAGGAGACCATGGAACCAAACCTCAGAAAATACCAAGGGCCTGTTGTATAGTCCCACCACAGTAAGAACTTTTGCTTCACTCTAAAGATTTGTAGTTTGATGAGATGCTGCAGCTCACTGCCACATAATTCTTAATATCCCTCCCCAGCTCTGGTCATCAACAATAAGAAGCATACTGCATTTTGTTTTTGATGTTCTTATTTTTTCAAAAATAGAAGCTCCCCTTCCCTCATCCCCCCCAAAATAGCCTGAAATTCTTAAAAGTAAGCAGCATATTACATACAGATGTTCTTCGATTTCCTTTCCTGATGGCTCCCAAACCACAAGTCCGATGGGATTTGGCACTGGGGGGAAACGGAGTCTTTTGCACCTGGGAAACAACAGCTAAAGCTGAAAAAGAAGAACGTATGAAAAGCTGGGATTGCGTCCAAATGGAATTGTCGCTCACCCAGCTGCTTGTACTCACCTGTTCCAGGCTGTGAAATCAATAGCTTTAGGGGGCCAAGCCATCTCGCAGACAGAATTGGCTCTCTCATTTACTTGAACTGTTGTTTGTTTTATTGCTTTTTCAAAATCGCGGGGGTGGCTGGGGGGGGGGGGGGGAAGCATTCCTACCAAGAAAATAACCAGCTTTTTCAATATTTCCATGAAAGGTTGGAGAAGCTTTTCAGAGCACTTGGAAGGAGCAGCAATTGATTAAATGACTCTTTTTGCTTTGGGCCATAGATGAATGACAAGTTGAAGTTTTGTGAGTTTTCATCCTTTTTTTTCCTTCCAGGACTGCCATAAGAGACTTTACTGCCTGAGGCAAAGGACAAGATCCACCATCACCCCATTCCATCTACAGAAGTAACTTGGAAGTCTTGTTCACAATACTACAACTATAGCACTTTAAAACCACTTTAACTGCCATAGCAGTATCCTATGGAATCCTGAGAGACCTAGTTAGAAAACTACAAATTCCAGAATTATCTAAATATATGGGCTACTGAACTATTTTCCATTTAGAAAACCTGTTTTTCAAAATTAGAAGTGAACTTCCATCTATTTCTAGCCTGGGGGGTGGGGGGAGGAATTTTGACTGTCCATGTCACATTCACAGTATCTCTCCAACTACTGCAATTGCCCAGCCCTGGCATAATAATGGAGCCTGCTCTGCAAAGCACCCATTCAGTACTGACATTTTTCATTATTATTATTATTATTATTATTATTATTATTATTATTTTAAATACTCAGCAGTGTAGGTGTACTTCCTCTACTTTGAGATGCCCAACTTCCCTGCACAACTGCTTCAGTTAAATCTGTAGAGCATCATTTAAAGAAACCACGTGAATGTTTTTGCAAACTTATGAAGGCATTTTACAAGAAAAAAGGTACTGCAAAACAGGGACATGAAACCAAAAACAAAAGTAGATATCAGTACTACCAGACCAGTGCTCCCAAAGCCAACCCATAATTGATTTCTGGACTTCAGTATCCAGGATCCCCCAGAAGCCACTGCAATTGGAAAATCATAGAATCATAGAGTTGGAAGAGACTTCATGGGCCATCCAGTCCAACCCCCTGCCAAGAAGCAGGAAAATCGCATCCAAAGCACTCCTGACAGATGGCTTAAAAGGCTCCAAAGAAGAAGCCTCCACTACACTCCGGGGCAGAGAGTTCCACTGCTGATCAGCTTTCACAGTTAGGAAGTTCTTCCTCATGTTCAGGTGGAATCTCCTTTCCTGTAGTTTGAAGCCATTGTTACGCATCCTAGTCTCCAGGGCAGCAGAAACAATCTTGCTCCCTCCTCCCTATGACTTTTCCTCAGATATTTATACATGGCCATCATGTCTCCTCTCAGCCTTCTCTTCTTCGGGCTAAACATGTCCAGCTCTTTAACCCGCTCCTCATAGGGCTTGTTCTCCAGACCCTTGATCATTTTAGTTGCCCTCCTCTGGGCACATTCCAGCTTTTTGACATCTCCCTTCAATTGTGGTGCCCAGAATTGGGCACAGGATTCCAGGTGTGGCCTGTTAGACTGATATACCTGGTTATCTCTCTGAACTGTTAGAAACAAATATATGCCAATGCATAAAATATATAGCACATCTTCAGAAATGTTATTTCAGTTGCCCAATAAACATCTACTCTCCCATAAAATATACTGCTTTTAAATCATGTTCTCAAGAGACCAAAGATAAGTAGTCTTTAAAAGTAGCATAGTTGATTTCCTTCAAACTTCATGTATTCCGCATATAGGTCTATTTCTTATTGGCTGAAAGTTTAAACAGTAAGTTCTCTAAAGCATTCTGTTTTAGTATCTTCTTTGTTGCATACAGACTAACACTCTTCGGTCTACATTACATTACATTGATTAATGCAGACTGCCTATAAACTGCAGCATACTGACACTGACTACTCATACTAACCCTGCTGACTTCATAAACTGTACTGTCATCTAAAATAGAGTCTCAGTCTGAATAGTCCCAGATTTGGTCACATGGTCTGCAATCCCTCCCACAATCTCAAACAACATAGAGTTAAGAGGAAACTGCATACAGACATACAGTAAGCAATCACAATTATATAAATAACAAGTAACTAGTATAGGAGGCTTGTAGAAGGTTGCTATTTCCAACACTAGCTCACACAAACTAGGGATTGCACTTAGTCTACTCCCTCTACTGCTGCTCCTGTGCCCTCTGATAATCTGCTCCAAGTGAATGGGGGAATTGCAGCTGTGTGGGCTGTACATTTTCTGACACTCCATTGGGGAGAATAATACAGACACAAGAATTTGCACAGTTTTTTCTTGGATTGCTTATTTTTAGGACAGATATCTATACCAGGAAAAACTGGGAAAAGACTGTCATCCTGGTATGGTGTTGCAGTACTGTTTGGTAGTCTTGTGACCTTGTAACTGTTTGTTAGTCATGTTTTTTTTTTTTAATTGTGGCACCATTGTCATGATTAAATATGCCAGCCCCTCCCAAATCTCCCTTAAAATTCAGACAGCTGTACTGAGGAATGTAGCTGTGTAGCAAAGGCAAGTGGAGTGCTGGAAGAAGACATGTCCAGTCCCGCCTGGCCATCTTGTCAGAACTCTATGTACTGCAGCACACTGGCAGGAGAGTCTGGACACAGTGGCATCACTAGGATCAGTATCACTCAGTGCAGCAATTCATGGTGTCCTTCCAGATCTGACATTATAAATGTGCATAGCCATAGGAGATGAATTCCTGCACCTTGCACGTAGACATGAGGGTGCGTAAAATAGCTAACTATATTGAAATGAAGGACATCTGGCCCATTGATACCATAGAGTCATGCTGGAACATCTAGAAAATGGCAGGAGAGGACATATCCTGCTACATGTGATTAAATGAAATTGCAGATATCGGAGTGTTGCTGCAAAGACAGAAAATATCATATGTATTGTTGAAGGCTTTCATGGCCAGAATCACTGGGTTGTTGTAGGTTTTTTGGGCTGTATGGCCATGTTCTAGAGGCATTCTCTCCTGATGACCTCTGAGAATGCCTGCCATAGATACAGGTGAAACATCAGGAGATAATGGTTCTAGAACATGGCCATAAAGCCAGAAAAATCTACAGCAACCCAAAGATCATATGTCTCTGGAAACAGTATTGCTAGTGGTGGTGGGAGAAATGCATGCATTTCTTCACAGCTCCATTTCCTGAAACGCTTCAGGATGTTTGAAAACTAAGTGGAAAAGTTTCCAAATCCTCACTTCTGTAGTATTCTTCATACTTTTTGTGTGAATCAGCCTGTGTTATTTTTCACACGGGTATTCTATGCCCTGTTTGCATACACACAAATCCACATATGTTTCTAGAAAGAGTTTCCTTTTGCAAATAAAAACACGTGTATTTCTGTACAGTAATATTTCCCAAAACACTTCAGTATACACAAATACCAGGCAAAAATTGTGCAGCAGTTTTCTTCCATGTTGGCAGAGGCGAGCCACAAAAAATATTCTTTCTCACATGTGAAGGTAAAATGGTTGGCAAATTTATAGGAGGAAAATGGTGGCAAGTGGAACATGAATGGTCTACATCACAGACTCAGAGTTCAGCAAATGGAAAGCAGAGGTTTCTTCAAGTGAACGGGCATTCAAAGGATGATGGACTGCTGCTGCCCACTTCTGCAATACAATGGGAACATCTACACTCTAGTACAGTGTTTCTAAAACCTTCCTAATGCTGTGACTCCTTAATATAGTTTCTCATTCTTTTAATTTCTACTTCATAACTGTAATTTTGCTACTGTTATGAATTGTAATGTAAATATCTGATATGCAGGAAGTATTTTCATTCACTGGACCAAATCTGGCACAAATAACTGATACACCCAAATTTGAATAGTGGTGGGGTTGGGAGGGATTTCTTTTTGTCATTTGGAAGTGGTCGTTGCTGGGATTTATAGTTAACCTACAGTCAAAGAGCATTCTGAATTCCACCAATGATGGAATTGAATCAAGCTTGGCACACAGAACTCCCATGACCAACAGAAAATACTGGAAGAATTTGGTGGGCGTTGACCTTAAGTTTTGGAGTTGTAGTTCACCTACATCTAGAGAGCACTGTGGACTCAAACAGTGATGGATCTGAACCAAACTTGGCAGGAATACTCAATATGCCCAAATGTGAACACTAGTGGAGTTTGGGGAAAATAGACTTTGACATTTGGGAGTTGTAGCTGCTGGGATTTATAGTTCACCTACAATCAAAGAGCATTCTGAACTCCACCAACGATAGAATTGGGCCAAACTTCCCTCCAGTCTCACACGCTCTCACTCGCCTGCACTCCACACTGCTATGCTCCAAGCACACTGGCTCCCCCCTCCCCACTTGGAGTTTCAGAAACAGTCCTCCCCTTGCCCGAGAGGCTGGCTGAGAGGCCAGCCAATTATAGTGGAGGGAGTGTTTTGGTGGGAAGATTTGCCATCTGTTTCCAAAAAGGACAGGCGGAGTGATCTTCAGTCTTCTCTGCCAAAGGGGTTCCTAAAACCATCAGAAATATATGGTTTCTGATGGTCTTTGGTGACCCCTCTGAAATCTCCTTACAACCCCCTCCTCCCAGGGGTCCCAATCCCCAGGTTGAGAAATGCTGCTCTAGAATTAATGAAGCTTAGCATTACTTTAAATGGCATGGCTCAGTACTATGGCCTTCTGGTCATTTCAGTTTTACAAGGTCTTTCACCTTCCCTGTCAAACAGTGCTGGTGCCACATCAAATTCTGGTGATTCCATAGAATTGAGCCATGGCACTTAACATATGTCAAACTGCATTAAATCTACAATGTAGATCAGGCATGGGCAAACTTTGTCCCTCCAGGTGTTTAGGACTTCAATTCTCAGAAATCTCAGCCAGAACACCTGGAGGGCTGAAGTCTGCCCATGCCTGATGTAGATGCAGCCAATGTTATCTTATTCAGATAATATTTAACAAGGTCAATATAATTTCTACCTTAATATCACAGGCCATGAAAACATACCCTCCAAATGTCCACAGTTGACTGAGAAAGTCCTGAATAATCATCAATTATCGCATTTTAAAGGTGCTTTAAACATGCACCAGTTTCTCTTTTCTCTTCCCACTTGCCTCCTTCATCCTCAGCTTACTTTATTTGTTGCAAATGGTAAAAGTAGTTTTCACTCAATTAACTCAATTCATTAATGTTTTACATTATGATGTTTTATGTATAGTGTTTTAACAGTTTAATTCATTGGGTTGTTGTAGGTTTTTCGGGCTATATGGCCATGTTCTAGAAGTATTCTCTCCTGA
The DNA here is from genome assembly GCF_037176765.1 of Anolis sagrei. Taxonomy (NCBI): domain Eukaryota; kingdom Metazoa; phylum Chordata; class Lepidosauria; order Squamata; family Anolidae; genus Anolis; species Anolis sagrei. The sequence continues at coordinate 35,925,185 of NC_090022.1, read as the reverse complement.
TGTTTCACCTGCATCTATGGCAGGCATCCTCAGAGGTTGTGAGGTTTAATTCATACTTATATGTTATTAATTTTAGTTAATGTATGCATATTGGCGGCATCTGAATTTTGCAATGCTGTACACTGTTCCGAGTCCTCCTTGGGGTGAGAGAGAGTGGTACAGAAATGAAGTAAGTAAGTAAGTAAGTAAATAAATAAATAAATAATAAACTCAGCAGAAGAGAAGGGGAGGAGTCTTGCCCTTCCCAGTTGACTTAGGCGAAAGCAAGCTGCTGAAGCCCCTCTTGGCCTATGGGTTTTGATTACTTTAATAACTTTTGACAGCACTCTGATTTTGCTTGGCCACATGTGTCCCAGTTTTCATCTGTGAAATGTTGAAGGGTATGTAAATCCCAAAGTTTAGAAATTAAGATTTTGGAAGGCAACAATTCCCAGACTCCCCCATCAAGCATGCCACCTGTGGATTTTTAAAGGCCCTAAAGATAAGAAAGTACTGTAACATTTCTTTTGTGTCATGTAGCTACAGGAGATCATACCTAGTAGCAGTTTATGTTTTGAAGCTGCTATAAGGGAAGACTTTGTCATCATGAACATTATCCAAGTTTAGCCAATCCTTTTAAAAATGCTTCCTTACCTGATTCAAACAGGAAACTGTAGCACACTGCTTAACACTTGGCAAGGTTTTCAAAATGTTCTCAGAAATTGTTTGGCACGTTGACTGCAACACACAAGACAGCAGGCCTGATGTCTCCATGGTTTTTAATCATCCATGTCAGGCCAGCAGCCTACTGAATGTGCCAGGAATAAAACAAAGCACACTAGAGGAACAGTACAGTTGTTTGACAAGGAGATGTTTGCATAGGCAGCAAGTAGCACCTGAGTATGGTATTGTATTCTCACTAGCCACATTCTGCAGTACCTGATGACTCCACTTCACAGCAAGAATAGGTGAAATACAACTCTAGGTGTTGCTGGACTGCAATTCATTGCTCTTGGTTACACATGCTATAATTAATAGGAACTGCATTGCAGCTACACCAGAAGAATAACCCTTTACCTGAATATATTATGTGTTGCCTATCAACCTATGGTAGCTCCATAAATTTCATAGGGTCTTCAAGGCATACTGAAAAGTGGTCTTGCCAGCCCCTTTTCTAAAGCAGGCATGGGCAGACTTGGAGGTTGCACACTAGGACTCCCTGCTAGGAGGACTGGCTGCCCAGTGATGGAAGGAGGAAGGAAAGAGAGAGAAAAGGAAGAACGAAAGAGAGGAAGGGAAGGATGGAAGGAGAAAGAAGGAGAGAGGGAAGGAGGGAAGAAAGAGGAAAGGAAGAAAAGACAAAGGGAGGGAAAGATAAAAGAAAGAGAAAACGAGGGAAAGACAAAAGGGGAGGGAGAGAGGGGGGAAAGAGGGAATGAAAGGGTGGAAGCAAAGGATGGAAGGAGAAAGGGGGATGGAAGGGAGGGAGGGAAGGGGGGGAAGACAGAAGGAAGGAAGGATAGAATGGTGTGAGAGAGGAGGGTCTGACAAAAGAGCCCAAAGGGCCACATCCGTCTCTCGGGCCTGGGTTTCCCCCAACCTGTTCTAAAGCATACTCCATGGCTGTGCTAAACTGTGGGTCCAAACCCCAAATGGCATTCTCTTAGCTCAATGTTGTGGTCCCAAAAAATGGCAACAGTAAAAGTTTTCAGAGCATCACCTGGTGCCTGTTTTAGACCTTTTTCACGAATCTGCTGTGCAGTGTTTACAGTGGACTCTACAGAAAATGTTTCAGCTGTACTTCACAAAAAGAAAAATCGCCATTTAGCAAGCCTTGCAAATGCTACTTTGTTATCAGTAAATGTTTGATTAGTGTGCCTATTTTATATACTCAGGATCACACAAAAACATTTGGGCAGAAAGGGGTTGCAAATGAAAAAAGTTTAAGAAACCCTAGTCTACAGCATCTTGCATTTGTTGTTGGTCTCCATTCAAGCACTAACCAGGGCTGTTCCTGCTTAACTTTCAAGATCAGAGGGTTCTGGTGTCTTTAGGATACTTAAGTGTATCCTTCCCCCTCATTAAAGGGAAGTAAAGGGTTTCCCACTTGCATATTATTCCCAAACCAACATGGCTGAGGATCATGTTTAATCCATACAAGACCAAATGCACTTGATCATTTAAAAGTTCTCAGGAATTAGGATTCTACCTGTGCTTGGTGGGTTTACACTCCCTCAGACTTACATTTTGGTTGAAATCTGTAGCCCTGGCACATGCTTTTCATCAATCATCATAGTTATAGAGTACATTAGCCCCACTGAACTTGGTGGTACTTATATCTTCTGCCTAGCTTCAACTGAGAAAACACCACCATGGTCAGAAAGGGAAAATGTAACCCTTAAATCTCTGCTATTTCAACATGCAAACAAGGTGTATCCTTCCTGATGCTGTTGAATCGAATCTCACAGCATGAGCTATGTTGATAACAATTCACAGAAAGTGCAGTTTGACAAGATTTGGAAGTAAGAATCACATCACATAACAATCAAGTCCTCTGCTTAACTGATTTCCTTATTTATTTTTTTTGTTTTCCTCTGTGTTGGTCTGTCACAAATCATACTAAAATATATTAAGGGCCCTATTATACTATGCTGTCATAGCACTATTGATCCACTTTGTTTGCCAGAGTAACATCCTGTGGAACTCTGGAGTTTGTAGTTTAGTGAGGCTCAAGAACTCCTTGGCTGAGGGTTCTAAATGTCCCTCTCTAAACTGCAAATCCCAGGAATCCATGGGATCTATCCATGACAGTTAAAGGGAAATACTTGCACTATAATGTGTAGTGTGGTGGGACCTTAAAACTCTCATTATTGCATCATTTATAGAGAAAAGGGGGTCCATCAATTACCTTCATGGTTTAACAGATCATTGCTCCAAAATAAGGAGAATGACAAGAAAAAGAGGAAGAAGCCACAGCAACCTACATCTGAGGCTTCTGGAAATAATTTTTCAGGGTAAAAGCTGATTTACATTTTCACCTCAGTTCCTCAGCCAATGCAGCCTGAACTGTCTCCCACGCTCCACAGCTTTGAACCTAGGTTATAAATCCCTATCCACTTCCACTGGACCCTGGCCATGTTGCTTCAGAAGCTTACAGCTGAGGGGAGATTGAGCAGTCCTCCAGATGTTGTGAAATTGCAACTATCAGCACTGTTCAACATTGTTGTGCTGGCCAGGACTGCTGGGAATTTCAGTCCAACAACATCTGGCCACACAGAGTTCCCATCCCAGGCTAATTGCTTCTGGTGGGACTCTTTTGCCCAACAATACAGCTACCGAGGGATAAAAATGAGGGCATTGTGCTTCCAAATACAACTTTTTCCACCCTCCCATGAAATTTTCTTTTGGTCTTCAAATGTCTAGCATAGCAGAGAAAACCATTCACACCTAGATCTCATGCCCTAGGGGACCATCTTGAAGAGCTGGGTATGTTTAGCCTGCAGGAGAGAAGGTTGAAAGGAGACATGACTGCCATGTTTAAATAGTTTAAATAATTTGAAAGGCTGTCACAAGAAGAGAGAGCAGATTTGTTTTCTGCTGCCCTGGAAACTAGAGCAATGAGTTCAAATTACAAGAATGGAGATTCCACCTGAACATTAGGAAGAACTTCCTGATCATAAGAGCTATCAAACAGTGGAACTGTTTGTCTCGAAGTGTGGTGGAAGCTTCTTCCTTCTCAATTTCTAAGCCAAAGAGCTGACATTGTCCGTAGACACCTCCAAGGTCATGTGGCCAACATGACTTCATGAAGTGCTGTTACCTTCCTGCCAGAGCAGTACCTATTGACGTACTCACATTTACATGTTTTTGAACTGCTAGGTTAGCAGAAGTTATTTAAAGCTTTTAAACAGAGTGTGGATGGCCATCTATCGGGGAATCTTTGATTGTGCTTTTCCTGCATGGCAGTGGGTTCCAACTCTATTATTCTATGATTTTATGATAACTTCTGCTAACCTAGCAGTTCAAAAACATGTAAATGTGAGTACATCAATAGGTACCGCTCTGGCAGGAAGGTAACAGCACTTCATGAAGTCATGTTGGCCACATGACCTTGGAGGTGTCTACGGACAATGTCGGCTCTTTGGCTTAGAAATTGAGATGAACACCATCCACCAGAGTCAGACACAAACAAAATTAAAGTCAGGCAAAACATTTACCTTTACCTTATGATTCCTAAATTAGATTTCTAAGTGCCCAATTGAAGTTTTAAGTCACTATACTGCCAGAAATTTTAGGGAACGAAGGAAAATTTCATGGGGAGACCAATCTTTTAGTGGGGGAGGACTTCTCTCATTTTACAACACACAATATGTGGATACATCTTTATATCACTGGGTTCTCTGTATCTGGATGTGAGTGCTTCATCACTCTTTGGCTCAAAAACAGAGAGCTAAAGAAAGGCAGAACACTCCAATTCCCCTTTTGTTCACAGATTTGGGAGCAGGGGAAGCATATGGGCTTAGCAGTGAATACTTTACGTTGTAAGCAATTGGTTGGGGAATGAATCCACGCAGTGCCTCGCATTAATCCTTTCCTCCACACCAGGGAGCAGTTATACAGGTGCAGTGTGGAGGAAGAAGCCTTTTACCCTTGTGCTGTTCCCACAACGGAAGTTGAAAGAACAGCTGCTCAGAAGGGGCGAGGAAGGAAAGTTCCAACTTACAAACATGTTTTTATTGAACCTATATATTTTAAAGAAATTATTTTTAATTTTCTAAACGCATACAATACAACACAGATATGTCACCATAGTTACAATACATTGCATATAATACTAATGCAATACTAAACATTAAACTATGGTACATTGCTGATGTACTTACCAAGTATAAAACAGAACACATTGGAACACTCTTGCATGCTTTCCAACATTTTGCCAATGAAAACATTTGTGGCCAAGTAACATCAGAGCATGGTCATGTAGTGAAATCTTAGCCAGACTAAGCTTGCATCTACACAAGGGGTGTCAAACTCATTGCCACCTAGGGTCAGTTCTAATTATAAGACTGTATAAATGTAACTATGTTGCCCTGGAATTGAAAGCATCATGTGCCACCTAACATGATGTGTGAAGCTGGACTTGACACATGTGCATTTAACACATGTGATCCACACTGTAGGATTAATACAGTTTGACACCACTTTAACAGCCACAGCTTAATGTTATAGAGTCATGAGTATTGTATTTTTACAAGGTCTTTAGCTTTCTTTACCAAGGGTGCCAGTGCATCAACAATCTACAACAAGAGGGGCATAGACAGCAAAACAAACACTACATGGGTGTTAACTCTTCTCTATGCTACCCTAAGCATGCACATGCACACACACACACACACACACACATGGCTGGAGTTACACTTAAATATGTGCCTGTTCTGACTTATATACAAAAGAACAAAAAACCTATCCTGTTTGTAACTTGGGGACTGCCTGTAGACTGAAGTCAAGCCATTTGGAGTCACCATGGGAATATGCATCCCAGGTCTTTACAATCTTATAGTGTCTTCACATGTGGTATACATTAATAGTATTAAATAGGACTTCACTGAGATATTCAGAAGATGTCCCGTACCTCTCAGGATTAGGTGTGGTATTGAGTCATTGTTTGACTGTTTCTATCAAATGAAAGCCATCCAAAACCTTGAAAGGAACAGCAGCAGCCCAATATATTCACTTAATGCACCAGTGACAAGACTCTGTGCCAAAGAGACTGCATCAATAAATGTTATTTATATTTGTCTCAAACTCTGTTTAAAGCAATTCACTTTTAATTTTGGCACACAAAAATATCAGGCTGAAGCAGGTTTTTCTTCCTGCTCTGCCTTGTACAATTTTACAAACCACCCTCAGAGGTTTAGATTTTCATCAGAACATATCATACTGCTGAAGTTAGACAATGTAACACTGGTATATTAAAAGGTTTGGGCAAAGAAACATCTTCTCTACTATCCCCAGTAATCTGGTAAGCCCTAAACTGCTTATATACCACAAAATAGCTGTCAGCATTTTATTTGCAGTATAACATTTCTAAAACTTTTAATTTTTACATTCAGGGTTCTTGTTCCCATACTGTGTTTTGACTATACTGTATTGTTTATTTGATACTGATACAATTATTCTAGCATTTTTAGGAGGCTTTCTCAGTATTCAGTGCTGCTAGGATGACCATGCTTTCAACTTGTCCTCTGAAGACCTGTTAGCAGACAATGCTCTGTTTAAGGCAGTGGTTCCCAACCTTTTTTTGACCAGGGACCATTTTGACCAGGGGCCACTCTCCAACATTAGTACCAAAGGGGTTACAAATCAGTTTTTGGTCAACTTTAGATTCAGTTTGGTTATTTGGGGTGCTGATTCAGAAAATTGCATTGAAAAGACTACATCAGCTCTAGTTTCTGATAAAGAACATATGCCATCCAGTAGTCACCATCTGCTCGCCCACGGAAAAACATATTTAGGGCTGATGTCGTAGTAGTAATCTTTTGTGGGTAGTCAGCCTCTCCCCATCCGACACCCCCATTGCCTTGGTACTATAAGAGGGTTTCACGAGACCAGTCGCTCTTGTTGCTGCGTAGTTTCGTTGGCAATGATGTAGTAATGGTGAGGCTGCGGACCATATTTTTGTTCTTGCAGACCTCTGGTGGTCCACGGACCACAGGTTGGGAACTACTGATTTAAAGTGTGCAAGATAATCTTATAGTGCCTTAGAAACTAAGTGAAAGAATAGAGTTGGTACCATATGTTTTGCAGGCTAAGAGTGCATTTACATGATGGAATCGAAGCAGTTTGAAAATATTTTACCTGTAATGACTCAATGCAATTGAATTCTTGGATTTGTAGTTTGGTGAGTCACCAGCACTCCTTGGCAAAGAAAGTTAAAGACTTGGCAAACTGCAACAGCCACAATTCCATAGTACTGAGCCATAGCAGTTAAAGTGGTGCCATACAACATTAATTCTACAAGTGTAGATGCATCCTAAGTCTTTTTCTTTAGATAACTTACGGTAAGTCTTGTTTATATGAATGACCATAAGACCCACAGAGTCTCAGAAGTTTCTCTGGATGTCTCCAGGAACTTCTGGTCCTCAGTGTAGAGTATTTTGTGTAGATTAAACTGCTTTCTATCCATGCTAGAGAATGTTGGGGAAGGTTGGAGAGCAGGGTGTTCAGAGTGTGAATAGTGTAATCAGGTCTAATGCGAACTGGCCCATTGTCCACAAAAAGCTGCCACTGCTATCCCCTTTACCACATGTTTATCAGTATAGAAAAAAGAAGACAGATTTGAGACCAAGATAACTCCTGTCGATTGCAGCCTTCCACATTCACATCAGCAAAGGCACCTGCATGATCAGGAGGAAGGAGACAAATGGCAAAAAACAAACAGTGATTCTGAAGAAGTGAAAGCATCATCATCACTGTTGTTGTATTCATTTATATTCTACCTTTTTCAGCAAGAGGTCTTGGTATCTTACAAATTATTAAAAACATCTTTTAAAAAGTTATTATAAAAAACAGTTAAGCAATATAGCCTGAAAAACTCACAGCAACCCAGTGATTCCTTTCATGAAAGCCTGAGACAATAGATTAAACAATTGCTTTCAAGTGAATAATTGTGGGGGTCTTAAAGGCGCATTCCTGTAAAGACAATATACAAATCTCACAGAATAGCATAGAACAATGTTAAAAAATGAACATAATCTGTTCCTAACATTTAGAGTCCATTCTTTACAGAGTAGGAATGTTTTTACTTGATGGTAGAAGGGAAGCAAGGAGAGAGCCATCTTAGCCTTACTAGGGAGAGAGTTCCAAAGTCTGGGAGGAAAAATTATCTTTGGGTGCATCTACACTGTTGAATTAATGCAGTTTAACACCACTTTAACTGTCATGGCCCAGTGCTATAGAATATCGGTTGTAGGTTGATGAAGCACCAGCAGTCTTTGGCAGAGAAGGCTAAAGACATTGTAAAACAACAATTCTCATAACTCCATAGCATTGAGCTATGACAGTTAAAGTGGTACCAAAAAGCATTATTTCTACAATGTAGATGCACCCTCTCTTGTTAAATGAAGATGATAGTGGGACAGAAAGGAGGTTCTCTACAGAGGATGTTATAGGCCATTCAAGCGTATACAAAGAAGTCTGCATCCACAGGAGTGATTTTATGTTTTAGAACCCACCCCCCCCCCCAGATTGTACATCTAATTAGTGTTAAAACTGTCTTTTATGGGCACTAGTTTCCCTGAAAAAGCCATCAAGTGACAGTCCCCACACCCACCGGAGTGGGCACTCATTATTGCACATTCAAATGAACAAATTGGTACAAAACAATTGGGGGTAATTAGTCTAATCTTTTGAAGAAATAATTATCTTGAGCTGGTGATGATCACCTGGCACAGTATACTGTATATCAATTATATATCGGTGTGTGAAACAGTATTTTCTTTTATCTATGTTGAATTTTGTCCCTCTATCTGTTTCTGTGGCAAATTCCCTTTCCAAAAACATATGCAGATGCTTCATCTGAGGAATGGTAGAGGTCTTTCCTGTCTCTGTAAATGTTTTATCTCTTGGAGAACTTCACTTTTTCTTCCCTGTCAACAAGCTTCCTTCATTTTGCAGGTAGTAGAAGGTGCTCTAAATTAATGCTAAATTCCACCCTTCACATTTGACCTGTCATTCACGGCTGTGTCTAATGCATTCCTCATGAGCTAGGATGTTCCAAGCCTCCATCCCAGCCCAGAGGTAAAAACAATTAAACTGACACAAACTATAAACTTTGAGGTATAATTATACTTAAACTGTGCATACAATGTCTTCATAAAAATCCCAGCAGCTCAAGTGACTACTATTTTATCACCTAATACCTTTTCCACCAGCCATGGGGCAAAATTAGATACAAACTCAGAAATGACAAATGGGAAATTAACCAGTAAACTTGAGTTCTCGCTTTAGAGTTCTGTGAAGGTTTATTTCTCTTTGCAAAAGATCCGACACACTCAAAAGAAAGAAAGATCTTAACTACAGCCCAGCATCATAAATTACAAAGACAATATTCTCTCTGTGCCAGTGCAATACAAACTATTAACATATTAAAAAGATAAAGGTTTTCCCCTGACATTAAGTCCTGTCATGTCCAACTCTGGGGGTTGGTGCTCATCTCCGTTTCTATGCTGAAGAGCCAGTGTCCATAGACACCTCCCAGGTCATGTGGCCAAAATGATTGCATGGAGCACCGTTACCTTCCCGCTGGAGTGGTACCAATTGATCTACTCACATTTGCATTTTTTCAAACTGCTAGATTGGCAGAAGCTGGGGCTGACAGCGGAAGCTCACGCCTCTCCCCGGATTTGAACTGATGACCTTTCATCAACAAGTTCAGCAGCTCAGCGGTTTAACCCACTGCACCATCTGGGGCTCCCATATACTTATGTATTGTTATTAAGATATACTTGTGTACAATTGACCTCATGTGTAAGGTGAAGGCATGTTTTGGGGTGAAAGCTATGCATTTTGATATGACTAGTAGATAAGTCGAAGGTCCTTCCACAGAGAGAAAAACCTGAATGCTGGCTTAGGGGACTGGCCAACATGATTTCCCCACCTAAGCAGCTGAAAAGATTTGAAATGGTGCTATAGCAAAGAAATTAGAGGAGGTTGGTGTCTCTGTTAGGTTCTCTTGGAATAGACTAAGGTCTTGCCTTTCAACACTCTACTTCCTTACTTACCCATAGTACTTACACAGGGATAAGTCAACACAGAACAGTACTTATCCATAGATAAGGCAACACACTTTTTTGGTGGTATTTTTAACTAAAATGTCTAGACTCATACAGGAGTATATAGAGCAATCCCCACTTATTTCTCTATCATCCACATGAGGTGAGAGAGTCAGGCAGATATGGAAGAATACAATCATAGAGCTGGAAGATAACACTAAAGTTGATCTAGTCCAAACCCCAGAGTAACAAAAAAAAACCATACTGGAGAAAATTTATCCTTAGGTTATGACTTGGGATACTTCCAAGAAAGGGTTTTACTATGCAGTGATCCCATCTCATTTCCAGGATCTTAGCGGAGGAGTAAAGAAATAGCACCACATTCCAGGTGCAATCTCCTGTGTTTTTTCATCTTCCACAGTTTTCCTTTCGACGTACAAAAACTTGTTGATAAGGATGAAATAGCTCCAGAATGTCTTTTGTCTGAGAGCACTAGGAGTATCCCATTCTTATTGTTTTGGGTGACAAAATGAACTCTAGAGTAGAAGAGTAGAAAAGTGCTGGTTTTGACTCTATACGGTTCTGGCACAGCTTACTTTTCTGAATGTATTTCCCTCTGTGATCCACCTTGGAGTTTACGATTGTCAAGGAGGCCTTGCTCTCGATTCCGCCACCCTCGCAAGCGCCTTTGGTGGGGATGAGGGGCAGGGCCTTCTCTGTGGTGGCCCCCACCTATGGAACACACTCTCCAGCGAAATTAGGGTGACTCCCTCACTCCTCTCCTTTCGAAAAAAGGTCAAAACATGGCTCTGGGACCAAGCATTTGGGCAGCTGACCGAGCAGTAACAGCAATTGACTGATGAGAATTAACCATGAATAGACATCGTACTGGAACTCTGGACTTTTATTTGGATTTGTGATTTGGGCCTGGCCCTGTTTTGATGTTTCAATTTTTAAACATTTTATTTTTAACATTTTAATATAATTTATAATCTTATTGTTTACCTAATTGTCAATTTGTTTTGTAATGTGATTGATGTTATTGTTGGGCTCTAATGGCTGCCATTTGTAAGCCATCCTGGGGATGAGGGGAAATGTTTGAAATAAATAAATAAACAAATAAATAAATAAATAAACTTTAGTGCAAATACTAATGGGTAATATTGCCAAATGTCTTTTGTCAATACAGGGACCATTCTGCTTTGATAGTGTGTGTTTTGTACTAAATTGTTTCCTTTAATGGTGTTTGAATTATATATTTATATTTTTATTATTACGACCAATAAACAGCATCAAAAAAAGAACAAACATCAAAATAGGGACACGACAAGCATTTAGGTATTAGGAAACATTGTCAAAAGTGGAGTTAAAAAACTAGTATGAAATGTAGTAGTATATATATGAATGATATCATTTTAAAATTATGTTATACACCATGTTGTTAGGAAGGCTCAGAATAAATTGAATTAATAATTATAATAATATTGATAATGATAATAATTTACTTAAGTGCATAGTACGTGTGTGTATCATAGTAACAGTGAACTCTGTCGTTCATTTCTGATGTGGTGCACTGTTTATCCAGCACACATAAAATATGAATTACAGTTTAATTCTTCAGTGACAAATTGTTTTCAGATTAAACACACTAGAGCCCAAGTGAAGCAATTAGAATAATTGTAGCATGTTAAATGGCATATTCTGCATGCAGCCTGCAATTAGATTTTCAGCCTGTGATTTTTGAAATCCATCCAAGCCTATAAAAAGACCCTGGAAGTGGCTCTCCAAGCACAGCAGCATCTCAATGGGACATTTACAGGCTCCTAAGTGAGCCCCTCTTCAAAAGGGGCACCACCTGAATAATGCTGGAAACAACTTCTTGCCTGGAGCACTCCATATTTCTTTTTAAGAATTCTTATTATATAACCTGCATAAATAGAAGTCTAGTGTCTAGATCCAGGGAAGTCATGCTACCCCTCTATTCTGCCTTATTATTATTATTATTATTATTATTATTATTATTATTATTATGCATACATACACAAAGGTATGTATATTATCTGACTAGCTGGAGGGACCTTGGCCAAGATCTCTGTTTCCAAGGGATTATGCAAACTGGGGGCACGGGAAGGCCTTCAAGATACACTTGATACATTTTATACATTTAAAAATTGACACAGAATAGGAATGATACAAGTTACACATAGAATATCAATTTGATGCATTTATTAAACGTTATATTTAATAGAGTACAGCTTCTGCTAGGTTCATCCCAAAGCCTCTAACGGCTTCAACCTTGCACAATTTTGGAGCTGCGGAAAATGTTTTAAAAATATAGACAAAATCATATATCTTGCTTGCAGTCTATTGTTCATAAACTTTTGGGGATGGGGTGCAGTGGCTCAACAACAGTAGAAACTAATATGAGGGCAAATACCATTCATGTGGCAGAGAAAAAGAAATTTCCAAATGTAGAACATTTGGAAATAATTCACATTTCAACTGCATTCATTACTTTTGCTTCTTGATTATCATCTTTCTAGGGCCCTCCCACACTGTTAAATTATGTCACTGTGATTCCATTTGGTCAACCACGGCAACATTTGCAGTTTCAAAGGGGGTATTTAGAATTCGCCTTCAGAAAGCTTTCGTGCTCCCTAAATTCCAAATCTCACAATACAGGGTAGTTAAAGTAGAATCATAACTATGTAGTGGGAAAAGGCCCTCTGTCACTCTTTGCCTGATAAAATTGCCTTTATCTATACAAGCACGGAGTCTATCTGTCATAGTAATAATCATCTCTTTAATTTATTATATTCATTTTTAAATCATACATCTTGAAATAAATCTTGTTGCTCTGTTTGCACACACTTGTCCTATTCCAACATTTGGCTAGTGGGTGCAAGAGTTCCAGCATCCAGCAGACAGGCTTTATTAGGTTCAGATTTACAGCCCACCTCATCCCAAAGGTTTAGGGTCAACTAAGAACAGCAAAATTAGAGCAAACCTCCAGGATACACATGCTGAACTTTCCTCAGCCTTTGCCATGCATGCCACAAGAGCTTCTGAGCTCATCTGGACGAAGCCAGAGCCACATGGGAAAATCAGCGTGCCTACAGTTTGATTCTTTCTGCTAAAATTGCTTGGGGATATAGATGTGTCTAAAGTGCATGCCTCACAGTAGAGAGAACTCAAGAAGAGTTACAATCACCATTTGTTTAACATTTACTGCTAGAAGGAATAATCTTTCCCTTCTCAGATTACCTCCAAGGAGCTCAGAGTAAATTTGGTGTATCCTGTATTTCCTTTTAACTTCACAACAATCCAGTTAGGTGGTCAGGTTGAGGGTGCATCTTACTGTGGAATTAACACAGTTTGACACCATTGTAACTGCCATGACTCAATGCTATCGAATTGTGGGAGTTGCAGGATTCCATAGCATTGAGCCATATCAGTTAAAGTGGTGTCAAACTGCATTAATTCTACAGTGTAGATGCACCCTGAGCTATGGAAAAAGAGTAGAAATTGTCCAAGGCGAATCACTGGACTTCATACATAAATGCTCTTAAATGATTAAAAAGAAACCTTAGGTTTATTGTCTCAGGAAATCCAACTTAGAATAGTAAAGTAGACCAAAAAAAGTTGACCCATATATAGTTACTAGAGTTCCTAAAAGCTGGGTCTTACTTTTGGAGGTAAATTAATATCCATTATTGTGGTTGGTGTCTCATAGATGCTTCTTCTCAGACAAAGGACAACAAAGAGACTAACAACTTTATTGCAGTTGCTGTATCATACACTGTGGATACATGCACTTTCAATATCACACTTCTCTTCATTATTTCTTTTTTTAGAGTCATTTTGCAGTTTCAGCAATGAATAACCAAATGAAGGCAACTATAATTGTAAAAAAATAAACAGAAAGCCTACTGTTCGGAAATAGCAAGTGGGTGAGAGTGGGACGAGGGGGAGAATCTCCCCCTCCCCTGATGTTGATTTACTGCAGATACTCCGGCACAGAAACAGAAAAGACCTATTGCACAAGGTAGATAACAAGAATGTTGCAGGATTACTAGCTACTGACAATTTTTCCTATCAACAGCAAGGAATTGGTTAATTTTGGAGAGATAGCAGACTGGCAGTGGGATGCCTGTGGCATCGTGTGATAGGGACCATATTCAAAGGTGACAGTCCAGTTACAGTGCTGGTTTAGCTGCCTTGTGCAATAAAATACAAACTAATTTCTTTCAAGTAGGGAGAAGTAACATTTGACAAAAAGAAGGAAATACATAGGTCAAGCAAACACACAGATGAAAATAAAGGGCACAGATTATCCAGACTTCTCCTTTCAATAATCACTTTATACAAACATTGATGCCCCTTTGTTTCCAGCACCATTTCCCTTAAAGATGGTCTGGGGGAGAAATGAAAGTTGGTCTTGAACATTCAGAAATAGTATGGAGATGATTAAATATTTGGAAGAAATACAAAAAAATCACAGTCTAGCACTCTGGTAGGCATTTCTGTTTCCTATGGCTTCAATGGGATTTCAGCAGCATGTATGCAGGACTGAAGCCAAGACTATTTGCATATGACAAAGCTAGGAGGGGGAGAAAAGCAGGAGAAAGGGGATGCAGGAGAAAGAAAGTTAATTTAGGAATTCAGGAAATGTTCGTTTTCAGAGACAGGGAGATGGTTGTAGAAACCCTGCAAATGTCACTTTCCTGCCTCCTGTGTTGCTAGCTCTGGGTGTAATGGGGAACGTTGACAGAGCAGAAATGAAGTTTTCAGATTTAGACATCTTTATAGGAATTACATTTGGCATGCCAGAGTCTTTGGCCTTCAGCCAACATCATTCCATTGATTTCTGTGGCACTAAAGCAGCTAAAAATCCAAGTAATTTGTCTTAAGTGGTTTGTGGGTAAGGCTGCCAGTGTCATGCATTGTTGCAATAAGCATCTCTTGTTGTTGTTGTTGTTTTTGGTCCATATGGTGTGGGAACACAAACCAGATATTTGGGGACAGATATTTGGGGACTATAGGGCCTCATCACACTAGAGAATGAATCCACTTTCAATCCAGTTGATGCCTCCAGCAGAATTCTGGGGTTTGTAGTTTAGGGAGGAGCCTTTAACAGCCTCACTAAACTACAAACCCCAGAATTCTGCAGGAGGCAGAAACTGAATTTAAAGTGGATTCATTCTCTATGTGATGAAGTAGAAAGAGAGAGAAGATCAACATACTAAACTTAACAATAGTCAGAGGCTAGGAGCAAGAAGTATGTTTTTCATGCCCAAAGTTAAAACTGATGTTAGTTATGCCAGGTCAAGTCCATCCACTGAAAACATTAGACCTTGTTGGAACTGTCCTTTCCAGCCACTTTGAACAGTTGTGGGCATCTGGAATCAGAAGAGAATAGTATCAAAGGGTGCCTTTAGAATAGGTTTAGCAGTTGGGAGCATCCTAAGCCACACAGTAAGTTATGAATCATTAGGTTGGGGCCAGGTTGTTTGGACCATAGTCATCCATATGAACTAGTTTTTTGAGATCTTCAGGTGAGCCTTCTTCTGTCTCCCATCTCCCTCACAGGAACATGGGAGAGACCTTCTTGGAGATTCTAGAACTCCCTTCCCAGAGATGCCAGTCTGGCACCTTGCCTACTGTATTTCCTTAGACAGGTTAAGACCTGAATTTTAGAGGGAAACTGGCTTCTCTAACATGCTGAATTTATTATTTTTGTTTTGAATGGTTCCTATTTTAATTGATTTTATATTTTGATTGTTTAATTACTTTTTAACTTTGGTAAACTGATATTTTTATCTAGGAGTATCAGTTTTGAACTGCTTCAATCTGCCTTGAGTCCTGAACTTTGTAAAGAGTTGGATACTGATATCATCATCATCTACTTACCTGTCAACAGGTTGCGCAAGCTTATGAGAACATAGTGGCATGAGGCACTGCAATAACACTCTTTAGAGTTCCCCTAACACAGGAGACCTCCTTACTTAAAGCAGTTCTGGAATGAATGGCGAAACAGCTATACTGTATTGTTATGCAAAGGGATCATGTAGCACCTTAGAGCAGATCTGCATAGTCTGTAGCCCTCCAGGTGTCTGGGTCTTCAGCTCTCTGAATTTCTGATCATTGGGCAAGCTGGCTAGGACTTCTGGGAGATGGAGTCCCAAACACCTAGAAGACCACAGGTTGTGAAGGCCTACCTTAGAGAGAGAGGACAAAGTGGGTAATGTAAGCTTCCAATAAGTGCATTGAGGAAGTACAACTGAAGCAGTCTATGAAAGGCTTATGGTATTGACTTCATTCTCTCAGTTATCTCAAAGGTGCTACAAGATCCCTTTGCCTACTGATTTTTCTATACTAACATTTCAATTGTATTTTTCTATACTAACTTTCAATTGTATTTTTGATTGATTTGTTTCATAAATGTATAATCAGTAGGAAATCTTTCCAAAGTTTCATGCCATTGAAATGCAAAAGCAATATTAAAATTTCAGGTTGTTATGGAGAGAAGGTTGCAAAGCAGAGCAACTCCATCAAGTCCCTTGAAAGACCAGCTCCATCAGACCTTCCTTCCCTCAACTATGATGTGATAGCTACTTTTCAATCTTGACGCTGGGAGCAAGCCACTTCATTGGCTCTCCTTTCCTTCAATTTGTCATTACTAAATTTGCAGCTTCAGTATAATGGTTTTAAATATTTTCTTCTTCCCTACCTTCCTTTTGTGCTGCATCATTTACACTGTATCATTATGGAGAGGTTCTGCCTTGCTTCTGATTATGGTATATATATCTCACTGTGGGAACATTTTTAACTTGATTGTGTGGTAAACATTCTTTAAACAAATAAAATAGTAACTAATAATAAGGGCACGGGAATAAAACAATAGAATTGGTGCAGGATGAAAAGCACCACAGACTGATAGAAGCCCTGGAAAATTAGAAGACTTTTACTTGGCTTTGACAAATATTTGGAGGAGAAGGAACCAGGCAGACCTTCTTGGGAAAAACCTGAAAAGTGGGGTACAGAGATAAAAAGCCT
Organism: Anolis sagrei; assembly: GCF_037176765.1. Classification (NCBI taxonomy): domain Eukaryota; kingdom Metazoa; phylum Chordata; class Lepidosauria; order Squamata; family Anolidae; genus Anolis; species Anolis sagrei. The sequence goes on along the minus strand of NC_090022.1, from coordinate 35,908,377 downwards.
GTGTTTTAAGTTGCTTCATGTGATATCTATAGGTGTTGCCTTGAAAGAAGATCTAAAGGCACAGAAAGGCTTGCACAAAAGCTAACAGCTGAACTAACTGTACGCTGCAACTCCAATCCAAATCTAATGCTCTTTCCACTGGACCTCCCTGGATTCTCTGGAAAAGTTGTGACAGCCAATATATTCTGCGGGGAAAATTCCTCCCTGATCCCAAACAATATGGCCAAAGTGAGACCCTGAGTACACAAGCAAGACCTGCCAGTTAGACCTCCTGAGAAACCTGCAGAGTGGGGGAGACAATCCAAAGCAACCCAGGCCAAGCCATAAGTGCGGAGTTAGGCGGCCAATTAAATGGTCTCGATGCTGACAGGTTAGGAATGCAGGTGGTGTAGTGCCTTTCACATCGTGCAAAGGCAAAAAAAAAAAAAAAATCCCAGCAAAGCTGCTGTTAGTCTTGGCTCATAAGCCCTCTCCTCTGTGTGTGGCCCATAGGTAGAACACTAGTACCAAAGACAGATTGCTTGACTGGTTGCCAAGACCTTGAGATGGAAAAAGAGTCATCTGACTTTGCACATATCCAGCATCCCTGAGTACCAATTTTCCTGCAAGCGCAATGTCAACACATTTCATTTAGAAAGACAAGACTTCCCCTCTACACTGCTTGCCTATTTCTTTTCATTTAGCCCAGTGCAAGCCTCTTCGAAGGACTAGCTCATAATAATGGGATGCAATGCTGTTGGGCTGAGCAAAGCTCTCTAAGTGCGTATGGAGCATAGACATGACTTCATATTTGACTGGGTGGGTGGCTTTCCAAATCTCAAGCTCCCTCCCATTCCCATTTTCTTTAGCATAACACTGAGAGACATCTGACTCTGGGCTCCACCCAATTCAGGGCAAACTAACCACCAAAGATTTCAGTGGTCTCGGAGCCAACGTCATCGGAGTGTTATTATTTTATGGAACGGAGACTATTAGCACATTTGGCATATGGGTTTGCTGCTTTGTAAAAAAAAAAGTTAAATGAAATTGAAAAAGACAAAAGCAAGTCAAGTTGACACAACATTAAACAGCCAGGCTTTTGGAGAAAAGACAAAATCAATGTTCAGCACTAGTAATTTTAAAATAAAAAATAAGGCCCATCAATTTGACACATGAGCCTTAAACTAGGTTGACTGGATGATTATGACGATGATTACAATTATCCTGGGGCACAATTCTGGCAAACAAAAATCATTGTTCAAGGAGTTTTGCTTCTCAGAGGCTGCATCTGCTTTGGAGAATTAATTCAGTTTGACACAATTTTAATGCCATGGCTCAATACTATGTCTTCAGTCTTTTCCACTAAGGAGTGCTGATACTTCTCCAAGCTCCAGGATTCCATAGCACTGAACCATGGCTGTTAAACTGGCATCAAATACCATTAAATCCTGAATGTAGATGCCCCCCTCCTTCGAGTGTGGCCCTGAGCACACTCATTTCACAAGCATGCATAGAGTTGTCTTGACAAATTATCACTTGGTGGGTAGGAATCTGTTTCACAGGTTGCCATAGGTGAGCTCAAGCCTGCCCACTGTAGAATCAGTCATACAACTGATCCAGCATAATTACACCAACATACATTTATCCTAGGGTTTTTTTTTAATTTCATGTCAAAACCATTGCACAAATAAGCATAAAACTGATAAAATAGAGAAACCACAAGCGGCTAAATAATTTTGGACCAAAAACAGGCAATAGCAACCACATTGTCTGTAGCTTTAAACATGAGTATAGGACAGTGTAGAAGGAGCCCAAGTTTCTGGTGTCAACTGATCCTTGCTTGAGTGACACAAATGTCTTCAAAGTCTGGTTGTTCTTTGGTCTGAGCTGCCCACTTGTGCCTTCACCTTGTCTCTAGGGGCCCCTCCATACAGTCATATACCCCAGAATACCAAGGCAGATAACCCACAATATCTACTTTGAACTGAATTACCCGAGTGCACATTGCCATATAACCCAGTTCAAAGCAGATAATGTGGGATTTTATACAGTTGTGTAGAAGGGGCCTAGGTTGCTCCTAGCTTGGTCTTGACATCTAGCTTGTCCCTCAGTTGTTGACTTCTGGCTCAGCTCAAATAGCTATAGTCTAGCCTGAATGATTTTACAGCTTCTTTGCAATATATATTATCTGCTGGTACTCTCATTGTAAAGAGAACACACATTTTCCATCCACAGAGTGCTGCATTAAATTTGTTGTAATAATTCTTTGTAATAATCACTGGCATGATTAACTTGTTTAGACCTACTGCCTGCCTGTTACACCAAAGGCATACCAATACACTGCTCGCCTTAGGTAGGGCTGTCTGTTTTACTCATTAATTTTTGTAAGAGGCTCTCGTGTGAGTAATCCTCACACAAGAGGATTTAAAAATGTTAAATTATCAGGTAGAGAGAGTTCAGTCGGTTCATCTTTGTACCAGGGAACGTTGCATCTGTTGAATCTCTGTGTCACATGAGGCTGAGGGTATAGATCACATTAGGAAAAAGTAACAACTCAAAATGTGCATTTACACTGTAAAATTAATGCAGTTTGGCACCACTTTAAAATGCCGTGGCTCAATGCTAATGGATCCTGGGATTTGTCGTTTGGGAAGGCACTAGCACTCATTGGCAGAAAAAGCTTATAAACTTATAAGTCTACAACTCCCATGATTCCATAGCATTGAGTCATGCCAGTTAAAATGTATTAATTTTACAGTGTAGATGCACCCCAAGATGATCTGGATTTTTTTTAATTCATGCAGTTCTATTATTCACCCTATATACAGAAACAAGTGCACTACCTTGAACTGTAACTCTTGAGGAGCCCAAATACATTTGAAGGAGCCATACATTGCTAGGTCTTGGAAACATTTCATTTCTGGGGACTACAGCTCCTGAAATATCATAGAAGAAGGAAATATAGTACTAAGAAGTAACTTTTTGAAGCTAGAAGCAATCTCAGTACATTTTTTTCATGTCAGGAGCAACTTGAGATTCACTTCTGGTGCGAGAGAATTGGCCATCTGCAAGAACATTGCCAGGGGACTCCCGGAGCTAGCAGAGGGAGCTCACCCCCAGATTCAAATCTCCGACCTGTCTGTCTTCAGTCCTGTTGGTACAAGGGTTTGTTTAACACATTGCACCACTGTGGGCTCCTTATCACAGTACATTATAGGTAAAGAATAAAGATCAGAACCACTACAAAGGCCAGCATAACATGGACCCTAAACTAAAGCAGTGAACACATATTGTGTAGCCTAGCTGTAATTTCCTTGGGATTTTCTTGTGGGTAAAAGGTTGCAGCCTGTATGTAAGAGCTTGTCAGGATGAGAAGTGCATTGGGAAATGAAAGGAAAGCTTTCTTCTCTCCAGATGGTGGCTGAGGGTGATCTGATGCCCATTGTTTGCATCTAGGGCATGGATAGTTTCAGGCACAGAGCCCAATGCATCTTAGAAAACTCAAGGGATGTTTTCTTCTTCTCTAATGGTACATAGGCATAAACCAGATCTCACTGAATACAAGCCATTTTTCTACTAACTTCAGTGATTGAGTGATGAAGGTTTTGCCTCTAAACACTGAGAAAGGACCACACAGCCCAGCATTTATGGTGTTTTTATCAGATCTTGAACCATGACCCTTGAATTACAAAGCATAACTGACACTGCCTCATTAAATAGCCTTCTAAGTGTTGGCCTTCCCCTTTTAGGTTAAGAACTTGGAAACATGACTTTTTTCAACTATAATTTTCAGAATTTGTTGCTGGGAGTTCAACATGAAACAAGTAATATTTGATAAGCAACTCTGGTTATCTGATGAAGTAGACTCAGGGTGCATCTACATTGTCAAATTAATGAATCTTAACTATCATGGTGTAATGCTCTGGAATCCTAGGAGTTGTAATTGGGTGAGGCCCAGCATTCTTTTGTAGAGGAGGCTAAAGACCTTATAAAATTACAATTCCCACGATTAGATAGCATTTATTCCCTTGCTACTTTCAGATTCAATTAAGAGAAGAAAACGGGGGGGGGGGGGGGAGACAATAATAATCATATAGACAGTGCAATTGATGTTAAACTGTATTAATTCTACAATATAAATGCACCCTCAATCTATCTTTCAAAAATAGATTTGTGCCACAGTACTAAAAACTAAAAATTGAGTTATTTATTTTGTGTCAAAAGCACTGCATAAATAAATTAGCATAGAACTGATAAAATAGAGGGAACACAAGTGGCTAGATAATTTTAGGCCAAAAACGGGCAACAGCAATTTTAGTAATTTATGATCAAAAACAGGCAACAGCGACTGCATTGTTTGTAGTTTTAAACAGTTCTTCCTCTGTGCATGAGGCAGGGCATGTGGGCAAGCATACAAATGCTGAATTGTTTGTTCTGCTCTACTATTGCACTAATTGGAGGATTCTTTTAGGTAGTGATATATTGCCAGGTTGTCTTTTGATCTGCCAACTCCACTTCTGAGTCTGTTGAGGGACTTCCAAATTGCCCATTCTTGGTTTGCCCCTGGAGGCAGACCCTCGTGGGGGGCCATCCAGTTGGGATTTCCTGGTTTATCTGCCCAGAGGGATACTTTGCTATTTCTGGGGGAACATTAAGAGGAGTGGTGGTTCTCATGAAACCGTTCCTTGATTTGAGTCTATTGGGAGGAGACTGATAGCCATGCAGTGGATGGCTTTCACACTGTTCAGCCCTATTTCTCTCACTGTTGAGTGAAAGTTAAAGAGATGGGAATTGAAGACAGGAAGGAATGCAAAGGGATTTTGTAGCTCCTCTGAGACTAGGAAAAAAAAAGAAGTCGGTAGACTTGGTCTATGAAAATTATGTTACCAACTTCTTTCTCTCAGTTAAGTCTCAAAGGTGCTACAGTATCCTTTTGCATACTGAATTCTGTCCACGTTACTATATTCTTCCCTTCTTTTCATTGTGGAACAGAAACCCACCTACTCTATGCTCTTTTTGCAAGATGTTACTTGATTATTTCATCACTTTAATAGGCCGTCATTATTTCTCAATCTATTTGCTGCTTTGTTTTCTTTTCCTAACTATGGAATATAGATTAATACTTTAACAGAGTCTAAAATGTAAACTGATATTTCGACCAATACTGGCCAGCATCCTGTTAGTGACATATGCAAGTGGAAGTCCACATTAGGCCTTTAATTACTTATTTGCACCTGCCTTTCCTCTCCTGCTTTGCAAATTTACATGCTGACAACCTTGGACTACCTCTAGTGTTCCACCATCACTTTCCCACTGCCTCTGAGGTCCTTTGGAAGATTTCTGTTATTATAGAAAACCACAGTTAAAAATGCTCCCAGGGGAGAGGGAAAAGAGAAGCATACTCCATTTGCTTCTTAAAAGGAAGCATATTCCCCCTTACAGCCGTAGAAATCCAGAATTTTTAAATACTTATCAAAAGATGTCATAAATTGAAGGCACAGAATAGGAGGGGACTTGAAGGCATACCACAAAGGTTGGACTCAGGGACTCTTTTTGAAAGAGAAGCATATAACTCTGTTCCCAATGCTCTATCCATGTAAGAGGAAATAAGGACCTGTTAAGTAAACAGAATTAATCCACCTGCCCAGTTTTAATGAAAATGGGCTGGATCTACACTGCCATATAATCTACATCATCAAAGCAGAGAATTCATATTATCTGCTTTCAACTAGATTATCTGAGTCTACACTGCCATATAATCTAGTTCAAAGCAAGTTATCTGGATTTTATATGGCAGGGTAGAAAGGGCCATAGTCTGATGGCCTGGCAATTGTAGTTTTTACAGTTTTGAATTTTGTGGATTTCATTATTAACAGAGTTGATTTTAAAATGTTCTCTCTGTGGCCCCTCCTACACTGCCATATAAAATCCAGATTATCTGCTTTGAACATCATTATATGGCAGTATAGACTCATATAATCCAGTTCAAAACAGATAATGTGGATTATCTGCTTTGATAATGAGAAGTATATGGCAGTGTCAATGGGACCTAAGAATACCCAGGTCTTCCAATGCAATTCTATGGTCAACTTCAAGTGAAAGTTAACCATAGAGTCATGCTGGAAGATATAGAAATACATAGAGAAGGGTTCTCTCGGGTTAAAAAAATGCAATATAGGGCCCTTCCATACCGCCCTATATCCCAGAATATCAAGGCAGAAAATCCCACATTATCTGAGTATGGACTCAGATAACCCAGTTCAAAGCCGATATTGTGGGATTTCTTTGCCTTGATATTCTGGGATATAGAGCTGTGTGGATGGGTCCTTAGTCACAGTTTTCACTTTCACTGTGGTCCTGTACCTCATACTCCAGCAAACATGGAGGGTTGACAGTATTATCAGCAGAAATTAAGTCTGGAGATGAGTCAGATCAACTTTTAATTGTCAGGAGACATCTGAAATAAAGAAGCAGGTTTCCAGTCCCCTTTCTTTCACACATTCTTGTCCATCTTTAAAGTTATTTCTCCGTAGTTGACTCTAATCAAGATGTAGTTATGCAAGTGATCCCTCTGAACACCCTTTTTGAGTGGGAGAAGATAAACATGGAACAATGACTTGTATAGATACACACGGAGTAGCCTCTTCTGGAAAGGGGACCTTGTTCCCTTAGGGTCCTTCCACACAGCCATATAACCCAGAAAGTTTTCACTTTAATTGTGGTCCTGTACCCCATACTCCAGCAAACAATTCCACAATATCTGCTTTGAACTGGATCAACTGAGTCCACACTGCCATATATTCCAGTTCAAAGCAGCTAATGCGGGATTTTATTCAGCTGTGTGGAAGAGGCCTGAGTGCTTATTTTCTGTGACAGCAGGGTTTAGAAATGACCCATTTGGTGCAACAGGAATGGCTCTGCCATACTTTACAAGTTGTAAATGTCAACGTATTTTCCTCAAACACATTACCTAATTAAAACAAGGTTAAAAAAACCTGGTCCACTTATTAGAAACTACTGTATTTTGTTATATTACTGCTGCATATTTTCATTTGACTCCAATATTGTTTCTTTGGTGTTTTTCTTTGAATTCACTGCCTTATTATCCTTGAATGGAAAAGGTATTTAAATAAATAATACTTGCAGCACAAATAATCTGCCTACCACATCACTGCACAGGTAACACTAATGTACCATTTTTTCTATTTTCAATATACTAAATTATTTGCATTTATTAAAATTGCAATTGCTAAAACTTTCATGGGGTATGAAGCTACTTTTTTGTTTTCAATGTAGAAACTTTTTATGATAATGGAAAATAATAATAATAATAATAAACCTTTATTTATATCCCGCTACCATCTCCCGGAGGACTTGGTGCGGCTTACAAGAGGCCGAGCCCAAATACATAATTAAAAACAACACAGCAATACAAACAATAAATAAACTCATAAACAAAGCAATAAACAGTAATAATAACACCACGACGTGTTAAAAACCTATGGCAGGGCCAAATGTAATAATTAAAATTTTAAAATACTGGGCATGACAAGGTGACATATAACTAGGATAGGTATTTGGAAAAGGCATGAACAACACTACAGAATGAGCATCCCTTACACAGAATTCTCAAATATCCCAAAATCTAAAATAGTCCACCCATGTGACTGCTTTCTGATATGCGCAAGCTTTGTTTCATGAACAAAACTATAAAAGACATTGTGTATAAAACTATTTTCAGACCATTTTTCACTTAGACTTGTGCCTGGTCTCCAAAATATCCCATTGTAGGCATCCAGCAACAAAAATGTGAATATCCCAAAAGAAAAATAATAATAGTAACCTGAAATCCAAAACACTTCTGGTCCCAAGTACTTTGGACAAGAGATACTTAACCTGTACTGGTGTTTTAATGATGTGCAAATAGGGAAGAATTTTATTTGATTTTCCATTATGTTATTTTGTACTGTTTGATTTTTTATTATGTTACTTTGTACTGTTTATTTACTTGATTGGTTTATTTATTTTAACTGTGATGTTATTTTGCTGTTTATATGTTATGTTGCTGTAATGTATCATTGGGCTTGGTGAGTCCCCTTTGGGGATATGGTGGCGGGATATAAATAAAGTTTAGTATTATTATTATTATTATTATTATTATTAATACAATTTTTGTTTTTTGTCTTTTTAAGTCCCCTCCACTGTGTTTCTCAGTGTTTTTATGAGTGATGGTCACTCGTTGGCCTGATAAGTGTCTTGTGTCCAAATTTGGTGTCAATTTGTCCAGTGTTTTTTGAGTTATATTATTCTCACAAATTAACATTACATTTTTATTTATATAGACTAGCCGTCCCCTGCCAAGCGTTGCTGTGGCCCACATGGGGGTTCTGTGTGGGAGGTTTGGCCCAATTCTATCGTTGGTGGGGTTCAGAATGCTCTGTGATTATAGGTGAACTATAAATCCCAGCAACTACAACTCCCAAATGTCAAGATTCTATTTTTCCCAAACTCCACCAGTGTTTACATTTGAGCATATTGAGTATTCGTGTAGAGTTTAGTTCAGATCCATCATTGTTTTAGTCCACAATGATCTCTGGATGTAGGTGAACTACAACTCCAAAACCAAAGGACACTGCCCACCAAACCCTTCCAGTATTTTCTGTTGGTCATGGGAGAACTGTGTGCCAAGTTTGGTTCAATCCCATCGTTGGTGGGGTTCAGAAAGCTCTTTGATTGTAGGTGAACTATAAATCCCAGCAACTACAACTCCCAAATGACAAAATCATTTTTTTTGAGTGAAGGACATACATTGGGTTGTTAGGTGTCTTATGTCCAAATTTGGTGTCAATTCATCCAGTGGTTTTTGAGTTCTGTTAATCCCACAAACGAACATTACATTTTTATTTATATAGATAGATAATAGAACACAAGAATAGTAATAATAAAAAAGAAAGCAGTAAGAAAAACAAAATGAAAATATTAATAATAAAATATTAATAAAATATTAATATTAATATTAAAAGAAAACAACAATAATAACAAGAATAGTATAATAATAATGATTTATTTGTTGTGTCAGGGCAACCAGTCAATTAAGTTACATTTCTAACAGAACAAAGCAAACAAACAGACAAAATACACAACTTGTGAGTTTGGTAGCTGGTTAAATGTCCTTTGACCAGTATCTGGCCACTTGGAGTGCTTCTGGTGTTGCTGCAAGAAGATCCTCCCTTGTGCATGTGGCAGGGCTCAGGTTACATTGCAGCAAGTGGTCAGTGGTTTGCTCCTCTCCGCACTCGCATGTCGAGGATTCCACTTTGTGGCCTTACTTCTGAAGGTTGGCTCTGCATCTCGTGGTGCCAGAACGCAGTCTGTTCAGTGCCCTCCAAGTCGCCCAGTCCTCTATGTGCCCAGGGGGGAGTCTCTCATTTGGTATCAGCCATTGGTTGAGGTTTTGGGTTTGAGCCTGCCACTTTTGGACTCTCGCTTGCTGAGGTGTTCCAGCGAGTGTCTCTGTAGATGTCTCTGCCTTGGTCCTTTCACTATTGGCTGCTACTTCCTGGCGGATGCCAGGTGGTACAATACCGGCTAGACAGTGTAATTTCTCCAGTGGTGTAGGGCGCAGACACCCCTGATAATGCGGCATGTCTCATTAAGAGCCACATCCACTGTTTTAGCATGGTGAGATGTGTTCCACACTGGGCATGCGTACTCAGCAGCAGAGTAGCACAGTGCAAGGGCAGATGTCTTCACTGTGTCTGGTTGTGATCCCCAGGTTGTGCCAGTCAGCTTTCGTATGATATTGTTTCTAGCGCCCACTTTTTGCTTGATGTTCAGGCAGTGCTTCTTGTAAGTAAGAGCAATAATGATAGAAGAGGACAAGAAGGAGAAGATGAAAGAAAACAGGTTTTCCTTTTCCCGTGCGCTTCCCCTTTAAGTCGCCGCCACCAAGGGGGAAAAAAAAAAGCAAAGCAAAGGAGTGGGCGGAGTCTCCTTCTTTCACACCTTGGGTGGGAAAGGGAGGCGGGTCTCTATTTCCTCCTTGATTGACACCCCCGCTGCAGAAAGGGAGGGCTTGCGTTCTTGTCCAATCGCAGTCCGCGCGGGCTCGGTGTTGGAACGCGGGGCAGCCAATGAAAGCTCGGGAGGCGGGCAGAGGGTGGAGAAAGAGAAAAAGAGAGGGTTGGGGAGACGTGTTGCAAGGAGTCCAACGTGGGTTTGAGTGGAGAGAGGCGCGAAGGGGGCGGGGCTAAGAAACGGAAAGGCGGGGGTTGGCTGTGGAGAAGGAGAGAGAGATAGAGTTGATAGGGGCCAGGCGTTTTGATTGACAGCGGGACGGGAGGAGGGAAAGCGCCGAGGGGAAAGTTGCAGAGGCGGAGAGAAGGGGGAGAGGAAAGGTGTCTGCGAGGAAGGGAGAGGAAAAAAGAAGGAGAAGAGCAGAGCCTATATAGCAGGACTCCCTTCGCCTCAGGAGGAGAAGAAGAAGCAGGGGAACTTTCTCTTTGAGGGAAGGAAACACGTGGAAGGGTTTTGTCTCCCTCCCGTCGCGACGTGGGACAAGCCACAGAAGGAGTTCTTCTTCTTGGGAGGATTGGCTTCCCCTCAGAAAGTTGCCATGGTCTGAGAGGAGGCTCCTCAGGACGCTTCAGGACTTCCAAAATGGCGGGGCCGGGAAGGGGCCACTTGGGGGCCCTTTGGAGGCGCCTCCTGCCTCTCCTCCTCCTCCTGCTGCTGCTGCTCTCCGTCCGGGCCTCCTCCTCCTCCTCCTGCGACGGCGACTCCTGGGGCTGCTCCTGCCTGGGCGGCGGGCGGGTGGACTGCAGCCACCGGGGGATCCGGGACCTCGCTCTTCCGGGCGCCCTGCCTGCCGGGGCCCTTCACCTGTGAGTCTCCGCCTTGATGCCTCTCGCCCAAGCACATTGGGGCCCTTCCAGGTGGTTTGGCTCTCTTTGGGAATGGTGGGAGATGGAGTCCAAAACATCTGGAGGGCCCCAGTGTGCCCATGCCTGCTCTAACTTGTATGTAACTTGAATACAAGGGGGACCCCTTTATCTTAAATACAAGGGTATCTCCCTTAACTTAAATACAGGAGTGTCCCCCTTTAAGTTAAACATAACAGTCACCCCTTAACTTAGAGATAAGTGTGATCCCAGAACTTAAATACAAGGCTATCCCTCTTTAACTTAAATACAAGCATGACCCCTTAACTTTAACTTAAATATGAGCATGACCCCTTAACTTAAATATAAGCACGACTCCTCTAACTTTTATGTAAAGGTGACCCCTTAACTTGAATACAAGGGTGTCCTCTTTATCTTAAATACAAGGGTACCTCCCTTAACTTAAATACAGAAGTGTTCCCCTTTAAGTTAAACATAACAGTCACCCCTTAACTTAAATATAAGTGTGATCCCTGAACTTAAATACAAGGCTATCCCTCTTTATCTTAAATACAGAAGTGTCCCCCATTAAGTTAAACATAACAGTCACGCCTTAACTTAAATATAAGTGTGATCCCAGAACTTAAATGCAAGGGTATCCCTCTTTATCTTAAATATAAGAGCACGACTCCTAACTTGTATGTAAGGGTGAACCCTTAACTTGAATACAAGGGTGACCCCTTTATCTTAAATACAAAGGTATCTCCCTTAACTTAAATGCAAATGTGTCCCCCTTTAAGTTAAATATAACAGTCACCCCTTAACTTAAATATAAGTATGATCCCAGAACTTAAATACAAGGCTATCCCACTTTAACTTAAATATAAGCATGACCCCATAACTTTAATACAAGGGTGTCCTCTTAACTTTAATACAAGGGTGCCCCTTTTATCTTAAAAATGCAAGGATATCTCCCTTAACTTAAATACAGGAGTATCCCCTTTAACTTAAATACAAAGATGACCCCCTTTAACTTAATTTAATTTAAGTTAATTTCAATATAAATGTAACCCCTTAACTTAAATATAAGGGTGACCTCCTTAACTTAAATATGACTGTGATCCCTTAACTTAAATACATGGGTAGCCCCCTTAAATGAAAGGCAAGGGTACCTGCTTTGACTTCAGTATAAATGTAACCCCTTAACTTAAAGGCAAGGACGCCCCTGTTTAACTTAAATATAAGTGTGACTCCTTAACTTAAATACAAGTATGACCCCCCCTCCCCAACTTAAATATACGGGTGCCTTCTTTACCTTCAGTATAAGTGTGATCCCTGAACTTAAATACAAAGGCATCACTCTTTAACTTAAATTTAATGCAAGGGTGTCCTCTTCAACTTAAATACAGGGGTGATCCCTTAACTTAAATACGGGGATGTCCCCCATTATCTTAAGTATAAGTGTGACTCCTTAACTTAAATACAAGGGGTACTCTCTTTAACTGAAATATAAGTGTGACCCCTTAACCTCAATACAGGGGGGTCCCCTTTAACTTAAATACAAGGATACCTCCTTAACTTAAACACAAGGGTACCCCCTTAACTTAAATACAAGGGTGACCCCCCCCTTAACAAAGGGCCCTTCCACGTAGCCATGTAATCCAGAATATCAAGGTGGATAGTCCACAATATCTGCTTTGAAGTGGGTTATCTGAGTCCACACTGCCATATAATCCAGTTCAGTGTGGGTTCTATTCAGCTGTGTAGAACAATCCTAAAATATAAGTGAGATCCCTTAACTTTACTACAAGGCTCCCCTTCTATAACTTAAACACTAGGATGGCCCCCTTAATGTTAATGCAAGAGTGCCCTTCTCAATTTAAATACAAGGGTTCCCCCCCCCCCCCCTTATAACCTAAATGCAAGGGCATCTCCTCAGCAGCATACACAGCCTTGAACAGTTAATATTATCTACAGTGATTAGATAATTTGGGATTTGGGAGCTATACCTTGATCTTGTAGAATACATGCTTTGATCATGATTTAATCAGTGACTCTTTGTATCTTCAGTAATCTTGAAGCATAAATGTTATGATCATGATTCATCAGAGTGACGATATCCATCTTCAATAATCTTGGAGCCTAAATGTTATGGTCATGATTTAATCAGAGTGATGAATTCCATCTTAAAATTACCTTTTTATGTCAGGTGCCCGAATTGTTTTCCTTGTACACTGATGCTTTGTCAGAGCACAGAGTTTGCTTTGTCACAGCACAGAGTTGCAAACCTTGCTTAAAAGTTTCTCTTGTCACTTCACGAAGCTTCTCTAGTGTTGGAATCTTTAATCCTGTTTAGGATGTAGATACCCAATAGATAGACACGTGTGTGTGCGCACGCGCATATAGATGCCTTCTCTCCAAATTATAACCAAGTATATGATGTTTGGGGAAACATCAGGTACATAAAATAACAGGAAACATATTTTTCTTTCCTACTTTCTTAAAAGGAATCTTTTAATCCCGTTCTCCTCCTCCTTTTCTGCAGAGTGTGATTAATGTTCAGTTTCCCCTTCATTGAGAAGAGCGAGTTGTAGGTAGTTGCTGAGCAACTAACCCTCCAGTGAGATCCCTTTGGGAGTAGAGAGTTCTCATATCCTTGCTGGGAGATCCCTGTGGGAATAGAAGCCAGCTCATTCCCCTTGCAGTGAGATTTCTAACAGAATAATATGTTCAGCCTTTTTAAAGGGGCAGCAACACCACACCCTGAACATTAAGACCTCAGTGTGTGCACCTATATGCAGTGTGTTGAGAATTGTGGTGTCCAGGGCAATGAGAAATTGCCATTCTAAGCAGACTCATGGCTAATTATGAATAACAGGATCCTAAAGTTGGAAGGGACCACAAGGACCATCTAGTCCAGCCCGTTGCTATGTAGGAATACAAACTATAGCATTCTTTAGAGGTGCTTAAAGACCTCCAGTTTGCAAATGGATAATTATGAATTAGAATCATAAAGTTGGAAGGGACCACAAGGGCCATCTAGTCCAGCCATGGAGGAATACAAACTATAGCATTCTTGAGATAGGCTTAAAGACCTCCAGTTTGCAAATGGATCATTATGAATTAGAATCCTAGAGTTGGAAGGGACCACAAGGGCCATCTAGTCCAGACTGCTGCCATGTAGGAATACAAACTATAGCATCCTTGACAGATGCTTAAAGATTTCCAGTTTGCAAATGGATCATTATGAATTAGAATCCTAGAGTTGGAAGGGATCACAAGGGCCATCTAGTCCAGCCTGCTGCCATGTAGGAATACATACTATAGCATTCTTGAGAGGTGCTTAAACCAATTTTTAAAATTGTGCCCAATAAACATGCTTGGCAACTTAAAAAATAACACCATACCACGTGTGCACACAGCCTTGAGTCGTTTAATTGGCATGAGTATATTCTCTAAAGGCCCTGTATCCCTGGAGCATAGTCTTTCTGACTTGCTTTCATGTAGAATTAGGAGTCTCAGGCTAAAGAATTAAAACATTGGACTGCAGACTTGGTTTTCCATTTTTTTAAAAAAAACATTTTAACCTTGACAAACCTGTCAAATAATTAAATTTATAATGGATTATGAGAGATGAATTCATAGTCACTCCTCTCCCCTGTTTAAACTATTTTGGACCCTAGAAAGGCTTCATGTTATAAATGATCAAGGTTCTTTGTTTAGGTGATCAGGAAGTTGTGAATTTCTAAGTGAGTGGCACAGATGTCCTGCTGACAGATGCATGAGGACTTTCACATTGGTTTTTATATTCTAAGTATTGCATAAACAGCTGCTGTGTTGTCTTGTAATATATAGGCTAATACTTATAAAATATCCTTGCACCAATTGATAACTGGGATAATGAATTTTTAAAATTAGGTTTATGCTCTTATAAAGGTATTTTGAACAAACTCTTAGACTTCTATTTTTTCCAGTGCTCTCTCTGAGATTACCTCTCATATTTCACCTCTAATTCAGCAGTGAAAGTTGGAGGGGCTGTGAATAAAAGAGTGCTGTTTGCCTCTTTGAGACAAAGAATAATCTCACTTCTTGTTTGACTCACTTCCTTCTGTTTTCTAAGGAATCAATAGGTGCGTTCCGAAGTGGGGAAAACTAAGATGATGTACTTTTTTTTCCTTGGGTTGGGTGGGGAGGGAGGCAAAATAGTTTGCAGATGTAAGCCATTTTGATTGCTCCCCTTTGGTTGCTGCACACTAGGCCCTTGTTATCTGTGGGAACACTTGTGAGAGACTCCTGCTAAAAGGGAAAAAGGTTAATTCGTGTTGTTTTTTTTAATTGGCACCCATGTGGCCAACTTGAGGTTGAAGTGATAACATGTATGTAAAAGAGCTTGTGGTTGGCATCTAACTCAGAAAACTATACACTAATTCTTCCCTTCAGGTCCTCATAATTGTCACAAGTGGAGTTATTTCCCTTTAACTCATTAGCATTTAGTTGGGTTTCAGTGTACATGAACTGCATTCTGCAGTGTAAAATTATTCTGTCACACTTACACGATAAAAAAAACAAAACTTCTGAGTAGGCAGAAAGTATGAGAGTAATAATGAGAGTGTTATCTGCAACTGAATGATCTTCACAAAATCAAAATTTTATATGTAGCTGCTTTGGATGGTCAGAATATGGAAAAGTTATTCTTTCATACAACTTTGCTTTGTCTTGCTAGCCCACTCAGTGCAAAAAAACTTATAGTAAAGAGCAACTTGAGTTAAACGTATTCATAAATTGAGTGTGGTTTTCTACTTAAATATCTTAGAATGGTTTAACATACATTGTAACTTGAGAAACATCAGCATTAGCTTAACAGAATAGGAAACATCTATATAGAACGAAACATACAGGTGACCTAAGAAAGAGAATTTGGATATAAATCCCAGTATTTGTCATATGGCCAACACATTGCAGATTAGCATAAACATATGTGGGCATGTACCATGTACTCAAGTGTCTCAAAGTATGAGAGAATGGGTAAATACAACAATTAAGTAAAGGATGGAAAAATCAACATTTGAGAGTCAAAACCCAAACAGATCTGGAATTACTGATTTTACAAAATTCTAATTTTGTCAGGAAAAAAAGAATGATGATGAATGATTTAATTGTGCTGTGTTCAGTTCAAGTTCTTGATAGAATTCTCCAACTTGTTAGGTTGCTGTTTACTTCTGTTTATTTTATATAAACTTCTGTTTATATACATTCCCCTTATGTGAGAGTATGAAAGGGGAAACAAATTGTATTGATTCATATGATTTTTATGCCCACCCTGACAGCTAGTGACAGACAGGCCCTACATGTACGTAAAAGTCTGGAGTCTGGTTGTTATAGACGTGGTTGTTACATGTCTATAACATGTAGAGCTACATTCAGCTGCCATGATCACTACAGTTAGTTTTTATAATTTGCTAAAATCTTTATTAAAGGATTTTCCATCTGGAAATGTGAACTGTTCTTTTTCACTATATAAGTATATCATTAAAAGCTTAAGTTTTCTGGAACTAACACCACCACTATATGTATACTGCATTTGAGGCTAATTACAGTATTGGTAATGTATTGTCAGTGGTGTTAAATCTTGTGTTTTTATTTAATCAGATATCTGTAAGCACGATAATGCATGGAGGACTTTTCTTTTTTAATAAGGCAAAGTTTGTTTTCTTCAGTTGTTTCCAGCCTTCTATGTCATGATCATATTAAGTGCTGTATGAAACCTCATAACTAGTGGTTATTAAAAAGTGACTTATGGCTCCCTTGTGTGTTCATCAGTATCTATACTAGCCTGTTATAGCACTGCTATGTCTTCTAGAAGACCCAAATCTTCATTGTGGCATGAACTTTTGTGAGCAGAAGTTAAGTCTGTCATGGGCATTAAATGGTCCAGACCATTCTGCCTTTAACAGAGTAGAAAGCAGCATAAAGCTTGGGGGAATTACCTTTTTGGACTAAAATTCCTAGAATCCCCCAATCTGTTTGGAGAAGTCTGTGCATTGTAATCCAGAATAACTTTTCCAAGTTGTGCTCTAGAAATGAAATGTGTTGGTTTTCAAGGTTTTATTATATTTGTTTTTCTTGAAATAGTTGTACATTTATTCTCAGCTTTTTGATTTAGGATCATACAGTAAATTTTACCTGGAAACCTATGGTTGAGATAGTCAGTTGAAAACTTTACATTTGAAAATTATTCCTAAATAATGGAATATCAGCATACTGTCATTTGTTCTAAAGTTTTATACTTTGAACCAAATTGCATTTGAATATGTGTGTGTATATATGTCCCTTTAGACTCCCTGCTGACTTGTGGCGACCCCATTCATTTTGTAGAGTTTTCTTAGGCAAGTAATAGTTATAAGTGTTCTTTTCCAATTCTTTCTTTTAAAATGTAATTGGTAGCACCTCAATTTTTTTTAGGTTTCTCATCCAACTGCTAACCTAGAATGACCCTACTTATCTTCTAAGATCAGACAGGATTCTTGCCTTTAGGAGAAAAATACTCTATGTTAAGCAAAGTGACCATATTATTCCACCTTTTCTCAATTTTTGCTCTCTGTCCTGACACCATTTAATTATTTTCTATACTTTGTCATCATTAACTCCATCCATACAAAATTAAAATAAACATAAGGTTGTCTTGAGTTTAAACTGGTTTGAAAAAATGAAGGGAGGGGGAATATAAATATATATACAGCAGTATCTTTTTTTCAAGTGGGCAAACCAAAGGGGGCTGTTCGTGCCTTATATCTGAAAAGGATTATATAGTAACCCTTGTGAATATATAAATACAGAGTTCTCTTAAAATCTATAAACATATTTGTTAAATATTTTATTTTCATAGGCAAAACAGTGAATTTTGTTTTTCAATTTTTAATTTGCCTTAAGTCCAGTTCACTTTTAATACTTCAGTCATTGTATAGAGCAGTGGTTCTCAACCTGTGGGTCCCCAGGTGTTTTGGCCTACAACTCCCATAAATCCCAGCCAGTTTACCAGCTGTTAGGGTTTCTGGGAGTTGAAGGCCAACACATCTGGTGATCCACAGGTTGAGAACCACTGATGTAGAGGTAACAGTGGCATTGGAAGATTCTCTATACATGAACCAGTTGCATGGCGCATATATACCATCAAGGTGTTTCTGCACCTGTGTATATTTGGGATTTCTTCTCAATCAAAGCCATGCTAGAATTGAAATCATTATTTTAAAGAAAGCTAAATCTTCTGGGTCCTAAACAGGGTTTTATTTATTTTGCGCAGGAAGGAAAGGCCAAGTAGGGCGTGTTTCCAAAAGTACTATGGCAGGCACTGATTTATCATCTACTGAAAGTAGTACACTATCTTCCCAGTCACTTGATTAATTTCCTGAAATCTTGTTAGACATTGTGTAATGTTGAAGATCGTCTTTATGTCTATAAGTTCTAGAATCTTTTAAGAAGTTTTGAAATTTTGAATTTTGTGTATTATGTTGGGTACCCTTGTCTGCATAGGGAAGAATTACAACTTGTACACAGTTTTGACTTTCAATAATGGAACCAAATGATGATGTGTCTTGAATAACCCATCAGAAGTTCTTGTATTTTTCCATTGGTCATTTGTGCTCTTAGAAGTTTGAAAGTATAAAGGCAAAATGTTTAGGTGGAATAAAAGATACACAAGTTTGTTTTTAACCTTTAGAGAGAATTGGATAAAGAAAGGGAACATCTCCTTTCAAACATATGTCTAAATTCTAATGAATATTTTCAATGCTAATGGCTGCATCTAATGAATTCTCGTGATGCATTGTTGCCAAGACCACCTAGATAGTTTAAAGCATTTTTTAAAAAACATTTTAGAGGTACATCTTGATTTAGAATAGTTTGAATATAAATTTAGGTGACTTGTATAGGGAAAAGTTATTTCTAAAGGCAGTCCTCAGGGAGATAGTACTTAGTACATGTGTAAAGACTGATTTTTGTTGTTGTACTGTTGCTAGCAGTGGTTATATAAGACTACTTGAACTTTCAACTACTCTCTGTGCAACGTGCATTGCACTCAAGCTCAATACAGTTCTGAAACTGGATGTCATTCTGTGTGGTTTGGAAGGAGGAGCAACAGCTTTGTGTGTGTGTGTGTGTGTGTGTGTGTGTGTGTGTGTGTTTGGCAAAGTAGAAGAGGAGTTAAATCTAGCCAGCAGTCTCCCCCCCCCCCCCTCGTTCTTGGTGCCTGGCTTTGAAGCTAAGATAGACATCAAAAGATATAAAACGTCTGAAGCGTGATTTACATTTGAACATTATACGCAGTGTAAAACTTGACTGCAGAGCATAGGAAACAGAATGCTTACTGCCTACAGATGCCAGGTGCAAAGTGTGGAGAACATCAAAATGGGAATTACAGATCCTGCTCCCTTTTTGACTGAAGTTTTGTAAACTATAAAATCCCGTTGTCTCCTTTTGTTGTTGTTGCCCATTTTCATGTAAGAGTGAAAGAAAATCTTACTCCTTGAAATGAGAACAACTTGGTCGAGAGATTTAAGGGACAATATTTTAAAGCCAGCCCACTGTTAATTAGGCTGTACATTATAGAAAAAGTGCAGAAGCCAGGGCTTGGAAATAGAAGTGGTGACCAACCCTGTGAGACAGCATGGATGCTTTCCCTTTTAATCAGAATGATCCTCAACTTATCCATGAGTCATATCAAAATCCATAATGTTGTCCCCTAAACCTATACATGGGGTTGATTTATATATGAGTCTATATGGTGTGTATCTCTGGAGAGGACAAAATGCATTCGTTCAACTCCCATCAGCCCAAGCCAGCATAGGCAGTGATGAAGAATGTTTGGAGTTGTACTCCCAACAACATATGTGGAATCATGTGATTCCCGCTCCATTATATCTGCTAGCTGGATTCTGAGGGTGGGTAAAGGGGTATATCAGTCTTCATTGACGAATTTCCTGCAAGTATTTCAGCATAGCATACAGATGCACTGCTGGATGCTTGCATTATGCCAGTACTGTACTGAATACCAGCATAAAATAACAGTCCCAAAGGTTTTGAGAGTTATATGTTCTCCACTCTTGTGGTATAGCACTCTTAGCCTGCAGTCTTGTGCCATCCTCACTTGGAAATAACTGTGATAAGGTGACATCTTTTTGGGTGACAATGAATGATTTTCACTTTTTGAAAAAAATCTTTAATAAAAGTCTGGGGTGCTGATGCTGCTATTAAGTGTTTTAGTAGTCAGTCTTTCGGCCTGATGAAATACTACTTTTCTGCCCCTTACAAGTTCTAAAAAGTTGGACATTTCTTGGGAAACCAGAATGCCAAAGTTAGTCCGTTAAGGAAGTAAACCTCTCTGTGTGTGCATGCACCCCCCCCCCCTCTAATGTGCTTATCAATGAGGGTAAAAGCAGCTCGAGTTTGGCAATTACAGCTTCATACCCTTAAATCCTATTCAGTGTTGTTGAACAAATGGAATGGAACAGAGAATGAGCTGTAATCTCCAAAGAGGGGATTGTTGTATAGCGCAGCAGGACTGAGGAGAACATAAGGCTTTGTGTCATCCCCCCCCTTCTCCCTTCCCCTTGCTTCCTAGTGAAAACGCCTCTCCCCTGTCTTTAATTTTAGCATTGACAAGTTACTCCAAGCACAGCATGCTCTGCAAAGTGACCCCCCCCCCCCAATACTCTCCATATCTTCTTGTCTGTTTCTGGTGGGATTCTGGAACTATATATTCTGCCCCATTTGTTCGCAACCCAAAGGAGCCAGAAATTTATATCGGTTGAATAGCTTCTTTTCTTTTTGCAACTGAGAAACTTTCAGTCTGGCCCTTCGCATATTTTCCTCAGACACAAGCCCCACTGAGTTTAAAAAGGTGGACTTCCTTATGTATGTTTGTAAGGTTGTTGCATTTAGAGGAAGGCAAATCATACAGTCCTTTTTGAGCAAGCAAGTTCTTCCGGACCGCATTTTCTGATTTTCTATTCCTCCACGTCAATCTTCCCCATAGGGAACAGTTTGTGTGAATAACTCTCAAATGAATAACTTCTCATATTTGACATGCCTGAATGTTTGTAGTTGACTTATTTTGTGAGTTATGAGCTTGCTCATATAAATGAACTGATGTTGCTTTTTGGTTCAATGGAGTACATATTTTATAGGAGTCCCTTGAAGCTGGGCATTCTCTCTTTCTCTCCCCCCCCCCCCCAAACTCTTCCTTGGTTGCATTTAGGGAAGTTTGAATGGCGTTTTCTTCTTGGTTTACAGCAATAGGCATGTATATTGGTGTGACCACAAAGCAGCAGTTGATGATAGTGTCTTGTTATTTATTTATTTATTTATTTGTCGTGTCAGGACAATTAGTCAAATATATTACATTTCTAACAGAACAAAGCAAACAAACAGGCAAAATACAAAATTTGTGAAGTTTGGTAGTTGACTACATGTCCTTTGACCAGTATCTGGCCACTTGGAGTGCTTCTGGTGTTGCTGCAAGAAGGTCCTCCATTGTGCATGTGGTAGGGCTCAGGTTGCATTGCAGCAGGTGATCAGTGGTTTGCTCCTCTCCACACTCGCATGTCGAGGATTCCACTTTGTAGCCTCATTTCTGAAGGTTGGCTCAGCATCTTGTGGTGCCAGAGCGCAGTCTGTTCAGCACCTTCCAAGTCCCCCAGTACTCTGTGTGCCCAGGGGGGAATCTCTCATTTGGTATCAGCCATTGGTTGAGTGTTTTGTTAATTTTGAGAAACAGCAAACCTTTTAAAATGGATCCCTGTCTGTTTTCAGCTAATGCCTTCTTGTCCTTGTACTGAAATTGCACCCCTTTCCCAATATTTAATATATAGCAAAAAAATTCAAAAAGTCAGAATCATAGAATCAAAGAGTTGGAAGAGACCTCATGGGCCATCCAGTTCAACCCCCTACCAAGAAGCAGGAATATTGCATTCAAATCACCCCTGACAAATGGCCATCCAGCCTCTGCTTAAAAGCTTCCAAAGAAGGAGCCTCCACCACACTCCGGGGCAGAGAGTTCCTGAGACCCCTTTTGTTTTCTAAGTCCTGCAGATTCTTGGTTTCTGGGGGCTGTGGTTTATATTAACAGGATATTCCCAATGCCATCTTGTCTGTGTTTGCTCAGAAGTAAACCTCATTCAGTTAAATCAAACTCACTGCCAGGCAGCTGTGTATAGAATTGCAGCCTGCAGATCTTTCAGGCATGGAGTTTAATTATGCAAGAATACACCAGTAACTTTTGCATGTTATATTATACTTGTTCCTAGGATGTCTGGTTTTGATTACAGCTTAAGTGTGCAGCCATGGCTCAGTAGCATGTGTAATAATAGGTATACATGTCACTCTTATTTGAATGGAAATGCTGATAAATGAACTATATTAAATGGTGTTCCTCTTCTGTTCTCCAAATAGTAACTGACACGCACTGATCTCACATCCACATTATGCATTTGGAAAAATGTATAGACCAAAATGTCATTGCTACTTTTGAGTAAAGTACATAAACTTATTTCTTTCACTAAGTATTATTTGCCTGTTATTCAAGGAGAGGCGTCCTTTAACTTTCATTCTGCCTTAATTCAATCCCAAGATGCAGCTAGTAACTTCTTGTTTCATAGTGATAATTTGTGACACTTGTTGATGTTGGCTGAGAATTTCAAAAGTGGCATAATTGAGAAGGCTTAGTACAACATTCTAGAACTTCAGTGTTGCAGAATTTCAGCTCAAGAGTATAGCTTTTAGCTTCCAGACAGCATTTTCGACTGTCCTTTTCCTTCCTGTCCTTTATAACTCTTCCTTCTTGCCTGACAAAGAGGCCTGAATATCTCAAAAGCCTGCATACTTTGGATTTGCCTCATAAAGATATTGCACAAATATGGGCTCCAGGACTAGTTCTCTGTGGGGAAAAAAAATCTTTGAAAGTAGAATGTTTAAATGAGCACGAGCAAATGCATGATTTTGGGTTACTGATCACTGTGCTCTAAGTCTAGTCTTACATGCACTTTTGTACAATCATGTTTAAATTATATTTGTTGCAGATTCAGCCTCCAAATATTAAGGATGAATATGTGTGTGTGCATGTATGCATGCACAACCACACACATTCTGTGTTTGAATGTGTGTGTGTGTGTGTGTGTGCGCGCGCGTGTGTGCCATTTCTACCCCACCTTTCTCATTTGTCCTTCTTTGGATCCATTCACAGGTGTGCTTTTGGAGCCCTTACTTTTCCCAGGGATCAAGATACTACAACCCTTTGCTAGAGTAGGTAGACTTTGCTATGATCTTGGGATCAAGAGTTAATTAGTACGGTCTGAGAGGAAAGAAAAATATGCAGACATTTCTGTGAATGAATTGCAATTTTAAAAAGAATACCTTATTTTGCAGTGTGATGTTCCCTGAAAAGCTCTTGTTACAGTTTTCTGAAGGGGCATTCAAGTTAAAGGTCTTCAGAAATCCCAAGCAAAACCTTCCTTTTGGGAAAGTGTTGCAGGTTTTTAATTGCTCAAGCTTTTTCCTCCTCACAGTGATTGCAACTTGAAAAGCAAGGCCCTCACCACACTGAGAGTCTTGGCTCAATAGAGTATGTTAATATTTAGAAATCTCATACAATGGGGGCTGTTTGAAAGGTGAAGAATGAAAGGGCTTGAAAGATGGAGAGCTGAAGGAGGAGCAGTGAGGATGAAGGACAAATTTCTTAGAGAAATAGCCACTTCTGTAGGCAGTTGAGAAGTGAATTGTTTTCACCCATGCAAACCCGATTCATGGTACCTTTGTTCATTTAAATGTGTTAGTCTGAGCATGTGAAAAGTCTCACTATTCTTGGAAAGCAGGTATTTTTCAGAGAAGGGGGGTGTTTAAATAGTGAAACATTATTTTCTTCCAGCTGAATGGCCTGACACTTTAAACTTTACATGAATATATTTAAATGTTTCTGCAAGCTGGTTTCAGAAAATGTTTGAATTGTACTTTTTGGTTGTCCTTGAGAGGTCTTTTGAAATCCACTGCCTCCACACAATTCTACTAAATTAAAAATGTTTATTTCAATATTTCTGGTATGATTAGAATACTGGTTTCTAATAGTTGGCCATGTAAATTGAGCATCCCTTACCTGGAATTCCAAAATCTGAATTATTAAAAAATCTGAAATTGTCCATATATGTGGCTGAGATGTGAAATCTATTCTTTCTGATGGTTCAAGACTTTATTTCATGCACAAAATTCTTGCTAATGTTGTATATGAAATTATCTTCATTCTGTTAATTAGCTTTATTTGCTAGATTTTCTATTGCTTTTCTTTTATGAACTCAAGGCACCATACATGGCTCTTCAACCTCTTTATTCACACACCAGCCCTATCAGATAAGTTAGGCTGAGAGAACTGTCCCATAGGTTTTTGTGGCTCAGTCCTAACTGAAATCTGTGTTTTCTAAGTTCTAGTCCAAGACTGTCTACTACATCATACTGTCTTTGTGGCTCCTACATTTTGGACTATGGAAAACATCTCTGAAATTAAAGTCTCAGAATAAAGAGGGAAAAATGGAGTTCCATATTGCAAGTTTTCAGATAGCTATTTTCCTTGTATACTGTAATGTATAGTCATCTGGGAGAATAGGTGAAGAATCTTTTCAAGGCTTGTCCCAACTTTTAGCCAGTTACTGAGTTAATTGTGTGAGTAGGCAATTGAGCTAGTAAGGCTCTTTTGTAGGCATTAGAAACTGAGCTAAGGACTATGTTTAAGTGTTGGGGGAAAACGAAGGCCACTGTTTTAAGTGTGCCTTTTTGTCCTTCACTTTAAAGAGATTAGTTGAGTAAGTCTTATTCATCTCCAGATATCACTAGCAAAACTGGAGTAATATAATCTACTCCCAGTATTTATGTGGAGATTAATGAGATAAAGAAGTGATAGTCTTTTTCTCTTTGAACATATTGGGATAAGGTAGACTATAACATCTTAAACAAAGCTAACCAAATTTTGTAACCATGATTCAGCAAAATGACTGAATGGGCCATTTGTGCCCTACTGTAGGAAAAGCAGTCTTTAACTTTTTGCTGTCCTTAGAAATATGTTATGTAAAAGATGTCCAGGAATTACAAGAGCTGAAACTTTGGCTCAAACTTCAGTGTATTTAGACCTGGAAGTCCACAATAAACTCCTTGTGTTCAAAAATAAATAAATAAAGTGTCTTCTTGAGCTGAGGATTTAATGGGGACCCTTTGTGGGAATAATCATTGAAGGAATCTTTGGTGGGAATATTTCCACATAGGAATGTTAGATGTGTGTGTATATGACTTAAAGTTACAGGTTGACTTATGGTGACCTCATCAATTTTGTTGAGTTTTCTTAAGCAAAGAATACTTAGAAGGTGGTTTTGCCAGATTCTTTCTCTGAAATATGACCTACAGCACCCATTATTTGTTGGCAGTCTGTCATCCAATTAGTAACCATGGCAGACCCTGCTTAGCTTCCAAGATCTCTAGTGCCTTTAGGGTGTTCAGGTGGCATAGGAATGTTGGTTGCCATATAAGAATTAGTTGTGTATCAACTCACTTCTGATTTTATAACCGTCAAGCAAAACTATCAAAGGATTTTCTTGCCAAGATTTGTTCTGAAGGAGTTTGCCATTGCCTTGCTCTAAGACTGTGAGTTTGACAAATCCAGGGCAACCCAATGGGTTTCAGCGACTGAGTGAGGATTCTAGAGAGTCTTAGACTGACACCCAAATTACTATACCATGCTGGTTCTTAATGTGTAAGAATAGCAGTAATTTAATCATTCATATGACGTTGTTTGCTGTCAATTGAATATGACCACTGCTTGTTCGAAATTGTCATTTGTACTAATATTATATCAAGAGAGCAAGAAAAACTTTTTTTGTCGAACAGCCCTGTAAAAGTTTCTTTTGGGAAAGCAGATTGCAGTGGCCATACTAAGTTTGGAAAAATCTAAATCAATCAATCTCAGTATGCAAATTTTGGTATTGTGAATAAGTTGAGAGTTTCTTTGTGAAACAGCAGCTTTTGTAATAACCTTTCCACAATCTCTAGATAGGCATGATTAAAATGAGTACTATGTCATTTTACTGCTGGAGCTATTGTACTTTGGCTGCTTTGGGATTATTTCTTTGATAGTGGATATCTGCTATAGTAGTAAGAACCAGATTTCGAGTGGACGTGAAGAGATGGCCCTTTAAAAAGAGACCATAAGGTATTCAAAGTAATTTTGTGACAACTTTAAAATTAACAGAGAGAATAAAGTTGGTAGACTTTGTGTATGTAAACTTAGGATGCCAACTTTTTTCTCTCAGTCTCAAAGGTACTACAAGATCCCTTGCATACTGATATTCTGTATTAACACACCTATGTCTTTGAATTTTACCACCCATGAGGGAGGAAGGGTTTGTGAATGTAGAATACTGTGGATTTTGTCTGTACACACCAACATTTGTTGAGTAATCTGTACAGTATTTTATTGACTGGCTGTTTTTCTGTCTTTGACACAGATAGGTAGAGAAAGTTATGTGCATAATTTAGAAATCATTCTTACTTTAGAGTCCTGTAAGTGGAAAAATGTAGCCGGTACTAAATATAGTTGAGTGGTGTAAAGAGTATATGATGAACAACTCTAAATGAACATTCCTGTTTTTGCATGAGCTACTTCAAATAAAATGCAAATAAAATTTCAATGTTGGTCCATTATTTTTTTTTAAAAAATCATAGAGTTCATTGAGGGGATGAAGCCAAGCCATTATGAATCGCTAATGTATCATACTGTGCAGTGAGGGATAAAAATAGTTTTCTACTGTCATGTGTTCCTTTGCTGTGTTTATCTTGTTCACATGCAAAAGTACAGTTCCTGCCCCAAGCAGCCCCCCCCCCCCCCCAATTTGAGACACATGCCTGATTCAGGAATAAGAAACATGTGGCCATTCCAACAAAGTTGGATGGTAACTTTTATCAGCCCTAGCCAACCTGACAGACGGTAAGGGCACTTGCAATCCAACAGCATCTGTAGGCCCTGCATTCCCCATCCTTGGCAACTCACATTTGGGCAATATGTTTATTAGGACTTAACTAGAATTTTGATCCCAAAGCATGCTGGCTTTGAAGTTCTTTAGAATTCTTGACTGGGTTTGTTTGTATAAAAAGCAAGGGGTGAGGGGAAATAAACAGTTGAGCGGTATGTCTTCAGGTAGATTGATGTTAGCAATCTGTAGATGATTGCTATGATACCCATTTATAAGTCTAGAAATGTTATTTTAAAAATCAATAAAAAAACCTGGGTTGACTTAGCCAGAGGTTGGTGTAAGTACAGTACCTTAACTCTTGTTCAGAAAGGAACCATCTTCTTCTTTGAGTAGAATGATGGAAGGTGAGGGCCGAGTTCATCCTGGGAACACCTAAAAAAAGCACCTTCCCCCTCTACTCTCTCTGCCATAGGGATGCTTCTGGCCTTTTTTTTTTTTTTTTTTTTGAAAAATGACTGGGTGAGGAAGTGTTGATGGATGGTCCCCTGAATCAACATTGGTGTTTTTCCCTCTCTGAGGAATACTTGCCATATCCATGGGTCATATCAAAATCCAAAATTTTGGCCTCAAAATGTAAATTTGACTTTTATGAGGTCAACTAATATGTGAGTATATACAGTAAATTATCCGAATGTAGCCCATGATGGCAGGCATGATGATTATTTTGTTTTTTAGTAATAGAGACTATTTTTATGATATAGGAGAATTGGCATTTTGTGGATGTCTCTTTTGATGTATCTGCATCTTTGTATTTTATTAAAGCATAAAGGTGTAATGCCTCTTTGATTAACCAGCATTTCAAGGTAGCATTGCCTGAGTTACCCACTTATTTTCCTGATACAAAGAAGAAACAGTGGAAGGCCGAAAAGATCAGGCAGCTGCTGGTCTGCAAATCCTATCAGGGGTAATAAAATGGGTATCATAGGAAACTGGCCTGGTTGGAGTCTCTGTGAAATACAACCCCTTAAATATCTTCCAGTTGTCCAAACATTGCTGTTTCATACTTCCCTTGCACATGTGTGCATGAGTGGCTGGTTTCATTGGCCAGCAAATGAAAAATAAAAGAAACTGGCATTGTGTGGAATTTAGCATGCAACCCAGATGTCCTGAGCTACTGAAAGCAAAATTGTGCTGCACTGGTCTGCTTTAAAATGCCTGACTTTGTTTGTTGGTGTGAATATACGACTGAATGTATGAGCGAGTGTTGGTATTATACTCTGATTAAAATTCCTAGTGTGTGTTGGTATAGTTCCCTTGAGGCTGTATTCAGTTGTAAAGACCATTTTAGATGTGTTAACCACTCTTGCTTAAAAGTAAGTAGAACAAGACTGTATGTTACAGGTGGGCAAGATCCCCCTCCCAGCACATGATTTTTTTAGTCCAATTCCCATTACCAGTCCCCATTGGTTATGTTTTCCAAATCTGCTTTAAAAACATATGTTGTAATGGAAATAACTAGAATTTTGTTTCTTTCAACCTTCCCAGAAATTACAAAGGCTACAGGATTCTTGCATGACGTCATGGTAAAGTTGAAAGAAAAATAATAACTTAAATAATTAAGAACATAATTTTTAAAAAGTGTTAAAAGGAGATCTTCTCCAGCTTCCCTCTCCATTCCTTTTCCACCTAGGGCTGATGGGAGTTTCAGTTCAACAACCCCATGAAGAGTACAATTGCTACCCCTTGTCTATGTTATGATATATATATATATATATATATATATATATATATATATATATCTCAAAGTCCATTTGATTTGATCAAGTTGCCACTTATTTTCCGAGCCCAATTCAAGGTGCAGGTGCTCACCTACAAAGCCCTGAATGGTTTGGGACCACCCTACCTGCGTGACCGCATCTCCATCTACGAACCCACACGCTCGCTCCGGTCATCTGGGGAGGCCCTGCTTGTGATCCCACCCACGTCGCAAGCGCGCTTGGTGGGGACACGAGACAGGGCCTTTTCTGTGGCGGCCCCCCGACTTTGGAATGCCCTTCCAAAAGATCTTCGCCAGGCCCCTACTTTAGCAGCTTTCAGAAAGAACCTAAAAACTTGGCTGTTCCGATGTGCCTTCCCAGATTAGGAATCCCCCACCCAAGTCCTAGAAGCACTTTAGTACAATTAACATTACTGCACACCGTATTATTTTTATTCCTATGCTCCTCCTGCCACTCTAGCACTTTTAACCCTGTACCCCATTGCGCTGGCCGGCCCAGTTTTAAAGTGTTATGATGTATTGTTACTGTCGTTGTTGCTTGCTTAACTATTGATTTGCTGTGTTTTCTATTGTCGTGTTATGTTTTACTGTATTGTTTTGAGGCTTCGGCCTGTGTAAGCCGCATCGAGTCCTCCGGGAGATGCTAGCGGGGTACAAATAAAGTTAATAAAATAATAATAATAAAATAAGTTACTGAAGTTTTCGGAAAGCTTGAAGAAATGAATGAAGCACTGCCTTCAGTCCCACTAAGAATGAACATGGATTCCCATCTCTATGATCTTTTACATTGTTTTTTTTTACTTACATGCCTGGATCTGTTGCCTTTATTATAACAATAGATATATTGAACATATGTTGGACCTGCTTTTTCCCCTCACTCTGCCACCATTATTGTTTATGCTGCAGAGAGCTCTTTTCCTATTAGAATGGAAACAGAGGATGCAGAAATCCAAACTGCAGCATGCCAATAGTCCCTTGCTGTTAACAAATCATGATAGTTTTTCCCTGATCAGTATTTGTTCCAAGATGTGAGATGGACTTTATCTTAGTGCTATATTCTTCTTCCTCCTCCATATTCTATTACCCTGATGTATTGCTTTCTTGTAGTGTTCATTTTACACTTATGCCCAGAGTGCACTACTTTGATCAGTGCTTCCTCAAATAATTTGGATCATGTTTATCTTCCTTATTGCTTGGAGTTATGCAAGATAGCAGGTCTCAACTCAAACACTGCCCAGAGCAGTGTAAATACCAGGTATATTATAATAGCATCTTTAGTGTCACTGAAATCTATTTGTTTTCACCCAGCCTGTACTTGTATTTCCTTTCTTCTGGCCGGATTTGGAAAAGTTGTTAAATTCTAGAAAATGTAAGCAAAGTGTATTCTAATAATAAACTTTTTGTAGCCAGTCATGTGTTTGTGATATCCGTATCTAAACAATGAAAGGATGTTCTCTACTGATACATGATTTTTAAAGATTAATGAGTTTAAGGTTCATGGAGGAGAAGTGGAAATATTTCTTTCTCTTAGATTGCATGTTCCCTTTGTATTCTGCCTTAACACCTGCAGATTAAGAACAAATTGGTTTATAAACTGTAGTTCTGAAATATTCTGTGGCAAAGCTTGTGTCTTTCTTTTCCTTTTGTTATATCAGCACAGATCTTTTTCATGTTCTTAATTAGGACTCTATAATAGAACTTTCCAAAATATTGTTTCAATTGACAAGGACCAAAGAGCATTCATGGATTTGCAGCTGACTAAATCTTAGCATACTTATATTTTTCTAGCCCTCTGCGAAACTTGTTTTCCTAAGGTGAGGAGAAAAATCATGCCTCTTAAGAAATTGCAACAGTAGTGCTAGATATCAGGTTTTAATTATATAGTAGGTGGGGATGGTACCCGATACTAATTCTCATAATAAGCCCACTATAGTGTATTCACTGTAGCTTAGTAGTATAACAAAAGGGGTTGCATGTAGAACAATCAGGTTCAGTCCCCAGTATTTCTAGATATTGGTGTATGTGCTTTCAAGCCACTTGTTGCTATAATGGTGATCCCATGAATTTCTTACAGTTTTCTTAGGTAAGGAAAAGTCAGAAATAGTTTCACCAGTTCCTTCCTCTGAAGTATACCCCATAGTCCCTGTTATTCACCGACAGTTTCCCAGACCAGAAGGGATGTGGTGGCTTTAGGGTGGGCCTGCACAACCTGTGGCTCTCCAGATGTTTGGGACTCCAAATCCCATAAGCCCTAGCCAGCTTGTCCAGTGGTCAAGAATTCTGGGATCTGAGGTCCAAAACATCTGGAGGGCTACAGGTTGTGCAGGCCTGTGTTTAGTGTATTTGTGGAGTTTGTTTCCAAAAGGTACCAAATCCAAAAACATTGAAAAATGATTTCTAGGTGGCATCACATTGTTGGTTAGGAGTATAGATCAAAACTATAAAATGTATCAAATCACTTTGGTACAGAGTTTGGAAAATTGCATTTTATAACAAAAGAATGCGCATCCTTAGCATGGTTTTTTTTATATTCCTGTAAATGTTGTTTGGATGGATTTAGTACCTTTTGGAACAAACACCACATTTTGACCCTTTCCAGATAGAACTAGAAAAACACCTGTCTCAGACAGTGGAGAGTTATTTCTAACTGGTGTTAATTAGATGGATGGTGTTCTGACCCGCTGTAAGCAAGTAGTTACAAGTTTGGACTACGACTCTAGGTGACCAGGGTTCAAATTTCTGCTTGACCATTCAAGAGAATGATTCCAGATGAAGGCAAGTTCCACTCTCTTCACCGCTACATAGTTTCCCTGTGTCAATAGAAGATGCCTGAAAGACTTGATCAGCTGGGCAGATGATCACCTTTCTGAACAGCTCTTAATAAAAATTATCTTCATTGGTTTATCAGTATGTAACAGCATGTGTTTGTTTGTCTCTTTGTAAGTTAGGTACCATCCTTCCTTATTTTTTTCCTTCCTGCCACTTGGTCAAAGGGCATTTTTGATGTAGATGCTCTCCTAGCTTTAAATACCTGACCTTACTTGAACATCGGGTTCAAGGCATTACCATTGACCCTTGGCAGATTGTAATAAAGAGCTAGCTTCTGAAAAAAGTTACTTTTTTGAATGATAATTCCCAGAATTCCAGACCAGTAATCATTCTGGTTAGGGATTCTGGGAGTTTTATATTATTTGAAATATACTTTTCCATGGTCCTTAAATTATGTGGTATGTTATGTAGTAGTATGGGCTATAGGCTTAACTTGAGAGAATTAGGAATAAAGGAAGCTGTTCTGCACAGAGTCAGATTCTTAATCTATTTAGACTGATATCAGCTATACTCACTGACATGACTCTCAAGGCTTTCAGGTTGCATTGCCTTTTAGCCCTGCTTGGAAATTCTGGGGATTCAACCTGGAGTGTTTTTGCATATAAATCTTGTAGTCTGTCATTGAATCACAACATTTTCCAAGTTGCCAGAATGGGGGGAAAGCAAGCACATGTTATAGTTGCTGGACTGTTCTTAAGGAGCAGTCTAGAATCAAAATAAAAACCAGTGCTTTCATTCTTTAGAATTCATGGAAGTATAGTGTGGAAGTTCCTTTGTCTGATAACTTAAATTGCTTCCTCTGAGGCTTCCTCAATTCTTCTGACATCATGTTGCTTCGGAAAGCATCCATCACCATCTTGTCAGGATGCAGTTGCCTTTAATAAATATAGTCTTTTATTACTGTGCACTGGGATCTAGACTTTAGTCATGTTTTATGCAGACCCATGAAAATCAATGCGATAAGTCAGTTACATCTGTTTCCAATCCCATTGATTTCAGTGATTGTAGCTTGAGCATGACTCAGTCCAGAATCTAGCCCATACTATGCTCATTATTCATACAATGTGTAGGAAACGGCATAATCTGATAAAAAAAATCTGGCAGTTGTGGAATCCTGGGAATGCAAATATTCCTTCCCACACAAAGCATTGGTCCAAAGCATTTCAAGGAAACTTCATTGTACTGTGGATACAAAATGGGAAGGATGAATTTGTCTAAGTTAATGGTTCCCAACCTGTGGTCTGTGGACCACCAGTGGTCTGCAAGAATTAAAATATGGTCCACAGTCCACCATTACTACAACATTGCAACAAGAGCGACTGGTCTCGAAAAACCCTCTTATAATGCTGAAGCTTATTAAATATGGTTTTCTGTGGGCAAGGAGATGGTGACTACTGGATGGCATATGTTCTGTATCAGAAGCTGATGTGGTCTATCCAATGCAATTTTCTGAACCAGCATCCCAAATAACCAAACCGAATCTAAAGTTGACGAAATACTGATTCGTAAGCCCTTTGGCACTAATGTTGGAGAGAGGTCCCTGGCCAAATGGTCCCAGGTCAAGTGGTCCTTGGTCAGAAAAAGGTTGGGAACCACTGATCTACGTAATGAGGTGGTCCATAATTCATATGTACTGTCTTACTGTCTTGGATCAGTTACAAGAAGTCTGAATGTAGTGTCTTACTGTGAAGAATTTGCTTTTAGCCTGTAGCAGAAGCAGCAGGATCAAAGTAAATACATTTAACGTGGAACTGTTGAAAAACCGCAAATAGCTGCCACTAGATTGGGGTGATGCCATGACAGGCTCATTTGTCAGTAACCCAACAGACTGATGGTGGTGAGATGTAACCATTTCTTCTGCATTTTTGGACTTGATGAAAATCTAATCTCTTCAGCTTTCTTTGAATTGAGAGTTTAAATAATACTAAAGCAAGGTTTAAATTGTCAGCTTAAATTTGTAGAGGTAGCCTTGTTGACCATAAAACAAAATCCAGTGTCTGTATTGTAGTAATACCTTTATTGTTTTATTGGTTCAATTAAAAAGGTACAAAGAGCAAATAAGCTGAAATCTGTTCACCTCAGAAATCCTTGTTTAGGATCAGGTTATAAAAGCCACTGTAATACTGACTTGACATGACTTCTCTTGTACAGCAACTTGTACTAGTGCAGTATTTGCATAATTGAGCTAAGCAGTGGCATGGGGAGAGGAGGTCTTGTGATGTGATGAATTAGTGTTGTTTGCGATTTTTTTAAAAAAGTGTTTGGTATTGAAATGTGTTTAGAAATGCTGTTTGGTAAATGTTACGGGTCTGCTGTACCCCATATTTCCTCAGAACATTTTCCTCTCTCATCTTGTGTGGGGTTTGTTTATTTTCCCAGACTTCCAGCACATAATTCCTTTGGTTCCACTTGTTTGGATGGTTTTGTGGCTACTGGAGCATGTCAGTTGTAAAGTAGAACATGACTAGCTTCTTCATGTAATGTTTGTTTTGGAAGAGCAGGACAACACATTACTGGATAGATCTCCTTCTGTAAAGAACAGCTCCCAAAACCAAGAATAGAAAAAACCTCCCCCACCCTATTTTAAAACTTCTACTACTGAGTAATTATATCTCCTAGTCATAAGTCACATCATGTACAGAGTTACACTTCCTGTTCCTACGCAAGCTGAATTTAGATATGCCAAGTCAAGGTAAATGGAATGTGTCAGGTTCTCATATATTCTATGGGAGCACATGTGGGCATATAAAGGAGTGCTCACAGAGTCAGCTTGTACCTCAGGTGGAAAGCATGTGTACCTCATCAGAGATCTCACTTCCTAATTACTATTTTCATATCACAAGTTCCTTGTTTGGAAATGGGATACAGGGTTCAGACTAAACTTCAAAAAGCAGTTCTCTCGATGGTGTTAGTCATGCTGCTGAATTTGCAGTTATTGTCCTTAATGAGTTGGCAAACTGGTGGCTTTCTCACCTTATTGCTCTCAACTTGTGCGTAAATTGCTCTTGTATATGTGTAGTTTTATTTCTTTGGTATGTTTATATATCACCCCTGCTCCCAGGATATCGAGCTGACCTGTATGGCTCTCTTGCCGACATCATCCTCACAATAGTCCAGTGAGGTCAGGCAAAAATCTTTGACTGTCCAAGGTCACCCAACGAGTTTTGAATTAATTGCAAATTTGGTCTCTTCTGCTCAGATCTTTTTGACACTACACATTTGTCACACTATGATTCTACTTTAGCTGCGTGCAAACCAGAGACTTGTAGTTGTCATAGGAGTTGTCATAGGAGTCGAAATGCTTCATCAGGCTACATATGTCAGATTCTGTTAGATACATCCATGATTGTGGTGTCGAAGTGCTATCATTGTGTCATTTGAAAGATGCTGGTTTGATTGTACAATAAATGTGCAATGGCTGTTTGGCCTTTTTGAGAAGTGTCTGTTCATTAGCTAATAAATCTTTAGGGTAATGGAATTTTCCCAGTGCTTAATCTGCAGCGCTCCATGCAGTCATGGCAGCCATATGACCTTGGAGATGTCTACAGACAACGCCAGCTCTTCGGCTTAGAAATGGAGATGAGCACCACCCCCCAGAGTCGGACATGACTGGACTTAAATGTCAGGGGAAAACCTTTACTTTTACCTTAATCTGCAGTAAGTGTTTTTACTTGAGGATGTAAGACATCCTTTTCCCACAGGATCTAGTTTATCTGTTGTACATTGTATGGGAAAAGGAGCCTTGCATGATGTCTTCAGCCTGAGGATGATGAAGAGCAGCACCTTGGTCCCCCCTCTACTCAATTTATCTTCACAGTTTTATTTTTAAACTTTGTGGATTTCATTATGTATTCTTAGCGAAACTAGAGAGTGGATACAATTTTATTTTTTTCTTAGGATCTGCTACAACTCCATAGACATTCATAAACAAATAATAATAATAATATGTGGCTTGTATACTTCAATTTCCAGCATTGGATTATAGAGAGGAGATTTTTTTAAAGATAAAGTCATTTACTAAAAATGGTTTCTTTATTTGAAACATCTTTGTCCAATATTTATGTTATGGAACCAGAATATTACCATGCTATATAAGATTAGAGCTGTTGCTTGTATAGTGCAATGGAAATAATGCCCTTTCCTTTTTTCCTATCAGATGATGTCCTGATGCAGAAAATTTGCAATATTTCTTTTGGGGCTACTGGGACTTGCAGTTCAAAAACATCTGGAGAGCTTCATGATTCCTACCCTTGCCCTAATAAATGCAAATATTGAATGATGGAGAGAAACTGTATTGACATAGTAGAAAACTGATCTTGTGTATATGTTCAGGAAAAAGCTCTTCTTTTATTTTCAATAAAAAAGTATGGTTGAAGAAAAATGAAAAATAAAGGTGTTTTTGAAGGAATTGGTTGAAAACAACTGAGCCATGAAAGTGAAAATTTAGAAGGCAAGTAATATTAATCCATTTCAATCTTGCCTCTCCATAGTGGGTTTGATGCCAAGCCCACCATCCTTGCTGGGTACACAAGATTTTCCTGGCATGGTAGAAAAATACAGATGGGAAAAAAGTGATTCTGGAGTAACATTTGAATTTCAGCAGCTTGAGACGTTTGCTTGCTAAATAGAAAATAATTCTTCTTTCAACATATACCTATCCTCCTTACCCCGGTAAGGAATTTTATTTTGAAACTGTTTTAGAGAAATGATATGATTTTATTGCTGATAGTGCAACTACTCTTCCCAATGCAGAGAGGTGACATTTGCCAAGAGAAGCTGTAGGCTTCTGAGAATATGCCACTAGACTAGAGGCATCTGGAGATTTCCTGAACTGTAATTAATATGAGCTTTCTGGGCTTGGAGCCAGTAGCTGGGATGCTGGATTTGGTCCTAACCATCCATCCTGAATTTCACTTCAGTCATATGTTCAGTCTACCACCACAACCTTATGTCTTTAGAATTCTGCTGATTTCAGAAGCATGCAAAATTTTAAGGCCAGACAGTCGGTGTAATATGTCATTGTAGTGATATTGTAGTCACACTAGTATAGGCATTAGCCATGGGTGCAGTGATCATGAGGAAAGTGTAAGGCACTGGAGAAATAGGCTATTTGAAGATTTTGTCTGCTTTTCCACATTACCACTGCAACTTCTTGAATAAAAGCAAAACCTGTTGTGTCATTTGCACAGCAGGATTTTGATCTACCAGTTCTGCTTACACCATTGTCTGTAGTACAACAAATGCTTGTAATCATGGTAAGACTGGCCCAAAACTGATGCTCAGACTAAAGGTAGTCTTTTCTGGACATACCTAGGGTTCTGACCCATTTACAGAAATGCGGCATATGTCCCATTTCAACTGCCATGGCAACATCATATGGAATACTGGGATTTGTTGTTTATTGAGACATTGGTGCTCCCTGGCTGAGAATTGTAAATGCCCCCCACCAAATGGTCAATCCTAGGATTCTATGGGATGTTGCCATAGCAGATAAAGTAGAGTATAGCGCTATTATTGTGTAGTGTAAATAGCCCCCATTCTCACCCTCATTAGAGTGAATGCCTTAGATTGATTTCCATGGTGTTGAATGGAACTTAGAAGCAACTACTGTTATTAGTCTTCTCTTTATTCTCCAGTGGGCCACACCATCACATTTTAGCACACCGAGCTTGAGGTAATGTTACTTCTGACCATCATTTATATCTGGCCATCATTTCAGTGTTTAGAGGAGGGGTGTCAAACCTATGACCTTCCAGATGCTTGGGCCTCGCACAGAAGCCCTAACCAGCTTCTCCAGTAGCCAGGAATTCTGGAAGCTGAAGTCCAAAACACCTGGAGAGCCACAAGTTTGACATCACTGATTTAGAGGGAGTTAGGGAATTGGGAGGGGTAGGTGGCCATATATGCAGCCAATTTTAAGTATTTTGGGCCACTGTTGTAGCAGACAAATCATCCAAAGATAGATGGAAATTTCAGTGGTCACGCTTTGGTGAGTCTGAGACCTGACCACCCTGATCTACATAGACTAATGAAAGTCTTTAGGCTTAGAGTTTGTGGAGGGTGGGGATGGGTTGACCACAGCTGGTGAATTAGACTTTTTATGGCTTATGTAGGGGAAATGGACTATGCTTCCATGGGCAGCTTACTTTGCTTAGCACCAAAAGAGCAACTCCTTTCTCAGAGTAAAATGGGGGAAACCCTGCTTGTTAAACCGCTGCTCTGCATCTTTTTCTCATTTCCTTGAGCAATAGAAATTCTGATTGGAAGGGAGGCAGTCAGGAAGAAGAAAGCATCTCCAAAAGCAAACAGTTTCCTCATTTTCTTTTCAATCCATGTTGTTTAAGAATTGACTGCTATCCTAGTTAGAGAAAAACAAGAGGCTGAACTGCCTTGTGCCCCCCCCCCCCAAAAAAAGGCATTTGAAGAATGAAGCAGCTGGGCACAGCAGGAGCATTTTCCTTCTGTAGGAGACAACTGGAAGAATAATAATATGGAGTTAGATTGTGATGTTTGGAGAAAGCAGGACTAAAGACTGCATTTGGATCAAGTTCTAAATATCCCACCTTTCTTTACTTATGTATATTGTT
Organism: Anolis sagrei; assembly: GCF_037176765.1. NCBI lineage: Eukaryota > Metazoa > Chordata > Lepidosauria > Squamata > Anolidae > Anolis > Anolis sagrei. The sequence continues at coordinate 35,870,327 of NC_090022.1, read as the reverse complement.
TTTATGTATTATGTGGATACTATGTATTATTATGCATACTTAATGGGCTTGAATATAGCATTTTTTAAATTGTAAACTGACTTGTGAAGGGAATAAATAGATAAAACTTTTTTTGCCTTTTCTAGATGACTAGTGGTTGTAGTTAAGCTAATTTTCAAGTTCGATAGAGGAATGGAGACCCTACAGAGATTTTGTGCATGTGCATATACACACACAGAGTAATCCAATGCTGGTTGGCTCAAAGATTCTTCACTCCTGCTATAGAGTTTCAGTACACTTTGCAGTCCAGAGATGGTGAATTAGTATCTTTATGCTGCCATAACTTTCAGAAGAACAGCTTTCTCTTCAGTTTGCATACTCTCAATAGAATCTCATTTTCTTTCTGCTTATGTCTAGTTCTAGGAAATCCAAATGTTGCTCTAAAGTTAGTTTTGTGCAAGAAATTGAGATTTAAAAGCTGAAATTGTTGATTGGCTCCCTTATGCCTCTTCTCTTTCTTTTCTGTTAAAAGTTGAGAACCACTTCAAAAGCTATGATGAGTTGGTGCCAGATGCCACACAGTTATTGTTAGAGGAGTCTGAAATATAATTGAAAACAAACGTTTGTTCAGCTGAACCAATCAGTCAGGATCTTCCTTTTGACTGCTCCCCCTCCTCTTTTTGAAAAGGAGATACTTTCTGAAATTGCCTTCACCCAGATTTCATTGTCTAAATACTCGTCATTATGACAGATGAATCATTTACAAATTCCTTAACATCTGGTAGTCATTTGCAGAGTTAGAAATCTCATATTTTTAAAAATCTTGTTAAAGACACACATGATCTCCCTCCCTTGCTCTTTCCCTCACTTTCTTTAAAAGCCTGTTCACAGATATTGCGTTTGGGAGTAGAATATAACAGTGAAGCTGTTGGAATTTAAGCTCTTTGACATGAAGGAAACCTGTAGTACAGCTTTCTTGTGTTGGTTTTACCATGTGCCTTGTGACTTCCAGAAGACAGAGTATGTTAACTCTGTCTTCAAGCACTGTCATTTCCAAGAAGGCTTACAAAATTGAAAAATATATAAAAATGAGCGACTAAAAAGCATAGTATACTACAGTGGGCCTAAGTATGTGCTGCTGTTTGGTTTCAGGACCCGCCCCCCCCCCCCCCGGAAGACTAAAATTGTTGAATCAGCAAGTCCAATTATATAATATGTAATGACATAGTAAAATATATAATATACCCAAACCAAAGTTTTCTTTTTGGAATTAATCCCCCTCCAGTGCCCTAGAACAGAGGTTCTCAAACTGTGCTCTGGGGAGCCCTTGGGACTCTGGGAGAGGTGCTCACCTTCTCTGGGGTTTCTGCTAGGGTTTTTCTACTGAAATATTGTTAAGTTTATGTTGGTTAAAATTGTTCTTTATTTTAAATATTGTATTTTTAAGGGTTTTTTTAACAATGTGAATTAGTTCACACAAACACACCCCATCTATCTGTCACTGGCCCGGCCCATTCCTGATCGATATACATATAATATATATGCACATTTTTTGAGGCTTCATAAGACACTTTTGCTTCAAAAAGAGTTCCATAGCTGAAAAGGTTTGCGAACCCCTGTCTTAGAATGCTTGAATCCATTGATATATAATTCATGAATGTGCAGGCCTAACTGTACTAAGTTATTTGATACATTTATATCCTCTTTTTCTTTCTGTGGGCTATATGAAACATCTCTTCTTTTCTGCTTCATCCTTAACAACAAACCTATGAGATGGGTCAATCTAGGGGAAAATGACTATCTCTGTAGTTATGCAGTGCATTATCTTACTCTTTAAGTGATATGTTTTAATCATGAGTCTATGATGGTGTTGACTAGTTACAGTTTAATGATTTTTATAAGCCATTTTTGGGGAAATGGCAGTGAGGTGATGGTCGTGTTTTGTTTTTTTTGCTCTGACTTTTATCTGAAGGGTTGGTTTCAAAATACTCCTCGTAGAGAAAAATGTCTAACACATTGACTGTCTGAATTTTTGGCATCTGTCATGTGTATGGAAATTGTATTTAAATTGGGTTGCTGTCATGTTCCTATGAATGGAAATTGGATGTGGCCCTCCAGCCATTCTTTGTTGCTATTAGCTATCCAGCTTTCTGTCCTTTCTTGCTCTTTGTTGTTGCTGTAATAAGCACTCATGATTGTTTTGAGAAGAGAGTGGAGCCATTGTCCATGTTTGGAGCTAAATCCTGTAAATCACATATAAATACAAAGTATATTTTCAGGGTTTAAGCTCTGTTATTTTTTCTGACCTTGTGCTTCATGTGCATGTTTGGCTAGCTGATCTGACGTAATCTCTCATTTCACGTCTCCAGATGTTTAACAGATCATGGCATTTTTCAAGGAATGGAAGAGGTTTGCACTGTAATTGTGCTTTGAAGGTCAGCAAGAAGTTCTAAGTGATGAAGCTGAAGGAAATGTGTGCTGAGTGGTGTGTGTATATTTGTCTGTGTGTGCATATGTGAGTTTTTGAAACAGATTGGGCTCAAAGGAGAATTTTATGGAATGCAGAGTTTCATCTGTTTCTATCAAAATTTGGTGTTCTGATCTCAGGCAGTGAAATTTTGGCTATCATGAGAACACAGGAAAATTGTTATCTAATTTATTATCAATGTTTTTATTGCCTAGCTGAGAAGGGAGAGTACTTTGTATTAGGTGCAAACATAGTTTTTCTCAGTTGGAGTGCTTTGACTTGAGACAGCACAATGTCTTTGACACCCTTAGTTTGGACCTTGAATGTCAAACATTTTAAATGATTGTCTTAACACAAATACTGCGAATTGGTTGGTTGCAGCAACTGTTGCTGTCAGAAGAGGAGGTCTAGATGGAATTTGTGTAAGATGCAAGCCCTGGTCAAGTGCAGGTTTAGGAGATTTTATGAGTACTGGATGCACATACACCCCTTCAGCAGCTTTTGGAATTTGTATATTATCATCAAGAACAATGATCAACAAATGTGTACTCTAGGGAACCATTAGTGGGATTACAATGGTATGTTGAGGTATGTTTGTATGTTTTGTGTGTGTTAATGCATTCTCATTAACTTGGAAAGTATATTTAAGTCCTTGACAGAAGACTGGTGTTTTACTTGATCTCTTGACTGTATAGGAAAGCTATGATTGGCTAATATTTGGAAAACAAGAGGGAAAATGCTTGTGGTTTAAACCTTCCCTGCTGAGATACAAATGGAAACAACACTTGGAATCTGAAATGGATGAAACCAGTTCTAAAATGAAATCTAGGAGGTCTTAGTTGTTTTTCCTTCCTTGCTACAAGGCTCCTTAGAGATCAGAAAGGAAGTGCTTCAGCTGGAGAGTGATGGTTGCTTTCAACAAAGGATGATGTGAGATGTGTGTGTATGTAACTGCACTCACACATGTACATAGGCAGGTTATTTCAAACAGACTAGAGTTAACTAAGTGTTAAACAATGAAACTTTAAAATGTGTTGATCTTTCATAGTTGTGATTTGAGCTATGGTCAAGTCTTTGCTATGCAGATGCTAGATGGCCCATTGCTCTCTTTTTCTGTAATATGGGAAGACTAGAAACTAGCCTACATTAGAAAGTCATTGGAGCATTGAGATTGTATGCATAGCAATTCAAAAAGTTTTTCACACTATATAAATGCCAACTGTTTATATTTTTGTTCCTAAGTGAATCAATATCTATCTTTGATGTATTTTAGAGAAAACAGGAAAATTTAATAATTCTATCCAGCTGATACTGTTTGGAAAAGCTGTTTCCACCAATAAAATGTGGGAAGTTCTGGGTATCTTTAAGTATTGTGCATTTCTGATTTTTTTTCTCCTTAAGAAAATGTGGAAATAAACTTGTTAATGTTTCTGATGCTGGCAGATATAAATACGTTGTTGTTGAATTCTATGTTTATGATTGCGAAATAAATTCTTTAGTGACCACTTTAAAATAGAAAATACCCTGAATGTTTTGTTGGATTTTTCTGGCCCAATAACTAAAAAATTCAGGCCTTGTTTCCTGAGGCCTAGTCACCAAGAGATCCATCAGTGGTTTTTGCCACCTTCTATCTGTTCAACTCCTTGAAGGAGCTGGGGGTGGTGACGGCCGACAGGGAGCTCTGGCGTGGGCTGGTCCTTGAGGTCACGAAAAGTCGGAGACAGTGTAATGATGTCACAGTATTGGCAGTGTAATGATGTCACAGTATTGTGTGGAGGCAATTGGTTTTAAAAGTAGGATTTCCTATAAAAGTCCATATACCACGGTGCCTACACTACAGCCAGTGCAGTAGCATATAAATCTTCGTTAAGGTAAGAGTTGGAGGCTTGGGGGTATCAGTGGGAGCATAGATTGAGATTTTTTTTATAAGGAGTTGTTTGAATTGTAAATGCACAAGTGTCTGTAATTTTATAATAGCTCGTAATAATAAAGCTGTAAAGTGTTCTTTGTTTCACACGGAACTCCATTAGGCGGGATAGAATGTTCATTTCAAAAAAAAATCCTGTCTAGAGACATGGAACAAGGTCTTTAATATACTGATTGCATATTAATGAACAGCCAAGCAGAGATGATGGTTGCCAAAAACCAGCAAGTAGGAGAGCCAACAATATCAGTGCTATGAACTTTGCACTCTGCAAAGTGTGAAGTGATGTTGGTGAAAGGAGTTTATTGCACAAGTGGAACGACACAGCTCTCTTTGATGCCTTGGCTTCTCATCTGTTGACCAAAAAGCTGAGCAAATCAACCAGGTCTTTCCCCTCTGCATTCTCGGACATCATCCAGTTGTAGTGCATTGTGCATGTGTGATTTCAACCTGTGTGAAGATCCTGACAGTTCTCCCATTGGGTGTAGAAAGCCATAGTGTCTTTTTAAAGTGCTCAGGACTCTAGCTGGTACATCTGGTTTGGATCACCTTGAAGTATTTATTATTATTATTATGCAGCTATAATATGCAGACAGGATTCTTTTCTGTCTTTAGAGGCTTGTCTCAAAATATCAGGTAGACCAGAATCAGTCTGAAATATCTACCAAATGGTTTAATATAAATCCACTTACGTAATATAAATGCAGTGTCTGTTGTTACCCAATATGGATATAATTTCCCCCCTTCAATACGAACTTTAATTTCACAACTCTGGGCTAGCAGATACAATGTTAACAAATATTCTTCTTGAGCTCTCAAGTAGTGATTTTTTAAAAAATAAAGGAATTGTTTTCAAACTTTTAAGTTAGGCTTTATTTGTTTTTCATCTTCCATGGGCATATTTTATTCAGGACTTTTTCAGTGTGTGACAAATAGAGTAGAGTATGTTGTAAAGATGTCTGTGTGCTCGAGTGGATTTTAGGGCTGAGATTTGTCTGCGGCTTTTTGTCAGGGATCTGGAATTTGGTTTTGTGTTTGATATGAAAGGTTTGATTATTTCCACCTGTTGAAGTGTATACCTTCTAACAATATAATACTTGAATCCACATATTGGAGATAATATTAAAAAAGTTAAAAAAGACAAAAGCATGTCAGATTCTATATCAGTTATGACTTAGTAAAGAAATTGATAATATTTTCAAGTAGAATGTTTGGCTACTGTGTCGATCTAGATGAGGGCAAACAAGCTGAAGATCAGTCCCGACAAGACAGAGGTCCTCCAGGTCAGTCATACACCTGACCAGGATATTGGGTGGCAACCTGTGCTGGACGGGGTTGCACTCCCCCTGAAGGCTCAGGTCCGCAGCTTGGGGGTCCTCCTGGTCTCAGCGCTGACATTTGATGCTTAGGTGTCGGCGGTGGCCGGGAGGGCTTTTGCACAATTAAAACTTGTGCGCCAGCTGTGACCATACCTCGCGAAGCCTGACCTGACCATGCTGGTCCATGCCTTAGTTACTTCTAGATTGGACTATTGCAATGTACTCTATGTGGGGCTTCCCTTGAAGATGGCCCGGAAACTTCAATTGGTCCAACGTTTGGCAGCCAGACTTCTAACTGGGGTGAATTACAGGGAGTGGTCAACCCCCCCCCCCTCTTTAAGGTGCTCTATTGGCTGCCGTTCATCTTCCGGTACCAATTCAAGGTGCAGGTCATCACCTATAAAGCCCTGGACGGTTTGGGACCCACCTACCTTTGTGACCGCAGCTCCTACCACAAACCTGCACAATCTCGTTGATTCTCTGGAGAGGCTCTTCTCTCGCCCCTTCCTCTATCACAGGCTCAATTTGTAGGAATGAGGGAGAGGGCCTTCTCTGCTCTGGCCCCCCTAGGGAGATCAGGCAAGCCCCTACTCTAGCTGCTTTCAAGAAATATCTAAAAACTTGGCTCTTCTGATGTGCATTTGGCGAGTGACCACTCAACCCATCTGGTTGTTTTCACCTACAGTTGCCCACAGAATAAAGCACCTCCCCCTGCCCCCTATAAAGGGCTCCTCTCTTATGAATGCACTTTTTATCCCTATCTCGCCCAGGATTTCAACTTTTTAACATTTTACCTCATACATCTGGCCTGCCTTCTGTGTCCAATTTTATTATGCTACTAGCTGTACCCTGCCACACGTTGCTTTGGCCCAGTCTGGTGATCTGGAAAATAAAGTAATGAGAAAGTATTGGTTTCTAATATATGTAATTTTTTTATGCTTGTGGGTAAACAGTATTTCTTGTTGTTTATTTGTCAGTGTTGATGTGGAGAGTGTCTGGTTTGCCTACTCTGGAATATGCAACATATCATAGTCCTTCTTTAGGGGTCCCTTTCAAATCTATGATACTATCTCTCTCCCTATGTGTCAAATCATATCTATCTATATCTATGGCTGGATGGCTCTTAGATTACATTTTCTTGCCCTGGTGAAGAGAGTTGGATTGGATGGCCTTAAATATTTTCTGTTGGTCATGGGGGTTCTGTGTGGGAAATTTGCCCCAATTTTGTCATTTGTGGGATTCAGAATGCTCTTTGATTGTAGGTGAACTATAAATCCCGGTAACTACAAATCCCAAATGTCAAGGTCTATTTTCCCCAAACTTCATCTGTGTTCATATTTGGGCATATGGAGTATTTGTGCCAAGTTTGGTCCAGATCCATCATTGTTTGAGTCCACAGTGCTCTCTGGATGTAAGTGAACTACAACTCCCAAACTCAAGGTCAATGCCCACCAAACCCTTCTAGTGTTTTCAGTTGGTCATGGGAGTTCTGTGTGCCAAGTTTGGTTCAATTCCATAATTGGTGGAGTTCGAAATGCTCTTTGATTGTAGGTGAACTATAAATACAACAACTACAACTCCCAAATGACAAAATCAAAATTGTTTGAGTGAAGGACATACATTGGGTTGTTAGGTGTATGCTATCCAAATTTGGTGTCAATTGGTCCACTGGTTTTTGAGTTCTGTTAATATAGATTTTATATTGTTTATTTTATTTGTTATTTCATATTTTTGTTATGATGCATTTTCTTGTTATTTTGTGTTTAATTATGTTGTATTATTTTGGGCTTGGCCTCGTTAGCTGCCCCAAGTCCCCTATGGGGAGATGGTGGCAGGTTATAAATAAAGATGATGATGATGATGATTATTATTATTATTTTACAACTAGCTTTGTCCCCATGATGGTGTAAACTAGGCATGGGCAAACTTCGGTCCTCCAGGTGTTTTGGATTTCAACTCCCAAAATTCCTAACAGTCTGGTGGCTCTTAGGAATTATGGAAGTTGAAGTCCAAAACACCTGGAGGGCTGAAGTTTGCCCATGCCTGGTGTAAACAGTGAATTTATGAGATACATAGATGGAAGGTTTTCTAGTGCCACTCAAATCTTAATTCATCGTGTGGTTGATCCCTCACAATAATCACATGCTGGATTAGAAAAAGCCTTTTTGTTGGAATTATTGAGAACATTTCTGAAATATCACCTTTAATTTATTTATCCTGAGACTATGGTACATTTGAAGAAATATGCTTACAATTACTAAGAACTGAAAGTTTTTCGCTCCAGATAGGTGACACTCCTACATGTAGGAAAACTGAGCTTTTTTACTAGTTGAGTAAGTGGCATGAACATGAATGTAAAATCCTTACTGAATTCACACATGCAGTGGTGGGTGCCTGAGCATAATCCAATAGAGACCTGCAGCCAGTATCTTCTTTGAAAATCTAAATATGTGATGCATCTCTAAGAGGGGAATGAAACCTACTGTATTGTCAGGAGATCAGCAGAGAGACAATAGCCTAAGACAAGACTGGACAAAATGCAGTCAGTGTTATTGGACCGTGACTCCCATCATTTCCCTTCCCTGGCTATTCTCATTCAAGTTGGCTGAAGGTTGCAGTTTGGTAGAAACTAGAGGCTTTATTTTACCCAGCTCTGTCACAAAGCGTGTTTTGAAATGGACACTAGAAAGTTAAAGTGACAAGGTTATTATGAACATAAGTCACAGTGCACGTGGGGAAAACTTTCTGCATATGGTAGCCTTTCCAGTTCAGCAAGCAAGCTGTACATATGCCTCCTTGAGTTCTTCATGGTGCCACACTTCTCCAGCAGTTTCAGGTCCAGCCCTCCCCACCACCTCTGCCCTTGGGGCCAGCTTGCTGTTGCTATTGTGGCTGCTTCACCTATAAATTAGACGGCTATGTTGTTCTCAGGCCTATCTAGCTGTAGTAAAGTAATTGCTCTGGACAGCTTTACAGTAGGGGAGGTGTGAAGGGCCTTCTGGCTCTCTGGGCTGCAAAGAAGCAAGGAGGGAAGCCAGAGGAGGAGGGCGGTGATGATGGATTTCCAAATGTCCGACAGTTGAGATACAGGTGGTGGACTAAGATAACTAATTGGAATTGGAAACCTGTTTGTTCCTGTCCTGACAGAATGAATTAGGGAAGGGAAGGTTGCCTTAGGATTTTTTTGAAGCTTTGAAATTATTCTGCAGTTTGCTGTAGTGAGCTGTGTGCTAGCCAGAAACCACACATTCTATGTTTGCCCCTCTAGAGGTATAGTAGAGGGAAGAAAACACCTATAGGTAACACATTACCAGAAAGATATAAGGCACCTGGAATAATTTCTGTAGCCAATGTATGAGCAGCAAAATTTATTTTTATCTACTAGAGATAAGGAGCTAGAGGTAAGTTGTTTTGTTGGTTAGAGATGTAAAGATTCTAGAAGGTTTGGATTCGGAGAGGGATGTGTTTTTTTGGGTTTTTTTTTAACACCACAGAGAACAACAGAAATTTAGTAGAAAATTGAAATACATACAGTACTTTTTATCCCATAAGATCTAAAATTATTTTAAATGCTTCGTCTGCTAGTATTTGTAATGACACTATTTGGCAAGTTGGATTCAATTCAAGTTGGGATTAAAAAATTGCATATAGGCTACAGTTTTAGGATCATGTAGCGGATTAAAAATATAAATGTTTACATATGCTCTATACTTGTTCTTGACTATCTGTATCCAATATAATTTCTGAAAAGTCCAGGAAATACACAAGTTTTATGTATAGAATGTATTTCCTGTTCCTGTTAGAACTTTTGGCTTCATTTATTATATTTATTGTGCAAACACATGAAACTTGATACAAACTACAGTACTTGTTGCAGTAGCTGGCTAGTTCCACTCACCTTTCTCCACATGTGTACACATAAACATCCATGTAAACTGAAAGAATACATACTGATTCATGTTTGTTTCGACTCATATTGTTCAGTTGGCTCTTCATATGCATGGGAGATTGGTTCTGGGAAGCATCACAGATACCAAAATCTGTGGATGCTCAAGTTCCATTATATACAATGGCACAATAATGTGTCCCTTATGTCAAAAAAATTGTAAACAAATGCCAAAGAGAGCTTGAGGATCTGTGAAAAGGCAGGAGGGTATAGCATGGACACCCATTAATCCGCATAGTATTGGCACAATCAAACTTTACAGTTTAGTTATTTTCCCCCTGAAAATTTTTTAGTTGCAGTTGATTGAACCTGCAGAGCCTATGGATACAGAGGGCTGACTGTACTATGACCTTTTTGCTCTTACGCAGGTGTTCAGCTAGTATGAAAGGGCCGAACAAAGTGCAGGACAAATATATAAACAGTGTCTGTATTATTTTTAAAAAAGTAGCCTTAATACCACACAAAAAGTTTAGGTAGAGAAACCTCCTCACAAACAATCCTTTGCAAATAATTTAGTATAGTGGCCTTTCCATTCAAATTCAAAAATAATAAATGAAAAATTCCAAAGAAACTATCAGAGCCAAATAAAAAGATGTGGCAGTAGTATAACAAAATACAGTAGTTCCTAATAAGTGGATCAGGGCTTTTTAAACCTTGTATTTAATTAGGTAATGTGTTTGAGGAAAACGTGTTGACATTTATAACTTGTAATGTATGGCACCAAATGAGTCATTTCCAAACCCTGCTGTCATAGAAAATAAACAGTACTTAAATGCTGAGGGAGCAAGGTCCCCCTTCCCTAAGAGGCTACTCAATGTGTATCAAATCATTAGGGTTGTGAGATTCAGGTAAACCACAATCTGTTTCGTTGTCCTGGTTTTTGGTGGAGGTCCCAATTTGTTTTTCAAATATGAGAGGACAGAAACCCATTTTCAATCCAGGAAGCTAAAAGGATTTTTAAAAAAATCTGGCCCATTGGCGGCAATGGGGGGAACGGGACTCCCCAGCCTCCCCATCCCATCATTTTAGGCATAATTGGTCCTTATATCCTTCATTAAGATACCACTCTTTCTGCCATGCTTTCCCTTCTGTTTTTCAAGAAGAACTGGGTTTAAGGCAAGGGCTTTCTGGGATCCTTTCCCTTCTGTCTTTCAAGGAGACCAGGGACCTCTTCACACAGGGCGTTTTGCCTCATTTTGGCGCTTTTAACTATGGCAAAAATGGGGCCTGCTGTGCACCATCATACGGCAGGCCCTGCCCACTTTCCTCCCAAAGTGGAGGAAAGTGTAGTTTGAGTAACTCTGACAGAGCTACCCACAATTAACCTTGAATTTCCCCTGTGATCGCCAAAAAAGTGGTAGGCCAAAGTGTGTTGCCATCGTTTCTGCCATCTGATGAGGGGAGGGAAAGGGTACCAAAGAACTCTCTCCCATCCCCTCCATGTTTTGCTGGCTATTGCAGCATGGCGAAAGGGCCACTTGAAGAGATCCCTGAATTTAAGGCAAGAGCTTAAGAAAACACCCCTTCTGGGGTCCTTTTCCTTCTAGCACTTTGCCCAATGTTATTTATTTATCATATCAGGAGCGAACCAAGGGCACAGTTGTAATGTATATTTATATTTAAAAACACAAAGTTTAGAAGCTTGGCATTATATTAAATGTTCTTTGACCAGCAGCTGACCAAAAGTGACTTGCAGCATTTGCCCAAGGTAATCCAGTGGGTTTCTAAGTGTGAATTTGAACTGTATTGTCCTAGAGTCCCAACTCAATCCACTGTACTATGCTGACCCTCCCTACTATGCTGGCCCACAGCATGCATATTGTTGTTGCGTGCCTTCAAGTTGTTTCCAATGTATGGCAACCCTAAGGCGAACTTATCATGGGGTTTCTTTGTCAAGATTTGTTGAAGACGGGGTTTCCTCAGAAACCGAGAGAATGAAAATCCAAGGTCAACCAATGGGTTTTCACAACTGAATGGCAGTTTGAACCCTGCTTCCCTACTGTCCTAGTCCAGTACTTAAACTGCCATGTCATACTGGCTTACCTATTTGAAATCATAAGCATATCCAAATTAAGATCAATAAATGAATGGGGTTCCTTAACTGAAATAATGACATAATTGTCCACTTGTGAATGAGTAGGATAATTTTGTAAGCCACCCCAAGTCCCTTTAGGGAGATGGGGCAGGATATAAATAAAGTTATTATTATTTATTACAATTTTCTACAAACAATTCTGTTTAGCAGGAGTGTCTTTGTGTTGATGTTAATAAGAAAGTGGGATGAGAAAAATGATTGTTGGAAACTGTACTCTTGTCAAATAAATATAGCTTTTCAGACTCAGAGATGAAGGTAGTTTGGTATTAAAATGAAGGTGAAACAGGAGTTCAGGAGTTCCAGTTCTTCAAAGTTAGATCAGCCTTCATTTTCTAAAGGAAGCCTATGAATTTTTCAACAACACTAGTATTCAACAAAATAATATATTGCCAAAATAATGTATTGAATTCCTGTGTAGGTTGTTTTTCCTTGCTCTGAGGTTTATGGTAAGTAATGTGTGAGGTTGTTTTGCACATAATGTTTGTTAGCCAAGTTACTATTGTGTATGTTTGCTTAATTAGTTGGTTGCATCAGTTTTGTCGCTTGAAGCACTTGTTTTTTCCTTGCGGATATGAATTTGAGAAGGCTTTGATGTTAAATGTGTTCTCTTTGCTTTAACTTGACAGCATAGCTCTCTAGAGAACTATTAAAATGAGCCACATACTCAGATAGTGTGTTGTATTCAGTGTGTGTGTTGAGGTCAGGGGGAATGTTGTTCATACTTGGACATGTGGTACAATTCTGGCCTACAGTACTTCGGATGCATTTTTTAAAAAAATCCTTCAGGTTAAAAAAAAAATCCCTGCTGAGATTTTGGAGTAGCACACTAGAGTTCTCTCATTGTGGTTTTGAAAAGGGCAAGGGTCTACAAGTGTTGGTTTGGCTTTGTGTGCAGTTGTTGTTTCTAGTTGCCACCAGTTCCTTGCCCTGCAACACATATCCAGTCAATATGAGATGGGCCTTCCATCTCCTCCCAGACTTTCTAAGGCCTTTCCTAAATGTTGACTAGATTTGACTTTTCAATTGTTGCTTTTCCTTTAGCAGGTGATGTTTTTATTATTCTTAGTCTTGGGAGTAATATGGGAGGCCGAGTTTCTTTGGCACTGAGATGAGGGACACAACACAAAAACATACCTCTCCCTAAAAGCCTCCAGACAGTATTTAAAAAGTCATTTGCTAGAGAACTTTAGCTCCAAATTGGCCAGCTTAGTTATAACTGATTTTGGAGGACAGTTTTCTTGTTTCCTGGAGGACTTGGTGACGGGGCTGGAGGTGCAGGGCTGGAAAAATGGGACTGAGAGGCCTCATGTGGTCTGCAGACTGCATTTTCTTGCATGCTTAGTTTTGAGTGAAGGGTTTTCAATAGTGTAATGTGCTGTTTTTATTTCTTGCTTTTTAATAGATAACTTTTAACTTTATCTTATTTAAAAATTATTCCTTGGACAAACTGCATTTTCACAGTAACTTTTTAATTTGTTTTATTCTCTGTAAGAGTGTTTGATTGTGTCCTTTTAAATTTTTGTTAAGCAACTTTGAGTCTGAGAACTAGGAATAAGTCAAGAGTATACTAAATACTGCTACTGCTACTAAAAGGGACTCTAAAATAGATCCAGATTAGAATTCCAAAATTATCTAACTACACTTTATTAAAATTATATGCCATGGGTATATTCCATGAAATCCAGGGAACTAACATCCTGCTGCTTTTTATTTCAAATTTCCCAGTCCTGATCAGATAGCAGAGAACAGCTGCAGTGACAAATGATCTGTTAACTAATTTATGCTTGTGATATTTACACCCACACACAGGTGTCTGCCTCCCTTAAGGTATATCTAGGTTTCTATATTGCTATCGATCAGGATTGAAGTTGTAATAAATAGATGACTCACTATCAAAATGGTTGCATTTAAAGTTTTCAGGTGATATTTAACTTCTTGTTTTAAGTTGATTTATCTAATCCTCATGTATTGTTGAAGGTTTTCATGGCCAGAATTATTTATTTATTTATTTACTTTGCTTATATACCGCTGTATCTCAAGCCCGAAGGCGACTCACAGCGGTTCACAAACAGTAAAAACAGTAGAAACAGCAGTGGTTCCATACAACATATAACAATTGACTTAACACATTATCCATAAATTACCAATAAGCAATTACAATGCACAATTATTACAAAAAACAACCGTACCCAATCTTCTCATCATCCAAGCGTAGTCCAGGTTCGTCGTCCATTGTTCCATTCCTATGTTCCATTACCAGATTGCACTAAATTACTCAAACACCTGCACAAACATCCAGGTCTTCACCTTTTTGCGGAATACCATTAGAGATGGTGCTAGTCTAATGTCCGTAGGAAGAGCGTTCCACAGCCGAGGAGCCACCACCGAGAAGGCCCTATCTCTCGTCCCCGCCAGCCGAGCTTGAGAAGCAGGTGGGATCGAGAGCAGGGTCTCCCCGGAAGATCTCAAAGTCCTGGTGGGTTCATAGGCAGAGATGCAGTCGGATAGGTAGCTTGGGCCCGAACCATTTAGGGCTTTAAAGGCCAACGCCAGCACTTTGAATTCAGCCCGGTAGCAGATCGGTAGCCAGTGGAGTTGGCGCAACAGGGGGGTTGTATGCTCCCTGCGCTCCGCTCCTGTTAAAATCATGGCTGCCGAGCGTTGGACTAGTTGGAGCTTCCGAGCTGTCTTCAAAGGCAACCCCACGTAGAGAGCGTTGCAGTAGTCTAAACGGGATGTAACCAGAGCGTGGACTACCGTGGCCAAGTCAGACTTCCCAAGGTACGGGCGCAGCTGGCGCACAAGCTTTAGCTGTGCAAATGCTCCCCTGGTCACCGCCGAAACCTGGGGTTCCAGGCTCAGCGATGAGTCCAGGGTCACACCCAAGCTGCGAACCTGCGTCTTCAGGGGGAGTGCGGCCCCATCCAACACAGGCTGTAACCCTATGCCCTGTTCGGCCTTGCGACTGACCAGGAGTACCTCTGTCTTGTCTGGATTCAATTTCAATTTGTTCGCCCTCATCCAGACCGTCACAGCGGCCAAGCACCGGTTCAGGACCTGGACAGCCTCCTTAGTAGCAGGTGGAAAGGAGTGACAGAGTTGGACATCATCTGCGTACAGATGACACCGTACCCCGAAACTCCGAATTACTGGGTTTTTTTTTTGTCATGTCAGGAGCGACTTGAGAAACTGCAAGTTGCTTCTGGTGTGAGAGAATTGGTCGTCTGCAAGGACGTTGCCCAGAGGACGCCTGGGTGATTAGATGTTTTTAGCATCCTTGTGGGAGGCTTCTCTCATGTCCCCGCATGAGGAGCTGGAGCTGATAGAGGGAGCTCATCCGCCTCTCCCCGGATTTGAACCTGCGGGGTTTAACTCACTGCGCCACCGGGGGCTCCTGTGGGTAATTCCCACTGGGTAATTCAAATGTGCTTCCAGAACCCAGTAATCCTAATGCGTTGCCAACTTTTTGGCATTGCTTTGAAAATTTCATATAGTTTCACACACTCCACACTTCTGCCCGTCGCAAGCTATTTACAAATTTGTTTGGGCTGCAATGAATCATTTAAAAATAATAAGTAAAGATTGTGATTTTGAAAAAGTTTAATATTTCAGAGTTGCAGGTTTGTTATGCTGATGTATTCTCCTGATGCTGAGTTGATCTCAGTTTTTTTCAGTGACTTATGCAGCTAATTTATGCTGTCACTTAGTTGATCACACAAAGACACTGTCCCTTGAAAATATAAAGCAACAGCTGAGAGAGTGAGTCCTGAGCAGTCATCCAGCAAAATGATTGATGAAGATATGAGTCAAAGATCATGTGAGATGAGAATTTCATTCAGGGGGATTGGTGCTCGGAATGCTAGATGCAGGTTGTTTGCTGTCTTCCTGAATAAATAATTTTATAAAGCTAATGATATATTAAAACAAATGGGAGGCTAAGTGTTATTACCTCGCCACTGCTGTCAACAATGTATGACAAAAGTTGGAACTACAGCACACATTTAGGTGCTATTTCTCCAGCGTAACACTATCTTTTCATGGACCCTTCTATTTGTAGCACTTTTATTCAAACTCTTCTGAAGGGGAGGTTGGGGGAGAGGCAAATAAAATTTCTAAGTTTCTTCCATTTGCCAATGTTGAAGAACCATTAAATTGCTTGGGGTTTTATTAGAAATAAAATCTGACAGTGAATTTGACTAAAGAATTGCCCATTGATTTTTTAAAGAAAGAGACAAGGCATGTAGTTATAGAAACTGGATACCTGCATTTTAAACAATCAAACAAATGAAAAACCACCAAAACTTTCTGATCCTAAAAGTTCTGTTGATTATTGTTGCTCCCATGCTTTCAAAAAGAAGGGAAAAGAAAACCAAAACAGCACTGTTTTGTGGTAGCAAAAATACAAGCCTTCTGTTTTACAATGTTGTTATCACATCATACAAAAGTTTAAAATATAATTAAACTATCAATAGAAGTAAAAGCGGCGAACATGGCTATTAAAAAGAATGAAGAAAAGGAAAGAAAAGAAACTCTAATGTACAACAGGTTACTACAAGTGATTTAGTACCTGCAAGTTTATGATACTCCCGGGCAGCATGAAGGTTTCTGCGGTCTAGGATATGACAAAGTCAGGCATATGCTCCAGACATCTACTATTCTTAGATTTTGACTTAAGATAAGTTAAATCACCCAAAGGAATTGTGTATGGAGGGTGGTGTATGTTCCAAGTTCATTTTGTAGTGATATCTTTATTATACTAACAAAAAAACCCACACAGAATACATAGTGCTGAATTTTAAAGGGCCCATGCTTCTTACAAGGTAACATGCAGGAAAATGTTACGTTGGAATTTTCTGTTGTGTCAAAAATTTTAGTTGAATTAGTAATGTTTAGCTCTTGACATTGCCAGGGTGGAGGGGGTGGGTTAGAACATTCTGAGCTCCTTTGTTGAGCTCATTTCTAGTACAGTCTTAACCTCCATCTCATGAAATGTTAAGCTAATACCTTTGGAGGTAAAGTATGTAGAAATCTGATAGTATTGATGATGGTACCCAGACGGAGGAATGCCGTCTACAATGAGGCTCCATTTTGAAGTTGTCCTTTGTCCATGCTTTCTAAAGATTGTTAAAATTATGGCTTTTATCTTTTTTGTTCCAAATTTTGGAAATGAGTTTTATAACAGTTTGGTTTTAATATACTTGCATTGGCATAAGCAAGCACGGTTTATTGGAACATTCCAGTAGGCTCATGAAAAGATTATTTTTACTGCAGGCCATCACAACCTGTGGCCCTCCAGGTGCTTTGGACTTCAGAATTCATGACCATTGGACAACCTGGCTAGGACTTCTGGGAGTTGGAGTCCCAAACACCTGGAGGGCAGCAGATTGTCCCAGCCTGCTCTAGTCCATAACTAATGACCCCAATCCAAATAAAGCTATGCCCACATTTTGAGTGATTAACCAAATGCTTGGGTAACCAGGACAGTCATTGGCTAGTACTGAAGTGCTAGAGATATCTCCAGTAGAAGAAATGTCTTCAGCCAGGATGCAATCACTTGCAAAGGGCTGCCTTCTTGGCAGCTGCCTACTCCAACATCACTCTGAAGATGGTCTCAGCTGTCACATATATTGAGAATGCATGCAATTCATAGCTATCAATTGAGAGCATGTTTCTCTCATAAATCTGTTAATGATGATGATAACAACAACAACAACTATATTTTTATACCCCGCCACCATCTCCCCGAAGGGACTCAAGATAGCTTACAAATGACAAGCCGGAAAATATGGATTAAGCACACACAATAAAATAAAAATGAAATCAACAACATAAAGAAACACATTACAATCTGTATTTTATCTGTTAAAGTAAAATTTCACAAATTTTCACCTAAACTGTCACTAAGATCATCACTTTTCTTCGCCTATGTGATGTTAACATCTTTGTCTGGTGAAGAAACCAGTGAAGCGTCAAAAGCTTGCATGGTGGGCTTTGTGCATTTTGGTTGACTGACAAAGTTATCATAGTTTTGTGAAATTTGTATTTTGTTGTATTTGGCTGCATGGCCAACACAACTGACCCTGAATAATTTTCACTTTGATAAGAGATACCGCGGATTCTGAGCTTTCCAAGGTCACTGTTTGTTTGGATGGCTCCTCATTTTATTAATTGTTAAGTAAGAATAGTTGGGGGGAGAGAAAGAAACAGAAGCTCGGAAAGATGAGTAAACACTCCTAGTAAGTACTGTGCCATAGGCATAATAATTCATTGTCTTGTGGTTTTGCTTTCACAGAAGTGAGCAGGATATGTTCACTTGGGACCTAAATAGAGCTTTTGGTGTTACACAGCACTCATTGAGGATAGTGGTTGACTTGCCAGAATTATTTCAAGAATAATAATACTCTTACTTATGAAGCAGGTGGTTTTGTCTCTCATTCTCTCTACTACCCTCTCTTTTTCCACTCTTTTTCAAATTTAAGAGTAAGAGGTCAGACTTAACTTTGGGAAGCTGGAGATATTCAACTGTTAATTCAAATATCACTCAGCTCCTATCTCTTTTTCCTCCTGATCTGCACCATTGCTGATTATGATGCAACAGTGTGCAATTTGGCATATTTGAGTTATTGTGGTCTGAAAATAAGAACCTTTGTGAAGTGAAACAATATTGTGCATGACCTCAGATCACTTAAAGCTTGTTCAACATAGCTTCCATAGAATCTCAACAGATTATTAGAACGGATTGTGCTTCTATTAATGCACTACTAGTGGACTTCATTTGGCTGGGATTGACCAATCACTCTGATTTCCAGCTACAGCTGCCACACCAAGGGAGTTCAGTTTGTAAGGGAGAGGGTAGTTATTTGTGAGATTTATAAAGGCATTTGAACCTACACCTTCCACCTCTTAGAAGGTTGTAGTAGGTGAGCCATAATGCAATGCTGTTGAAAATGGTATTCTGTGGACTAGTGCAAGCTAATGGAATCTGCAAATGATCTAAAAATAAAACATTGTAGCACAATGCACAAAGCACAATTACGCTGCTACTACTTAAAGTATTTGGAAGAAAACACCCTTTAGGTTTTCTACATCATTGTTATAATATTTTTCAAATGATCATTAATTTAGATATTTTTGTTACAACAAGTGATTCTAGAACAATATCACCCTCAAGGACTTGATCAAAGGCCAGTCTTTCCCCCACAAGTATCCCCAGATCATACAAATACTTTCTGGGTGGGTAGACATAATCCGAAGCAACTTTTGAGCTGAAGCCTCTTGTTGCATCCATGTGTTTTTAAGAATGCCTCTGGGGGAACTGTAAGTGTTCTTCAAAATAAAAAGCCCTCTAGTTATTAAATACACTGTCAAAGTGTATGCATGTGTATACATAGGCTGTGAACCGGATGGATACCAAATGTAGTTTTGTAGTAGCATTTGGAAGCATCATTTTGAGAATATTCTATAGTTAGTTATATATAAAGGAATCCCCACTGCTGTGCAAGGAACCTTTTATTTTATTGACCAGTGTGATAACAAGATACATTTCACCTTTTTATCAGCCAGTATCTTCCTTCATGGATCTAAACACATGCACACGTTTTCTTTCTATTGAATGCTCTTTTTGGTGGGACCTGTCTGGCTCCAACATTTTGGTATTTTCAATTTCTGGTTAAGAGGATTGTCTACTCTCATTGATTGTTAGAAAGTTTTACTGTGTACTTCCAAGTAATTTCTGACTTCTGGCAACCCCAATGTGGACGTATCATGGGGTTTCTTTGGCATGATTTGTTCAAGGGGAGGAGGTTGTCTTTGCCTTCCTGTTAGGCTGAGAGAATATAACTTGCCTTAGAGTACCCAGTGGTTTCCATGGCCAAGTGGGGATTCAAACCTTAGTCTCCTAGAGTCATAGTCCAACACCCAAAGCACTACTACACTACACTGGCTCTCTGATAGAAATTGGCTTTAGACTAATTACTTATCCCTGTAGTGCATTCAATGTAGTTTTATATTTCATTCTTTTACTTTTGTATATTTTGAGAGATGCCTTTATTCACTTTCTTTAGAATAGATGTTGAAGACTGAAAACAACTGCAAGAGGAATTAATAATATGTTTGTTGATATGTTCTCAAGAAATGTAGCAGGGAGATTTTGAAAATGGTATTTCTTTATTAGCTTTGTTAACAAAAAAGCTAAGAACAAATGCTTTACATCCACCTTGCCACTCATCAATGGGTGAATAGAAACAATTCCCTTTAGGCTGGCCAGATTTAATAGAAACAACCATTTTTTCACTTTAGTTTCAGCAATTATGCACTAGGACATTAAGCATGGTCAGTGTATGCCTTTTCTTGTTGCACAATGGAGCCTTTTGACTCTAAACTGGTTTCTGCAGCAGAGTGTGTGTCATAATAAAATATCATTTGTCTTGTGCAATTTAATGACAGCCTATTTGAAGTGAGTTAAATTGTTAGCAAAAAATTAGAGATCTGAGTTTGTTTGTTTGGCAGTATCTTCTCAACCCATTTGTTCTGATTTGCCATCAAGTCAGCTTCAACTTATGGTGACCCTGTGAATCAGAGCCCTGATCCAGTTCAGTTCTGCTCTGGTGCTCAATTGGATCAACGTATCAGTAATATGGTCTTCCTCTTTTCTACTGCCTTTGGCTTTACTGACATTTTCCCTACACAACCACAAGGATTTGATGATTATACCCAAAGTACAGTAACCTTTTTAGTCCTTTTGACTTCTTTTTGAAGATGGGCAGCCAAACCTAAAACCAGAGCACTACACAGTGTCATTTTCAAGGGTTTCAGCTCAGGTTGTGTAAAGCCAGACCATAATGCAGAGACTTGATCTAAAGATAGGTTTGGAGATCACTTAGAGATGCAGTAAATGTGGATCATGTCCCCCTCCCCCATCCATTCCCTTCCCCCTGCCCTTGTGGGCAGTTCCTAAGTTGCAGACACCTGACTTACAAAGACTCATAGTTACAAACTTGTCTAAGACAACAGGAAGTGAGAAAAATCTACTTCTTCGAAGGAAAATTCAGACCTGAAAGAGGTATCATGCGGAAAAGGTGTTTCTCCAACAAGCCAGATTTTTCAAAATCCAATTATCAAAAGGCAGAAAGTGAGGTGAAATCTTCTGAACAGGGATATAGACAGCAAAACAAACACTATAGGAGTCTTAACCCTTCCTTGTGCTATCCAAAGCTGTCATGACTTAAGAACAAATCTACAGAACTTATCTTGTTCATAACTTTGGGGACTCTCTCTCTCTCTTGCTTTCTGTGTGTGTATATATAATTCATTGCTGTTTTGTGTACCATAACATTGTTTCTTACTAAAGGTTACTCTAAGGTTAACCTGTCACTAGACTTTCTTCACAAGTTTTGAGTCTTTGCCTTCCACTGATGCTGAAAAAGTGTTATTTGGCCATGGTTACCTAATGGGTTTCCATGGCTGACAAGGATTTGAACTCTGATTTCCAGAGTCATAGTCTGTTGCTTAAACCACTATACCACATTGTCTCTTACGTAGATAAATATAACTTTCTATTTTTTTAAAATTACATTAAAATGGTAAATAGCTCAAATTCTCCAAAATTGACCTATTATATTTTAAAGTATCTTGCACACATTAGGTATTTCAGCCCCAAAATGTAATGGCTGCTGTTTGCTATACTTTTGCAAGTAATGGTGTATGATGTGATCTCCTGATTGCTCACATAAGTCGTGAACTAAAAGTGATGTTGTTGTTTGCACTATGTCAAATCTAATCTCTAACTTTCTGAATGGGTAATTAATGTAACATGTACATCCATCCCAGTCAGCAGGATTCTGTTCTCGGAATCCTGTTCATTGAATTTTATGAAAAAAATCTGTGGAAGCCTCTTGTCGCATCCATTTCCCCAAAGATGCACTCACTTTTGGAAATACTTTGGGGAAATTGATCCCAGAGTCCTATAGCTTCCTGTTTCAGCCTGTATCCTGCAGTGAAGTGGGGGAAGTAGATTCATCAAAGCCCCCTTAGACTGTGAACTGGTTGAAATTCAACTGTGGTCTATTGAAAATCTGTACTTTTTTTGTGAGAAAAGAGTCCTTGCTTGTTTTCCACTGCATACTGGCCCTTCATAAGCAACTCGGTGGCTTTCTTTTCCCTATTCAGGTCCAGTCATGTGTGCATGGTGCTCTGTTTTGCCATGCTAAAGCATCTGCAGAAATTTCTTGGTTTCGGGCGGGGTGCCTATTCAGTAGGCTGTAGACTAGGCAGCTATCTTTCGACAGATTAGCCAGAGGAATTTCTATTGCAAGATTTTGATTGTTCAAGGCTCTTGGTTCCTTTTGTGTATGCAACGGTGAAAAGTTGTGTTAGGACAAAAGCTGACAAAGTGTTTAATGAAAGCCGCATTTGGCATTAACAGGCATTCCTAGGCTTTCTTCCTCTCCTCTTTTGCTGTCACTCTTCTGCCTATTAGTAAAAGGTGCCAAAACGTTTTGCACACAGTGTGCTGAAATGTGCAGTGACAGGTAAATGTTTGCAGGCTAATAAAAACCTTCAGCATGGTGAATAAAACACTGATCATGCTTTGTGTTATGGATCCTTTTATTTGTAAGAAATGAACGTAGAGTTATCTGGGAGCACCTTGTATGTAATGCACTAGTTGCTTTTAAATGTGTGAAAAATCATACAGCTTCATGTAGGGTCAAGTCAATGGAGAATTGTACTGAAATACTTTGTAATTTACTCATTTTGTAAGAATTATTTTTAGTTGAGTTGGTATTATTTCCATTTTACCAATTGGATATGTTTACTGTCATAAATGAAGCATAAATCTGAGCCCATATTTCACAGTGTAATACAGTATAAGCCTAGCAATTCATCTTAGTAATTTCAACTGAGGTAGAGATAGAATTATTATCCCCATATTTCAAATGCAAGAGGAGAGCTGAAGCTTAGAGGATCATTTTCAAAGGTCCATATCTTGATGACAGAGCTTATACTTTCACATAGAAGGTTTCAGTTTTTCCCCATTTTGGAAGTAGGTCTGAGTTAAAATCTGTTTGATAAATGCTACAGTTTTATTGCCAATAATAGCAGAGCATACTGTGCTTAGAGATATGTAAAATGTTGAAAACTGTCTGCTAGAGAGTAATTATAGCCAAAATGTCCAAAATGTCCAGGAGCTCTTTGGAGCTCTGTGTCTGCTGCAGCAATCACATCCACTAAGGTAAGGGTGGCCAACTGGCCATCTATCAGGACTGAACAGATATGGGCCCTCTAGAAGGTCAGGACTTCATCCTTCCACTGCAATGGAATGGAAATGGACAATGAAGCTGCCCCTAGTGCTTGTGAAGTACCAACCCTGGACTTTCCTGTCTTTGTAGCTGTATCCATGGCTGCCATAAGCTGACTTGACAACAAATAGCAAAAGTCACAGTGCTAAGTAAGAGCAGCGAATTAGCTAATTTAAGCAGTTGTGTCTGTCAAAATAGTAAATAAAAAGTCTAACCTAAAAAATCACTATCCCTTCAAAATAAATGTAAATGCCAACTAGAAGTGAATTCTAGTCACTTTGGGATCACCGAGAGCACATCATTGTGGCCAAACTCAGTCCTGAAATCGGGCATTGTCCTAGCACAGATGTCTACTTTTTAGACGTCAGGGCTCTATTCATTATTGGCTGGAGAGCTAGAAGGTACAGACACAGGTATATGCACAATGTCTTATATGTACACACACTTCTGGAAAAACTCAGCATGTGTGTTCACAGACTACTTATGTGCCCCTTACATGCTTCACATATTTGTGCTCTTCCTAGAATAATAACAATAGTGTGCTCCAAAATCCAACATTCTCCTTTGAGATATTTGTTCATCAGTTATGGCAACATGGATCAAGCAGCAGTTTTGAAAGCCATAGGGCAGTGGGGCTGAAGGGGAGAAAGAGCAGCTTTACACTGGTCTTGGGGACCACAAAAAGGAGGAGCCAAAAGCCTCATGTTAGGCACCCGATTATAAGTCTAGCTTCTAAGGCAACTGATTAAAATGTCCTGGATGGTGTAGTGTATTTTTTATTGCAAATGGAGGCTCATTTTAGAAGGGAAATCTTGTTTGTGTACTTTCAAAACAACACTGCAGTGCATTTGAGATGTGTTTGTTTGTCATGTTTGATAAGATATATTTGTGAAGGCAGAAAGACAAAGTATAGCTGAGGTTGTAACTACTAGAGCTGATAAAATATATTACTTCGGCTTTCTTTGTATCATTATGTGGATCAACACGTTGGCAGTTTCTTAGTTGATAAGGTTCTGAGGGTAACTAGTTTCATTGTTTATCTCTAAATGTTTCTGTTGGCTTGTTTGTCTAATCCCCAGGTTCTTAGGAGTTTGACTTTTCAAAGCAGTGGTCACATTGGTCTGTTGCAGCAACACCAACAAACTGTTACGAAACCTTGGGAAAATAAGATGCCCAGATAATGGACAAAGTATAAAGTAAAAAAGCAAGGACTTCAGCTATTTCAGTTGGGTAGCTACTGTCAAAAAGAGTAGACCCATTGAATTAATGGAACTTACATAAGTATACACTTTCCCAACTTCCCATAATTCAACGAGTCTATTGAAGTTAGAATTAGCAATTTAATTTAGGCCTACATATTTTGACTTCTGAAAGTACAAATAGATGCTTAAGATACCCAATGTGTTTCTGCGCTATGCACTTAAATTTGTTTCATACCACTTTAATTGCCATGACTCTATTGTATAGAACCATGGGATTTAGAGTTTGGTGAAGTACTTAAAATGATCTGTGCATAAACACTAGAGCTCCCAAGCAGAGGATTTTAAATTACAAATCCCAGGATATATGATGGAGCCATGACAGTTGTGATAATATAAAATTGACACAACTGTGTGGTGCAGAAACACCCTAGGACATTTTAAAAACCTATATATAATTAATTATACTTGAATATTTAGATTATAAAATATGTAACAGTTGACTTCAGTTTCTCTAAGGACCAATATACGAACATCATGTGTCTGTATTAAACTTTGTGTTACATGTATTAATATATGTTTTTTATTTTCTTTTTGCACTCAAACTTATTATATAATTCTCCTTATAAAATGCTGATTATCTTGCAGTGCAGTCTCCTAATAATTAAGACTGCCAAATTCTGCTGAGTGCAGTGCCTGTCTCATGCTGATCCCACTGTCTCTTATTTTTAACAGAAACCTGAGCCACAACAAGTTGACAGAGATTGATCCTTCTGCATTTGCGAAGCTGCCAAACCTACGGGAGGTGTAAGTACTTCTCTCAAAAGGGTTTTAATCTCAGTTTCTCTCCATTTCACTTCCATTCTGGCTGGGATGGCTATAGGAAAATGTATTCAGTTTCCCATGGCGTGTTCCCATTTTATTGCTAACTTGCATTAGCACATTAAATCTGAGCAACTGTTTTTCTTTCATATGCTACCTGTGTGCTTTTCCTTAAAAAATTAAACACTCAATTAGTAGAACACAACATCTCAATTAAACTGCAGTACACTTATTGGAAATCATTGGTGTTTGACTGCTCCTTTGTTTCTGTCTCTCTGCCTCTGCACTTTGTATTTGGAATTAGAGCCAGAATAGTTCAGGTAAGCACACCTGCCACCATGGATACACTTTCTTCCAGTAATGAGGAGTTGATTCAGCTGTGACACCTGATGCCAGCCTTGCCTAATCTTGCAGGAAACAAAGGTGCAGTGTATTGTACTGAAAATACTTAACTTGTGCCCCTCCTATCTTTTTTTTTGCTAGCTGGACAGAGCTGATGGAGATTTTAGTTTGAACAGTTTGAGAAGTAATTGGTTTGCACTGGTTGTGATAGCTCGACAATTTTTTGTCACTGTCTAGCTGTGTTTTTGTGGAATTGTGCTGTGAATAAGCAATTTCTACTATTCTTCCATGATACTGACCCTAATGTTTTTATGGCATTTTCTTGAACTCAGTATTTTAATAATTTATGTTGAACAGAAGTGGCAAAGTACATGCTTGGGCAATTCCTTTCCCCATAGTGTTAACAGAGATGACAATATTGGTCTAAATGGACCAATCTTAAAAGGAATTTTTTATCTCCTTTAGAATTTTCAACTGTAGATTTTACACTGGCTTGCATGGCTTGATTCTTATTAATTCAAATGATTTTTCATCAGTACTCCCCATAATGACTCAAAAAATTGAAATCATTGCTCAAGATATACAAGTACACAGCTAAGAGTAAGACTAAAAACTTGGGTATAAGCACTGCAGTTGAAATGTCTGAATGAATAATAATATTTTTAAAACGGTTTTGATACTAAGGCAATATACATAGTGCCAAGAAAGGCCTTGGAAGACCAGAAGAAAAGCATCTCAATCTCTGGACAGGTACATGTAAGAGGAGGCTATAGCAGTGCCTAAATATAAAACTAAAATCAAAACCTGGCATAATGTAAATTAAGTTTGGGCTTGTGAGCTTGCTCCTCCCTATCCAGCTCCAGCCTGGAAGAGATTTGAACCGATTGCTAGGGTTTTCAGCTAACCATTATTTCTTATCAGATATGCACTTGCACAAAATGTGATTACCTTTAACTGTGGTTTGGAGAAACAAGGTTGCTTCAAACCATAGTATCTTATCCTGGCATGTTTTTCTGAATCATTGCCAAAACTGACCACATTCTGGCTTCTAATATAACAGAGAAGCATGGTCAGTTGAAAAAAAAATCCCGAAACCTTTACTTTTTTTTTTTTTTTTACTTTTCAGCTGTGTTAGAGTGAAGTGGGGCATTTTGCATGTATTGCTAAACTTAGTGCAAAGGTGTAAATTGTGTGGGTGCCGGGGCCTAGAGGTCAAGTCTTCTCCTCAGCCTCTCCCACAAGCTGCACTACTTCTACAAGAAGCAACATCTCTGTGTTCCTGTGCTGATCTCCAAACAGTCCCAAGAAGTAAATCTGCCACTCTTCTTGTGCCACATAGTGTAGGAAGATCTTGGATGTTTGTGCAAGTGGGATGAGACTATTTTTTGCGTGTTTTTGTGCATTTGGGGGTGCTCTCTGAGCAATTTTAGGACAAAAAATGCCTACACTCTGTGAAGGTTTGTTTTGTAGAATTCTTTTTATATGCATGGAGAAAAATAGCAAAGAGGTAGGAGGGAGGTCACAAAAGTTGGGTTCAGGGGACACATATGGCCTAGAGGGCACACTTTTTCCACTCCTGCATTAGCCCAAGGCTACTGGTATTAATAATATGAAAAGTTAAGATCAACAAGTTGTATTGATTTGGAAAAAGCCTGAGAACCAGTAAGTTTGGTTTATAATTGTTGTGATGTATATCGTATGTCTGCACAATCCCACTTAGTAAACTCAATATGGTATTTTGTTATCATTATAGTACTTTCTGAACCATCTTCAAAGGAAAGTCTTTGTAAAATCCATCATAGTAAACCAGATTAGACAGTATAAGCATACCCTAATTAACAAAGCATTTGACAAAGAAGCATCTTTTAACAAAAACTTTTAAAATTTTAAAGTCTTCTGATCCTGATCCTTCTTCTGTCTAGCTGGTAGTTTTTTACCTTGGGAGGATGGTGAAGGATATTTTGAATCAGGTTGTCTACAGTAAACAGTGTAATAGGCAAAACCTCTGGTGCTAAAAAGCAATATTCTCTTCTAGCCAATCATGGTGTATCTGTCAACAACAGGGAGATTAAAGATGAGATGCTTCTAGATTCCCTTATTGACCATACAAGGAACAGCAAAAGAGGAAAAATTGTGTGGGGGCGGGCATCGTTTCCTATGGATAGTATAGGAAAAGTGCAAGCTAATAAGAAGGAAAAAACCCCAATTCCTACATGTATTGTGAAAGAAGCCTTCACAATGGTCTCTAGAAGGTTTGCAATGTTGTTGTTTACTTACAAAGGTCGTCTAATATGGACAATTAGTTTTGAATAAATACTTTTTGGAAACATGCTGAACTGCCTCCGCATCTACAATCACCATGTTATAGGAACCTGCCTTTTTCTTTCCATGTTATTTCTGCCTCTTTTACAAAACGTTTTGTTAAATAAATCATGCCCAGGAACACATCTGAGGTGCACCTGTACTGTAGATGCCATGAGTCGAGTATTAGCCAAAGCTATAAAAGATGCTTTTTTGGCACTGAAGATTTAGGCCTCTAAAAATAGAATCACACCTCATAGCTCCAAATCTGAGTGGTAATTTAATGACAAAGCACTTTTCCCCTGTAGTGATTTAAAGGTCTAGAGCTCTGAAGAGTTTATCGCAATCTGGGGTGTGGGGAAGATCCTTCTCTCATGGCACACACTTCCTAACCTGTTTCTTATTCCAAAATATTGTACACTCTTAGATGCTTTTTCCACTGCCTTTCTTTTTTTTTTTTCAGATTCTTTTCTTTCCTCTTTCTATGTTGAAAATGATTCTCATCTTCATGGTTTGCTTTTTGGGTCAATTGAGCATGCATTGTTTTCATGGGGTGATTTGGCGGGGGGGGGGGGGTTCTGCATATCTGCGCGTTCTCCCAAACATGCAAAAACATTAGTAACAAATGTCTGTCCAAAAGAAAACAATGTGAAGAAGGGAAAAATAAATATTTAATTCTCACCTTGGTTTTAGTACTCCTGCTTTCAGACTTGATATGGGAGACTGCAAAGTTGTGAGAACAGATGGTGGTCACAGATCAGAGGCCTATGCCCACACTAGGCTCGCAATGGGAAACAAAGCAGTGTTCACATAGAGGCTTTCCACATAAAGGGTATCCTATTTGGCTTGACTGGGTTCATGTTCTTTTGTATGTGTACAGTTGTTACATTTTCTAGAGTAGAACAGAACATAAATGGAATTTCTGCATATGAGCCCTTGTTTAGTTAAGAAAAAAGGGAGAGAAATCCATAATTTTTGCAATAATAAAGCATAAGTTCTATTTCACATTCTCCAACTTTTGTATGTATGTGTGTGTGTGTGCGCGCGCGCACATATAGTTGGATAAATGAGTTAAAAGAGTAGTTTCCTTCTTTATTGATAGATTTTTCTGTCAATTTCCCAGACAAACTTTTTCTTCATTTTATGTGGTCTTCAAATATCAAAGGCAGATTTAGGTAAAAACGTGCTTAGATTTATTTGTGTTCTGTGTGAAGAAATGAAAAGTATGCCACTTGAAATAAATAATGTCATAAAATAGTGCATTTACATTTAATGTTAATGGTTCAAAGAATGTCTGGCCGAATGATAGGCCCCCATACATTTTCACCTCACCAAATCTGACCTCCTTTGCAAAACGTTTGGATACCCATGGCTTAATATGACCCCTTTTCTGCCATGCACACAGTGTTAATATAATTTATATCCCACCTCTCCGCATATACATGGCTCCTAAAAAGGATCACCTAATAATAATAATAAAATCAGCACAGGCTTGTTAAAAGTAATTCCTATGTTAAAATCTTTAAATATAGGAAGAATTTACTCTTTTAACTCATTTATCCAACTAAAATGTAATATATTTACAACAGTTGGAGTATGTGAAACAGTAGAACTTATGCTTTATTATTTCAAAAATTATGCATTTCTCTCAATTTTTTTTAACTGTACAAGGGCTCATATACAGAAATATTACCAGAATCACTCTGCCTTTCATATTTGAAGACCACATAAAATGAAGAAAACGTCTGTCTGGAAAAGAAGCTTTCTTGAAGAGGAAACATATTTAGGTTCATTTGAAACATTACATATTGTTCACTATTAAATGCTCACTGTAAACTTCTAAATTCAAAACCTGTGAACAGGAAAATAACGCTAACAGTTATCTTATTCAGAAGTGCAAAACATTGAGAGCCATATGAATCTGTGCATCACTCGTTCTTTCATTTTTCAATTTACCATCAAAAACTGATAATTTGTTATTTAATTTTGAAACTGATATCAAAAATGAAAAGACACTGTTTTTTCATTATTTCGTTATTTAGGCAGACACAGTTGTTTTATATTTCAGGGGAAAATACTCCAAATTCTACTTATCCTGTCACCTTAACTCCTAATATGATTTTAAGGATGTTTGTGATGTAATGTGATGTTGGTGCATGGGTGGTAAGCAACTCACACAATGTGATGATTTCATAATAAGGGTTTCATAACAACATAACAAGAGCTGTACTGTATCAGACTAAAGGCATATGCAGTCTAGCATTGTTTTCCCACCGTGGCCAGCTAGTTGTCACTGGGAAACCCACAAACATGACAGAGCTCAGTGGTGCCCAGGATTTGTTTTGTATAACTTCTCCAGGCCTGTTGCTGGCTAAGGACTCGGTACTAAAGGAAAAAAGTTAAAGATTGCACAGACACTTTTCTGAATCCCTTGATGTTTCTGTTATCATCAGCATTTTATGTGTTATTTGTGTAACTGGGTAAAATGCATGGATTAGACTGATCTCACTGAAGTTGCAGAGACTTACATATACGACTTGTGGGATGTTTGTACTTCGCATCTTGATTTCCATTTGTTCACATCATTTCTGTTCACCACTTCAAGAATACTTCACACCTGTACACAAAGGGCCCTCTGTTTTTGGAGCTATGCCCAGCCAATTTCTCCAACCATGGTAGCACCTGCCTGTGCTTGTTCCCTAGCTGCTATTCTCATACTGGAGATCAGTCATGACTAGTAGAGATTGTTTATTTGTTCTGTTAGGTGTAGGTGGGATATGCACATATTAATAAATAAATTGCTCCTCCCCCATTTATTTGTCAAATGTTCTTTTAAAGCCATTCAGATTTAAAGCGGCCTTGCTCTAACTTGTTGTAATGAATTCTAGTGCTTGAATGTTTTATGTCTCCTTATCTATTTTTCTGGTGTTTTTTCTGTCTTTAATTTCCAACTGTTTGTCTGCACTAAAGGAGGAGAAAACTACCTCCATGGTTTTTATAACATGACAGTTCTGTCATGTTCCTTGTTAATTCTTCTTTCTTCTAGTCTACAAATCTTCTAATGTAACCTTTCCTCATAGGGAAGTTGTTTTAGCCCTTCATTTATTTGTGATGTCCTTTTTTTGCATGTTGAGGATCACTAGATATGTCATAAAATTGGAGAATTAGTATGAGGATAGGGGTCTCACACAACAAAATTAAAGCTCTATGATTCCACTTCAACTGTCATATTTCCAATGTAGGGAATTCTGGGACTGGCCATTGAAGTGACATTCAGAATTCTCCATGAAGGGTTCCAAGATCTCAGCGAAATGAAAACCCCATAATTCCATAGTATGTTGAACCTAAATACCCAGAAGGCAGCAAATCTAATCTGATCTTCAAAGTTAGTACTTGGATGAGCCGATGAATACCAGTTCTAGGCTATATTTCATAGGAAGGAACTGGCAAAACTATTTCTTGAGCATTCCTTCCCTTTTCCAGGAATGTGTCTACACTGTAGAATTAATGCAGTTTGAAACCACTTTCATTGCCATGGCTCAGTGATATTGAATCCTAGAAGTTGTGGTTTGGTAGTTTGAATGTGACAAAGACAGCTAAAGACCTTGTAAAACTACAATTCCCATGGTTCTACAGCATTGAGCCATGGCAATTAAAGTGGTATCAAGCCGTATTAATTCTACAGTTTAGATTAGTGGTTCTCAACCTTCCTAATGCCATGACCACTTAATACAGTTCCTCATGTTGTGGTGATCCCCAACCGTAAAATTATTTTTGTTGCTACTTCATAGCTGTAATTTTGCTACTGTTGCAAATCATAATGTAAATATCTGATATGCAGGATGCATTTTCATTAACCTACAATCAAAAAGCATTCTGAACTCCACCAACTATGGAATTGAACCTAACATGGCACACAGAACTCCTATGACCAACAGAAAATACTGGAAGGGTTTGGTGGGCATTGACCTTGAGTTTTGGAGTTGTAGTTCACCTACATCCAGAGAGTACTATGCACTCAAACAATTATAGGTCTGAACCAAACTTGGCACGAATACTCAATATGCCCAAATGTGAACACTGGTGGAATTTGGGGGAAAATAGACCTTGACATTTGGGGTTGTAGTTGCTGGGATTTATAGTTCACCTACAATCAAAGAGCATTCTGAACCCCACCAATGATAGAATTAGGTCAAACCTCCCACACAGAACTCCCATGACCAACATAAAATGCTGTGTTTTCTGATGGTTTTTGGAGACCTCTCTAACACCCCCACCCAATCCCCCCAGGGGTCCCGACCCTCAGGTTGAGAAATGCTGGTTTAGATGCACCCTATGAAAACCCTGTGAAATTAATTGGGTCACCATAAATTGTCAGATGCATTGAGGGCATCCACACATACTCAGTGTTGTATACAGCACATCGTTGTCAGGCAAAGAACCCATGCCCCTAATGTCTTTTCAGGCATGGTATCTTGTTTTATAGGAAAAAAAATCTGATATATAAAGTGTATGGATCTAAATATATTATATTCTACTACCATTTTCATAAGAAATAAGTGGTAAGGTTTGTTTGCCAAACATCTCTTTTTTAAAAAATAAAATAAATTCCAAGTGCCTTTTAGTGAATCCCGAGAGAACTGAGCTATTTTTGAGCAGGATCCATTTCAACATGACATTAGCCTGGCAACTGGGCTGTAAATATTTTATATTGAGTGGCATTCTCCTCTCCTCACCACACAAAGTAGTATGATCAAAGGATAGAAAGGGAGCTTTCAACCAAAGAGTGCTCACCTTTGCTTGCTTTCAGGGGAAGTTCTAGATCAAATGCCGGAATACCTTACCCAACAGAAACGAGCAACTACCCATATTTACTGGAGTTTAATGTGCCATTGAATCTAATTCACACCTCAATTTTCAAAACCTTGAAACCGAAATACAGTATTTGCTGCCAAGTGTAATGTGCAGCAGCAAAAAGTGCACTCTCTGTAATTTGGCTAAAAAAAGGTGTGAATTGCAGTGCTGCATGCTTAGAATTCCTTCTTTAAAAACAAAAGTGTTATAGCACCAAAGCTTCCAGCAATGGAAAATAAAATCTTGGGATATATTTATGCTATAGAATGAATCTACTTTAATTGCCTTTGTTCAATGCTATGGCATCATGTGGGCTGTAGTTTTACAAAGTGTTGAACCTTCTCTGCCAAAGATTTCTGATGCCTCCCCAAACTACAAATCCCAGGATACCATAGCATTGAGTGCTAGCTATTAAATTAGAGATGATGTCCCTCAAAGAGGAGCTTCATTTGCAGCTCCTGAAGCAGCGTCCCCTTTTGCTTGGGCTCAGCTCTAAGATTACCATATTACTGAATCTTATGTGCACCATAATTTTGGCAAAGTAATTTTTTTGCTAAATTAAGCCAAAAAAGGTGAACATTAGATTTGAGGATATACATTTATACCTTTCAGAAAATTTTTTTATCAAGAACTAGTTGTTCAGATTTTTAGTTTTGATCGTGTTTTGGACTTTCTTTTTCAGATTGTTGTTGGAAAGTACCAGATGTTGATAATTAAAACAGGATTATTGGCTACAGATTCCTGTGATCTGTTACAGCTAAGCTTTCTTTTTCTACCATATTAAGGGGAAAACCTTTACAAATGAAAGCATTCATTACAATCAGAAATAAGTCATGCTCTGACATTTTATATGGAACTTCTCTACAAGTAGGTTTAGTTCTTCATATTGAATGCATTGTGTGTGGCTGCCTCCAATAATAATAATAATAATAATAATAATAATAATAATAATACACTTTATTTTCTGCTCTGTCTCCCCGAGGGGACTCAAGAGCGAATTACAACATACACAGATAGGCAAACATTCAATGCCTTTAATACAGTGGAATAATAATGACATACAAATACACAGAACAAAGGTAAAGGCTTCCCCTTTCATCTCTTTCTTTCCGGAGGCAATGCTCCACTCTGACCATGGGGAGGTGCTCTTGTTCCATTTCCAAGCTGAGGAGCCTGTTGTCCCTAGACACCTCCTGGTTGTGTTGCCAACATGGCTGCATGGGTGCCTTTTATTACCTTCTTGTCGACGTGGTACTTATTGATCTCACATTTGCATGCTTTCAAACTACTAGGTTGGCAGGAGCTAGAGCTAACGGTGGGACCTCACCCTGACCCTGCAGCTTTGAACTGCCAACCTTTAGGTCAAAAGTTCAATGGTTTAACCTGTTGTGCCACCTCTATGAGAAAGACTCCATAGACGAGAGGAACTTTATGTGCAAAATGTGTCAGGATAATAAATAATAATAACCCACAAGAGAGAGTTTAACTGGTGACAATCTATGCAGAATCTATGGTCTGCAAAATATTTTTCAGGTTTTTTTATAAAAAGTGGGTCTGCCATTCAAGCCCCTCATTACTTCTGACGTGCCAATGGTGATTCTCGAAGCACTTTGACTTAGAATATTTGCTAAAATTAGTCATGCCTCAAAATCCATGTTGCTCTTATGTGATGAATTTTAGAACGTGGTGAATCACCAAGAGTCATGGATGCCTCCATACACAGTGTTCCCTATATATATTTTCCATCAGAATTATTTCAGGAATCATTTTGTTTGTTTCTGTAAAAAGAAATTGAAACCTGAAATTCTTGTAGAATCCTTCCTGTTTTAGATTGATGTTTCTAAGTAGATAGGTATTATACTAGATAAATGTAATTATAAGTTATTGCATATACATTTCTCTTTTAAGAATTAATTTTGTGTTAGTTGTGTCCTAGGAGCAACTCATTGAAATAAAATAAATGGACTTAAATTCATTGTAACATCAAGATCTGTTCATTTCATTGGGTTGTCTCTACGTTTATTTATTTATTTACTTTATTTATATACCGCTTTTCTCAGGCGATATCAATACAAGTGCAATAAGTTGGACTTAAGCTAGATGTAGACAAAATAAATAAACAACCTGTGGGAATTGTAATTTGCTGTAATTTTAAAGAAATCAGGGGTAACTAGTTGCATTTTCCTTACACATTTTGTTGTTTTCCCCCCTCTTGTATGTTTTATTTAAATCTAAATAAATAACTAAAACTTAAATCCATCTAAATAAATAAATAGTTTTAAAAGTATGCTCTTCTGAAAACATCAAGAGTAAATAAATGACTTTTAAATTTCTGTATTTGAATTAGAATCACTTTCACATTCTGAAGCAGGAAGTAGCAGTCTTTGACCTGATTTCCTCTTTTCCCGCCCCCCATTTAATTGCTAGCGTTAGGGTGAAGGCCGAGCAAAAAGGCCAGGAAATTAGGCAGTTTCCAAGTTGCCAGACAAGCAACTGTTATTATGGTAATTAATTGACTAATTCAACATACAAACAAGGGCTCTTTAAACCAAGAAGGAAGCATGCTATGTGACCCAGATCAGTTTTCACTCAGAGCCAGAATTCAGACATTATGCAATAGAGAGAGTGTGCTCCTGAATCTGATAGCATAGCAGTGGGACAGAAAGTAGTAAAGCTTCCTTATTAACATCCCCTCCTTGTATTTTTCTCCTTAGAAAAGAATTGCCTGTTGAAATATCCACTCTTTTGCTGCTCACTTTAATCCTTGCTTGGCTTTCTTTGAATGCAGATTTTTTTTTTAGAGTTCTGTTTTCAGTAATGGAAATTAAATATTGGTAGCATGTGTTTTGATGTTGCAATGAGCCAGGGTTTTATGGAAATTCTGGCATATCGTAAATGAGGTAGCAGGCTGGTGCCTACTGCTCTGGTTGCTCATATGCAGGTTAGGAGCAGCTAAAGAAAGCACAGAGCTCATTTCCTTAATGTGATATCTGAACAAGAACCCTGTCTTCTTTCTGTACTCTGATAATCTGGAGTAATAACCTTCTATTTATTGTTCCTTTAGTTCCCTGGCTTGTTGAGGGAGAAACAAACCAGAATGATGTTTTCCTATTTATTTATTTGCCCTATTTATACCTGTCTTTCTCAACCCCGTAGGGGATTCAAGGCGGCTTACATATATAGGCAACAACTCAATGCCATGTAAACATACATACAAAATAAAATAAATATATTAAAACTATATTTAAAAACATATCAAACCTTAAAACACTTATTAAAATCACATTATCCAAAATCATAATCCATGGCCATTCCAAATTGTCATTGCACTATTCCATAATTCTCTAGTGGGTTACTAACAGAACGCTTGATCCCACATCCACATCTTTAGCCTTTTCCTGAAGGTCAAGAGGGAGGGGGCTGATCTGATTTCATTAGGGAGGAAGTTCCATAGCTAAGTGGGCACCACTGAGAAGGCCCTGTCTCTCAGCCCCACCAATCGCACCTGCAAAGGAGGCGGGATCGAGAGCAGGGCCTCCCTAGACAATCTTAACCTCCTAACTGGCTCATAGAGGGTGAAATGTTCGGACAGGTAAACCATGTTATGATAATCATTGCAGAGAGTGAGGATGGTTTGTTATATGCTTGTGTTTGCAGTCAGAACAGTCAGGCAAAGTTTATCTATATGCTGCAAATTAACAATAAAACAAGGTTCCCCATGACCCCATAATTCCCTCTCTCCTTTAGCTAAGATATGAAATATTTGATGCCCTTATTTCTCAGAAGTGTTGTTTCTGTTCTTTTTCTAAGTCAAAAATGGCAACTGCTGTGCAGTGGTTGCAGGGGCAATTTCCCACAAAACTGAGCTTTGAGGCTGTATCTGTCACACAGGCTGTTAGCACAGGGTTGAGAATGGTTCCTGTTAAGTCCTTTGCCACAATGTTGTGTGTCATTCTTGTATTGTCGCCAAAACAGCAACAGGACAACAGCTTGGAGTTAGGCCAGCCACTAATCAGCAACACTTGATCTCTTGACTTGAATGAGGTCAGAGATAAAGACACAGTAGTTCTATATAGATCCAGTTCTCTGTGAAGGGCTGTGGGCACGCACACACATAAACCTAAAGCGAAAAAATTCTATTTTAATCATGTTTTCAAAATAATACTATTATTTAATTATTTTAAAATGAATGTTTCAGCTAATTTTTAAAACAATATCATAAGCCACCTTGAATCTTATTTTGGGAGAAAGTCAAGATATAAATTCAATAAAAATAATAAATATTTCAATTATATCCCCTTCTTCCTTTTTGGAGAATAGGCTATACCTCAGTGGTAGAATACATACTTTGGCTAAAAAAGCCCTTACTGATTTCTTCTGCCTGAGATTCCAGAGAGCCATTTCCAGGTTGAGGAGCTAGTACTGCACTTGGTGGGTCATTAGTTTCAAGTGATATACTGTAGAGTGATATCTTGACTTTAATTCATTCCATGACTGAACTCTTAATTCAATATACTTTTATCTCAAAGTGAATTTTCCCATCAAAATCTGTTCTGGCCCCCCAACCTACCTCCTATTTTGTTATATGTTTTCATGTACTTTATAAATAACAAACAATGTATACATTCACATAAAACAATAAAATGAAAGATCAACTTTAAAATGGTAGAAGCACAAAGTTGTGGCAAGGAAGCACAACAAAATGTGTGTTGGCTAGTGTAATAGCAAAGCATGGAACAATAAAAAATAAAGATCAACTTTAAAATGGTAAAAGCACAAAGTTGTGGCACAATGGTAGAAGCCCAAAGCTCAAAGTGAAGACGCAAATGCATCATTTTCTTCATACTGTACTCACTCCAGCCTCCCTCCCTTTCTTACTCTCTCCCTTCCTCCCTATTCTCATGAAACCAAACAGTTCTTTCTCTCTCTTGGACATATTTTTTTACATCTCAGGGTTTGTGGTGCTGTGGAACTATGCAAAACTGTTGTGGAGCATCACACAAAAAGTGTGCTGTGGGGTACAGTTGGTCACAAAATGACTTACTTCTCAGGCTTTTTTGATGGTCATTCTATCCCTTTAGTCCTCCCTTTAGTCTAAGATCAGAACAGAATACGATGAAGAAGGGTAAAGGAAGGGGTTAAAGAGAATATGAAAATGATAGATGAATAAAGTGGTGGGTAAGGAAAGGATGTTATCCTTCAAGAATGGAGGTGGGAAGTATACAGTGTGCAAATTATCATATGGGGGTTCAGTACAACCCTGGGAGAACTACTCTTATTGGCCTCCCAAATGCTCAATGCTCTCTACATATTTTTCAGTCAAAGGACTTGCAACTGAATAAACACTTAATGTATGTTTCTGAATGCTAAATGTTGGCAAAAGAGTGTTGTACTGGAGTGGGAGCTACTAAAATGTAAAAATCTCTTCCCCATATGACTGGGTGTGACACAACATCACTTCCATTGATCTGAAATGGCAGTGACAATAGATAGATGTGGCTCTCCAGAGCTTTGCAGGAGCCCAAAATGCTGCAGTGCAGCCCTCTGTACTCTGGAATGTTCCCAGGGTTGTTTTGGACTCTTCCAGCCTACGGTACAGCTGAGCAGCAGCTGGTTTGGGGCAGGGAATGGAAAGCCTGTTACCCAGTAATTAATTCATTAAATGCAAGTCTTTCAAAAAACCAGTAGGAGGGAACAGATGCATGTTGTGAAATTCTGTGCATGCCTAGTCAGAAGTAACAAACATGTGCTTCTATCTCCCCTATATCCATGGGGCTTTCAAAAAGTGGGTTGTGAGGATTATATAGCCAGTGATGAGTACTTCAAATGTGAAAGCTCTGATTCTTTGGATGCTGAAGCCAGTGTCTGGGATCAAATTGCATATGTACAGGACACTGTAAGAGAGATACTGTATATAACTCTGCCAGCTTCTTTTTTTATTGAAATGAAGGCCGATTGTACAGTCCCATCCTTGTGCTCCCACCCAACCAGAATCAGTTCATGCTTTCATCTTTCCATGAACCTTGTGAGCCCTTTCCTTCCTCAAGGAAGCCTTGGGCCAGCCGTGCTATTTTCTTACTATTGCAGAAGTTAGACTATGTCTGTCATCTCTTTCACTAGCCCAACTGACCCTGGGACAGATCTTTAGTACAATAATCAAACCCAAGACTTAATTCTCTAAATAGAAATCCAATAGCATTTAGAGTTTTGTTTTAAAAGGTGTGTATTTTGAATAATCCCAATACTTGTCAGTCACTTGTCTGTGCATTGGCTGTAAGTACTGCTCTTACCAGTTCCTGCTTAGCATTTAAGCACACCAGTGAGCTGCCTTCAGCTATACAACTTGTCCAAAATAAAAGGGAGTGGGGAACAGGACATTGGCATGTGTAAGACTGGGTCAGGTGTTGTAGTGAGTCCTCTCTGGAAATTGAATGTGTGTCTGTAGTTTGACCACCCTTGATGATGATTTGGAGTTATTCTGCTGTTCCATAAATATGTGTTAGCAATAACTAAAGTAGGCATGGAATGTGCAGCTGTGTTTCTGTTACAAGTGTTCCTGGCAGAGACTTGGCTGGAAAGTTGTAGAGATACAGGAAGTACTGTACAGATACTTTCTCCCCCAATTATCAGACTTCTAGGCAAGTCAGGTTGTTAATAATGATGTTGTTCTTCTAACAAAACAATAGTAGACTTGTCGAATTTCTATACCTGTTTTTTAAGTTCACGATTTCTAAGGTGATTTTTGTTTTGTTTTTTGTTTCTTCCAGGAGACTGAATAACAATGAACTGACAGCTATTCCTTTTCTGGGAGCAGCTTCAGCCCACATAACTTCTCTGTACCTGTAAGTCTCAGTTTCAGCATGCCTACCAATATACAGTATTTTTCTTTTCAAAAACTTGTGTGCTCTGCATGTGTCTTTCATATTGTGGCTTTGGTGCAGTCCAACTGATATATTCAATCCCTCTAGGAAAGCTTGAACTTTCTAAAAAAGATCTTGACCTTCCCCCAGAATTTTTCATTGATGAGGTAGCTTAAATGGAAGAACCACTGCTTTCTAGTCAGTTCCTCAGACAAAGGCGTAACGTTCTTAAAATTGAAATATGCCTTTTAAAGTTAAGTCAGGTTTCTGTTTTTACGAAGGAGAAGTAGGGAAGTGTGCTAGAGACCAAAATAACCCAGGTGTAAGATTTCAGATGTAATACTATATAAAGGTTTCTGGGGTGAATTTTGGCCTTGCTTTCCTTGGTAAAGAAGATAGTTTAATCTAGTGTCTTTATGATACATCTGGTTTCTGAAGCAATATCATCAGTCTGGTCAGCTGCTTATCCAGGAAGACAAATCCATGCTGGCAGGATTCTTCTTTTAATAAGTAAAATAGTCAGCGTTTCATCTCCCCCAAATCTCCAAACAATGGTTTTAAATATCAAGAGCTATGGTGAGAGCTGTGTCTATGGGGGGAAAGTAATCATTACTAAGTCTGGCTGTGCCATCAACTATCTCTGATTTTTCCCTTCGGGTATCAGAATCTTTAGTATTGAAGACCAGAAAAGTTAAGACTACAGTACCACAGGATGACAGTATAACCATACCACCTCTTCAGCAAGGCTATTTTAGCAAATATGAAGAATTGGAATTTATAGTAACTCAGTACAAGCAGTCTCCAAATACCTCACTACCTCTGAGGATGCTTGCCATAGATGCAGGCGAAACATCAGGAGAGAATGCCTCTAGACCATGGCCATATAGCCCGAAAAAACCTACAATAACCCAGTGATTCCGGTCATGAAAGGCTTCGACAATACAGTCCCCAAATAGTGTTTGTTTTGCTGTCTGTGCCTCTGTTCAGAAGATTTCACTTCACTTTCTGTCCTTGAGATCATTGGATTTTGAACACTTTGAGTCCTTGGGGAAACAAGATTGGTGATAAAGCTTCAGCTGAAGTACCCTTTCCCCATGATAACTCTTCCAAGAGTGAATATCCCTTCCTAGGAGTAAATTTATCTCACTCTGTTGTTTCACTTCTATTCTTAACTATGAGTCAAGTTGGATGTTTGTAACTTGGAGACTGCCTATATTCATGTGCTTCTACAGGATTCATTGTGTTTCTTATGAGATTCATAAAAGCTCTTTGGGTGTTAGAACTGACATCCAGCCGTTTCTCATAGGTGCTACTGTCAGTGTTAAAATTAGTAGGAGGATGTGCCTGTTAAGCAACTAGAGCTTGGTTGTATGTTCTTAATATCAGAGCTTCAGCGTTTCACTGCTGGTGAAGTGGTAACGACGATGGAATCAGAAAGTGTTATCTATACTAAAAAGTTAAAACAGTTGGATACTATTAATGATTTCATCATCCAGAATCCTGGCATTTGTCATTTTGTGAGGAATTTACAATCCTCTGCTAGAGAACTTTAGTACGTGCCTCCTGCCCCCCCCCCCCCCCCATTACAAGATCACTTCTCTCTATAAGAGAATTCTGAGAAGTTTGCCAAATTCAACCTGCATTACACAATCAGCATGTCTATAAGGCCTGAGGATTGGTTCACAAACTTGACCAACGTGTTCACCCAACAGGCTGTGGAAAACATTTCTGTATTTGTATATGCTTCCTATTCCTGTGATCAATTACACAGACATATTTATTTCTCTCTATATAAATTTCTCCATAAAATAATTTTTTTTGATGGAATCAGGCCTTGTTTGTTTACGTGTTGTTATGCTGTGACTCTATCACTAGGCTTAACTATTGCTTTACTAATTGTGGGTTTATACATTTGTTTGTTTAAAATGCAGAGGTATTTTTTCTGAAACAAAATCAATAAGAAGGTGAAAGTTAACACGGTTATTAAAAGAGAAAAGCTCTTAATATGATAATAGCATCACAGTGAGGTTGTCTGCGTTGTGGCGTATTTCACTGCCCTCTCATTACTAGCTGCTACTTTCAACTTTAGTTTTGGTGAATACTTTATTTGCTGGAATGTCTTGTCTTATTGCTTCCTGCAGTCTGGGCAGTTTTAAAGTGACCTTGATATGTTTAATTCCCTCCTCCTTCCTTCTATGTGGAGTACATAAGTGAGCAAGACAAATTGGCTGCAATCCTATTTTTCCATTAAGATTGTGCTAAAATATGGAAAGCTGCAGAGCTCTGTCATTCAAATCAGAAATTGGCAGCTGTGACCACTTCTTTTTTCCTGCCCAACCCCCTCTTTCTGGTTCGTATTTCAAAGAAAACAAAGACAAATCTGAAGGGTCTGCCATTTTTTTAAAAGTGTTTTTCATCATTCATCCTTAATGCCACCATCAAAGGGTCAGGACCACTATTCAGCCTTGCCTATATTACAGTTGAAGAGGAGTTGAAGTAATCAGTTATCCCGCTTGTGGTCACAACTGCCTTTCCTACCAGTGGTTAAGGAACAATATGGTTGATATACAGAGCTGTTACTGTGATTGCATGATGACCTAAACTTCCTATACAAGGCCCATTTTCTACCATAGTAGGCAAGCAACTAGAGAGGTACTCGGATGTCTCCTGCTTTAGATACTCAGGTTTGTACAGTTTAAAGTACTGGTGTATCCAGAGTGGGGCACAAATCTACCGTTTCCCTTAGAGTTGTAGTGATCTTATTGTCTACATAAAGTGGAGTGGCAATTTCAGTGGATCCTCTAAGCATGTCTTCATCCTTACCCTGGCTGAAAACAACAGCAGTTTAGAATTAAAGAGGAGCTTACTTCTGGTATTAAAGGGGTGGTGATATTTCAATATTGCTAAAGCAAAGGTTATGTGGAAAAGAGTTCTCATTCACAGAATCTTCTAGAAATATGATTC
This sequence comes from Anolis sagrei, assembly GCF_037176765.1. Lineage (NCBI taxonomy): Eukaryota > Metazoa > Chordata > Lepidosauria > Squamata > Anolidae > Anolis > Anolis sagrei. Next base: position 35,827,958 of record NC_090022.1, on the reverse strand, counting down.
TTTCCATTTTGAAGGGTTTTTTTTATTATTCAATGGTGGTGGTTATAATCAAGGTAGATCTGGATGTTTATAGGGAGGAGGGGCACAAAAAGAACTGAGCAGAGAAATATTAGATGTGGTCTGTGGGTTGTGGGCTGACCAGCTCTGGTTTGCATTGTGATTTAGACTTGCTGCTCTTATAAAAAAAATTAATCATTTTGTGCAAAGGGAAACTTGAATACAAGCTTCTGTCTGCTGGGAGCAATTTTTACCATCATTTCTAATGTTTAGTCCTTGTGCTTACTACTTATTAATATTATGGACATTTTATAAATGAAGACATAACACATAAACAAGTTTAATTCCTGAAAAAATTAACTTTTTTATTTATTTGCACTTTGCTGTCCCAAATATGAACAAACAAGAGTTTTAAGTCAAATCCCAGTGATAGACTCCACTAGATTAGGATCACTGAACTGAATCAGCTTTATGAGGACTATTTATGTCAAGTTGATTTCCCTGGGTCATCTATAGCTGGGACTGACACTGGATTTAGCTCTTTGAACAACCTATTCACTCTCTAGATGAGATTCCTCAATCAATTTCTGTAATTTATTTTGTATATAGATTTTATTTTCAAATTGTTGCTGAAGTACAGGTGTTATAGCTGTAATCATTGAGTCCATGTGCAAGAGATCATCAGTGCCACATTACAATATTAGTAGAGGTTAAGCCTGAAGCATATTTCATTTTAATTATTCATTGGGGAGCAAATTTTATTTTTATTCCTTTCCACTTTGAAAACATTGCCAAAGCAGTTCATCTGCGACACCAGCAAACATTTGGGAAAGATTTTGAATGGAACAGAAGAAATTAATTTGTGTATGAGTTAATCAAAAACAGACATGCAAAGACATCTACATGCTAACAATGGCTAAATGTAATTCAATGACTGTTCTTCCTCAGGAAATTTAAAAGTGTTGATCTGAGTTTTATATCTATTTATAGTGATTCTAAAGTTCTGCTGAGATACATTTTCACAGTGATTTATTTAACCAGAATGTGTGGCATAGAACTATGGGAGTTGTTTACAATTGTTTGTGAAAGAAACTTGACTTTGGGATTCTCTTCTTTTGCCAATGTGTGGGTGAGATCAATCAGAGGTTTGTTTTTTTTTTTACTGTAGGCTACATAAAACTTAGTTGTTTTCTGTAGCCTACAGCATCTGGTGTTCAGTAGCAGTCTCCCATCCAAGTACTATTCAGGGCCAGGCCTATTTAGCTTAGCAGCAGGTTGTTTAGCCCCTGTTCAGCGATAACAGTGAAGAGGCAAAACACAAAGGAGAAAAACAGTGAGAGGAACTTTATCCCAGATTTTTTTGTTATGAGCCCTTTGTGTTTCTAAAGACTTTTAAAAAATGAAAATGGCAGGAATTGAATTCATCCAATTGTGGGTTCTTTCCCCCCAGAAAACACTGGATAAGCATAAGGATTTGTTTCTTATATTTTCTGTGTATACCTTAAAATGATGGTTCCTGGGTGTGCTTTCCTATTCAGTAGAAAACTGTCAGATAAATCAGTTCCCCTCAGTTGTAGCGGTTAGGTTTAGTATAATTATGTATACCAGAAGTTGTTACACAGTTATAATAAAATAGCATTGACTCTCCATCTGTTTTTTTTTTTTTACTTTTTTTTAATGGATGATCTTGCCTGGCTACTATTGTAGCGACAAATTGAGGTCAGTGCATTGTTGCTTTCAGTGGTGCTGTAATGATGGTATGTGCTGCTCCTGTAAAAGCATGATCTGGGCACCTGGGGGGCTTGGTAGAGGAGGCAAGATGAACAGAGAGGGGAGCACTTGGTTTCTTACAAATTAGCAAGCAACCAGTCCAGAAGTCCACATGAGGGTCCATTTTCCACACATGTGCCTATTTGTTGTTGAACAAAGTACCGTTTTACTTCTTGAAGAATGTCTCCCACCGTGTATTCCTTCATTCCAGCTTTCTCAGCCAGCAGTGGCAGCTTAGAGAGTTCATTGTCATTATCGTTTATGAATGTCAGGTTGGGGACTTTGAGATGAGAAGCAACCATCCACTGGAGAATCGCCTGGAGCTCTTTATTCACTTGACTGTTATCAGCATTCTGGTTGCCCACTATGACTTCAGACTCAGTGAATTGTTCACCAACGTCTGGGGAAGCAGATATTTGCTCTTCGGAGAAGGAGTCACCGGAACCATTTTGTTTGTCCATTAAGTCATCAGTTGCTGTACTGGTTCCATTGTCATTAGCAGGGTTCAAGGACAGCTTTGTTACTGATATTGATAGCTGATTCTCGTTTGCATTATCATGTGCAACTGTAGTATCATTACTTTGTTCTTCTACATCACTGTCAGCCTGGGTCGAGCTCTCAGGAACAGGAGAGGGGGATATTTCTCTGGAGTTGTGAGGCATATTGGCAGTAGCTTCACTTTGTAACCTTACCCAGGTCTGTAGAGTTTCTCTCTCAGCTGAGCAGCTTTGATGACTCCACTGGACTTAATGTAGACTGCTCTCTCAGATGTCCATGCTCTTAATGCTGGCTTGCTAGGATTTTCACTTGTGTAGATACTTGGTTTCTATGCCAACAGTGACATCATAAAAGACTTATTATTATCCTAAACCAGTGATGTGTTGGGAATGCTATAGTTATATGTGTGTTAAACCAACCCCTGAGTAATTTGGGGCAAAACAACATTTAGTTGCATACTTTAAATAATAAAATATATTATTAAATTCAGTGAGGTATAGTGGTTGGTAGTGGACAAGGACTCCAGGAAACCCGTTCAGCTATGGAAACCTGCTGGGTGGCATTGATCAAGTCATACTCCTCAGGGGAAAGCAAAAATAAAACCACCCTGCCAAAAAATTCCATACAACAACAACAACAACAACTTTATATCTCCCCTAGGGGACACTGCAGTTTCCACAAGCAAACATAAAACATACAGAGTAGTCATTGAAATGTAAACAACTTATAAACACAATCTTAGGCATTTACACAACCGATTCCACATTATTCCATTGTGCAAATGAGGTACCAATGGCCCTACCTGCATGTGGGCTTGACAGTTTGAAGGGCTGGTCATGGCTCATGTAATAATATAGGCTGGGGAATAAATGAAGTGCAGGAAGTGGACCTAATTAATAGTCAGAATCGAACCTGGGGCTACTTATTTCCAGGACCTCCTGGCAGTTTTGGGTGTGAGCCAGGGCCAAAACCACAAAATGGAGGAGGAGTAGTGTCCACTGCTGGGGCCAGAATTACATCCCCTGGATCTCTGTGACTTAGATACTATATCACCGATATAGTATCTAAGTCGGAGCAGATCTGAGTTGTGGGAATAAGCTTTGTGCCCCACTGAAATGGCATGGAACATGTGCTAACCAATTTCAGGTAGTGACATCATCTAGAAGAGAGGGCCTGGTGACAGAGGACTTCCTGTGTATTTAATAATATTCAGGAAACACTTTGTTGACCAGTTGTTGTTGTCGTTGTTGTTGTTTTTTTTAAATAAGTCTGTATCTTAAGAGTGGAATGTACCTGGAGACAATCTTGCTACCAAACCTAATCCTAAAATTATCGGAAACTAAATAAAACCCAGTACAGAGAGCATAGATGACATGTGCTCTGTCCTTGACCTAGTTAACTGTTTAATGTGTCAATGTCTCTGGGAATAGACAAATGATGCCAATCTTGGTTTGGAATCTTTATTTTGTTGTACAACAAAGGTTGCATTGGCTATTTTGCCATAAAGAAAACTTTGCGCCAAATGAAGGGTTGATTAGCATTGCTTGCAACTCACAATATCTGATTGCAAAGCAGCCTCATGCTTGACTTGTAACAACATACAGGAATACATTCTACCTGCCAGAAGATTGTCTAATCTAATCTAAATATCAGCTAGGGCGAACACAACAAAGAGAATTCCTGTGCAACTTGCTCATACTCTGGGTGGATTTCTAATGTGTATTACTATTTGAATTATAATGAAGGTGTTCTTTGTTGTTGCTGCAGATTTTGGAAATGGGAATTCATTAGCAGCTCTATGATTTGATATCGCCATAGGCAAAAGAAATTTCTTTCCTAGGCAGAAGCTTACAATTCCATGGCCAATATTTTTTTCTGTCATAAAAGCACCAAGAATCTCTATATTAATAACAATTCAGTTTGGTTTATATCTAAACTTAGTTTATATCTAAAACTAAGTCACATATCTGCATTAAAATATAGATAGCAGAGACAAACTTACATAGCAAAAATGATTAAGATATCATTGATTGCCCACATAGCTGTCTTGTTCTAAGAAGCTACTATTAGTTCTGCAAAAAGGGATTTTGAGAAAGCATGTTTACACTGTTTACCCAGTATTTATTATGCAAATATGATTTTTAATGTTGGGGTCTATGGACTGTGAATATTTTTATTGGAAGAAACATGTGAAACTATTGGCCAAACTCGAGGGCTTTCCATGCTTTTATATAAACAGTTTCTTTTCAGGATTCTTGTAAAGAGAAATACAAGCAATAAATAGCAAACTGATTGAAAGGAATATGTTCTCTGTCACAATGATACTTAATATTGAATTGATTGTTAAGAAAGCTACTTCTTTCTTTGCTTCCAAAACCTTATTTCTGTTTCACCACTCGAGGATGCTTTGATTGTGTTTCCCCTCCGTGGCAGAAGGGGGTTGGACTGGATGGCCTCTGGGGTTTCTGTTGTTGTTACAATGGCTGGGTGTCCATCTGTTGGAGAGTCCTTGATTGTGTTCCTACATGACAGAAGAGGTTGGACTGGATGACCTCTTGAGGTTCTGCTATTATTATTCTTACTACTACTACTACTACAAGGGCTGGATGGCCATCTGTTGGGATGTTTTTCATGCATGGCAGAGGGAGTTGGACTGGATGGCCTCTGTGGTTTCAGCTGCTGCTATTATTATTATTATTATTATTATTATTATTATTACTACTACTACTACTACTACTGCTACTACTACTACTACTACTAAAATGGCTAGGTTGGACTGGATGACTCCTGGGGTCTTCCACCAAAATACTGTTTATGTTGGTTAAAATTGCTCTTCATTTTACATATTGTGTTGTTCTTTCTCTTCCCCCCCCCCCCACCCTATTTTTTTGCACTGTGTGAATTAGTTCACACAAACACTCTCAATCCATCTGCCACTGGCCCAGCCCATGCCTGGTACATATACATTATATATAATATAATATATAATTAATCTATAAACATTTCTTGGGGCTCCACAAGAAATTTTGTTTCAAAAAGAGCTCCACGGCTGAAAAAGGTTGAGAACCCCTGCCCTAGAGTAATACTAGTATCTCAATTCTGTGTGGACATATTCTGCATTACCATGTATGGATAGATTCCCAGAATGTGTAGGAATCTTTAAAACCAAAAAAACCTGGAAGCAGATGTACAGCCCTTTGTGCTGTAAACCAAAGTTATACTATTATTTTGCAAACCCATATCTTCTATTAGAACGGTTCTAGAAATTACAATATATACTTGTTTGCTTGAATACATGTAGAAAGTATCTCATATGATTGTGGGGAATAAACTGTGGTCTTACTCCAAGATATATGGCTTTATAGCAATTCCATTTCCTTTTTGGACTGGAGACAGATAAAGAAGTAATTGTTTGTAGCTGTTTCAGAAAGATTTTTCCATTGGATTAGGCTGCTTGTCCTTACCATCTGAAAAGGTCTTCATGGAGACTATTTGTTATAGATCTGGCTTTCTATAATTAGTTATTGTTCCTCTCATTCTTGACTTTCTTGGAAACCTTTCTGTGGTCTATTTTGTGCAATTGTTAAAAGGATGTTAATTTTTTTAAAAAGAAATGTACATTTGTCATTCAAGTGCCATTTAATCAATTGTCCTTCTTGTTCAAAGATTTTTGAGAGGTTTCCTTTGGAAGTCTGAATGGGTAATGGCAGAAGTGCAAAACAAAACAAAAACTCTGAAAAGGTGTCCTGCTTACTCTGTAAACTCTTTCTTTTAACATCACTCCAAGATAAGCCCTTTCAACAGCCTGTGAACAGGCTTCATGCTCTGACTGATCAGTCGACCACTCTTTATCTTGTATGCTTTGAAAGTGTGTTAACAGAAGTCTAAAGTGATCAAGAAGGTATTAACAAGGCATCAAACACAGAGGTAAATCTCTCGCCGCATCCACACCACTTCCTGCCCATCATAACATGTACTGTTACTCACAGAGGCGGTGATCTGTTTCTATAAAAATGGACAGTGTTGCTTGATTAATCTTTGAAATGAAGAATGTATTTTGGCCTTCCTATTTCTTTAAGGGAGTGATAGTAAAAAGTACTGCAATCCCAATTTTTTAAATAATCTAATTCAAAATACACATCCCTCCTATGTTCATGTTGTGCAATCAGTTTGGAAGATTAATTCAAATGGATCAACTATAGAATCAATAGCAAGAGATGACACAGTAGACCCATGGTTGTCTGATCTGTGAGTATCCGAATAATGTTGGCCTACAACTCTCAGAAACATTCAACATAAGCAATACTGTCTAAAGGAGTTGAGGTCTAACGAGGCTCAAGGTTGTTATACTTCTACAGCTTGCCATAATAGAGGCCTTGTCAATGAGGTACGTAACATGTAGTTGTACAAATCCAGAATGTAGAATGGTGCTCGGAAGCAGATATCTTTCTCTATCCTAGTCAACTCCCAGTAAGAGTTTTGTGAATCCTGATCTCATGATAGAGATACTCAAGGATTTTGGTTGGCCCACATTTTAAAGTGACCTCAAGGTCAAATGTGCAGGTAAGAACAACTTCCCCAGATTTTGAACTTTCCCAAATATTACAGCGTAGGTTTTGGTTCCAGACACATAACAAAAGGCACAGTATAGAAATGCAGTCTGAGATTATTCATATAAATCTGTGAATGCATATTTTCCAATAAGCCCATGCAAAATCATCTAAATATTTTTCTCTTTTATTAAAAAAGACTCTCAAAATTATTCAAAAGGACTAACAGCTGCCAAAGTTTACACACTTATGTACCGCTGCTTCTGTGCATATGGTTGGATTGAATATCCAGTGCAGTTTTTCAGCAAGTCCTTTTTTCAGCATAGCAGAACTACATTTCTCTTGAATTATCTTTTCGCTACGCCTGATCCTAGTAGGGTGTCAAAAATAAGATAAAGGTTCTCTAACCACTGTTCTTTTATTGAAATTCTGTGACCTGTAAGTCTAGCTATAGTTTTCAGGTGTAATAAATTGTGATAGTAAATATCGGAGTTTGCCTTTAATGAATCCTGAGATCAGAGGCCTATCTCTCTAGCACAGCAAATATATTTGGCTTCAAGAATGTCTGTCTTTTAAAATGTATCTTTTACTTACAAAGCAAGAAAACCCGCTTAAGTATTCACAATGGATTCTCTCTGTGGAACATTTCACACTCCCTGCCCCGAGTCCAGTTTTAGTATCTGTATAAGAGTATGCATGCCTGTCACAAGAACCCTGTCTTCATTATTTTGAGTGAGAAGAGCCAATATTTTGTTGAACGGAGTTGTATGTAATTGCTTTTTGAGCTTGCAGAATTCCAACTTTTAAAAGAAATGTAGATTCCTGTTCACTGGCATGCCTCTGCAATTTATGAAGATTTTTTAATACTAGTGTGCAAAAGTTGTCATTGGCCTTTTCTTATAAATTCACAAAACAATGCCTTTTATAGGAGCCAGGAGTAGAGCAAACTTTCCAAAAACATTAAACTTGGAGCTCCAATCTCTGATACAGAAGATGGTTAGGGGATAAGATTGGGGCCTTTGGGTTAAGCTTTTGCTTTTGATCAGTGCATTGTTGACATTTCTATGTAACCTCTAGCTTGGCGAAAGAAATGGTGATTGAGTAGTAAAGACACTTGATTAAATTCCTAGAGGGTTATGAGTTGCTTGCATAGAGATTTGTTTTCTTGAGAAAGGCTGCTTTCCAAAAGCCCCACCCTGTCCAGGGAGATACACAACAGGGTTGTCCTCAATAAGGTTGCTGTCATGAACATTTTTCAGGTGTGAATCCAACTGAACATAACAAAATGTAATGCCCAGGGATAAGTGCTTCAGATTGTGCTATAAGTATTCAGGATTGCAGCTTTAATGAAGAAGATCCAGTATAAGTGTACCAGAGTTTTCTATATCCTAACCTACTAGACACTGGATGCTTCTCATCTCTCCCCTAATCTACAGCATCCTCATGGTGAGAATGCAGCATTAGGTTTTCATTCTTTGGTTCCTTCTAGTGCATCTTTAATACTGAAGTTAGAGGGCACACGTGCAGTCAAGAACTAGTTACCAATTTTCAAACTGCTTCAATATATATATATTTAAAAATCCTGCCACTTATCTACTCCAAGATCCATCAGGTCCCCCCCCCCCTCGCCCTTGCATTAGAGCAATGGTTCTCAACCTATGGGTCCCCAGATGTTTTGGCGTACAACTCCTAGAAATCCCAGCCAGTTTGCCAGCTGTTAGGATTTCCGGGAGTTGAAGGACAAAATATCCAGGAACGCGCAGGTTGGGAAACACTGCTGTAGAGGTTATGGAAGATCCCGCACCATAAAATAAAAGGAAGTTCTAGTCTTCTTATGTGGTGAGTAAAAAGGTATCTTAAGAAAGACATGCGAGAAGCCTCCCACAGAATGGTAAAACATCTGTGCACCTCCTGGGCAACGTTCTTGCAGATGGCTAATTATCTCACACCAGAAGTGACTTGCAGTTTCTCAAGTCGCTCCTAACATGAAAAAGAAAGCCATGTTAGATTGAGGAACAATGACCCAAGAATGCAGAACTCTATATTTCATATGCTAGAACATGTGTCTATACAAATTGATATTTTTCCCAGCCATATATATTGGGATGTAAACAGAGGGCAGGTGAAGATACCTCATTTAGTCCTTCTGGAAAACATGTCAGATTCTTTTTTCTTTTTTTGTATCAAACACATAAATTACAGAAATTTCAGCAATTGTATCTTATTCTGGAAATAGGAGGTACTGGAAGAAGCAAGGGTTAGTGGGCAGTGCACTGTAGCTTAGATGCCCTTAATTTGATGCTCAATTCTTGTAACGGTGTACAGAAATCCACAATATATGCAGATTTTTTTCAGGATCTACACTATGTAGCATTATGTTCCTTTTTGAACAGAAGTAGATAATATGATCATTGCAGTAACAGAGGGCCATGCTTTCCAAGCTAATGTTGAGAATTAGCAATTAGTGTGCCAGGGACTAGTGGCATAGTTGTTCCAATGGGCTACAATTGTTTCATTTTTTTTCCTTCTTGGAAACTCATCATGGATCAACTGCCTATGACTTGCAAATTGTCATTGGTCCATGGACATCAATTCGACTAGTACTGATGTAGATTTAAGACATTAAGTAGGCCTCTGTATCAAGAACCTGTGTAATAACAGGGGATGTTGGTGACATGGGACAGATGGAGGGGCAAAAGGTTGCTCACAGCATATTTAAAAGGACAGTGTTGTTTCCACGGTGCTAGTCAGCTGTTGCAGCTGGTGTTTATCACAGGTCAAATGAGCAGGTGCACCTCTCCTGACACTGGCCTAATACAGAGAGACAAAATGTTCCTACATCGTTCATGGAGCCATAACCTCTGTTGAATGTAGTTGGATAAATTGAAGCGGGGAGGCTAGGAGCAGAGTTGCTCAGTTTTATTACCCAACAACCAATCTGTTGTTTTAAGACTTTAGGGCTCTATTAAGGCTGAATAAAACATCCTCAGCACCCGATTTGTCTTTTAGTTAACATTGATCCTGAAGGGAATCATATAATGGGACAAAGAAGACTGGGTTCAGAAAGACAAAGGAACATTTTGCCAATCCAGTGACAGAATTTATTCTCACTCAAAGTTTTAAGCCTCCTGCTGGAGCTCCTGATGAAAATCTCAAAAGATCATTCCAGTCAGTGCCTTGGAAAATAATGAAGCCATAGAGTTACTGTGACACAGGGGTGCTGAATGTCAAAGAGGGTGGCAAACTCCTCCCCTGTTCCTTCCTGTAGTTTTATTTTGAATGGTTTCACCTGTTAGAGCTATTGCATTCCCAAAGCGTCTGTCTCTTTCTTTCCCATCCCAAATATTGAAATTGTTTATGAAGAGATCATGAAAGCATAGTGCCTTATTATGTAATTAAGTGTGCATCCTTAGAACATCAGACCTCTGCAAATAACTTAGTTTGTAAAACTTAAGAGAAATAGAAATAAATAGCTCATGCTCCCCCCCCCCCCCCACACAAGTATAGTTTCTGCAATCTTGATTGTACATAAACTCTCTCCTAAATGGGCTGCTGGCTTGCGGGATTCTGGGAGTTACAGTAACCAGTGAACAGGGAGTAGTTAACTTTGCCATGCTTTAGAGTGAATTCAGACGAAAAGCAAATGGTTAGTAATGATTTGAGTCTCTTAGCTTCTTATTAACTACAAATGTATATAATAGCCCTAAGAACTAAACCTGACATTGAAATCTGCTATGAGAAGCAATAAAACTGATATGATAGGATCTAAACCCGACACCTGTTGGATGTGAAAAGAATCATGTCACGACTGCAGTCTCTGAAAATTAAGGTGTGTGTGTACGTGAATATATGTGCATGGGAATGTTTGGATTGAACATTGAAGAAATGTATAATTTTGAATGCCTCTTTTTTCTTTTGCAAAGAGTTGTATGAAAGATTAAAATGTATTGAGTGAAATCAGCCAATTAATTCAAATTTATTCTTTCAGTCTTGGCAGTGTTCCCCTCTTTTCTGTTTGGACTGTGAAACTGTCAATTTAATATGCATTCTGTTTTGCTGTAGTCTGTCGCAAGTAGTATAGTCAGATGTTATTATGAATTAGTTGTGGAAGAATAATTGCTGTTGGTACTCACTGATTCAATTTGTTAATCTTTAGCAATTATATGTCACCTTGTAAAAAGATAATTGCTCCATTCTTTATCGTACTTTATTCTTGCAACACTCTGTGAACTGGGGGTAGATTGACTTTTGTAAAGCTGTTCACAGTAGTTCATGACTTAAGCATGTTTCCTGTGTCCAAACAGAACATTCTGTCTACTCTATTGTATTACCATGAACTTTATGTGGATAAACATAGAAGTATATCACATTTATTGAAGATTCCAGCAGCCATTGTGGAATCATGAACATATATGTTCTATTTTTAAATTGACTTTAAGAACTCCACTCCAACTTGTTGGTGAGACAGAAAGTTTGTACTTTCGTACATTTTTTTTAACAATTTGACACAAAATTTGACACTAGCTGGGGTTCAGGTAGTGTTGTTATACAATAGACATTTGAAGCATTCTAAAGTATTAGGATTTTGGAAACTCTGGTTTTAATTCTACTGTTACTCCCACTTTAAGTTTACCCATTGGATCAGTGGGATTTATGTAGGTGTTATCACACCATGCGCCTGTTGTTTCAGTGGGTTTACTCTAGTTAAGACTGCCACAAGAATTCAGGCCATATATTTCTACTGATGCAATTGATGTTTTGAAGTTTTGTGTACATTTTAGATTTTATGATAAGAGCCTCATGCTAAAAGATTTCTTATGGAGACTGAAAGATGGTCTCTGGAATACATTGCTCTGAGAAGCCTGATGTCAGGCCAGACATACTGAAGGCCTATTAAACAGTTGCCCGTTGCACTTTGATCGATGGGCAAGGGATCGAGCCTTGCTTGCCCCCACTGTCACTTACATCATGTAGAAAGCAATGTATCTGAAGAGGAAAAACTTCTGTTTGGTCAGAGATTATCCATACAAACAATATTGCTAATCTTCTGGGTTGGTGTTCGTGCAGATAGCCTCCTTGTGAAAAGTGAAAATTGACCTCAATTTTTTGGTAAGCATTACCAGTAGAAGTCACATGTATTTGTGAACATGAGCAGAAAAAGAGGGTGCGTGTGCAGAGATTTTGTAGAATGTCTATGTCTTTCTCTCGGCATTATGTCTTCACCAGCTTTGAGTAACATTCACCAGAAGAGCAAAGTTGAACTTCAAAGCTTGTGAGCACCTGTTAAAACAGAGTTTATTTTGGTTGAGATGATGTTGACAAGTCAGTGGGATGTCAACAGTATTAATACAGATTCTTGCGTGATGGTTTGCCACATTGGTTCTGCTACAACATGTAGGTTGCAAGCCTCTGAGACAGATACCTGATGGTTACTGTGTTGGCTTGTGATGAAGGCTTAGGTGATGCAACCCCTAACTGATGAGCATAAACATATGCCCATATTACATACAGGAGTTCCATTATGGACTAAAGGAGATGAAATGGACTAGAAATAAGAATGAGCATTTGGTTACCATTAGCAAAGACAAGTGGGCAAATAGTGCAAAATCAATTCTTATTTATGGGCCAAGTAATTCTTATGCCATTACTGAAGAAGATAAATTGGAAAAGATACTGACATCTGGCAGTGTGCATTGGTATTCAGATCCGATGTCTAACTTGAGATGGATGGGTGGGCATTAGTGTGCTTGCAGGAGACATACAAAATGACAAGGAGGAAGTGAATTGTGTCGAAAAAGGATGTCTTGCATAAAGGACATGAGCTGTCTGAAATCCTAATGCCTAGAGAGTAGTAGAGATTTTCACCATTCTGAAAGAGATCCCTCAGTCATACAGTGTACACCTTTGATACTGACATTTAGTAACTGAACAGACAAAAGCCACTGTGTGCATGCATGTACATGTATTATGCATATAATCTTATCTTGAGATGGTTTGAAGGCCTTTGCATGCTTGGAAGCCTTTTGCAACCTTACACCATCAATCAACTTTAGATAAAACAAAGCTGTCAGATAGCTTCTTTACTCCATTTCCTAACTTTTGTATTAAATGACTAGTAATGATTTCTGCTGGCCTTTGCTCTGGCTGAAATACAGTATCTGCTCACTGACCACTGTTTTGTTGTAATGAACTAACCAACCAGTTTACAACTTTCCAGTTGCTGGTCCTGCAACATAAGTGATGGGGGATCTGAATTCTGTGCCATTTCTCTGTGTGATGCCCTTTAGCGTTTAATGTCATTCCACAAGGCACACTAGCAATGAGTTGCTTATTACAGTAGTATTCTCCTAAGGAAGGACTTGTCAGTTGGGATGATGCAACCTTCTGAAATCTTGCAAGAATTATCTCTTACTTATTTTGTTAGTGTGAATACTCCTGATGCAACAGGTGTGAGGAGGTATGAAATATCCTCAGCTATCAAATCACTGGCCTGAATTTCCATTTCCTGTTAGTTCTTGTCTTACTACTTGTTTCCAGCTCCAGTTTGTGTCCCTCCATGCTCATGATAGAAACTTTGTATAGCCCAAAAGATCCTTCATACAAAAATGGATTTTCCTATGCAGTTGGTGACATTTGTTCATGAAAATGATGTTTGTTTCAACATAAAATCAAAGGCTATTTGGTGAGGTGGCTATGTTGAAACAAATATTGCAACAGTTCTTGTGACACTCTGAGGCATGTTGGGTATTGTACAGCCCTCCATGTGTTATTGTACTACAACTTGTTTCTTGCCATTGGCCACACCTGTTAGTGCCACTTGGAATTTTTAATGACTATATATTCATGTATAAGTCTACTTCCTGTATAAGTCAAGGACAAGTTTGGGCGCTAATATTATGGATTTTGATATGACCCATGGATCATTCAGTACAGAAAGGAAAGCACTACTGCTGCTTCAGGGGTCAGCTGTGCCTTGCTGTCACTGCCATTTTTCTATTGAGGTATTCAAAAAAGCCATAAGCAGTATCATCTTGGTGAAAGTAGATGGGTTGCATGTGTCTTTTAGGTTCTCCTGGGATGGATTAAACTCTTGCGTTTTACTACTCTACTCAGAGAAGAGCAATGAGTCAACCAGGGTTTTTTTTGGTTGATTTTTGACTAGGATTTCTAGACTTATACACAAGTATATAGGATGTTTGCTCTGATCAGATTGTATGATTCTTTTGCTAAGAAAGGGTGAAAGTGTTTGTGACTTTCCCTTTTCATTCTAGAAAGAAATGTGTCTTTTAGATAGGATGTTGGTGTGGGAGCTGACATTCTTCTTTCTATTTTGTTGCAAAGCAAGCGTATAGCTCATCTTGCTCCAGGACCAGGACTGTAACTAATTAAGAAGTTGGTGTATACAGCTTATGTTGATTTTAACAGTGGCTGACCAACACATGTCAGGAGTACATATCTTACTCCTGGACTGTTCTTGCAATGCATTTGCTCTCCACCTGAACAAACAGTCTTTGCAAGAGAATTTGCCAGACATTATCTTGGGAACTAGTGCTTCAGTGGCCTCTGAAAAAAGCTGAGGGTGTTTTGATGGCCACTCACTTCCTGCTTGAAGAACTTAGTTACAATCATCACAGTTTGCTTTATGAAGCACAACATGATTCCAAAAATTGCCAAACACTCAGTTTACATCAAGAACCATTTTTAACAGGGATTTTTTAAACTAGAAAACCATGCTCAGATTAATATGAAGTAAAGCGTATGCTGATTTATTACAGCAGTTGCTAGGGTACACATTTATTTATTTATTTAAAACACTTCTACCCCGCATTTCTCAACCCCCTAGGGGGGACTCAGGGCGGCTTCCAGCCGGCACATATTTGATGCTACAATTCAATACAATAAATAACATAACAACAATAAACACCAATAGTTAAAACATTAAATTAATACAATAAAATCTCCTAAAATGGCAATTTGCATCCATAAGTTGACCAGTCCAGCTTGCTTCCTTTTTTCATTTTATGGCAGACTTAGGTGCAAAAGCATGGTGTAGAGGCAGAATTGGCTTCTCTCTGTCAAATAATATTGCATCATCTTACTTTCCTTTTGAAACATAATGAGCTGCTTTTATTTGGTCAGATTATCAGTCCATCTAAATTGATAGATACCATCTGTGACAAATATGGTGGCTATGAATACTGTCCCCCACCCTGGTGTTTGGAGATGCCAGTTACGCCACATGGGATACAATCACAGGTACATAGATTCTCACTGTGTGAGAGTTATACACACCGTGATGCATTGGGATCAGGTTTTATCTGTGCCCTTACAGATGATTCAAGGCATCTCTTGGGCATTTAGTGAAAGTAAAGATTTTAACTTTACCATAGTCCAACAGACTGATAATAAAGACAGAAGGTGGGAAGGCCCATGCTTAACAGCAAATGTGTATTTGTTTTATGCAACCATCTCTTTTTGATATAGCTCCATAGACAGGATCTGGAATGCATCCACGAAGACTTTGCAAGCTTTAAATGTTTAAATGTTGCTTTCTTTGTACATAAACATATTTGAATATTAATAGAATGAAAAGGGATGTGCAGAGATCCATTCCTGTTTGAAGCTTAGTTTTGTGTGTGATGCTTATAGCAGGTGGTGCCTTAATAGAGTTTTGCTGTATTAACGTTTCTTTTTCTCAATTAACAAAGTCTGGCCAGTACTGTAAGTTGATACTAGATGAAGGTCAACCGTGCAATTTCTCCCTCCTCCCCATTCTCATTTCAGGAAAACCAAAAATAACTTCTACCATTTGGAACAAACATCACCTCTTTAGCATCAGAAGGAGAGTCTCCCCCTCCTACATCTAGTTGTGAAAAAGCCTGCTGAAAAGACTTATCAATAAATATTCACAGAGAGACATTTAGCACTGGCCTACCCACTGGGATTAAGGTGTAACCTTACCTTCTAAAGCAAACTCTGGTATTCCTGGAAAAGCCATGATCTTTTGAAGTTGCACCACCTGTTTTATTCTATCATTTCTCACTAGTGCATAGAGGGGGAAAAAACAGTGTCTTGTTTTCTTCCTAACTGCATTCTTGGCTTAAATTGTGAGCAATGATTGACAGGTAGCAATCAAGACAAGATTTTTTTTCCCCAGATTGGCTGTGTTGTTTCTCTATGAAATAAAATTTAAGACTAAGGCCCTGGTTCTAGAGTGTTATCTGAGATTAGTAGAAACACTGTAGTGTTATGGTTTGAATGGTGGATTAGGACATAGGAGACCAGGGTTTGAATCCTCTCTCAGCCATGGAAACCGACTGGGTGACTTGGACAAAGCACACTCTTCTAGCTTCAGAATAAGGCAGGACAAACTCCCTTTGAACAATTCCCCAAGAAAACCCTGTGATAGGTTCTCCTTAGGGGTCGATATAACTCAGAAATGACTTAAAGGCACGCAACAACAACAAAGTGGAGTGTAGGAGCCAAACAATATATTTCATTATATGCATTATATGCATCCTTTCACTACTCAGGAAGAAATTTGTGTGGGTCTCGTTCTCTTCCCAAAATATCCCACCCCATGACAATTGAAGAAAGACCTCCATTATACCAATGAAAGCTGCTTCTATTTTTAAATGAGGGAGTTTTGGAAAGTATCAGGAGAAAGAAGGGTTAAACATTCACTCACTCTATGTAGTGACATTATCTGATGGAGATTTTGCATGCTTATTTTGGAGAAAAAGAAAAAGAAGAGGAAAAGTTATCTTTAGTTATATTGAACTCAGCGAGGCTCATTATTTCAAGTAACGTGTGCAGACAAGTTGGGCATTTTGAATACCAACAGGATATATCCCTCCTCCTAAGTTTGTATAATTAATACATTATATGTTCAAAGGAATTAGATAGGAAGTGGCAGAAATAAACACGAGCTTGTGATGACAATATCTTTGAGACCTTTAATGTATCTTTCAACTTATACCATTGGTCACTTTAAATAACATCACCTAAATCAATGTACTGTCCCAAATAAAATTCCATTTTTATGCAACATAGTCCAGCCCCCATCATTGTAATGTAATTTTTTTTTGTCGTGTCAGGAGCAACTTGAGAAACTGCAAGTCGCTTCTGTTGTGAGAGAATTGGCCGTCTGCAAGGACGTTGCTCAAGGGCCGACTGGATGATTTTGATGTTTTTATCATCCTTGTGGGAGGCTTCTCTCATGTCCCCACATGAGGACCTGGAGCTGATAGAGGGAGCTCATCTGCCTCTCCCTGGATTCGAACCTGTGACCTGTCGGTCTTCAGTCCTGCCGACACAGGGGTTTAACCCACTGCGCCACCAGGGGCTCCCTATTGTAATCTAATCATTGTAATGTAATGAGCTCAAAAATTACTAATAATATACATAGCTGCCAATATTTAATGGGCATACTAACATTACAAACACATCACATTGACATGTGAGCACGGAGGCAGGTTGCAGGTGGTGGATATATTGAAAAATCACTTTAGTTTTTATATACAGGCGGTCCCCAAGTTACAAATGACTCATAGTTACAAACAGGGCTGAGAAAAATCTACCCCTAGGAAAGGAAATTCACTCCTGAAAGAGTTATCATGGGGAAAAGATGTCTCCACAGAAGCTTTATCACCACTCCTTGTATCCACAACAAGCCACATTTTTGAAAATCCAATTATCACAGGTACAGATAGAGTGGTGAAATCTTCTGAACAGAGGCACAGACAGTGAAACAAATACCCCAGGGGTGTTAACTCTTTCCTATGTTATCAAAAGCTCTATCTATCTATCTATCTATCTATCTATCTATCTATCTATCTGGATGGCTGGGGTTACACTTAAAAATGTGCCTGTTCCGTCTTACAACAAATTCAACTTAAGAACAATCCACAGAATATATCTTGTTTCTATTTTGGAAATTGCCTGTATTGTGTCATTAGATGAATCCATTCTTAAAATCATTTGGCATCAAATCCAACACATTTCTGAATATGTGGAGGGAGGGGAAATGTTTACTAAACGATGTTGTCATAAATAAAGTTAGTATGGCCCCTTGATTTCAGAAATTAGCTTTGCTATACTTTAACTTTGCTATCGCTAGCAAGATACAATTAATGGAAAATAAAAAAATACTCCCCCCCCCCAAAGGACACCTGTTGGGAAGTTCAAGGGGAAAACTAGAGAACATGCTGGGTGATGTTCATATATACTGCTGGATTTCAGTCATCATTCCCCATCTTGTGTTGGGGTAAAGTGTCAGTCTTGCAATGTGAACAGATAACTGTAAAGCTTTCTTCCTATTCTATCCAGTGGATAGTTCTGTGTAACTTGTAAGTTTCTCTATTCCATTCTGTTGATGGATATTACTTCATCTCATTTTAAGAATTTCCAGTAATTTTATTCCCTCTCTCCTGAACATTAGCCCAGAGCCAAATCAAAGTGATGAGATACTGTTTCTGTTGTTTGTACTTGTTTTATTTTGCAACCTAAGGAGAGGAAAAAGTAGATCACGTCAGATTCTTCTCAATTTTGCATTATAGGAATCGCAACAAGATCCATAGCATTGAAGCGAGCCAACTGGAGCCTTATGTTGCCCTGGAAACATTGGATCTGAGCTCAAATAACATCACAGAAATCCGAAGTGGCTGTTTCCCAGTCGGGCTTCGTATTAAGGAACTGTAAGTGCGCTTTTTCTATAAAAAAATTATGGGAAAATATCCATTTGTACAGAAAGGACTGACATTAAGATACTTCGACTTGTGTTGCTCATGGGTTACAATAGACAATTGACGCCTCCCCTTGAGCTTCTGTTTCACATCTGTGTCCTCTGCCCCTCTTCCAGCTACTGTTTGGCCTTTCTTGGCCATCAGTGGGGTTTTGGATGACCTTGCGATCTTGAAGCCTGCCTATGGCTTTTTTTCACATCCCTATGAGTAGACTGAAAGTAATTCCTATTTAATAATTAGAAATTGTGGTAGAGAAAAGCTGCTTTAAACCCCAGTGTTCACAAGTTGTGCCTGTGGGGTTGCAGTGGGCTTTCCCCCTTGTTATTGTTATGGATTTTTGTCTAGAGACTGACATAGAACATATAAGCTGTTGATTCCTTTGGGATATTGAAGATTGAAAATAGGCTTTCCCTCTTCCTTTGGCACCATTTAGGCAGATCATAAGAGAACCCTTAAGATACTATTGGATTATAGAATCATAGAACCTTAAGAGTTCTCATATCATTGTGCTTTTGATTAGACAGTTCCCCAGATAACTCTGCGCCCCCCCCCCCTTGCCGGTATGACCCAAAACCTAGTCCTTGCACTTTACTACTGTTCCCCATCTATAGACGTAGTTCTCTACCTCATATTTCCCTCTATTCCTAATTTTGTCATCTGGCTTTTGCACTTTATCCATCAGCCCTGTCCTTACAACTGACTTGCACCATCCTGCCCACCTGACTCCAGAAACTGTTTACTATATCAGGCTATTGATTGTTTGATGGTTTTTTTTATACTGCATTATGATGTTGGTTGTTTTATGTTGTTTTATGATGTTGTTTTATGAAATTTATTGTGTTATATTTTAAACTATGTTAATCAAACTTGTCCCCATGTAAACCGTCCCAAGTCCCTTCAGGGAGATGGAGGCGAAATACAAAATAAAGTAGTTATGATTATTTTTTTATCAGCTGCCTAAAATGTTCTAAAGGAAGGAAAAAACTTTTTCTGATCAGCAGTGGAGGGGGGATGCAGATGTGTTGTGTCTATTATTGCTCAGCCACTCAAATCCAGAATGACTGACCTGAGACCTCTGACATAACCGTTTGGATGTTCTGTGATGAATTTTTTTGCAGCTCTCTGGGGAGCAACAGAATCAGCATCTTGGAGACCAAGGCTTTTGATAGCCTGTCGGAATCCCTGCTAACACTTCGCCTGAGTAAAAACAGGATCAGCCAGATTCCTGTTAAAGGATTCAAGCTGCACAGGCTAATGCAACTGTGAGTAGAAATGTGCACTTTAATTATGGCTAACCAAGGTTTATGGAGACAAACGTTCCCTAAGGACATACTCACCAAGTGCAATCATTCTTTCACCCTGCGCCTGTAAAACATTGAATAAACTATATTTTAATGGCCCAATGGCGGCACCTAATAAAACAAATCAGAAATAGGGAGGGGAGATTGGTGGTCCCACAGGCACATCACACTCTTTACAAAACAACAAAAATCCTTCAAAATTAATTATTGCATTAGTTATCTCAAAAAGTATCATTTCTGCCCCCATTGCACTCAAAGTGAATATTTTTCTCGCTTCTTTTTATTTTCCCCTTTGTTTTACAAAAAGACAGTGAATGCAAAGCAGGTCGGCAGGCTTTCTCAGACCCTGATTTCAGGACCACACATGTGTCTTTATGTAGTAATAAACTTTAACCAGGAAAGGCCATTAAAGTACACAGTTGACATGTAGATGGACAAAATGGTGCTTTTGATGAGTTTGCACACACTTTGTTTCTCTAGCTAGGATATAGCACCAGATTGCATTTGATCATAAATACACATTTGCATCTGTAAAGGTTCTTTATGTCTATATAATTGACCTTTGCCTTTGACATTTGCTTGTTGCTTTCTAGAACTTTGGAACCTGACTCAAAGTCTAGTTCACACAATTTGGAATAGAATTTTAAGAAAGAAGGAAAATATGAATTGGTAGGAAAAAATGAGTTGTTGAAATGTCTGGGTCCTGCTTCAATTTTTATTTAGATTTTAAAAAATCAGATCCATGGTTGTTATTTATCTCTAGCGTTTGAACTGATTCTTTGTGTAGTTGTAAGAGACATTTAAATTTTGTATCTGAAAACCTTTGTAGTCTTCCTCACTTAATAAATATAGTTATTTATTAAACATGTTTACTGTGTGAATGTCTTGAGCTACTATAGACAAATTTAAAAGTCAGAACAAAGGAAAGGCCTGGTTAGAATATAATGTCTGTGAATATGTTGGATCAAGATTGAATTTATTCAAAAAGCAGCCCCCAAGATTACTCTCCCCACTTTCGCAGGCAGATGTTGTGGGAATGTTCAATGCCTGGCTGTTGGCTGGTGTGTTTGTGAGACTGAGGGCACTGTAAAAGATTGGATTAACCAATATATGTGGATTTTTTTTCTTAAATTTTAGAGAACTAAACCGAAATCGCATTCGTCAGATAGATGGCCTGACATTTCAAGGCCTGGAGAGTTTAGAAGTTCTGAAGTTGCAGCGTAACAACATAAGCAAACTGACTGATGGAGCTTTCTGGGGTCTGGCCAAAATGCAAGTTCTGTAAGTTGAAACACGGTTATAGTGATCAAATATAATCAATCTTTTGGCCATTTCTTTTCCAGACATGAGTAATCCTACCATGTAGTAGCAAAGCTGTAAACAACCGAGATTTGTATCTGAAAGGTGTAAATATAGTAACATCTTTTTGGAACACTTTTGTACACATATATCTTAATATGGTGGGACTTAGTACTTGGTATGCATGCATAGGAAATATGCTGTTACTTTAGAAGTTAGGAGGAACAGTAAGAAATTGAGGGATAGTAGTCATAGAATCACGGAGTTGGAAGAGACCTCATGAGCCATCCATTCCAACCCCCTGCCAAGAAGCAGGAAAATCACATTCAAAGCACCCCGACAGATGGCCATCCAGCCTTTGTGTAAAAGCCTCCAAAAAAGTCCTCCCTGCAGGGGATTTTGTAGCATTCTAAGATGATGTACATTGGCTTTGATGGACAACAATTCAACAAACACACCAAGTTATATTGCAGAGTTAGAATACAAATTATGAATAGAAAGATCAACAATTTAATATATGCAGATTATCAACAATATCACATTAGAGTTCTAAAGCGCAGGTCTCCATTTCTCAATTGCCTGTTTTGCTCCTGCAGAATTCTGGGAAATGTAGTTTAGGGAAGCCAAGGACCTCTGGCTGAGAATTCCAAACACAGACTTGAACTTTAGAGCTCTAATGTGATAACATTGTGTCATATTACTTGCAAAAATAGCAAAGATTTAGAATGATTCTTGATGTAAGTTAAATAAATAAGTGCAAAAACTGGGTTTCATTTGAATATTAAGAACAACAATAATGAGATTATTTACATAACTTTGAAGTGGGTAATAAAGGCATTGAAATAGTTAATTTTTGTATATTATCTCATTCTTTGAACAAAACTGAGACTTCAGTCAAGAAATCAGAAGTCCAGGACTCAAAGCTACAACTATGAAGGAACTAGATAAGATTCTGAAGTCTAAAGATACACCACGGAATACCAATATATAGTTCTTCAGTGCCATAGTATTTACAATTTCTGTGTATAATAGTTGAAGTTGAAAAGTGAACAAATGTGATAGGAAGACAATTAACTGATTTGAAATATGGTGTTAGAGGAGAGTTCTAGAGATACCATTGACTACTGAAAGAAAAAAAATGGTTCTAAAGCAAATTATGTCTGACATCTCCCTGGATGACTAAACTATTGTACTTTGGACATATAATGAGGCAGAGTGAATCACAGGGAAAGAGGAAGACTGTATCATATACGGAAAGAACCAAGGAAGACACAGCTATGAGTTTGGAAGACCTGAGCAGACTCTTGAAGGTTTTTAATTCATAGGGTCACCATACTCCAGAGTTGTCTTGATGAGAACGAAGAACAAGAAACAAGACAAACAATAGCATGCTAAAACCAGTGGTAGGATGAGGAGAAAACGACAATAACATGTCCTTGATTTAAAATAAACTAATGAATAATAGAAGGAAGACACTGGATAGAATTGTTTTTATAAGAAATTTTTCATTGGATGAGTTGTTTTAAAAACCACTGTTAGCTTTGGGTTTATGTGTAACCATCATGGTCTTCTCCCTAGCCACCTGGAGTACAACGCTCTTGTAGAAGTGAACAGCGGCTCCCTGTATGGCCTTGCATCTCTACAACAGATTCATCTTAATAATAACTTGATATCACACATCAGCCCTGCTGGATGGAACTTCTGTCAGAAGCTGACTGAACTGTGAGTTGACTTACTTGAGTTCCTATATTGGGAGAGAGGTGGGATAAAAATTGAATATATAAATAAAATACTTTGGGGTTAACGGTCAAAGTATTCCTGCTATGGGCTATTCATCAGACTGTATCTGAAAATGTTTTGACTGGTACTGGTGACCCAAATTATATCTCACCAGTTTTCAGTTAACTTCGTAGATTGCCCCTTTGTTTTAGGACCCAATTCAGAGCTTACTTTTCCAGACACTAAATAGCATTGGAGTCACATATTTTAATGTGGACTTTGCTTCTGTATCAACCTACCAGTTACATGAAGGTCATTAGCAGATATCCGTCTCCAGATGTAGTTTGTTTCAATGTGAGAGAAAACTGTCTCACTACGAGGCTCTGCATAGGGAATGCTCCCCCTGCTCAGAAATTATGCATGGCACCAACTTTATGTTCTTCAGATGCCAGACAAAACCTTTTCTACTTTTCCAGGCAGTGTAAAAGGTTTTACTGTTTTAAATATTTAAATCTTTTATTTTTAATTGTGTGTTAGGGTATTATGTGTTCTTTCTGTTTAATTTTTGTTGAACTGCCTTCAGATATTGCCTAAAAGTGTGTGTGTGTGTGTGTGTGTGGAGAGAGAGAGAGAATAGATAGATAGATATAGATATAGATATAAATATAGATATAGATATAGATGGACTGGAAAATACTAGAGTGTGAACTCTTTTCCAGTGGTTGTTCTGTCTCAGATGTTGTATACAAAGTTACCCATTACTTGCATATGAAAACAGTTCCCTAACAATATTAATAGTTGGCATCCTCATTAGTTTACATGGGTGCATCTGCCTAAATGTGTGCAAGGTCATGCATCTTTCCAGTCACTTGCAGTCATATTGATGGATACTCTGAAATTGGCTTTTCCTGCCAATAGATGATGTCAGAAAAGAAACATGCCTCTGCCAGTTCTGACAGAAACCCCCATGCTGCGTATCAAAGGAAATATTTTTTCCAGCCAAGTTTAGCATTACCTGTTTGCATTTGATTTCTCCTTCTCTTGCAACCACCTTGAAAATTCTTTCATCACAGGTGAGGACATAATTTTGACTAGGTGCCAATTCTGCATAATTCAATGCTACAGCCTTTTTGAAACAAATGTGTGCTGCCCTATGCCTTCTTGAAAGCCATTAGTCTCTTATGAATTTTTTGCAATGCTTTTACTAGCACTATTATCACTTTTGTTCACATTTACAAAAGATATAGAGTATGTTTGCCAAAGAAACGACATTCAAAGTACTTGAAAATGTGTCCGTTTTGACTTGGACTCTAACATGTGCTATTAACTTCCATGTTTACCCTTGATGTTTTTCTCACTCATAGCACTAAAAACATTGGTTAGAGCAAAAACTTCAAGAGAAATATGGAAGTTTAGAAGGGAGAAAATTATATATAGTCTCTCCTGTTACATTATAACAGAAGCTGAATAATTCATGAAACTGTGGTGTCTGCTAGCGATGTTCTCTTCTTTATACATTTTTTATTGTCTCCCCACACTGAATTGCTCTGAAGAAACTAAGCCATAACTTTACGAACCACCACGAAGACTTAAGGTTTTCTGTGGAGGCCCTGCTCTTGGTCCCACCATGGTCACAGGCACGTTTGGCAGGGAAGAGAGACAAGGCCTTCTCAGTGATTGCCCCCTGGTTATGGAACTCCCTTCCTGGCAATATTAGATCAGCCCCCTTCCTCCTATCTTTCAGAAGGATGGTGAAGACCTGGCTGTGGGACCAAGCCTTTGGGGCAGTTCAATGAGGCAATAATGGAAATATGTCCTGAGATGGTTTTTAAGCAACTGATTTTAAAGTGGATATAAGTGATTTTAATGTTTGTGTATGATTATGATTTTATGTCCCTGCATTGAATGTTTGCCATATGTGTGTTGTGCTCCGCCCTGAGTCCCCTGCGGGGTGAGAAAGGCAGAATATAAATGCTTTAAATAAATAAATAAACTAATCAGTTGCAAGTTCCATAGTATAATAAAGTTTCAGAATGGTGGCTAATGTAAAATAACGTTTTACAAGACAAGTGTTATAGTACTTGAAAGAACCCCAAATTCGTAAGGTCTGGAATTAAACAAGAGCCCTTTTGTACCTCTGGGTCAATAGTGCTCTCACTGATGTTGTGCTGCTCAGAGGTTTCCGTGGAGAAGCACATTCCAAGATCAAAAGTGTGCTATCAAAAGTACACCTTCCCTGAAGGGAAAAAAGATTAGAAAACTGTAATTGCTTTCACCTCATAATTAGTAATTCGCTCCATAATTGGTGCTCCCCTTTGTTCTCTTGGGTAGAAGAAACAAGTGGAGACTACAAGCTGGCAGGACTGAGCAGTAGAATAGCATCAGAAAATATCTGCTTCATTTTTTTTCAATGACAAACCCCAAGAGAGCATTCTCTCAAGTGCCTTTGTTTAATAAGCTTATATGTATGCGGAAAATGACAGCTTCTATTATTCCATGTGCTTAGTATGAGGAGATGATGCTCAAAGGTCCCCAGAAAGCAAAGGAATCCACTGCAACCCTACCCCCCCCCCCCAAAAAAAAAAAAAACCCTGGAGGCATAAAAATGGTCAATTGTATTTTCATACCCTCTTGGAAAATGTGGTGATTAGTGATTTTAAAACAACCCACACTGTTTAATGGTTTGATGTGAGTTTTCTGGGCTATATGGCCATGGTCCAGAAGCATTCTCTCCTGATGTTTCGCCCACATCTGTGGCAGGCATCCTCAGAGGTTATGAGGTCTGTTGGAAACTAGGCAAGTGAGGTTTATATATCTGTGGAATGAATGTTGCAATTGTCCACCTTGATTATATTTAATGGCCTTGTAGCTTCAAAGCCTGGCTTAGTGCTGCCTGAGGTTCCTTTGTTGGGAGGTGTTAGCCGACCCTGATTGATTCTTGTCTGGAATTCTCCCCTTTTTTGAGTGTTGCTCTTTATTTACTATCCTGATTTTAGAGGTTTTTTTAAAATACTGGTAGCCAGATTTTCTTCATTTTCATGGTTTCCTCTTCTCTGTTGAAATTGTACACATGGATTTCAATGGCTTCTCTGTGTGCAAGGCCGTTATATGCTAATCAAGGTGTATGTGCGGGGATTAGAAACATTGCACATGAACAATCTGAGATTCCTAGAGGAACTGCTTGGGTTATAATATAAATATTACAGTAAAGTAATATTCTCTCTGGTTTGATGTCATTTGTAAACACATTCCTGCTTTGAGAATATGTATCCTCTCTATAGTGAAGATGACAGTGAGATTAGTTGTGTAACAAAGTGTTGCTGCTGGGAAGTGATAACGTAGAACTTGAGTTCCCAATCTCTGTATTTCTTTTTTTCCAGGTCGTTGTCTTATAACAACCTAACGAGACTGGATGAAGGGAGCTTAGCTGACCTGGGAGGACTACAGATACTCCAGCTCAGCCACAACTTCATCAGCCATATTGCAGAGGGAGTTTTCAAGGGACTCAAAAGCTTACGTGTTTTGTACGTGTTTCAGGTTTTCCTTTTTTTTTTTTTTTTGGCCAGGTTGGCCTCTAGAGTATTAACAATGATTGATTTTGATATTTATTTCTTAATAACACCAAAATTTAAACTTGTGGGTGAAATTTGAGAGATGACTTCCGCCCATTGAATGACTCTCCTCCCATCTTAGAAAAAATCCTGTGCCTGGTTTCCCATGCTTGATGTGACAAGGGAAAACCTCCCATTGTTATACTACTACTAAATTATTTGTCTTCAGTTTGGATGTAAAAGACTTCATGATGATGTAGTTTCTTCTTCTTCTTTTTCCCACAATTTATCTTGGCTTTTAATGCCTTCAGAGTATGCATGCACAATTACTAATCCCCCAATGCCTTGAAATTCTTAATGCTAGTTTTCCAGTGTGATTTTGCAGCTTAGACGGTGTACATGTGGAATTTTCTTTTTGAAAATAAATAAATTAAGGTAAATGAGCAACACTTAATACTTATATATATATAAATAAATAATTGATACAGCACTTTGTTTGGAGTTTGGGGCTTAATTGAAAGGAAACAAGAGTGTTGCTCCTTAGTTACCACACTGGGCAGTTATTTATTCTTCCCATTGAGCTGAGGGAGGAAGCGCTTTATGTTTCTTTGCCTTTCCCAGAACCACTTTTCAATCCCATGCATGCTTTCAGAAAAGCTCTTCTCCTAGGCAGCAGGCACAGAAAAGAACGAAAGGCTTTTCCAAACCAAAAAACTGTGTTTGGATTGCAGCTAATTCTGGGTCGCCTTTTGTATTCAAGGGCCCAAAGAGCAAAGGGAGGGTGGAGAGCAAGTTCTAATTGAATCAAGAGGAAGGCCCATCGGGTCCTGCACCTGGTGAAAAAGAGCTGGGCATGCTTTAATTATGCCCTATTGTTGAGGAGCCTTTGGTGGGTGTGAAACTGCTGAAATGCGAAGCTATTCAAATAGAGGTCAGGGCCAGGGACCTCGCAGCAGAATGATTAACAAGGCAGTATGCTTTCAGGGCCAGCCATCCAGAAAGAATAGGAAATTGGCAACAGGGGCTGGGAGAAAAGCAAAGAGAATGCAAAGAAAACTGGACTAGAATACTGAATCCCTATACTTTTTTGTGTGAAAGTATGCTTTGCCCCTTTTCCTTGGCATTAAAAGGCATCTCAGGCTCCTTTAGAAAGATTATCGTAGCAACCAACTATCCTTTCTCTTTTTCTCTTCCCCCCACTCATAGGAGATGTAGTACAAAGCTCAGTTGACAAAAATAGATACATAAATGGTATAATGCACTAATGTCACTCGCACATTATATTCCCATTTCCGGAAGCATATCATATCTTGGTCCTTCAAAGATTGATGTACAGGAGCAGAACTGGGCGGGAAACTGGTGAAAATTGCTGATTTAACACCAAAATACAAAATTATCAAAAGAGCGCATTAGCCAACCAAAATTCACAATTATATCATGCAAGCTTTTAAAGCTTCCCTGGCTTATTTCATCAGGCAAAAGATATTAAAAATTAAAAAGAAACGTGACAATAGTAGAGTTACAAGCCTACATTTTGCATTGGGTGATGTTTGTATTGTAGTTCAGTTGTTTTGGAGGGATCTCAGTGCAGGCAAACACCACATCCCTTCTTGACTGCGTTGGGTTTAGGGACAAAAGGCAATAAAAGGCAGGTAATAATATTTCAACTCCATTAGCAACAGAAAAGTAACTTTCCTTGAGATCCAGGTTGTCCCTGTCCAGTACAAAGCTAATTACTCATTTCTTAAGAAGAGAACTGTGCTGAGCAACAGCCTGTTGACTAGGTTGGCAGCTCCCAAGGTCCTTTCCAGTTATAGTTACAATGGCATAAATTGCTCTTTCTCTGATTTCCAAGTAATTGGAATAAAGCCCCCTTTCTTCTTTTGCTGTAACACCGGAAGGAGAATTTTTTTTTTTGGATCTAGCCAACAGAAGTGTCACTTTAGAAGTTTTCTTTGAAAGGAAACAAAACTGAGGAGTACAGGTCTAGTCAGCCAGAGTTAATTACCTTTGTTTTTCCTACAAGGACTGGGTAGTTCTGACAAACGCTTTATGTTGTAGAGACAAAAGAAGGAGGCCTTTGGTAAACTCTCCTTAAAGGTTACCCTTCCACTCTTTTGACTCACAAACTGGGAAACTGATTGGAAGCTTTCTTTTGTCTTCTTCTCTCCAGGGATCTGGATCATAACGAGATTTCAGGCACAATAGAAGACATCAGTGGAGCCTTTAAAGGCCTGGAAAACTTAAGCATGCTGTGAGTATCTCAAATGTTTTGTGTATTTGAAAGGGTTGTTAGTTTTTGTTAAAAAAAAAACCTTTCCTCTTTTTTTCTTTATGTACTTCATTCAACATGTCTTCTAGTTGTCGGATCATCAAGTTGAGAAATCTGTTGAAGCCATGCGTGTAGGTTTTTTCAATAAATGGAGTGTGTAACTACTTTTTATTAGCAGGGCATGTCTCTGTATCAAACACAGCATTATTTCAGAGACCATCATATAACTGCTGCCTCAGTCTTTTGAACTAAGTTTTTGATGTTAGAGCATAAAGTGAGATGAGTTTTGGGAGTCATCCTGGATTCCTTGGTGATTGTTTATTAGGGCTTTTGAGGAGGTATTTGTTTTGGGCCATGTCCTCGCTCAGATCACATGGTCTTTGGGGGCAGGGCTTCTGCTGAGTCACCAACTTGCTTGAGGATGGAGCCAACAGCTACTAACTCTGTAGCTGAATCTTTGATACTTTGGCTTTTCAGTTCAGTCTCTGATAGCCAGTGGTACACATCTTGCAGTTCTATCGGTTCATTGAACCAAGGCTGTCTTAACGGACAAGACCAGTACACATTTTGCATGAGTGTTTAGCGGGGGAGTTTTGAGTATTAAGTCTGGAGTTTTGCTCTGGTGCTTACTTAAGACTTCTGAATATGTAAGGCAAGGGAACTGCTGTAATCACCTACATCAGCTGATGCATGTGTATCTACTCTAGTGTATCAGGGAGCATAAGGTTTTCTTAGGCAGATTGGAGCAAGTTGCCTTAGATGAGGAACATGTGAGATACTCCTGAGGAGGAGTTCGCTGCCAAACACAGGAGATTGGAGGAATGTTATACACGGAAATAGAAGGACCAGGGATCATTCTCTACGTTTGGAGTTACAGAATTGTTTTGAAGCTCTCTCTCTCTCACCTAATAACAATGAAGAATGGCAACTAGAACAATAGTGTCCATCCTCAGAGAATGTGCAGGTGACCTTAGAAGATTCAGCACATGAAGTGACCCTTGCTAATCCTCAGAGAAGATGCGTGGTTGTGGTAGGGGCTCCCTGTTTAGGGGAACAGAAGCCGTGGTTTATGGGCCTGGCAGGATGGCCTGAAAAGCGTGCTGTCCCCTGGAGTAAAACATCTGTGATGTAACAGAGAGGCTGACAAGATTCATCAAGTCCACTGACAGTTATCCCTTCTTTTTATAAGTAACTATCATGAGTTGGATTAGAGAGAAAGAAGGGGCCAAGCCAGCCTGGTGATGCTATACAGAGGGAAGCTCATATTATGGGAGTTTGCAGATTGATATTGAAAAAACAAAAGAGAAAGCTCCCATTACTATCGTTTGGAATGTATTTTTTTTCTCATTAGGTCTTTGTATCCTTTTGCTGGCCTTTTGGGAAACAATACATCTTATTTTGCTCCATATTGAAAGGATGGAGCCAACAGCTATGATATTCTAAAGCAGTGGTTCTTAACCTGTGGGCCATGGACCACCAATGGGCCGCAAGGACAAAAATCTGGTCCCTGAGCCTCCTTCCTCTTTATTTTATTTTATTTCTTCTCCTTTCACCCCATCTGCCACTCCTTCCCTGTTACTGACCATGGCATATGTTCTGTATCAGAAACTAGAGCTGATGTGGTCTATCCAATGCAATTTTCTGAATCAGCATCCCAAACCGAATGTAAAGTTGACTAAAAACTGATTTGTAACCTTTTTGGGACTAATGTTGGAGACTGGTCACTGGTCAAAGTGGTCCCTGGTCAAAAAAAGGTTGAGAACCACTGTTCTAAAGCAATGACAAAAGGCTTTGACTTTTCTAACTACAGAGGTAATTTCACTTTCGCGGAATAGACTGATACTTAGTAATGCTAGAAAATGTGTAATGATCTTTCCTCACCCCCTGCTTTTGGTGTAGAAATCAGGAGCTGGGGAGGAGTTTAATATTTCACTTAAGTCACCAAAAGGTAAGTTGCTGTTAGTAGCAGCTCGCACTTTGGTGAAAGCTCTTTCTATTTAATTTTTAAATGCATCTGATGTAATTAGACACACCACACACACACACTTTTTCACTACTTACTTTAGACCATAATTGTATGATTATTGGTGTTTTATTGCTCAGTGCATACCACCTTTCATTAAAAAGTCATCAAAACCCAACTTCCACACTTTTTGTCAGGCAGGATTCTGTGTTTAAACTGTCAGCCCAGCAGGCATTTAACTGTATTAGCATAAGGAGGGAGGAGGGGTGTATGTGTGTGTGTGGGATAGACACTTAGGTGGAAACCTTCAAATGAATTAATAATTACCCCAGTGCTTTAGAGATTGCTTTAAAAGCTGTTCCCCTTTTGATCTGTTGTGGATAAGCTGCTGAAAGGGTTTCGCAAAGAGTACTGCAGTTCCTTGTTCAGCATATTGAAGGTGTTAAACTGGGAGAAAGGGGGCAGGCCAAGTCACTAGCCTTCTTTGAATTATAGATGAGGTTTTCCACAATAGAGAAAGCCGGCCTAAATTAAAACATTGCTTCTGAAGTGATAGGCGAACTACACTGGCACAAAACTGTATGAGTGGAATCACTGGGGAACCACAAGCCTCCCTCTCATCCCACCTCCATATTAGACATTTTGTTTATATATATAAAATATTAATATCTCTCTTGTTAGAGAATAAATTGACTACTACAAAGAGATTAAATACAATTCTATTTTTTACAGAAAATGAAGCGTGGACTAAAAACCACATTGAAATTACAGCTGAAAGCTGCCCTATGATTTAAATGTGTTTCAAATCAGAAAGTGAAATTACAGCCAGATTGAACAAAGTGGATTTCTCCCCCCCCCCTCAATTTTTAAATTAGGTTTTTAAAAAATACAACTTAAACCCCACTCCACAGAACCTCCCCCTCCCTTATAACCAACCTTTTAAAAATACAAATAAAATACAAATAAAAATACATTAAAATACATTAATAGCACACTTGACCTTTCCCTGCATCAAGCAAAAGCATCTATCAAAATTGTATAATGTCCTTCTATTCTAATCACTTTAGCTTACTAAATATAAAGAAATATAGTTAAGATTAATACCTATCACAAAGCGGATTTCAAGTGAATGCCCTCCTTTCCTCCTTCCTCGCCTTCTTTTTTGTCCTGAGCGACATTTATCAGTAAGATGGGAAGACCTGAAATGCATGGCGCACCAACCATTTAATTGCTTGAGGTAGAGTGGATTGGTGACAGCCATTTTTAATTAGTGCTTCCTGCAAATGCTTATTTGCAGAGAGTTCTGTGGCCATTTTTATTGGACCTTACTGGAGAAGCTGTCTGCCCCCATTAAAAACAGCCACTGTTAACGCATGAGGGTCAAATTATACACATGTATATAATAACTGTTTCTTTTTCATTTTACTTTTATCAGCATTATCTAACTTGCCTTTTCCCATTCAGTTGTGTAAGGGGTGCTACTCCTTTCCCCACTTTCTGGAAGTCCTCTTCTTTTAGGGAATCCTGAAAATAATCGACACAAATGCTGAGAATTCTCTTGTCAGAAATTCCTCTCTCCCACAGATTTGCAGTTCTCAATATTCCTGTGAGGAAAACTGTGATAATTAAATAGTTTTTAAAAGGACATACAGTATGTACAATGATGTCACTGAAGTTCAGCTTAGCTCTGGAGCAAATACAATCACCTCTTCTCCAGACATTATCTTTCTCAGAAATTGGGAATGGGACTGTACCTCCCAGGAACTACCAAGTGCCCACCAGAAGTAACTTTTCTGTGTTCGGATCTCTCTTAACAACAACAACAAAATTGTTAAAAGAATATAACACTGGACTGTACAGTTGATTTTGAAGGACAGAAAATTAATTTATTAAGCTTTTTCAAGTTGCTCCTTTTGGGATTAACCTGAGGAGCAGTTTGAAGCTCAAGCATAGCAAAAGTTTGGTTGGTTTGCCCAAAAGAGCTGATTAATTTAGCCAAGATACAGTTTTTTAAAGTATTGTTTGATAGCTCCTTCATCTGTTCCACTAGCTTTGCCTGGGTGTGACTGGCAACCAGTATGCGGTGAAAGACATTATCTCAAGGATAAAGGGCGTGATCTTATTGAAATTGGATAGATATGCAGAATACTTAATATAAACTGCTGAAACTATTTTTCAGCTTTCCTTACAAGCTGTTTCAACCGTTATTCACAGCTCTCTAAACTGTGTGGATCTCCAACAGCGCTGATATTATCAAGGCCACTGACAACCAGCAAGACATTTTTGGTTGTTGTTTGCCTTGGTAAGGGAGATTTCTATTACATTACTGGTATTTGTGCACCTTAAGATGACACAGAATCAAGAATGATTTGTCAGACAAATGTT
Source organism: Anolis sagrei (assembly GCF_037176765.1). Classification (NCBI taxonomy): domain Eukaryota; kingdom Metazoa; phylum Chordata; class Lepidosauria; order Squamata; family Anolidae; genus Anolis; species Anolis sagrei. The sequence continues at coordinate 35,794,909 of NC_090022.1, read as the reverse complement.
GGAGAGACTGTAATAATTTTGGCACATTGGAACATATGTATTTGTTGTGCTGGAATAATTCCATTTTGGCTCAAGTGTTCTGAATGGATTAACAGTATAACTAATTCCCCCCTTCTCTCTCAAAGTACTTTATAGATTTTATCTATTTATGAAAAATATAATGAAAATTTCCTTTATAATTATCTTGTATTTAGAAATAGCAAGAATATGCAAGAATATATGAAGTTTTTATACATTCATTGCTGCTTAGCTAGAATTTGGTCTCTTGCATTGTTAGGGAAACTGACACTTAAATTTCACCTTGCCAGAAGCATAATAATTGGAGGCACTTTCAAAACTACTTGGCATCCATTTACTATCCGTCTTATTCAACAAATATGGCCTGTTTGACTATACAGTATATTTTGAAACTGTTATGATCAATACTCCTTTGATTTTGATTATTGTCTGTCGCTATCATTTTTGTATATAGGCCCCCTGGTGGTGCAGCAGGCTAAACCACTGAGCTATTGAACTTGCTGACTGAAAGGTTGGCAGTTCGAATCAGGGGAGCGTGGTGAGCTTCTGCTGTTAGGCTCAGCTTCTGCCAACCTAGCAGTTTGAAAACATGCATATTTGAGTAGATCAGTAGGTACCGCTTCTGCGGGAAGGTTGTGGCACTCCGTACAGTCATGCCAGCCACATGACCTTGGAGGTGTCTACAGACAACGCCGGCTCTTCGGCTTAGAAATGGAAATGAGCCCTACCCCCCAGAGTTGGACACAACTGGACTTAATGTCAGGCGAGACCTTGACCTTGACCTTTTATATCATTTTCCTAGAAATTGTATAATTATACAGTATTTTGAATCAGGAAATGTCTGTGTTGGGAAGAGTAGGAAAGGGATTATTATTCTTGTTATTGTGTTATGCATTTATACCTTACGTTTCACCCACAAAGGTGGCTAACATATTTTAAAGCAATACAATTTCACTCCTTTTTAAAAAGCACCACACATTGTTCACATTGTGTTATGATCCGGATGAAGCTGGTTTGACTTCTTTCTTTGAGTGGCTTGTTTATGGAGGTTGCACTGGGTTGAGCAGCAACACTCCATGGTGTATTATTTTCCATAAGAACAGATCTGATTGGTGGAGGCTAAATATTGCCAATCTGAAAGATATTGTGTAATGTGAATTTTCAAAGCTTCACAGGCTTCTTCATTAGGCAGACATGGCACAATAGCATGTGGTGAAAAGAAAGGTCCCTGTATCTACATTTACCTTGGTATTATTGGAAGTATTTGTATACTCAAGGTCAGGTCACTCCATGGCAACAAATAAAGAAGGAGCAAAGGCAATGTAATAGAGGCAATATAATTTAGCATTTCAACTTTGAAATATCCCCCCCCCCCCCAAAAAAAAAGTTTTTGCATCTATCCTCAGGCCACTATGATAGAAGAGCACACAGCTAGTTTCTTGAGAAAATATCTGTATTGCCAGATATGAAAACAAACCTAAGTATTGGAACAGGTAGAGTACATCAGTTGAAGCTGTATCAAGTTGCTTTCCCTGGTTCTGGAGGGATTAAACCCTCAGAAGAAGAAGGAAAAAACCAGCTCCTTATATATGAAGAAACATACTCCACTTCTTTATGTGTAGGATCCCACTGTTTGCTGCTAAATTAGGTATCTTCATACAAAAAAATCATTATAGACGTATTTGCTTTTAAACCAAGAAAAAACAAATCCAATATCCATCTTTGGGTAGTCCACTTTTTTTGAATCTACCGAAAGGGTGCACCATGCTACCTTTTGAAGCCTCACAGATTTCTTCATGAGTCAAAAATTGTAATAAATAGTGTAGTGGAGAGAAAGGTATACTGTAATCTTGGCATCTTAATGTGATTCATTCTATGGTTCTGTGAATCTCTGTGTTGTATGCTGTTTTCAGTACATTGCCTACTGTGCAGTTTTGTTTTGAAATAGTTACATTTGTAAGGTTTCCAGTCCATTGAGGCAACACTTTGAGATACTGCTGACCTTCCTAAAGCGCTGCCAAATACAAATGATTCCACAGATGAGTATCTTCGAATACTTGATGAGATCTATAGCAAAATAGAGCACTATACCAATAAAAGGCAGCTTTGCATTTTGTGAGGCAATAATTCACAAATATATTTCTGGACTGCTTACCTGTAGTCCCAGTCCTCCATTGTAGGTAGTCGTTCTTAAATCGGGGGGTTTTACTGACCCCAGGATATTCCACATTCTCAACACATAATTGTGATTTTTATACACTGAAAAGAACTCTTGAGATATTCCTCGTAATGAAAATTGAAATGCAAGAAGGTTTTGAGAACTCAGACATACCTTTCTAAATTAATTTATTTTGGAATTGGAATCTCTTCTGTCATCAGTACTCAGGAGGGACAACAGCACATTTAAAAACAAAATAAAACACCAAGGTAAGGACCAGAAATTAGAGATAAATAATACGATAAAGTCTTACAGGGCACCTTGAACAAAGGATCTTCTGTCCAGTTTAGCCAACATAGCAGGGAAAGCTTAGCACATTTTCAAATTGGTGAAAATCCTTGATTTGATTAGTCTAGATAAGTTTACATGACTAGGACATCCATACTGCATTTTTTTTATGTGCAGAGGGCAGAAAGAGGAACAAATACCGCAGGATAAATTTTCCCGTTCCTTAAGTACAAATTGGTTGACTTTAAAAAAGAAAAGTTGACCTCTTGCTGCAAATAATATTGAGGACATCGCAACAGTATATTTGAGAGGTGAGAAAAGCAAAAATAGAGGAGGAAGGCCCACACATAACCACTTTCCAAATCATGTGACTTTTGAGGACCTGTGATTCATGATGTTGAACTAGAGAAGCCAACAATACCTGGACTTGGTCATCGTGTCTCTCCAGTCTCTGATATAATAGGGCCAGAATTGTCATGCTTTCTGGTAATCCCAAAATGGCTTTCTAAACAAGTCACAGATTCCAATTTTGGCTCTGTTGTGGGTTCTATTGGGAAGTGATGTGTCATCTTCTAGTTGTAAGTGTGTTCATGGGCATATTGTGGAAAAATTCTCTTTCTAAAACCACTTCCCCATTATGTGCAGTGTGGCTACAGAAATATGCATTCAGCTGCCAAAACCGACTCATAATTAAGAATAGAGTAGGGTACCTACAAAACACAGAGTGTTACACTTTATTCAGTACTTTACTAACTTATTGGAGGGACAGGTGGAACATAAACGTATTAAGCAGCATGCATTGCTTTCAAGCACCTTTCATTGCTGTATGTTGGGTAGTTATTAAGTGCCTTAAATGACAATAATTTACAGTATAAGTAAAGATGTTTTGACCTTCTGATGCTTTTGGAAATTTCTTGAAAGAGTTCTCCTCTCTATCTCACCCTCTTGCTTCCATGGTTTGGAAATCTTATAGGGTTCCCTAGGTACTATTGGCCTGTGTTGTAAAACATTTATTACTAACTGTGAAAAGATTAGGAGTGAAATGTGTTGAGGCGAGTCCAGTGTCTCCTTTAAACTGCTTTCTGTCTGATAAGGGAAGGTCAACCCATATTCTGACTTCCATTTCCCAGCAACCAAAGCAAACCTGCCTTTTTTAATGCAGTACAGAGTGTCCTGTGTAAAGCTATCATCGCTATTAAGTTCTAATAAAGATAAACGTATTTAATTTCAGTGGAGGGGAGAGGGTATGCATACTTTGGCTTCCTTAATCTCCACAGATCGTATTCCCAGTGCCTTATTTGGGGATGTTTCATCAGATAGAGCCATGCTAATTGGGGTCTTTTCATTTTCTTTTATTTTCCTTCCCCACCCTCCCTCCATTGCTTATCTGACGCTGGGTGTTTGGAAACTGCAGAACTCTGTTTGGAAACAAGATCAAGTCTGTGGCCAAGGAGGCATTCTCAGGCTTGGAGGCCCTGGAACACCTGTGAGTAACCCACAATGCTTTGCAATTCTGAAGAAAAGTGGCTGGGTTGGGGGGGGGGGGGGTGAAGCTTGCCAGAAGTGGCTGCTGGAAAGGGCTGCAAGCAATTTAATAGCATCTTTGTAAGCTGAGAAGCCAGTCCATTTGTGAGAGCCAGCTGCTTCCTTCTCATTATAAGTCAGCTCCAACTTTGCCTTTTTCCCTCCTGCCTGGAAGAGAGTTATAGGACACATGGCCAATTTGCATGCTCTTAATTTTTTTAAAGAAATGTGTACTGTGCAGTGCATCTTATTTATTCAGATATTCTATCTTAGTGGGAAGTATATCCTATTTCCTTGCCCATGCATTCCATCCCTCCTCTTTCAGTGTCCATTTTCCCTCCCAAACTAAACTTGTTGTATATTCAGCAAAGGGTGAGAAAGCAGCGAGCACATTACTACTACAAAAGTGGGTCACTGATGTTCCTTCTCTGCCCCCCAACCCAAGTGGACTGCCTAAGTTGCTGTTTTTAGCAGTCCTCTTCTTCAACTGCTTGAAATGAACTCGCAGAAAGGCAAGCCAAATTAGGAGAACACGGGTGGCATATTTGGCCTGAATCCATTTGCCAGTCCCAATTGTAGACTCATTCAGTTATTTGAATTTGCCTCAGTGTTGACTTATCATTCCGGCAATTATTTCAATGGCTCTGTTCCAACTGGGCATAAAAATGGGGTTTAGGCCTTTGTCTTCATTCCCAGCAGATCACAGAGTGAATTGTTACGTTGCCATTTTCAGGCTAAAACTTTGACAAAGATGTTCCACTATGTAGCTTGCCCTTTGTTTGCCATCTTTAGCTGTGAAAGCAACATAGTTGAAAGCAAATTGATATAAAACACCCCAAAATAAAGTACTGGGATTATGGGGGAAACCCACAAGAAAGTTCTGGATGCCTAAAGTAGTTAATAAAGTAGGAGTTTTTTTTTTATTGCAAGTACATTCAAAATGTTCAGGTTATAATTGCAGCATCAGAAGGGCTTCCCATCCGTTCTGGAACACTGCTTGCATGAAACATGGAAATACCACCTAAAATGGCATCATGACTTCTGTAGTGTATATATTGCTTGCACAGCATTCCCATAGGCTGTTTTCTCCTTCCACTTGAGCTGTGCACATACAGCCAGTATAAAATACATTAGGAATTAAGGTCTGTAAGGGTCTCCTATCATATGCAAATGCTCCAGGGCATGTATAATGCATGTATCATGTTCCTGAGCCTATATAATATGCTTTGAAAAGACTGGGGGAATTGGATGGAGGCATAGATTGTATGCATAGCATCCCAGTTCATCCTAATAACCTGTTACATTGCTGTGAATGGGCAAGTGGTTTGAACAGGACTCTATAAAGAACACCCCAGGATATTTTGAGAAAAAGGACTAGGTGACGTCCTCTTTCCAGTCCACACATGAGCTTATTGGACTGGCAGTTTAATCTTATTTCAATACTCTACCACATTTGAGTCTGCATGCTAGTTTATGGGGCCTAGCACAGGTTTTTTGACACATATATCACTACTTTCTTCAGTAGAAAAGGAGCTACTAGAGTATTGATAAGTTTAGTGGTGAAACATTACCTTGGTTGCCTTAAGTTGTTTTTCCAAATGGTGGGGCCAGCACTGGCTCTGTAAATGTCCCTGAAGCAAACTGGTAGTGTTCAAAGCAAAAATGTGCCTTTTCTAGAAGAATTATTAAATGGCTGCAGAATTTTGTGTTGTGACATTGTCCATCAACATGTGTGCATTAAAAAAAGAAAATGCTTCTTTTTTATAGGAACCTTGGAGCTAATGCCATACGGTCTGTTCATGAGGATGCATTTGCCAAGCTGAAGAACCTGAAGGAACTGTAAGTAAGAGTGCTATTAGTCTATCTTGTATCTTTAAGCTATTGTTATGACACTTGCCCCTCCAGCAGCAGCCAATTCCCCCAAGCACACTCCTACCATTTCTGCTCCCCACTCACCACCCTTACAAGCTATTTTTACAGTAGAGCAGATGTCAGGGAATCATCTCGCAGTCCGTAATGAGTGAAATTGGATCTTCTCAGCATCTTCTTTCATTGGGCTGCATCTGTGCCCTTATTCATCTCTGTTGAGGAAATCTAGCCTCCTGCTCTCTAGTCTTACAGCGCATTCAATGACAGACTCAATTTCTGATGGTAAATTTGCCTTTCGTTTTCATACCTGCGTTTCCAGTGCCCTGACATTTAGAGTGATAAGCATGCTTTGAATTTGATCCTTCCACTGACTAAGTTTCAGGATGGAAAACTATGTGCATGCCAGACGGTTTGATACTTCAGCTATGTGAGTGGGCACACTAAATAATAGGCATCTGATCTTTAGATGCTTCCCACATTGCAAATGCTCCTTATGTTGTACTATAAAAATAAAATTGCTCATTCTAATTTTCTATTATAAAGAAATGTATCCATAATTCTGCACCCACCAGAAATCAGTTGTTTCCATTATGTCATACCATTTAAACATTGAAATTGAGCCTGAATCACTCTTAATGAAAACATTTGTAGTTATCGGAGGGTCATTTTCATGTAATTGCTGAAAAAGAGAGGTGAAGGGAGAGATAAGAAGATCAGTGAAACGAATTCAGAGAGACAATATTTTCGGAAATAGTTAAGTCTACAAAATACCTGAGGCAGGGGGATCAGTGGCGTCTTTTTTTCTCCCCGGCAGAAGAAGTGTCTTCCATTTTTTCTTGGAAAGTTACCTCCTCCTCTAGAGAGGGCCTTTAGAAATCGCTTTCCCAGTGGCACTAGCATAGAGTGACCATTGAAAGTTCCTCTTGGAGCATGATGGGAGTTGAAGTTTCATTCTGTGTGTGTCTCTCAGCCAGTAAAAAGCCTAGTGGTGTCCATGCTCTGATTGGCTGAGAATGGACACAACTGGCAACTACAATTCCCAGAACCCTTTCTTGCAGTTTGTCTTATTTTTAAAAAAATGTTATGTTTAAAACTTAAAATAATTTTTTAAAAATCTATAGATTTGTGAATTGTTTTGAAACTCGACAGGCCTGCAGTTGTAAATGAGGTCTAAAGCTGAGGCAGGTTTCATGCAGATAGGCCTTAAAATGGCTGAGGATTTAGCCTTTAAAGTTTCCCATTGTAGCCAATGGGCTGCATCTCTGCTGAATGAAACGGAAAACACTCCTCCCCTTCAGATAACTTTCTGGTAAACAAAATGAGGGGTCAGACGAAAACAAACCCGAAAACTGTATGCCTTTTGGCCTGAAGGCACATGACTATTAAATATAGCTTAAGATAATACCCATCATTCATGTGAACTGCATTTGGCCAGTACATGTGTAATCTTTATTAGAGATTATAGAAAGCATGTTCATTCTGTTCAATATACTGCAGAGACTACATTCCTGCATGTGATGGACATGAACTTTGAATGATTTGGTGGGGTGTTACATAAATTGAAATAAGATAGATTTATGAACATCTGTTAACTGTGGAGGTTGTGTGATACCTCAAAGTTCAAATACTTTTAGAAAAGTTCCTTTTAACAACAGCTCCCCAAATCTCCCAGCCTGTATGCCCTTTTGGAATTCTGTGAGTGACAGACCTGAATCCTATTAGTTCGCCCCACCTAGAATCAACTCATTGAATCAGTTGTTGAATGGTGAGTCAACACGTAGGTAAATCCCATGGATTTAGTGGATTTATTCCAGTTGGGTCTTACTGTAGTATTCAGGCCAGAGTCTCAGAAGGTAACTATTCCAAGCATTGTACTGAATAGCAATGGCTAGGGATCAATTGTGAGAAAGAGGTGTTGGCTGTCTGCCCTGCTTGGGAGGCGTCTTGTTGGCGCTGTTAGAAAGAGGATGCTGGACCTGATGAATTCTTGGCTGTACTTAGATTCTGATCTGTATGGTATTTGTGTAATCTCTACATCTTTTGAATAGCTATCTGGTATTTTTGATCCACACAATATTTAGCGAAAGATACACAATAGAGTTATGTTTTTCATCCGGCTTTGTTCAAAGCAAATCAAATTATTGCTTCAGAAATAATGTCTGTCTTGACTTTGCCATATTAGATTGGGGCTCTCCATCTTTGAGTTGCTGTATAAATATGTATTTACACATTTAAAGGAAGAAATGAACACCTGCTGGTATCACCTTGACCCATTTGAAGATGGATGTTAGACTCAACCCCCTCCCCCCCAGTAGTCTTTATACAAAATGTCCATGCAAGAAAGATATGAATGATTAGGAAACAAATCTTTTGTTTCCAGGTCCACTTATACTATTGTTTATCCTTTGTGATAAACAATTGACCTGAAAAAAAGAAAAAATAGCTATGTTTTAGGTTAGAAAAGATTTTCTAATTTTTCATCTAGAGATCATTCTTACTCATCCTTGGTGACTAGCCAAGTGCCTCTTTACAAACTTGCTATGTAAATCACTTCATAACATTACATAGCCACCTATTTTTTAAATTAACTGAAGCAATATCAGTTTTGAATCTCATTGTCGAGTAGACCCGTTGAATGAACTGTTGTACAGTGAGTCAACACATAGGTACTTGTTGATTCAGTAGGTCTACTGTAACCAGAATTAACAGCTGGATTAACCCTCTGCCTACAGTAGTGAACACAGAAACCTGGTTTGTTTTCCACTGTTCCCTTGTTTGCTGAGAGCTATGAAGTCTGCATTTTACTGAATCTTTACTGATACTGCTGCATTTTATTGAATCATTGTAAGCTGCCTTGAGTCCCCGTGCTGGGGTAGAGAAAGGCAGATATAACTATGGCAAATAATAAATGAATGAATAAATAAATCTTTTAAGTTGGCAAGGGATTGTTTATGATGTTGTATGTAATTTGTTTATTGGATTGTATTGTTTTTGTGTGAATTTGTTTATGTACTTGTTGTATTTTATATGTTTGCACTATTGAGTGCTTTTGTGAGCTGCCCCGAGTCCCTTTTGGAATGGTGGCGTGGTATAAATAAAGGATGTTGTTGTTGTTGTTGTTGTTGTTGTTGTTGTTGTTGTTGTTGTTGTTATTAAATATTACTTTGCATCACTGTATGTATGAAGATTCCCATTAAGGACTCCTTTATTTCTTTTCCCAGTATTTGGATTTCTCATTATCTTAGTGTAAAGCCAGTACGTAAATGTTTGTCGGATTCTTGTGCTTGGGTTTTATAGATGACTTTTTTTTTCATTTTGTTTTCTCCCCTCTAGCCACATAAATAGTGAGAGTTTCCTGTGTGATTGTCAGCTCAAATGGTTGCCGTCGTGGTTAACCAAGAAGGAGCTGCGACCATTTGTGGAAGCTACCTGTGCCCACCCAGAGTCATTAAAGGGCAAAAGCATTTTCGATGTGGTGCCAGAAAGCTTTGTGTGCGGTAAGTCTGGGCTGCAGCATGGTAATTTTGAGGTTGCTTTGGAGGGCAGCCCTCACTCAGGAATGTGTATGCGCCTTGTGGCCAGCTTATTTCTGTGTATGCAGTGGAGTGAAGTAGTTCCATTTGTATGCTCACATGCATTCATCCATTCCTTTATCTGTTTGTTTGACTAGGATGTAACAATGGCTTATGCTCTGACTCTTCCTTGCTTAAGAAAAGCTTATGAAAAATTCATGGGGGTCTCCATTAGTCCACAGGCGACTTGAAAGTGTGCATGCATTTACATGTTCTCACACATTCATATACTAAGATTTAAAAAAAGATGCGGAAATAAATACGATAAGTTATAGTTTTTTAAAAAGCATGTTCTTTCTTAAATGGTTATACGTTCACTCCTGAACAGCTAGCTAGTCATTGGACAGAGTTGATCAGGGCCTGAGTAACCATCAGAAATCACTGAAAATTATGGTTGTGCTAGAATGGCAATTCCAGATATTGCTGAACGGTATCCCTTACTTCAATATACCATAACCTGTTTTTTTCAACTTGAATGAGTTTGCCTGGCAGATTATTTTCAACTTGTCTCTTTAGCTTGTGTTTAGCTCATTAGTTTTGTGTGTTCTCATTGCTGCTATTCTTCCCTGTTTTTGTTGCCAGCTGAGCAGCTTTATTTATTTTAAGACTGAAAGGTAGCTAAAATTATTTCAACCCATCATTCAGGTGTGGGCAGATGCATGTCACAATTTTATTTTAGAACTTGTAGTGGCCATCTGTTGAAAGGCCAAACCCTTTTGAGATAGGCCAGTGGTTTCCAATCTGTGGTCCATAGACGACCAGTGGTCCACAAAAACTAAAATATGGTTTGCGGCCTCACCGTTACTGTTGCAACGGGAGCGACTGGTCTTGCGAAACCCTCTTATAGTGCTGAGGCTTTTTAAATATGGTTTTCTGTGGGTGAGCAGATGGCTACTACTGGATGGCATATATCAGAAACTAGAGCTGATGTGGTCCACCCAATGTAATTTTCTGAATCAGCACCCCAAATAACCAAACCAAATCTAAAGTTGACCAAAAATCGACGTGTAATCCTTTTGGTACTAATGTTGGCGAGTGGTCCCTGGTCAAAAAAGGTTGGGAATGACTGAGAAAGTCAAAGGGCTTGTGTCCTGTGTTGCCGGCCTTTTTTGCATGAGAACCATTCGCCATCTTTAGTTAACTGTAACATGATGGCAGTAGTTTAGTTAACTACTGCCATTTCTATGGCTGCTGTAATGCATAGGTGGCAATCGTTGACCCTCCAGAGGTTGGACGACAATTCCCACACACTATACTGACTGGACTTATGGATGAAGGACTCCAATAACATCTGGAGGCCTTCCTTCTTCTACTATAGCCCACACAGGTCTCGCTGTGAGATTTTTAAAAACGTGAAAGGATTGTTATGATGTGAGGATTAGCATTTTTCTTTTGAACAATCTATTCTTGGTACTTTTTAATGCTACCCATTCAGGGAGCCATTCTGAACCAACATAGTTAAGAGATGAACCAACACAGAACAGCTGCATAATGTTTTTGTTGTTGTTCTTTTAAAAAGGGATAGTTCAAAAGTTTAAAGCTACAGCCAAAGTTGCTCTTGTTCATACTCTCTTCCCCTTAAATGAAATGGGGACTGATTTCCAGGAACTTGCTTTCCCCTTTGTTCTGCTTGCTTGTTGATGTAGAATGGAAGCTGTCATAATTAATTAGGTGCTGCTAGTTTTGGGCAGAGAATGACAGGACTGGGAAGATCCCTCAACTGTGTTGAAGCATAATCTATCACTCTTAGTTGGAGTATGTCCACAGAACACACTGCAATCAGATAGGCACAGAAATCCAGATACTTGTTCAGAATACAGGAACACCTCCGTTGCATTGATGATCTCATTATCCAGCTGTGTGTGTGCCTTTGTCTGTATGTTTAAGCTTGTTAGGAAATCCATAGGCAACAACATAGGTAAAGCTATACTTCTGCCCAGCATAGCACAATTAGTGGTGGAAGCCACACCTTGTTTATAGTATGAAGCTGGTTGCATTATGTTGAGAAAAAGCAGCAGTGCTTGGGAAACCAAGTCATGTGTCACAACAGAAATAGGAGGAGTTGTGCTCCCCAAAAAAGGACTATAATACATTACTCCACTGTTCAGCAATGCAGGCACACCCTTTCGTTCTGAAAGATGAATTTACTCTGGGCAAGCACATTGAAAACTGCCTGTCAGAAGTGGGCACAACTATACTTCAGATTGGGTGAAAATCATATCATGGGGTTTTCCACATTATTATTTTTAATTATGCAATAATACAATTATGAAGAAAGGGAAACAAAACCAGAAAAAATAAAAGGGAAACATTAAAGATAGAAGTACAGTAATTGAATAAAATCCTATATATAACTTTCAATAAGACATATGTCAGGGTCCGAAAAGGCTATGTGAAATTATCTATCTGTTGCACATTTAAATGTTGAAAGTGTTGTACAGTTCTCTTAGTCTTACTGAGTAATAGAAAGTAAGTATTTATCATTCTAGTACTGGAGTATAGGTCATAGCCACAAAAAAGACATGAAGAATGCAGCTGATATCCTTCCAAGTCTAATGGTACAATCCTCTCATTGATTCTGTTTCCTCATACTATACATTAATGTGTATTTGAAAGCAGGGAATTAGAATCATAGAACTCAAAGAGACCTTGTGGGTCATCCAATCCAACCCCCTGCCAAGAAGCAGGAAAATTGCATTCAAAGCACCCCCAACAGATGGCCATCCAGCCTCTGTTTTAAAGCCTCCAAATAAGGAGCTTCCACCACACCCTGGGGCAGAGAGTTCCACTGCTGAACAGCTCTCACAGTTAGGAAGTCCTGCTAATGTTCAGATGGAAACTTCTTTCCTGTAGTTTGTTAAGAGTATGGCCAATTTATTCTCCTTCCTAGTCATCTCATTTTTTGGTGATGAGTATAGACGTAGATTTCTCATGTAGATAGTGCCTTTCTACAGAAAGGTTTTTTATTAAATCCCACCATTGAAGTGCTTGGAAAATATCCAGCTCATAGCAACATTTTTCTTTCTAATAATAGATCACCAGTTGCAGTTCCTCCTCTATGCACATACCAACGTTCCTCTCCTATAAAGAATGTTAGATACAAGCTTGTCAATGAAGCCTCGAAATAACTGCATATGTTTACTATCCCTCCTGAGCCAGCTCAATGTCATGGAAACATCAGCTCACTTAAGTCGTCTTTTGACTTTATAGTACCATACATGGGTCAAGGGGTCCTAACATGCACATAGCTGGGAAAAAGCTAAGAAGAAAACATTATACATGCTAGCTTTCCATCTGCCTGCTCCACATAGTAGATTCTGGCCACAAGTTTCCCTACTCAGGTGGAAGCAATGCTGTATATTTTATACTTGTGCCTTCTTTATGTCTTGACTTGGTTTTCCATCTGGCATTGAAAATACTTTGGCCAAGATACCACTACAACGATGCAGTCAGTCAGCGTTGTGCCTGGAAGATGTCTAGCAGCCATTATATTATATAGTTGGGAGAAAGGTGTTGAGCAAAGATAAGCCTTGTCCAACACCTCATTCTTGCATTTCACGATTCTTTAATTTCACAGTGCATCTTTTCAAGGGCAGATTTTATCAGATCTAGTGTGTTCTGATTTGGTTAGTAACCAAGAGGTTGGTATAACTGAGAGCTATGCCGTATTCATCACCAACAGATTTCTGATCTAAGTCTTGAAACCTACATGAGATTTGGCAGCAGCCTGGCCATTTTGAGTTTCTTCTTTCCATTACTATGGCTGTAATTTAAGGGGTGGGGTTTGGGAGCATGCAGACTGTTTAACATGAAAAGCAGAGATGCTTTTGGTGTGACTAATAAATTAAGCTGCCTGGAACTCGGCTAAACCAAATAGGCTTTGCTGTTGGGGCCCCAAGAGCAGAAGCCTTTGCTTTGGAAGAGTGACAAGCAGGTCCATCTGCCATTTCCTTTAGTGCCCTTGTGCCAGGATACTATCCCGCCTGTCAGCACTTGTCATTCGTGACATTAATTGCAACAGTTGCTATAACTCTTAACAAATTAACAATGTCAGTGTGTGGTAGCAACAGTTGGAGGCATCTCATAGTGACCAGCCAACATAAGGAGGTGGCAGTAAGGTATATGTAATTAATTCCGCATACCTTGGAATTCTTTTCCTCCCTAAAATAAACTGGCCAGATGGATCAGCTAATCAAGTCACTCAGAAGAGCTGGCATCTCCCTTTACCAAAGCATGTATATAGCATTCTATTTTGCCACAGGCATCTGTTTTCACATCATATCCAGTTAAACCTGATTATCTAACATCCTACCTGCACCAGGAAATCATGTGTTGAATTCTTCCTCATGTTGTGTGTGTATCCTATTGCAATTCAGATTCATTTAGTCAAATAATTTTGGGCAAAAGAGTTTCTGCCAACCCAGTTGTTTTCACAGTTGATAGTTATAGAAAAACACTGAGAATCATCAAGTTCTTTATGTGAGAAATTGTATTGCTGCATTGGAAGTTGGGGGTCCAGAATGAGGTGGGGTGCACCACTCATAGCTCTGGCCCCTGAAACTTCCTTAAATGAAAATGTTGGCATTGTGCTTTTTTCCAGAGGATTTCCCAAAGCCCAAGATCATTGTTGAACCAGAAACTACAATGGCTGTCCTCGGCAAGGACATCCGCTTCACCTGCTCTGCTGCCAGTAGCAGCAGTTCCCCCATGACCTTTGCCTGGAAGAAGGACAGTGAAATCCTACACCATGCAGAGATGGAGAACTTTGCCCATGTTCGGGCCAGTGATGGGGTGGTGATAGAGTACACCACCATCCTCCACTTGCGCCATGTCACTTTCTCCCATGAGGGCCGCTACCAATGCATCATTACCAATCATTTTGGTTCCACCTATTCTCACAAAGCTCAGCTTACTGTCAATGGTGAGTCTGGACAACTTCATAGTGTCATAAATTGCTGTGACAAAAAATGGAAAGAACCTCAAATAGGCAAGCGAAAATATTGCTCTTCCTCAAATGAATGTGCCAAAATACTCTGTTTATATTAACTATAGAAGAAAGGAGCCCCCAGTGGTACAGTGGATTAAACTTGTTGACCAAAAGGTAGGTGGTTCAAATCCAGGGAGCAGGGGTGAATTCCCACCGTTAGGCCCAGCTTCCAACCTAGCAGTTCAAAAACTTGCAGATGTGAGTGGAATGATAGGTACTGCTCTGGCGGGAAAATATCAGCTCTCCATGCAGTCATGCTGGTCACATGACCTTGGAGGCATCTATGGACAACACTGGTTCTTCAGCTTAGAAACAGAGATGAGTACCATCCCCCAGAGTTGGAAACGACTAGACTTAATGTCAGGGTAAAACCTTTATCTTTTACTACAGAAAAAATGTTGAGACCTGAAATTGATAGGTCACCATAAATCAGAGTTAGCTTGAATGTATATAATAAAAACAACAAAAAGCTTATATATTTATGACCCCAAGTATGTACATTATTCATAGAATTTTCTGAAAATTATATATTTTATAAAATATAAAATACTAATTATATACATAATTATGTGCTTGCATATATAAATATGTCCATAATTGTGCCACTTTCCACTCCCTTGTTAGTGTGTTTCTTTATTGGTGTCACTTTTCTATATTAACACAGTTAATTTAAACATTTCTTTTATGAAGCTTTGCATTTTAGTTATTTAATTTCACAAGGAAGACATTTCTGCAAGGGGAGGTTTTATAAGGCCTGGTGTACCTAACATACAATGCAATATGAAGTAGTAAAGCTCTGGGGAGATAGATTGCATCAGATTGCAGTTGTTGGGATGCACTCCTACTACTAAGAGTGAAAAGTGTCTGAGGGTCAGGGACCATACCACAACCTTTCGCTCTTTACAGTGTGGGTTGTACCATGCTCGCACAGTCTTGGAGTGGCAGTTCTTACTGAAATTTGACACTAGTTCTTGAAACAAGTGGTATATCCCTTATCCATAATTCCTAAATCCAAAGTCCTCCAGAAATGCCCCCATTGATATTTGAGATAGCAACACCTGTGCTTTCTGATGATGCAATGTATGCCAACTATGTTTCATGCACAACATTATTTAAACATTTCAAAATACCTTGAGTTGTGCTTCCAGTCTTAAAATCACAAGTATAGTGCTACCATTTGAGAATTTTAATGATTTTTTCTTCACATATGTAGAAGAAGCCTAAGTCAATGTCTCTTCATGTCCAGATAAATATGAGAGATACAGACATATATTGACATGTAAATGTGAATATTGACATAGTCCCATAACTGAAATGCAATTTTCAGACCAAAGTAGGCCTTTCCACATTTTGCAGGGGTTAGGGGCACAGGACCCCTGCAAAAGTAGAAAAACTATAAATATCCCTCTCACCTACTCTTTTTTCTACCATGGAGAGCACTTCTCAAGGAAAGTGATATGGTAAACTTTCCCTTCCTATTTGTTCAATAGTTCATTGTGTTGTCTCCAATCGGTGACAACAAATAAGCGGTGTCACAATGCAGTCCAAATTTTTGTAGTGGGATGGGAAGATATTGGGGATGCTACCCTTAGCATAGGGTCTTGTGGCAGCAAGGAATAGGGTCAGATGGTCGTTTACTTTGAAAGCATGACCAGTGTTCTTGACAAGTCCTCCTTTCAAGTCTCCTTTTTGTCTTTCCCAGTGTTGCCCTCCTTCCTGAAAACTCCTTACGACATTGCAGCCCGAACAGGGACAACAGCCAGGCTAGAGTGTGCCGCTGGTGGTCACCCCACTCCTCAAATTGCTTGGCAGAAGGATGGAGGCACTGATTTCCCTGCAGCTCGTGAGCGCCGGATGCACGTCATGCCCGAAGATAATGTTTTCTTTATCACAGATGTGAAGATAGAGGACATGGGCATTTACAGCTGCACGGCTCAGAATTCCGCTGGTTCTGTGTCAGCAAATGCTACTTTGACAGTGCTAGGTAAGGGAGTTTGCTGCCTTTGAGAAAGACCAGAGGCCCTTTCATGCTTTGCAGTTATAGTTCTAATATTCCACTTTAATCTTCCTGGCTGCATCCTATTGAGTCTTGGGATTGCCTTGTTTGGTGAGGCACAAGAAGAATTCTCTGGCTGAAGACTCTTAACTATTCCTACCTAAACTGCAAATCCTGAGATTTCATAGGATGGCCTGAAGGGTGCTTTAGCACACAAAGTGATTGCAATGTGATTCCATTTTAACTGATTCCATGTTAGCTTCATGGGGGTCATAGGATTTTTTAGTTTGTTGAGGTGACACACTACAGCTCTCCAGCTCAAATTTCTAAATATTCTTAAACTCCAAATCCCAGGATTCTATAGGTTGTTGTCATATATTGAATCAACTATTTTTCTAATTGTATAATGTAAAAGAGCCGTTGGTGTTGGTGGAGATGTTTAGCAAGTAAAATAATTGTGTATAACTCCACCTCCTCCTATAAAGCTCTCTAGCTCAAATTTCTAAATATTCTTAAACTCAGAAGTGGTGTATCGAGCTTGTATAGCATAAAGCTGTACATGTGGTTGTAATAACTATTATGACCAGCCTAAATTTTGTTGTCAGACCTGCATAAAGTAGACCCATTGAAACAATCTATGTGTTTACTTCAGATTGAACAATTAATTGCTAGTTGGAGTCAGCCAAAAATCTTCCAATCACCATTTATACATAATGAGTTACATATTGATTGCGCTATATGACCTTGGTGTTGCATGAATGGATCCACAACTGATATAGGTAGTGGCACTGAAGTAGGTGATGTTAGCAGAGGCATAAGTGGCCTATAGACTGAATTTCAGAACTTTATGGGCTATGATATCAAAAAGTTCAGGGTTTTTTAGCTTTATCAGTAAAATTCCTGTAGGCTAACCTACCTTTCTGTGTCCTCGCAGAGACTCCAAGCTTAGTTCATCCCCTGGAAGATCGAGTTGTATCTGTTGGGGAAACAGTGGTTCTACAGTGTAAAGCAACAGGAAGCCCACCTCCGCGCATCAACTGGCTAAAGGGCGATCAGTCTCTAATGCTCACTGAAAGGCATCACTTTACCCCTGGCAATCAGCTGCTTATTGTCCGGAATGTCATGATGGAAGATGCTGGAAAATACACTTGTGAAATCTCAAATACAGTTGGGACAGAACGGGCACATAGCAAAGTTAGTGTCTTGTCTTCACTGGAATGCCAAAATGATGGAACGACTGTTGGGATCATTACTATTGCTGTAGTATGTAGCATCGTGCTGACCTCTTTGGTTTGGGTGTGCATCATTTATCAAACCAGAAAGAAGAATGAAGAATACAGTGTCACAAATACAGGTAAGCCTAGTGTTGATCTGTCACTCATTCACTAACAATGAGATCCTGATTGGTAGTGGGAGTTACTAAAGTTTTACCCTGAGATGCTGTTGAAAAGCAAAGCAGCATAATGCTCCGCTACTATGGCCGAAATCACACTCTGCATATGCAGCTCCATACCACTCTATCCCTAAAACAGCTGCCTAACCCTTTCCCTGGACTCACTGGCTGTGAGGAGAACTGAGAGATTCAGGTGACAAGAAGAAGGACAAGTGTGAATAGACCTGATTTCTCTTGGCTGGAGTTACTGTTGAGTCAGGCAGCTTAATGGTTGCTTGACAGCTCCTCGAAGGGATAGGTTTTGGACAGTGTGTAAAGTTTTATATAATGCGAGTTACTCCTTCTATACCACATGTGTCAAGCGCAAGGCTCACAGGCTGAATCCATCCCACCACATATTACTGAACTTCAGCTCCCAGAATCCTTCACTGTTTGCCATGCTAGCTGGCACTTTGTGCCTCCATGTGTTTGGGACCCCAACTCCTAGAAGCCTTTGCCAGCTTGTTCAGTGATCAAGAATTCTGGGAGCTGAAGTCCAATACACTCGTAGCTCCCTGAAATGTCTATCCCACCTGATCCTGTAGCAAAAGCACACTTTGTGCCATGAATTGTGTTCTTTTTTTGGTTTCATCTTTAAGTGTTTTTCACCTTTCCCCTCCTTTCCTGGCTTTCCAGATGAGACCATTGTACCCCCTGATGTGCCAAGCTATCTATCCTCTCAGGGAACACTGTCGGAACGGCAAGAAGCAGTGGTCAGAGTGGAAAGTGGCCAACAGCCCAATGGGCACCTACAGAGCAATGGTATGGCTGAGAGAAAAACAGGCATCATTTTTGCTTCGGTTGAGGGATGTAGAATGCATTTGGCAAAAAATCACATGATATGGTCCTTTTTGAACTATAAAAGATTTTTTTAAATAATATTGTTCCATCACATAAACTTCACTGCACATAGAGAACTAGTTGCATGTCAAAGGTAGGCCTAGCCTTTGAATATCTCTTCCTAAATCTCTGGTTTCCTACATGCAGAATTTTTACTGCTTTTAAATGGAGGAACATATTACCAGAAAAAGAGAGTGCATGAGAGGTCTGAAATAGTATAAGTCTTGAGGGACTCTATCATGTACTTTTTCTGAATGTGTAAATCATCTTGAAGATATCAATAACTAAAACATGACTTCCTGAACAGATGTTGGCTCAGTACTCCAAATCTAACCATGTACGCATGGAGTCTTCACAGATATTCTAAGGCTAAAGATGTCATTGTTTCCAAAGCCTGAAATGGCCATTCTGGAACCCATCAGCCTTTGAAAATGCTAGTGGAATGCAGGGATGAAAAAGATTGAGTTCCACTGAAACATTTGGAGAGCAGACCAGACTGGCATGTCATCTCTAAGGGTTGTCTTTTAAAGTTTATTTGAGCTTGGAGCTCTCATAACTATGTACTTGAGGACTTTCTGGCACCTTAAAGACCAATAAATTCTATTTGGGGGTGTGTGTGGGGTGTGTGTGTATTTAGGGCAATGACAGCATTAAACAGTAAAAGATAAGTAAAACATAACTAGGTATTTGTGTATAGTCAGTCTCTATCCATTGTTTCTGCATTCATGGATTCAGTCATCCATAGATTTCAAATATATTTTAAAATTTCAAAAAAGCAAACCCTGATTTTGCCAGTTTATATAATTCATATAATTTGCAGTTGTATATAATAGGACTCAAACATCCATAGATTTTGGTATCAGTGGAAGGCCCTGATATCTCAAATGATATCAAGGGCACACTGTATAAAGCTTGTATGGTCTTCTGCCCACTTCATCTGATTGTAATAAATTAATTGTATTCAGTAGTTGTAATATGTATTCTGGAAAATATCTCAACCTAGGAAGAAATAGAAAGCATATGTTAAAAGCTTTGACATGTGCAGATGTGACTAGAAATAGGTATTGCATCTTCATTGCCCCACAGCAAAGTCACTCCACCAGTCTTCAAAGTTAAATATTTGTGCCTGGTGATGTCTGGCTCTGTTACTTAATGCTGTGGTCTGTCAACAAGTTTATTTGCAATTCTTTCTGTAATAATAATAAATAATAAACTTTATTTATATCCCACCCCCTCTCCACAAGGACTCGAGGTGGCTTTCTGTTATCTCTCCCTTGAATCTTCCAATCACCAGGACCCTTGCCTCACAATGTGTCCCTAGCTGTATTGCACATTTGTGCGAATTTTAATTCTTAACCTCCTCAGCAATCAATGTTAATTGAAAAGCATGCTACAAGAGGGTTGTTTTTAAATGTTTCTGGGCTTACAGATCAGATTTGTAGCTTGCTGCAAGAGACTCAAGAGAATAGTTTTCTTAAGAAACCAAATTTTCTCCTTGGCCCATGCAAAATAAATGCACAGTTCATACAGGAAAACAAATGATACTCTTACATCTATAGTTTTGTCACATCCATATTCACATTGTTTCCTATGTTCTTTCTGCCCTATAACAAAAGACATTATCCCAGAGCCTTCAAAAAGTTATCTCAGACTTGATGACCCTTGTGGCCTCTTACAACTCTATGATTTCATGGGTTTTTCTTTTACTAAAACTCTCCAAATTCCCCCAACTAGACCACTAATTACGTGGGAGTTGGAGTAAATAAAAAGATAACTTTTCCAAATTCTGGAAGTGTTTTGCTTTTATTCTGAGTCACTCCATGCATGGAAAAAAACAAACAAACTGGGAGATAGATCATGTGGTTAGCAAGGTCAACTATTAAGATGACCCAGTTTTATGCTTCTCTAGTTTACCTTTTCAATTGTAGTGTATCTGCTTATGTGGCATACCTGCTCAGATCAGCATGTTAGTACATGTTGCATGTTTGTGTTTCAGGAGTTTGCCAGACTGATAGAGGGAGGGATCCAGAGGCCGATCCTCACCCTGTTGTTTACCGGCAGCCAAAGCTATGCTTAGGATACAACAAAGAGTCTTGGAAAGGAGAAGATCTAGCTGACAGGATGCTTGTTGCAGACAAGACAGGTACAGAGCTTTTGGGGAGAATATTTTGCATTCGTTCATTCTAATACAAACTATCTGTGAATCAAGATAGCTTTATAAGGTTTTCAGGGATGTGTATAATTTTCTTGCCACTATTATTCAGAGATAGCATAAAGCAAATGGTTTTGGAAAGCAGCCGTTTTATCAGTGCAGATGAAATGTCTAAAGAACAAATCCTAAGGGGAATTCTGCTGTGGCAAGCCCATGAAAAATAAATGATGCCAGGGTATTCTCCATGCTTTTGTGTGAGTCCCAGTTAGTTTCTTTAGTGCATCTCTGAAATTACGTCCCAGAATAATGCCATGTGTAATTTGTTCTTATCTTTTAATATGCACCGGCATTCACTCATCACTACCCTTCCATTCTCCAGATGTGTTGAACTATCTCACTCCAGCATAACAATGGGCCATGCAGGCTGGGGATAATTAAATTTGTACTTCAGTACATATGGAAAGGGCATTGGGTTGGGAAAAATAGTCTTAGTCATAGAAAAATCAGACCAAGTTTATGGTTATCTGCTCAGCTAATAGCTTCACATTTTATTAATAACAAACTCAAGATGTAAACATTTACAATTTGCATAGTTGAGGTAAAACTAGTGCTGGTGGAAATTTGGGTCTCTGGCTACTTCAACACACTAGAGAATGAATCCACTTTAAATGCAGTTTCTGCATCCTGTAGAATTCTAGGGTTTGCAGTTTAGTGAAGCTGTTAAAGGCTCCTCCCTAAACTACAAACCCCAGAATTCTGCAGGAAGTAGCAACCAGATTGAAAGTGGATTCAATCTCTAGTGTGATGAGGTAGGGTTGCTGTGAGTTTTCTGGGCTGTATGGCCATGTTCCAGAAGCATTCTCTCCTGAAATCTCCCCACATTCATGGCAGGCATCCTCAGAGGTTGAGAGGCTCAGGGGTGGTGAGCCCGGAAAACACAGCAACCCATTGATTCTGGCTATGAAAGCCTTTGACAGAACATTGAACATCTCTACGGGGAGAAACTGTTCCAAGACACACCTCACAACCTCTGAGGATGCCTGCCATAGACGTGGGCAAAATGTCAGGAATGAATGCTTCTGGAACATGGCCATACAGCCCTAAAAACTCACAGCAATCCAGTGATTCTGGCCATGAACGCCTCCAACAACACAATTGAGTCTCAATCTGAGCTGTGGCAAATGGCAGAAGAGGGTGGTAGTTGAAATATATCAGCCGCAGGCAGGAGACACTGTTCTTTAAAAAAGTCTTCTGCATAACTTTCCTTCCTGTAGCTTACTCCCCTTTTATGTATGTTGAGCCAGATTTTACCTTGGGAAAGAGATCCTCCTCACTGCTGCATTTCTGATTCAAATGACACTCTTGCTATGCCATTTGCAGCCATCCAGCAGAGAAACAAGCCTCCAGATCTTAACTGAAGATCTCCCTGTTTGTTAATTGTCGTTGATATTTTTTATGTTGATGTGCTAAATATCCAAATCCTGTCTTGTGAAAAGCTGGATACTCCGGCCTGCACAATGCTTCATTTATTTTTCACAATTCATTCTTCCTTTGCTAGCTATATGGAACAGCATGGAGCTATTTCAGAATGCTGTAGCCTCAGCATTCTGAGAAATTGTGCAATAAAATTGATGAAGCTTGTGTTGCCTATTCTGCATGAATTTACTGTAGTTGCCCCAAATCTTAAGCCTTGTTTTCTTCCTGCTCCCCCTCTCCAGGCTACGGCCTTCCCGCTGTCTACACTAATTGCAGTGGCAGCACAGACAGTATGAGTGTCACCATTTTCCCCAAGGATCTGGATTATTACCCTTTGCCTGCAGAAACGATGCCTCCAAACGCTTCCAAGGAGTCCAGCAGGGCCTGCGACAGCATCCCTGGAACTAACTGTCCAAGTCCTCCAAAGTGTAATGGAAGTACGAATACCAGGAACAACTCCTATGTTGGTGACACTATCTATCCCAGTAATCATGACAGGATACCAGTCACAAGCCCCAGCATGTCACCTCACACAGACAGCAAAGGTGTGTTTGTGTTTTTATATTTCTTAAGAAGTCGACAGATTTGGCCGAGATCATGTGTGGGAGACGTAGTTCTGATTTGTCTTCCAGTCCAGCCAAACTTGCCTTAAAAGCCAGCCAGCTGCACCAATGGGAGGCACCGAGAATAACAGGTGCTGTGGTGCAGTGAGCAACCACAAAGAAATTTGTGGGTTCCTGTTGCACTGATGCACAAGAGCTCACTGGTGGGAGAGAGCTAGACAGGCTAGACCCCTCAGCACCAATTTGCCACCAGGTGGGCTTTACAGGCATTTGTGATTGTTGCATTGGGGCCACAATCATAAAGGCAAATAGCAAAATGTGCGTGATCAGAGGGGGGGGGGAGGTATGGCACCATAAATATTGAACAGGAGATTAGTTTTTATCTATTTATAGATAAGATATGATGCAAGTAATTTTCATTATTTTTAGAAAATATCTGTGGCGCTCACATCATTTTGCAGATAAACCACAAGTGCTGGTGGTTATTATGTATGATCTCTAAATTATCATGGAGAAAGTGTGGAGAAATAGGAGATTGGAGTCACATTTGGCTAACATGCCCCAAAGTAGAGAGATTCTGGGAGGAAGTTCGATCATGAATAAGCCAAATAGCAGGGGGAAATAGTGCATTTTAGGAGTGGTTGAGTACAGAAACTGATGGTTTCTGTACTCAAAAGTGAGAATAAGGATTTGGTAACTGTAAGTCTTAGGCTGTTCATGTTATGTGCCACAAGACTCGAAATAGTCAAAACTTGGGAAATAACTTAAGAGAATTTGACAGTAAATAATTGGTTGAATAGGACATGAGCTATAGAACTATTAGAAAAGCTAACTTAAAAGCAAAGATTATCTAAAGGAGAAATAGAAGATTTGTTTGATGAATCATGGAAGCCATTGTGTGTAAAACTAACGGTGATTTCAAATGCCCAATTGAACAAGAAAGATGAACATTTAGAGAATATATTGCAATAATGATATGTAATGGATGAAACTAGACTAAGTAGTCGTATAGAACTGACAGAGGGGGCAGGGGTGCAGGGAGTGTAGATCTGGGAATAGATGATGTAATAACACAACTATTATGAGAAATCTTTTGAAATTAGTAAATAAACCAAAATAAACTAAAAAATCAACACACAGTGAACACGATATGATTTCTCTCTGTATATTTACACACAGACCTGTATGAAGAGACAACTTAGGGGTTTTTTTAAAATGCTTTCCTTGAAACCCTTCTGTTTTACTGTCCTTTCAGGTTCTTCACCACCTTTAGGAAAACCTTCTGAGCCTCATGGCCTCTTGTTGCCTCCTGAGGGGTCACTTGAGCCCCTAAAAGGGAGACCTGAACTCTCTCAGACTTTAGCAGAAGAGGCAGAGGCGAAGCAAAGGCTCCTCCTTCTCTCCAATGGACACTTACCGAGGTCATGTGACTCCCTTCATGAGTCAAGCCACTGAAAAGATTGCCACGCTTGTGTGCAAGTGGAATATGGGACATTTCTAGCGAACCTGCAGGATCTCTTTGCACGGAACTGTCTAAGGCTACTTCTACCTCAAGTTCTGAACGAACGGCTTGTCAAAGTAAAAGAAAAAAAAGGAAGCGCCATGAGGTATCGGAAGCAAGCTTGCGCGGGGTTACAAAGCCTTGTCTAAATGGTGCCCACTTGTACATAAATAGTTTTTAAAACTTCGTTGAGAAGTATTTGTGGCTCACACGTTGGCTTGCCTATAAAGCACAGAAATGCAAATGGCTTTGGTGTAAAGTGAACAGAAAAAAGTATTTGATAACAAAGTTTGTACATAAGAGTTTTCATATATGTAAATCTATCTATCTATATTATATATGTATATCTTTTAACAGAGGCTATTTTATTCCCTTGGTGCATGACTGAACTGAGTGAAATGATGCAATGTGGACAGTAGACATTATTTTCTTGCTATAAGGTGGTTGCTGGGATTTTGTTTTAACACACACAACATACACACCAGGAACTATTGTGATGCCTTAGATGGAACTTTAAGGAAAGGCCCATCCTGTTTAAATAGGAAAGACTTTGTTGGTGATCCCTCCTTTCATTAGCAAGTACTGGATTGTTGTTAGCTAGGATTTCTCCTCAGAAATGCCACCTTTGGAGCACAGTCCTCTTAACAGGTCCACTCATCTAGTTCCATGATATTTATTCCCAATGTGCATCATTTTAGAAGTTTAGATGAATACATTATTTCAGCAGAGCTTGAGAATTCTATTTTTTGGGATGTGATAGCTTCCAGTAGTCGTAAGCTAACAGGGCTAGCCAAGCTGTTGTCTGGAAAAGTAACCTTTCCAAGCTCAGGGCCAAGCTTATGCAAAGTGCTCTTGGTTTCAGTAAAGTTGGATCCATACCAGGTAACTTAATTTCTTTTAAAGTAGTGTTTAAATGTTATAACTCCCAGTATGGACAATAAATAACAGCCATACGTAACTTCAAACCATATTTTAGATCACAACCTAGATCTATTTAAATGCTAACCATTATCTGAACTAGGCAATGATGTGTGCCTACCTGCAGAACACGATTAGTTGCTATATATACTTCAAAAAGAAGCAAGCAAAAGACTATTAATGATTGGCAAGCACTTCTTAATCTCTTGAAACCCCCCTATTTTCATTATGGCATCTGCCCCATTCTGTGGGGATATTAAATTATGTCACTAATATTTAGGTTTTCCTCTTGACACCATATTCACCCAGAGATATTTCTTTTAATTCTTAGAATCCAGAATGTTAGTGAGCTTTCTTTCTGGATTTGAAGAAACCTCTCTGAATTATGGAAAGACTTTTGATTTATGTTCCTCCAAGGAAATAGATTTGGGGGGGGGGGAGCTATTCAAAAGGTTAAAACAATAAAGGCTACTATTTTTATTTAATTTCTTTTTGATAAAAAAAAAGATATTGTTATCAGTCGCAGAGAGCTATCAGTTACCTAAGCACTATTACAATGCAAACAAACAAAATGCAATGTGAACACACACAGGAAAAAGCAAGTTTGATATGGAGCATTTTATTTATAAGTTCTGCTTCTTTTCTTAAATGTTTTTAACTGTGTAAAACAAACAATTATGAGGGAAATTGTTTTTTAGATCAGGCATTAGAAAACTTCAACCTTCAGGTGTTTTGGACTTCAACTCCCACAATTCCTAACAGCCAGGAATTGAAGTCCAAAACTCCTGAAGGGTTTGAAGTTAGCCCATGTCTGTTGTAGATCTAAACAGAAAACTGTTGAATTTAAGTTATGACTTGGGCCAAAATGGCATTTCATGTTTTCCCCTCCCATGATGTAAGAGTTAAGATACACCTGAAAGTTAAGAGAGCTAAAATGGTGCAGTGGTTTGAGTGTTGGATAAGGATAAAGGGAGACCCGGGTTCAAATATTCGCTCAGCCATGAAAACTTACTGGGCAAGCTGCATCCTCTCAGCCTCTGAGGAAGGCAAAGGCAGGTATCTTCTCAACCCAAAGCGTACCCAAGAAACCCTGTGATAGCATTGCCATAAATCAGGAATGATTTGAAGGCACATAACAACAAAGCCATGACTTAAAGGCCATTTTCAGAGATGTCAAACTAGGGTCATAAGAAATCTCAGTTCAGAGCAGTGTAAGGAAGAGCTTGCTTAGAGACTCGGGGTTGCCTATGGGACAGGCTCAGTCCCATTCTCAACACCGGTGGAAGCTTTTAGTGGGCCTGTATCATGCTTTTTCCACTTTTAAGTAAGGTGTGAGTATTGCTTTATATCACTTTGTCTCAATACCTCTTGTCACTAAATAGTGGCAGCATGAGGCCAGGGTAGGATGCATTTACACTGCAAAATGAATGCTGTTTGACATCACTTTAACTGTCATGGAATGCTGCCAAAGAGTGCTAGTGCCTCACTAAACTATATATCCTAAAATTCCATATAGCATTGAGCCATGGCAGTCAAAGCAGTGTCAAACTACTTTCATTCCACAGTGTAGATCAGTGGTTCTCAACCTGCTGGTAAACTGGCTGGGATTTCTGGGAATTGTATGCCAAAACACTTGGGGACCCACAGGTTGAGAACTACTGGTGTTGATGAACCCAAAGTCACTCTTTGACTCCGGAGTATATATTTTTCTTCTCATCGTTGGTACCACTGTACTACACTTGAATAGAAAGCAACCCATAGTTTGGGTAGACAGCCATCATCTATGAATGTTTCACCCTCTTGTTTTGAGTTCCTACCAAGTTTTCCTGGATCAAGAAAGTTGGCAGGTTTCACACATTTCCCCAACGTTGGGTAGAGCCTGTATTTTGCACCTCCATTAAAAGAACTCTAACGTCTCCCAGCTCTTTGATGGAGGTATGCAACTGTAAAGCAAAGACTCAGTGCAGCATTGTTGCTTCTTGACAGGAGATGCACTTGCACTTTCTGGTAGATGGCTAATTTTGTGAGGTGCCAATTCGTAGCTATTCACTCACATTAAGGCTAGTAATAAATGACTGGTCATTGGGGAAAAAACAAAAGGGTTCCGGGTGCCTTTCCATCAAGGTAATGTAAAAAAGGGAGAAGGGAGGTGTGGAATTAGGTAATAAGCTTTTTAAGAGTGGCGAAGTAGGAGTTTTAGGTTGGGGGTGGAACATCTACACAGAGAAACATAGGAAAAAGGTATCACCATTGGAAACATTAAGGATCAAGCACACTTGCCACCTAGACATTTTTTTTAAAAAAAATATTGTATTTTTGGATATGGTTAACTGTTCATTCTAATGTTACTTCCACTAAATATGTGAATCTGCTGCTTCTGAGAGGCAATGTGAAAGAGGAAGTATTACTTTTGTGTACAAAGTTATTTATTTATTAGAAAAAATTTGGTACAATGTTGTACATTGAGAAGTACATTGTAAAAATATTGAAAGTGTCTAACAAACGGCATTGAAGTGTCTTTAATAAAGGTTCATTTATAATATCATTAGTTCTGTTCTGGCTCAGAACTGGTTTTTTTTTTAGTGATTTTTGTGAAGGAGAAATACTGGAAGGCTGCAATCTCATCCTGAATTATCTAGCAGCAAATCCCACTGAATCTTTAGGACTTCTGCACAGTTGTACTGTAGATGGCCTATGAAATTCCTATTTTTGAAGTCATTCCATTATACCGTTAGGGACATAGTGTAAGCATGCTACACGGAGAATTAATATACAATACAATCTCCCATATATGCAGAGGAAAAGTTCCTGGAATTCACCTGGATACAAAAAACTGCAGGTAATAGTGGACCCTATTGAAATGAAGGACTTTTAGTCCAAGAACAGCCTTGCTGGAAGAACTAGAAAATGCCTTTTTGAGAGGATTAATGAAACCATGGATCGAGAGGTTGTACTGTATTGTAAGAGCCAAAGGATAGTCTGTTCCAACTCCCTTTCATCCCTCTCCCGAATCCTTTTCTTCTATCCCTTCTCCTTCTACCAGAGAGTGTTTGCTCTTTCCCTCTCCTTGATGTCCTCCCCAACGTTTCTCAGGGGGCATGGTTTAGTACAACTCTTTGAATGAAACCTCCAGGCTGTGTGAAAAAAACAAAATATCTAAA
Organism: Anolis sagrei; assembly: GCF_037176765.1. Lineage (NCBI taxonomy): Eukaryota > Metazoa > Chordata > Lepidosauria > Squamata > Anolidae > Anolis > Anolis sagrei. The sequence continues at coordinate 35,766,454 of NC_090022.1, read as the reverse complement.
GTCTGATGATGAATCAATTGTTTTTTTAAAAGAGAAAATAACATGATATTACATCACTACAAAGTTTAGGCTCATCTTAGGCTGCAATATTTCCAAACACACTTCCCAGGGAGTATGTATCTAAATGTTCTATGAATGGCGATGATTATGGAAATTTATGCAGAAGGCTCTGGCACCCTGTTCCTGACAGAGCCGATCTCATTGGGTTCAACAGGTGCACCATAGGACAAGTGTATCATTTCCCCACTATGCAGACAACAATGAACTCAGATTAAATTCTTGTAGTTGAACGATACTGCCTCCAGTTTGCCTTCCAAATCATATAGTACCGCTCTACCATTAAAGAATTGTGATATTCATTCACTCTGGTTGTGACTCAGATTTCGTTTCCTTAGGAACAGATGGACTACTACAAAGCAGTTTGTTCCCATTGGCACCCAGACTAAATAACCCTGGGACCTAATGGGAAGTCAATTTAGGCCAATAATATTGATGCTGACTGACAGCACTTCTCTTGGGTTTAAGATTCTAACCCTAACCCTAGGAAAGGGACATGAGATCTTCCTGGTTGGAAAGCAGTTGCTTCATCACAAAGCAATGTCTTCTCAGCATTACATCCAGTACATACATTGCCACATAACAGCAGACAGCTAGAAGAACTACCAGACCAAAATATCTGGAGGATCAGATGTTTCCACCCCTAAAATGGAGGATTGGACCATAGAAGCATAGAATCATAGAGTTGGAAGAGATCTTGTGGGCCATCTAGTCCAACCCCCTGCCAAGAAGCAGGAAAATTGCAGTTCATTTTAGTTTTAACAACAACTGTAGAGAAAGGGCCCCTAAAATTAGGACTTGTGCACTGAAGCAGAGTACTTCTTTCCATCTTTCTAAAGCCAAAAATCATTGACACCCAGGGAAATTGCTTGGTTCAAGCCCAACAGTAGGAAATATTTTTCCAGTGCCTGTGAAATCCCATAAGTTACATATACACACCTTGCACACACAAAGACACTTTGCCCATGTCAAATATTTGTGGGAAGGCAAGAGTAAATTACTGGAGACAAAATGGACACCATTCATACTTTAGTGGAGAAAATGATGAGACATGGCAGACAAGCCATTAAACCAGCTTGAGATAATTGTAGGAATGGTTTTAGCCCTCCTTCTTGTCTCACTGGCATCCTATGTTTTCCAGCTTTGTTCCAAATGCTGCAAACTACAGCTGGGATTCATTGGGGACTCAGTTCTTTGTAAATGGACTTACATCTGCAGGAAATAGAATTGAAATTTTTTGCAAAGTTTGTTGTCAGCAAGGGGCTGATAGTAATGTTGCTATGGACAAGATATAACAAACCGACTCTTGCACATTAGGATGGTTGCACACTGGGACCCAGTAACTAACTATACACAGTTCGAATGATGTCCATCATTACAACTAGTTGGGAAGTCCTGATGCATAATGTCTCCACTAAATAAACCTTCATTCTGAAGAAATGTTGATAATGTAGAATGTTAATTGTACTTGTGTCTAAAGGAGGAGAAAACTTTGTCCTGCAACAGAGCAATCTCAACATTTAAATGATGTGATTTTCCAAGGGGTTGAACTGGATGGCCCATGAAGTCCCTTCCAACTCTATGATTCTATGTCCTCTCTGGCAGAACATTTTCTGCACATACATGTATATCTCAGTTAACAAAGTCTCTGACGAAAGAAGCTCCTTTTTTTTTTTTACAAAGCTTAACTATGCTTTCTTTTCCTCATCCTTTGTCTTCCTGAATGGTTTTTGAGCAGCATCACCATTTGAAATATAGTAAAAGACAGCTGGAGAAATACAGACTTTCAGTTACTAGGTTGCAAAACTATATCTCCAGTAATGGAATAATATAATGGAACTTAAAATGAGGAAAAAGGAAGTCTACCCAATTTTTGCTATATTTGTGTGCACCAGTCCACAACAGGCAAGATAAACAGTTTCCGCCAGAATCCAGTACTGACCATACATCAAAGGCAAAAAGAAAAAAACTGATAAACTTTCCCTACCAGCTCTATCTGGAGCATTAATCCCTAAGTTTGGCCACCAAAATGTAAATCATAAGAAAGGTGGAGGCTGGATATATTTTGGAAGAAGCTTTCAAGTGTTTTCCAAAAGGTTGAAAACGCTTTTGTTTACTTATGTAAGGCTTATTTGGCCAGGTTGTTTCATTTCACATGTGCTTGTTGTTAGTTCTCTATAAACAGTTTGCTGAACTTTATTAAACTGCTCTTCTTTTCTTCTCTCTTTTTTTGGGTGGTGTAGGATCCTATTCCTATTCCTTCCATCTTATTTCAGCCTCTAGTAACAAAGTTTCTTTCGAAGAACACATTGCCTTCATTAACTCAAGTATACCTCTACATCTGGATCAGTGGTGCAGCAGAACCATGGCTCATGAAGTCAAATGCTATCAGTAGAAACAAGGACATCATTCTTTATCCTACTCTTTCAAGACATCCTTGTTCCCTCATTCTAGCAGGGGAACAATATATTTGGTAAAATCAGACTATTTTCCTAACAGGGAATGTGAAAGGAGAGATTTGAGTGACCATGTTGTTCTGTCCAGGCTTTAATTTCTTATTCTCCTCTTTATTCTGTTCATGCTCATAATCTGTTGCTACCACCACTGTTGATGTGGCTTGAAATGGTCATGACTTATTGCATAAACGCATGTATAGGTCGACTTTGTGTATAAGACAAGAGCATGTTTTAGGGTGAAAATTATGGACTCCATGGATAAGATGAGAATCATTCTGCAGACAGGAGAAAGCAACAATGACATCTGGGGGGAGATCAGTGGGCCCTGGCCCACACCAGTTCACCAAGGAGAACACAGAAAAACAAACAAACAAACTTAAAATCCTAGAGTTGGAAGAGACCTCATGGGCCATCCAGTCCAACCCCCTGCCAAGAAGCAGGAAAATCGCATTCAAAGCACCCCTGACAGATGGCCATCCAGCCTCTGCTTAAAAGCCTCCAAAGAAGAAGCTTCCACTTACTCTATTACCCTGAAGATGACAGCAAGAAACAAAAAAAGCATACCACCACCCTTCAAGCACCCACCCACTCACTCACTCATTCAGGAACAATGCTATTGTGGTAAATGTTGCTATCCCAGAAGCAAGGCACTGTGATTCACAGCCTTTCCATTCAAGTGAGGAAAAACATCCTTCTCCGATCCATTCTTCATTCCCTCCACCCCCCAAATCTCCTCCCCCCCCCCCCTTGGTGTGTGAGGCCAGGCTGCTGTAGAAGCAAGGGGTGGGAAAGGGAGAGAGAAAAAAGGAAAACCGGGGTTTTGTTTCTTTTTCATAGGCAACATTGTCAGAGAGGAAAACAATACAACATTGTACTTTTACTGGGGAAATCTGAGTCTAATTAAAAAAGGCAGCCTTGCTTATCCAAGCAAGAATGCTTGCTATGCACCTGCAGGTATGAACAGTGGTCTAAACTTTCCAAATGGGTCTCAGACAAGAAACAAATGGCCTTTTCCCCTTACGTAGACATTTTTGAAAAAGAAACCTACACCGGAGCCTCTTCCGCCTGTCCCTTGGAGCATAGCAGGCCCGGCCTTTGGAAATGCAAACAGGGCAGATCTCCTCTTCTCCGCTTCCTCCTCGAGGCCATGATTCCGGTGCCACAGAACGAAGGAAGGCTCCTTTGACTCCTGCCATGCTGCGGGGCCCATGTTCTTCTCATTTGCACATCATTCCCCCTAAACGAGTCCTAATAACGATGCCTTTCAGGCACAAGGCTGGAGCCCATAAAAAGAGTCGCTTGCCCCCCAAAATGTGCCTTTCTTGGCAGGCTCTTTCCAATGAGCTCACCGCTAGAACAGGGGTTTCCATACATGGAAATTTTATATTAGGGAAACGGAATTAAGGGGTTTCTTTTTCTTGTTTAAGGAGCGGGAATAGAGTCCAGGCTGTCGAACAGCTGCGAAGCCACAGGAGGCAGGATGGAGGTGGGATAGTGGTGGGAAAGGGAGGGGGAGATTTGTGGGAAAGCAAATGAACAACTTTCTTTTCTTCCCCCTTTCAGGAACAGGGAGAGAGAGCAGAGCAGTTTCTCAGCTGTTTGCTTCAAGTCCCTAAAACATTTCACAAAAGCAATCTGCGGATCTTGTCATACATCCCAAGGAAGATAAAGCCTCCAAGGCTGATGGCAGACATTCGTGGGACAATGCCTGCAAATAACCTGGAAAGAAAAAAAGGGAAAAAATGGGGAAGAAAGGGCAGATTTATTTAAACTTACTAGCTTAAATGAATATATAAGATCCCATCCCCACTTTTTTTAGATGAGCTTGGAAAAGGGACTGTTTTGGATTACAACTCCTCAAATCCCACAGCACAAAGTCCAAAAACATAAGCTCTGGAAAATCTTTGCTTCTTCCTGAGACACTCTTGACATGCTTGACTTCTGGCACACCTATAATCCCTCTCTCTTTTGTAAGAGAAAGAAGACACCACTCCAGAGACTGGAAAAGTTACTTTTCTGGACTATGATGATCGTAATTTTCCTTGCTAGCATTGCCAGTTTATATAATGGACAGAGATTCAGGCGGCTGCAACACTAAAAAGTAACTAGGGGTGATAAATTGTTTTTAACAGCCTTTTAGCCCCCAGTGGTGCAATGGGTTAAACCTGCAGGCTGAGAAAGGCAGTATACAAGTATAATAAACAAACAAACAAACAAACAAACCCTTGCGCTGGCAGGACTGAAGACCAACAGGTCAGAGGTTAAAATCTGGGGATAGCACAGATAAGTTCCCTCTATCAGCTCCAGCTTCCCATGCGGGGACATGAGAGAAGCCTCTCACAAGGATGGTAAAACATCAAAACATCCAGGTGTCCCCTGGGCAACATCCTGGCAGATGCCCAATTCTCTCACACCAGAAGCAACTTGCAGTTTCTCAAATCGTTCCTGACAAAAAATCTTTTAAACTACAACCTAGTCTTTTAAGAGGCAGTTCCAATTAATGCTGTGCAGTAGTTTAATTCTCTTAATGTTCACCTTCCATTTGTATTTTACTGCATTTTTTAAAATTGCAAGCCACTTTTATTTCCAATTTTGGGAGACGGGCAAGATGCCAAATGGTCATTCAGGTGGAAAATAAAAGGTTTGCATCACAGGATGTCTCTCTGAAATATAGTCAAGGAAATCTCATTTTCATTGGAATGTGAGAGCGATCTGGCTGCGACATCTGTCACCCCATTGATCGCCAGGGTTGATTCAGAGGGCCTTTCCCTTCCAGCACATGTATTCTGGATAAAATGTGAGCCCTGCCATGCTTGTCCAAGAAACAGGTATCAACCATACCCTCGCCTCCCAAATTTCAAGTGACCCATGGGTTTAAGGGCTCTCTAGTGGCACAACGGGTTAAACCACTGAGCTGCTGAACTTGCTGACCAAAAGGTTGGTGGTTTAAATCTGGGGAGCAGGGGTTAGCCCCGGCTTCCACCAACCTAGCAGTTCAAAAACATGCAAATATGAGTAGATCAATAGGTACCACTTCAGCGGGAAGGTAACAATGCTCCATGCAGTCATGCCGGCCACATGACCTTGGAGGTGTCTATGGACAATGTTGGCTCTTTGGCTTAGAAATGAAGATAAGCCCATGCAGACTACAAATTGCTTCCTACTCCACAGGATACACAATGATAGTCACCCTTGTCCCCTTCTTCCCCAACTGAACTGGCTCAACTACAGATTCTCTTCAAATTTCACCTTCTGCTATTAGAGATAACAGGGAATAGGTCTGATCTATGACAAAAAATCAGATACATGGAGACTGTAATTATGTCTCCCCAAATCCTCTCTTTTTCAGGCTAATTATACTCCACTATTTCAACTACCCTTCACAGGATGTGGTGTCCACATAAATTGTCCTCCTAGTCAGTCTTTTTCATTGTGCATATGTGCCCTATGAATTTCATAGGGTCATCTTACTAACGAATACTGTGAAGAGGTTTTAGCAGTTCCCATCTCTGAAATATAGCCCACAGCACTTGATACTCTGATAGACACTCCTTAATTTGTCCAAGTCATTTTTAAAATATGGCACCCAGAACTAGGCAGAGTACCTCAAATGAAGTAGGCTTCAAGGAGAACAGAAGCATTACTTTCTTTAGTCCTGTGTACTAAGCTCTTTTGAAAGCTACCCAAATACTGCATTCATTTCCTCCTCTGCTACTTTACACTGCTGACTCATATTTAGTTTGTGGTCCACTTCAAGACAGAAAGGCTCATCTACTACTCTCAAGTGAGCTCGCCCCCATCCTGTCTCTTTGGCCTTGGGTTTCCTTAAAAAAAAACCCCACATTTATCTCTGCTGAATCTCGTATAGTTAGTTTCAGTGATAACAACTGGTGGTCCAGATGTCTTTAAGAGGAGATTACAAGGAAAGAAGACAATATTCATAAGGGAAAAGCCTATCAATAGCTATTTGTCACAATGGCTATATGGACCCACTGTGTTTAGAAGGAGTGTCAAGTAGATCTTGATAAAGAGAGAAGAATATTGCCCTCATGTCTTGTTGGAAGCCTTCCTAAGACATTTGGTTGTCTACTATGGGGAAACAGGATGCCAAGCCTGAGGATGCTTTGGTCTAATCCCATTGGACTCCTCCTATCTCCTTATGTTTGCTTTATGGCAGTAGTTCTCAACCTGGGAGTTCCCAGGTGTTTTGGCCTACAACTCCCAGAAATCCCAGCCAGTTTACCAGCTGTTACAATTTCAGGGAGTTGAAGGCCAAAACATCTGGTGACCCACAGGTTGAAAACCACTGCTTTATGGCCAATTTTAACAGTCAGATGCAGGATTACGTTAACATACCTAAGTAATGTTAACAATGGAAACACAAACCAACCTCAAAACAAATTCAAAATCCCGCTAAATTACAATTAAAATGATGTCCAATTCTTTATATGCTGTGTTTTTGTCCCCAGATGCCTGTGAATCAGGAACCACAGTTTCTGGGGTAGAAAGTATAAAAACGGAGTTTGAAAAAGTTACTTTTCTGAAATACAGTTTCTAGAATTATAGACTCTTAAGAGTTAGAAGGGGCTGCAAGTCCAGTTCCTTGCCATGTATACGAGTCCTCCAATAATCCTCAAAGATGACTGAAAGTAGATCTGAGTTACATCTGCAAGTGTCTTTAGTATACTTGGATGCAGTTCATTCAGCCTTGGGGCCTTGAGTTCATTTGCACTATGAGGAATCCCATTACTATCTATTCCTTTACTATTTATCTTAACTATTTAGCTATTATGTGCTGCCATATTCTTGTTGCATAATTTGTTTTATTTTTACCTGTCAGAAAACTTTTCCTTTTTGGAAGAAGGCTGAGAAAAAAGAAGATATTAAACTTCTCTTTGTCCCCTCTTAACATTTCACTGACTTCTCTACACAGTGGCCCTACTACTCCTTTAGTTTTCATCTTGCTTTCTTGCCAGTAGTTGTATTGGCTCATGAATTCTGGGAGTTGTGGTGAAAAATAATAACGTTTCCAAGCTCTGTTGTATTATCACATAGAGAAAATAGGAGAGCAAGCATAAGCCATCTGTCTAGCAACCAATTACTAATTTCCTTCATATTTTTGGCCAAATTCCAAATGCAGATGATTTTTACATTTCAGGACTGTTCCATTCCCTACACAAATGGGCTAGTCCCTGTCCCTTGACATACATAATGTTTCAATCTACACATTCACCAACTGAAACCAGGGTTTCATCATTCCAGCAGAAAACTACCATTCATCAAAAATCTGTATGGATTTTGCAGCCTGATGAAGTGTCTCATGTATTCCTCTACTGAGGAAAATAATACATATGGACTGGCTCTAGGTTTTTCCCCCTGCAATAAAGGAGTATTTCTGAAACCTGTCACATTTCTTGCTAAGGCCAAAGCCCCTGGATTAATCGGTAGGCCTTTGGCAGGCTGGTGCCAGCTCTGCAACAGATATTTATGGGTTCTCTCTCCCTTCCTCAAATCACTATTTACTTAGATTCAATGCTCCGTTAACCTCTTTGCTGCACTTGCTCTAGTCTGTGGTAATGAGCTTAGCTTCAGGGCTGCGGCAGGCAGATGGAAATGTTTTATGGTTTCGCTAGACAGCAATTCTCTCTATTACCATAATTACAGCTTTAAAGCCAAGTAATTTGTAACAAGGCAAGTACTGACAGAGCATTCCATGGATAGATCTGGCAGTGGAACATCATAGTTTGTGACACAAATGCTGTTGTCTTTATCGGATGCTGAGATACTTTCGTTGGAAGAGCCCAACATCTTCAATTGACACCTACTTATTGCCAAAGTTGCATTTGACAAATGAACCACGCACAAACACATTACCCACATGCTAAGCTACTTACAGTATCCTGTTCAATCTCAAATCACTCGAATATAGGTGATTCTCTCTTGGCTTGTATTCCTTTCAGTCATGGGTTCACAATAATAACCTTCCCCATAGGAAAAACAGGAAGCCCATCTTAAGATACTAAAAAGATGGTCTTTGCATTAATTGAAAATCCAGATGTGCTATGAGTACTCTTAAGACCTTATCCAAGTCTTAGCATCTTGAGATGTGTATCCTGTTTCTCCTATGGATTTCACCGGATAGTTTTGTTGGCTTCACCTTCCACGTAAGATAATTATATCAAGGACATGTCTTAATTTTAAGGACACCTGTGAATTCCCTCCAAAGCAATCTGAATTCTAATAGGATGTTCACATTTCCTCCAAAGCAACCTTATTTCCACGACTCAACTCAAATTTCCTCCAAAGTCAACAAGGGAGGAAACTCCAATCTATTTCATATTTTCCCTCATGCTACACAACTGTGTCTTCTTCCATAGGCCACAACAAATCTCTAAAAGAGTTAGTAGTTCATGTATTTAACACATTGATTCACCTGATACTAAAGCTTCAATGTTTGGGTATTGCTCTCCTGGAAACTAGAATGTGTTGACAGCTTCTCACCTGGACCACCAAGTTTAAGCTACAACATAACAGAAACACTGTCTTGCACTTCTTGGTCTGGGTGGTTCTCAGAATCTCAATAGAGAGATATGAAAAGATGCATTTGAATACCAGGTAGTCCTGACACTCTAGATGTCATCCACATGAATAGGGCTCCACAGTCACCTATGTATCCACTGCCAAAAGACTACACTTGAAAAGCTATCATACTCAGACAGCAAGGGATCTCCTAAGTAAGTAAGTGATCCACATGAGTCCTTTTCCCTCAAGATACAGTTCTGGTGATAATCCAAGGCAAACCTTAATCCATGAGTATTATTTGAAGGAGATTAGTCTGCAACCAATATGCAGATATGCAGTTTTGTTATGAATGTGTCTAGCAACTTCATTTTCTAGCACTAGCAATCTATAGTCTTAGCAAAACTGCAGCCGTGAATGCTATGGCTGCTAGGGTAAGTCAACTTAAGTCTCTATGTACAGATGCTCAAGATCCAGGGCAAAGCTTTACACATTATCTAAGAAATCAATTTGTTACAATAGCACTTATTTCCAAGTATGTTGGAAACTTCCAATATGAATCTAGCTCTCATTCAGCATCCTGTCTACAGTCATCATCCATTCTTTCGTGCTGAATGAAGTGCCTAATATCACACAAAATTTGCAAAGCCCAGTCATGTCTGATTAGCAAAAGGTTAAAAGGTGTTTTATGTGGATTTAAACACAGCTGCAATGGAGGACTGAGAAAAGCCAAGGTATACAAAATCAGGAAGATACCGATTTGAAAGGACAAAAGCATGCAAATATGTAATTCATGAATTAATCTCTCCTTAAAATCTCCCGTTATACCATTGCCAAAATTCCTACAGGGTGGGATGTTAATTGGTTCGCGTGTAAATCCATGGCTCAGGTGCCAAAAGAAACCAAAATGTGCCCTTTAGTTTTAATAAGGTAGCAATCTGCAACACAGATCTGTATTTGTTTTTGTCTTCTTTTGTTGTGAAGGAATGATTGATCAGACAAATCATTCATCACTCTCGATTTCAGGAAGCACAATGCCTGACACTTTTATTGTTCTGAGTAATAGATTTTTTTTTGGAACCAGCCCTGGCAGAACTCGTCTTGAGTATTTTCTAACCTTCCACTAAGACTTAGAATCATAGAATCATAGTTAGAAGAGACCTCGTGGGCCATCCAGTCCAACCACCTCCCAAGAAGTAGGAAAATTGCATTCACTTGCTGTGAATTTTCCTCAGCTTGCTATTCCTTTCTTTCTACAAAAAAAATCTTAATTCCCTTTGACTAATTTCAGTAGCTTTAAATAAATATATCCATCTAGCTACCCATCCATTCAAAACTAGGCACTGAACATTACTAAGTGGATTCATTGGTTTCCCTAAACAGAAAGCTGCTGTTCCTGCCCCTTGTAAATGTCTTTGCTTACACAAAACTGTGGATTTTTCTGCCACAAGATGCAGAGATAGCCACTAAATTCAGAAAGTTATGAGATTAGATAAATTTATGGAAGATGAGGCTCTCAGTTGCTAGTAGCATTGATTGCTATTTATTCTTCTTGCTCACAAAAAGAGGATTCCTCTCAACACAAACTGCTGGGAAGTATAAGGGAGAAGGAGATCCTTCATTCCTCAATGTTTTACTTATTTATCCTATTTACATCTTGCCTTTCTTTCTACATGGGAACCAAGGGACCACAATAGCTAAAGTTTTTTTTATCATGTCAGAAGTGACTTGAGAAATGACTTCTGGTGTGAGAGAATTGGCCATCTGCAAGGATGTTGCCCAGGGGATGCCCGGATGTTTTACCATCTTATGGGAGACTTTTCTCATGTCCCTGCAAGGGAAGTTGGAGCTGACAGATGGGAGCTCACCCCATCTCGTGGATTTGAACAGCCAACCTTCAGTTGAGCAGTCCAACTGGTGCAAGAGCTTAACCCATTGTGCCACCACTGCTCCTTAACTAAAGTCAAAGCAAAACACAACACTGGCCAACACACATTTTGGTGCCTCAAATGTTAAACCTGTTACTGGGTATATTTGACCCGCTGATTCCAAAAATGACACCACTTTTCTCCCATCAGCTCCAGTTTTTGAGATACAGAACATATGCCATCTACCATTGCTTTTGTGATGTCTTATACTGTTTAATGTTTTTGTCTATTATGTTTTATGTATACTGATTTGTTGGAAACCACCTTAAGTCGCCAATTGACTGAGAAAGACAGTATACAAATACAGTAAGTAAGTAAGTAAGTAAGTAAGTAAATAAATACCAGTTTTCATCTGCTCACCCATAGAAAACCATGATAACCATATCAAAGAAACTAGAGTGGTCTATCCAATGTAATTTTCTGAATCAGTGTCCCAAATAACCCCAGGAACAGGCCAAAAAGCCAAGACACCAAAAACCTTTTTGTTGGCCTGTGTAATTGATACACACCAATTGTAAACAAAATGTTTCTTAAAAAAACCAAAACACAATTACATAAACAATTCCATTAAATTTTCCACAAATTCAAAATATTTTATAAGCATTTCAAAAATATCTATGAAAATAGAGGTACGGCATACCCACCCTTATTAAAAGATACTTCTGCAGTACCCAAAACCTGGTTCAAATAAAAGGGCCAGTTTGTTGGAAGAAGGACTGACTTCCACAGCCTGGGAGCTACCACAAAGAAAGTATTCTCATGTACTTTCATATAGGCAGAACCCAAGCCATAGAACAGTGGTTCTCAACCTGTGGGTCCCCAGATGTTTTGGCCTTCAACTTCGAGAAATCCTAACAGCTGGGAAATTGGCTGGGATTTCTGGGAGTTGTTGGCCAAAACACCTGGGAACCCACAGGTTGAGAACCTCTGATCTAGAAGATATATGTTTTCTGTAGCTATTTGAATTGTGCCCAGAAAGTCTTGTAGTGATGATCCACTAAGCAGGAAGAAAAAAAAATGGGACTATGGATACTTTTTCAGTCTGATCTGAAACATAGCTTAACTTTGTATCTAACGAAGTCCTAGTGTGTGCTGAATTATCAAATACTATTGGTGAGTGAATGTCACTTTAAATTTCATAAATTCTTAGCATAAATAACCAGCAGGCATTCATCACATTAATCTCAGGAAATACACATGACAAATGCCATTTGAATTGGGTGTAAAGAGTAAAATCCATTGTTTCTAACATGCCATGGTGACATGTTTTCACTACTAATCTGCCCTCTGAGCCTTACCCTGATATCCCTTCTGCCTTCCACACTCCATGCAAAGCTGATAATACATCCCCACTTGCAGTTCTGGAGCCAGTCTGTACAGAAAGAGAAAGAGAGACATAAACCTATGGAGTTATTGTAAAAGTCAACTGCTGGGCCATCTTGTTTAGTACTGTTTCTATTCCAAATAGTCATGCACAAGGAGTGCATGATGGTGCAATGGGTTAAACCCTTGTGCTGGCAGGACTGAAGACTGACAGGTTGGAGGTTTGAATCTGGGGAGAGCTCGGATGAGCTCCCTCTGTCAGCTCCAGCTCCCCATGTGGGGACGTGTGAGAAGCCTCCCACAAAGACGGGCATCCCCTGGGCAGCGTCCTTGCAGATGGCCTATTCTCTCACACCAGAAGCAACTTGCAGTTTTTCAAGTCGCTCCTGATACGGAAAATTGCACAAGTTTTATAAAAGTATTAAAAACAAAGATGTCAGGGGAGGGATCTCAGAAATTATGCCTGAAGTAAATCAACAGACTTGGAGGAGGAGGAGGAGGAGGAGGAGGAGGAGGAGGAGGAGGATTTTATTTACCTTCCCCTATGAATTGAGGCAGGGAACAATAGATTAAAATACAGCAACAAAAGGACGCATGATATAATTAAAAACATGAAAATCGATTAAAAGGAATACAATCAGCCAAAAGAACATCACCACCAGCATACATGTCAAAAACAATCAATTCAGAATTTAAAATGAATTCATAATCTGAAGACCATTTGGATGGGTCTGCCAGAAGAGATTGGGCTTTAATGCTCCTTTAAACACAGACAATGTATCTAGCTGTTCAATTCGGGTAGATCATTCTACAATTTGGGGGTGGCTGAAGAAAAAGTTCTCTGGTTAACAGTTGCCAACCTAGTCTTGGTTGATGAAATTAATGTTCCTTAGAAAGCCTGACTGTATGGGACAGATTATATAGGAGAAGACAATCCTATAACTACCCTGGACTCAAACCATATAGTTCAGGGGTATGAAACTCATTTTCATTGAGGGCCACATCAGCCTTATGCTTGCCTTCAAAGGGCCATGGATGGAGAATCCGTGGATACAGAGAGCCATCTTTCTCTCTACGCACACACACACACATACACACACACACACAGAGTGGTCAGTGCTCTTTAGTTTTCACCCAATTTGGGTCCCCAGATGTTATTGAACGGCAGCCCACATAATATTGCATTATCCCCACATGGACTTAAGATCATGGGAATTGAAACTCATCAGAACTTCCGGCTCTGAAGTTGGGGAAAGGTTAAAGGACATTTTAGAGTCAGACATCATATCCACAAGTCTTGTATCTCAATGCAAATGCCACTATCCCGACTTAACAGAACAAACTGCAGCCTTCCATATGTTACTGTTTCACAACTTTCATTAGCTCTAGTTGTGATGACTAATGATGAGTAATATAGGAGTTGTAATTCAACATCTGAAGGGCCACATAAGATGACGTGGTGGGCCCAGTTTTGCCCACAGGCCTTGAGAATGGCATATGTAATAAAGGGTTTCAAATACTTTATATCTTTCCTGGAACCTAAATGGCAGAATGATTTTTCTCATGTCAGAAGCAACTTGAGAAATTGCAAGTCGTTTCTCGTGTGAGAGAATTGGTCATCTGCAAGGACGTTGCCTAGGGGATGCCCGGATGTTTTACCAGCCTGTAGGAGGCTTCTCCCATGTCTCCGCAAGGGAAGTTGGAGCTGACAGGCAGGAGATCACCCCATCTCGTGGATTCAAACCACCAACCTTCAGGTCAGCAATTCAGCCAGCACAAGGGTTTTATCCCATTGCACCACCACAGCTCCTTGGCAAAATGATGATTGTTTACTTTTTAAACTCTACCAAAATTGTCAACTGTTATCTGTGGTATTCAGAAAAAACGTATCACAAAACAATGTAGCATTGAATTAGAACTGGTAGTTATGGCATATTTTCAAGACAATCCTGGGATTGTTCCCACGATTTGTCAAAGTCGTTTATGGGTGAAAGAAACAAGATATATGTCTGGTGGCTCTATCCTTCACTAAAGTGCAAGTTTCTTATTTTCATGAAGGTTTTTGTAATAAAGCATTTTGGCACTATGATTATTTCTCCATAAACTCTTAAAAAAGATGGATCCACTAGACACGGGAATCCTGTTGCTGCATTACACATTATACTGGTAAAACTATGCTAGAAACAGGCTGCTCAGAGCAATTTTGATTTACTTTCCTTTCTATTATGTCAGGAATGACTTGAGAAAATGCAAGTCGCTTTCCTATGCCTCCACTGTACAACTGAGAAAAGCGCAACTGCATATATAGTACTACAACAGGATTCCAGAAATAGAACACATTTTGGGGGCATTGCTTTGCAGTGGCTCTGCTCCTTCCTGGAGGATGATATCCAGTTGGTGAAGCTGGGGCACATCTGTTCGGACCCCTGGACATTAACCTGTGGAGTCCCGCAAGGTACCATGCTATTTCCCTGCTTTTTAACATCTACATGAAACCGTTGGGGGAGGTCATCTGGAGTTTTGGACTTTGGTGCCATCTGTATGCAGATGACTTTCAACTCTACTACTCTCTTCCACCTAACTCCAAGGAAGCCTCCTGGATCTGGGACCAGTGCCTGGCAACCGGGATGGACTGGATGAGAGATAACATGCTGAAGCTTAATCCAGACAAGACAAGCATCCTCCTGGTCAGTTGTGAGGCCGATTGGGGTATATTGTGGCAACCTGTGCTTGACAAGGTTGCACTCCCCCTGAGGACACAGGTCTGCAGTCTGGGAGTCCTCCTGGATTCAGCATTGACACTTGATGCCCAGGTGTCAGCGGTGGTTGGGAGGGCCTTCACACAGTTAAAGCTTGTGCGCTAACTGCAACTGTACCTCAAGAAGCCTGATTTGGCCACAGTGCTCCATGTCTTGGTTACATCCAGATTGGATTATTGCAATGCACTCTACATGGGGCTGCCTTTGAAGATGGCCCGAAAACTGCAACTGGTGCAAAGGTTGGCAGCCAGACTTCCAACTGAAGCTAATTATAGGAAGCACATGACACCCCTATTAAAGCAGCTCCACTGGCTGCTGATAATTTTCCGGGCTCAATTCAAGGTGCAGGTTATAACCTACAAAGCCCTAAACCAGGGGTCCTCAAACTTTTTAAACAGAAGGCCAGGTCACAGTCCTTCAAACTGTTGGAGGGCCGGATTATAATTTGAAAAAAACATGAATGAATTCCTATGCATATTGCACATATCTTATTTGTAGTGCAAAAACACTTAAAAACAATACAATAATTAAAATGAAGAACAATTTTAACAAATATAAACTTATTCGTATTTCAATGGGAAGTGTGGACCTGCTTTTGGTTGATGAGATAAGAGCGTTGTTGTTGCTGTGTGCTTTCAAGTTGTTTCAGACTTAGGTTGACCCTGAGCGAGGGCCGGATAAATGATCTCAGAGGGCCGTATCTGGCCCCTGGGCCTTAGTTTGAGGACCCCTGCCCTAAACAGTTAAGGCCCTGCCTATCTTAGTGATCACATCTTCCCCTACGAGCCAGCACGGGCTCTAAGATCTGCTGGGGATGACCTCCTCTCGCTTCCACAATCGTCACAAGCATGGTTGGTGAGGACAAGAGAGGGGGCCTTCTTGGCGGTAGCCCCCCAACTTTGTAATACCCTCTCCAGGGAGATTAGGCAAGTCCCCACACTGTCCACCTTTCATAGGGATTTGAAAACCTGGATGTTCCAGCAAGCATTCGAGATTGATTAGTCACTAGTTATATCTGCCCCATCCCTAAGTCGCCAAACAGTACTCTGTTTTGCACTTTATCCACTTCCCTGGCCCTATAGTATGCTATCTGCACTATTCCTTGCCAGCCCTTTTATAGCTTGACCATCCCCATTTTAGAAATCTTGGTTATTTTGTTGAATCTAGTCTGATGGAGCTCCAATATAATCTGTTCTACTCAGTTGTTCAGTCTGTTTTATCTAGGTTATTATATTTTATGATGCTCCTATTTTATTATGTTTTGTTTTATGGATTATGCTTTTATGACATGTAGACACCTTGTTCCATTTGTAAGCCGCCTCGAGTTCCTTTGGGGAGATGGGGGTATAAGAATAAAGTTGTTGTTGTTGACCAAGATAGTTTTAAATGGTGTAGTTTAATATTGCGATAAATGTTTTTAATGTTTATGTATGCATGTATGAATTTTTGTTTGCACTGAATGTTTGCCGTATATATGCCTTGAGTCCCCTTCGGGGTGAGAAGGGCAGAATATAAATGTTTTAAATAAATAATAAATAAATTGTTGTTGTTGTTGTTGTTGTTATTATTATTATTATTGCAATACAATGTTA
Source organism: Anolis sagrei (assembly GCF_037176765.1). NCBI lineage: Eukaryota > Metazoa > Chordata > Lepidosauria > Squamata > Anolidae > Anolis > Anolis sagrei. Next base: position 35,749,820 of record NC_090022.1, on the reverse strand, counting down.
CAGCAGTTTTATACCACTGTAATTGCTATAGCTCCTTCTTACAGATTCAAAGCAGTACACTAGGGTTCTCTAGTACAAATGGTAGGATTCTGTAGGTTGCAGGCATTGCTGATAAACTGGTATCAAACTGCTTTAACTGTGCAGTGCAAATACACTTATAGGGGTGTGATTTGTCCTGGTGGATTTGAATTTCTAATCCAGCTTTAGAGAAATTCCCATTCCAACTTTTTAGTTTCATTCATACATATATATACACACATAAACACGCACACACATGTGCCAGTAAGTGCACAGACATCTATATCTATACATGCAAACATACACAAAAAGAGGCTTGTTTCCTTCAGTGTACTGATAAATATTGATTTGGCTAAAGTGGTTGTTAGCCCTGAATTATAAAAATGAGGCAAACTCATTAGTAGATGAAACTAGGCATTACTTGAGCAACTTGATAGAAGCAACTTAGTGGAACAAGAACCTTAAGGTGATAAGGAACACCAGGAGTAATGGCACTAGAAGGATGGATACAGATACCACAAGCATAAAATGCAAGAAAGGAAACCATTAGAGGTGCTGGATTCAATTTTGCATCTACTAAGCAAAATCCTAGAGTTATTAACCTGCAAACTTGTCAGTCTGTTCCACACTGTTCTTCCAGCTCTTACCTTTGCCAGCATAATTCTTGTCTTGGCTACATCCAGAGGGGTGGTGACTGCAGCTGCAAATCCACCTGAGCGTATAAAAATGCCAAACACAAGCAAGACTTTGTTTGTTAAATATGTATGCTGCATAGCCCCAGAGTTCCCACAGCTTCTGCCAAAACTACTTCATTATTAATACCTACAACTTGTCTCTCAATGAAGGATCTAGGTAGATCTGTTTGAAACTAGTGTGACTTTGGTTTGTGGCAATCAGTGCAAAAAACCCCACACTTAATTCAAATAATAATAAGAATAATAGTAGTGGTCAAAAGAGATGCATCCTTTGCCTCAATCCTGAGATTGGAGCACAATATCAGATTTCCCTCTCCTTCATCAACATAATTTCATATTAGCAATTTCTGGGATCCCAAAGATATTGAAATCTGGAACCCTCATTTAATAATATCACAAGTGACGTTCTCTTGGCCTAGACACGTTGCATCTGTCCATCTTCTTCTCACTATATACTCTTTGCTTTACTCTTGCAGTAGTTCACCAGGATTTCCCGTCATTTCCATTACATGCTGCCTCTTTTAAACTTGGGGATGGGTTATCTTTATCCTTACTAATGTTGTTCATCATCTATATGTTTCCATATGAACATTTGGGATAACAAGATCTGTGCTCTGTATCCATCTGGTCAGTTATTCAGTCCACCTTTTGCAGACCTTTGCTACCTGTACCTATGTTTTTACACCTATGAATCCTTGGTATCATTTCTTGTTTCCAAAATGGCCACCACCCTTTATTCTTCATTTATAGCTGGGGGGGGGGGGGTCTTGTTCTTTAACAAAGGCAGCAGCGGATACTTACTTACTTACTTACTTACTTAGGCGATCCCTCGTTGGACGAGTAAGATGGTCTTCCATCATGGGTTTCCTTGTGGGTCCGTAGGTGGCTGTGGAGCCGTATTCTTGCTCTGCATCTTCTTCCGCAGTAGGGCATTGGTTTCCAGGTGGAAGGCGGTCCCGGTCGGGGTTGGCTTGACGCGTCTTCCTCCTGGCACGTTTCTCTCTTTCACCCTCCACTCGTGCCTCCTCGAATTCTGCAGCACTGCTGGTCACAGCTGACCTCCAGCTGGAGCGCTCGAGGGCCAGGGCCTCCCAGTTCTCAGTGTCTATGCCAGAGTTTTTAAGGTTGGCTTTGAGCCCATCTTTGAATCTCTTTTCCTGCCCACCAACATTCCGTTTTCCGTTCTTGAGTTCGGAGTAGAGCAACTGCTTTGGGAGACGGTGGTCAGGCATCCGGACAATGTGGCCTGTCCAGCGGAGTTGATGTTGGAGGACCATCGCTTCGATGCTGGTGGTCTTTGCTTCTTCCAGCACGCTGACGTTTGTCCGCTTGTCTTCCCAGGAGATTTGCAGGATTTTCCGGAGGCAGCGCTGATGGAATCGTTCCAGGAGCTGCATGTGACGTCTGTAGACAGTCCACGTCTCACAGGCATATAGCAGGGTTGGGAGGACAATAGCTTTATAGACAAGCACCTTAGTATCCCTACGGATGTCCCGGTCCTCAAACACTCTCTGCTTCATTCGGGAAAATGCTGCACTTGCAGAGCTCAGGCGGTGTTGTATTTCGGCGTCGATGTTGGCTTTGGTGGAGAGGTGGCTGCCAAGGTAGCGGAAATGGTCGACATTTTCTAATGTTACACCATTAAGCTGTATCTCTGGCATTGGAGAGGGGACGGCTGGTGACTGCTGGAACAGCACTTTGGTTTTCTCGATGTTCAGTGACAGGCCAAGCTTTGTGTATGCTTCTGCAAAGGTGTTGAGAGTGGCTTGTAGATCTTCTTCTGTATGCGCACAGACGACATTGTCATCAGCATACTGGAGTTCTATAACAGAACTGCAGCAGCGGATGGGGCAAGGCAGGGAAGCAGGAACCCACAAGCAGAGCACTCCTGACAGATGGCCATCCAACATCTGTTAACATTTTTCCAAAGAAGGAGATTCCCCCATGCTCCAAGGCAGCATATTCCACTGTTGAACAGCTCTTACCATTGGGAAGTTCTTTCTAAAGTTTAGGTAGAATATTTTTTTCTATACTTTGAATCCTTTGCTCCATTTTCTACCTCCTAAATAGCCTTGCAAATATTTACACATGGCTATCATGTCCACTCTTAACCTTTGCTTCAAGCTAAAAAATCCCCAGTTCCCTAATAATAATAATAATAATCATCATCATAATCATAATCATCATCATCATCATCTTTATTTATACCCTGCCACCATCTTCCCTGAGAGACTTGGGATGGCTCACAAAATCACTCTAGGGTGCCACACATAAAATAGAAATACAGAAGCATAAAAACAGTACAACATACATTTAATGAAATACAAGCCAATGGACAACATCACCAAATGATACAAATTTAGATTTAAACAAAGTAATACCTGCAAATAATCTGAGTATCTTTAAAACAACTAAAGTGCCAAAGTAACATTTAGTCCTCACATGTAACCAATGCCATAGAGAACTACTCAGGGCCAAACACTTGTTTAAAAAGTCAAGTTTTAGGCTACACCAAAAGGTTTGTAGAGTGGGGGCTAATGTAATCTCTCTAGGGAGGGCATTCCAGAGCCGGGGAGCCATGACCGAGAAGGCCCTAGATCGCGTCCCCACCAACCGTATCTGAGACAGTGGCAGGACTGAGAGAAAGGTCTCCCTGGAAGATCTCAGATCCTGCACTGATTCCAGAACTTTGACCATTTTGTTCACACTTCTTTGAATACATTCTAACTTGTTCATATCCTTCTTGAACTATGGGGCCCAGAACTGGATGCAGAGTTATGCCAGGTGAGGTTTGACCAAAGCAGAATAGGGAGGGAAAATGATTTCCCTTAATCTCAAAGCACACTCCTATTGATGCAGCCTAGAGTTGAATTGTCTTTTTTAAAAAACTCATGTTCAGCTTGTGATCTACTATGACTCCTAGACCTCTTTCACTCACAGCTATTGTTGTCATGTATCACTCCTTCTGTATCTGTGCATTTCGTTTTTTCTGTCTTAGCATAGTACTAAGCTGCGGTAGTACAGCGGGTTAAATTGCTAGCTGCAGAAAATCTGCTGACTAGAGGGTTAGCAGTTTGAAGCCATGAGTTGAGATGAGCTCCTGCTGTCAGCCCTAGCTTCTGCCAACCTAGCATATCAAAAGCATGTGATGCAAGTAGATCAAGAGGTACCACCTCAGTGGTAAGGTAAAACAGCAACCCATGCAGACATGCCGGTAAAACACAATCGGAGATGTCTACGATCAACAGGCACCTTGGCATGGAAAAATGGAACAAGAGCATTGCCTCCAGACACCAAAGATGGAAGGAAAAAGCTTTTACTGTGTCTGTGTATTGTATGTCATTGTTGCTCACTGTGTAAAAGGCACTGAATGTTTCCCTTATATGTGTACATACTGTAATCTGCTCTGAGCCCCTCCGGGGAGAAAAAGCAGAATATAAATAAAGTGTTGTTGTTGTTGTTGTTGTTGTTATGTAAGCACATTTCTCCCTGTTGAAATTTATTTTGTTACTTTTGACCCAACTTTTTAATCTCTTAAGATCCTTTTCGATTCTGATTCCGTCTTCAAGGGTATTTACTATCCCTCCCAATTTCATGTCATCTGCAAATTTGATAAGCATGCCTTCTATTCCAAATCATTGATAAAGATGTTGGATAGGACTAGGCCCAGAGCAGACTCCAATGGCACCCTGCTAGTCCCTCCTTTCCAGGATGAAGAGGAGTCATTATTGATCACTCTATGGGATAAGTCAGTGAGCCAATTATAATTAGTAAAACCAAAACGTGCCACACTGTAATGCAGGTTTGACAGAGCTCAGATTGTACCAAACTAAAAGAATTCCAGTGCTGCATAAAAAGAAAGGAGAGAAAAAGCAATTAGAGGTTAAAAAAGCACAATCCATTCTAAGGAGTGTGTAACAAATCCGGAGCCAAGTTCAGAGTACATGTTCCAAAAGGTCCAGCCCAGTGCATTGTCTTGGGAAGTATCTATAAATAGTTGACTTTTCCTCCCAGCTTTCTGGAATATAGAAAGCTTGTTCTTCTCCAAAGTGTAGGCAGGAGACAGATATTTAAATCTGGAAATGATTGAAAATCATCTTTTAAAAAAAGCTGGCTTTGACTTAACCTGGAATAGTCCCTTGATTGTGTTAGCTTTTCAAAATGGAGTTCTAGTATCTACAGTCAGGCAAAGTTAATGCAGTTTATACAGCCAATGTACATGAAGCGAAGCTGAGAGCAGAGTTTGGATTTCCTTGATGCTACAAATTATCCAGTTGACAAATGTCAGAGAACCAGGAAAAGGACAACGTACTACATGTGCACTACATGACCACTCAGTATCATAAAACAAAATTGACGATTTCCTAGTAATTCAGGAAATACGACCCTTCTACCTAACTACCTTTTGTTGGGGATCCATCAACATTCTCAACCAATGACAATTGGGGCATTTTGCCAAAAAAAGAGGGGACTAAAATGGGAGTATCTAGTTTTGGGCTATTCAATGGCAGTAACAAGACCAATCATGTTACTTTGACTGCCTAGTGGTGGGTCTGATTTCCACCCAGGAGTGAACACTGCAGAAGAACAGCCTAAATCATCTCAAGGAGAACAGAAGAAGACAATCCATGATTATGTAGTCTAGATACTGATCTGTGATAACTAAATTGGGAAGCATGGGAAGAATAAATAAGAATGGTCTCAGTTTGGCTCTGAAAGAGGAATGGATAAATACAGCCTTCACTGGGTTGTTGTAGGTTTTTTCAGGCTATATGGCCATGTTCTAGAGTCATTCTCTCCTGACGTTTCGCCTGCATCTATGACAAGCATCCTCAGAGGTAGTGAGGTCTGTTGGAACTAGGAAAATGGTTTTATATATCTGTGGAATGACCAGGGTGGGACAAAGGACTCTTGTCTGCTGGAGCTAGGTGTGAATGTTTCAACTGACCACCTTGATTAGCATTTGATGGCCTGGCAGTGCCTGGGGCAATCTTTTGTTGAGAGGTGATTAGATGTCCCTGATTGTTTTTCCTCTGTTGTGTTGCTGTTGTAGCCTTCACTACCCATCAGATGTATTGGCCTACAACTCCCATCATCCCAATCAGCATGCTATCTGTCTCACTTTGTTCTCACTGAAAGTGTGTGTGTGTGGGTGGTGGTGGTGGTGGTGGGGGGGGGGGGGGTTGGATGAATGGAAATGGAGAAGGGAAGTTGTGTAAATTCCCCCAAAAGGGAGCAGAGTGAGTGAAAATACCACCCATTTGCTCTGTTAACTAGCAATGTCACATGCTACTGTCAATATCCTAATAAATTTATTTATTTAGTTATGTATTTACTGTATTTGTACACCGCCCTTCTCAGCCCGGGGGCAACTCACGGCAGTTTACAGAGGCAACAATTCAATGCCCAACAACACCATAAAAGACATTCAAAAACAGTAACATACAATGTAAAACCATAACAAGATCAAGATCTTGACTTTTTTCCAGAATGTTAAAAGGGAGGAGGCCAATCTAATGTCCCTAGTAAGGGTGTTCCATAGCCGAGGGGCCACCACTGAGAAGGCCCTGTCTCTAATCCCCACCAAACGTACTTGTGACAAAGGCGGGATTGAGAGCAGGGCCTCATCAGACAATCTTAAAGTCCTAGATGGTTCATAAGGGGAGATGCATTCAGACAGGTAAGTTCAATTAATATGTCACATGTCCCCCATAGATCATAAGTGAAAATTCAGAAAAGTTAAATTCAATCTAGTCATGCCATCATAAAATACCATAGCCCCTGGTAACACAATGAGTTAAACCCATGAGCTGGCATGACTGCTTACCTGAAGATTGGGTTGCTGACCTGAAGGTTGCTTGTCTGAATGCAGGGAGAGTGCAGATGAGCTCCCTCTGTCAACTCCACCTCTCCATGCAGGGACATGAGAGAAGCCTCCTACAAGGATGGTAAAACATCAAAACATCTGGGCATCCCCTAGGCAACATCCTTGCAGATGGCCAATTCTCTCACACCAGAAGCAACTTGCAATTTCTCAAGTCGCTCCTGGCATGAAAAGAAAATCTAAAATAGGATTACATAGCCAAAGGGTGGGAATGTGTATGGATCTGTAGATGCTGTACTGCAACTCTCAATGGCCCTCGATGATACAGTCAATGATAAAAGGTTGATGGAAGTTGCCATCCAGCAATATCTAGATGACAACACATTTCTCAGCCTTCATACGGCCCTATTTCCTGCAACACTTCTGACAGTAAAGGGGGGGGGGGGAATCACTTCTCTACAATAAATGACAATTACAGCTAAAAGCGTCCCAGAAAGTAACTTTCCTATATTTTTGGCTGCCCTCTGGCATCTGCCCATTGCCTAGCTTGTATTTCACATTTGGAAAATTCTGGAACAACAACATTGGGATTTAAAACTAAAAGTTCATTTACTAGACAGATCATCTAGTATTCACCAAGCAGTCTGAAGATTTGACCAGTCTATAAAAGGAAGATTCAACTTCCACGGAGAGGAATAAATATCAGGACTGGACATTTCATCTGTAATTATTTAACCAATTTAGGTTTGGAAGAGCTGTCTGAAGCAACTGTAAAGAATCAGTTCTAAGAGGAGATTTCATCATTGCCTTTCTACCTTGTATGGGCAAGGAGACTCTGAAAAAGCAGCACTGTAAACTTGTCAGAGCTCATTAGAGCTGAAGAGAAACCACGGCGGCTGTCCAGGTTTATTGTGCGGAAAGCCATCGCTGGCATTTCATTGTTTGCAATCTTCACTTCCAATACATTTCTGCCCCTGAAACAGGCCCGTGATTAACAAAGGCACATGTTTTATAGGTACAATAGAAAAGAAAAGACAACTGCTTTCAACGAGGCAGTTTCTTTAAATGCAGTAAAAGTAAATGAGAGGCTGAGTGCACTCTACAAAATGCCAGCATGGATTAGATTGGCCAACCACTCACTTCAACATCTTGTGCCAGACAGAGAGACTAAGAAAACAAAACCCTATTAATAGACGGGCCTTTTAAAGCATCTTTACTCCCTTCAGTTATGAAAAAAAAAATAGGATCAATCTACTCCAATATCCTGTTATCAACAAAAGGCAAAGATTTGTCCCTGAAGATTCACAAGTGGAGTACAAAAGTCACATCTGTATCAAGCATCTGGAATGTATGCTGCCTTTGGATAGGGACATTCCCTTTTGACTGATCGCATCTCCTCTTAGAAACCAGCCTGGGCACTGCGGTAATCAGAGGAGGCCTTGCTCTTGGTCCCATCCCTATCCCAAGCACAGTTGGTGGGAACGAGAGAGAGGGTCTTCTCCGTGGTCACCCCCCCCCCACCTCTGGTACTGCCTCCTCCCTAAAGAAATAAAGATGGCCTCCTCCTTACTCTCCTTTAAAAAACAACTGAAAACCTACTTTTTCTCAGTAGCATATGGAGATAAGGAGGATCAGATGGTCAAGAGATCACTGCCAGGTCTCTGGTTGAGAACTATTTGTATTTGGGCTTTCCTGGTCCATGCCAGCCTAATGACCTCATTTGACTACATAACCAACCCCAACCATCTTGTGAACCCTTGCTGCCTGTTGAACACTAATGTGGAAGTTTTGTTTAGATTTATGTTATTAGAGAATTTTGTCTGACTACATGCACTTTAATTTATTGGTGTAAGGTTGAATTTACTGGTGTTAGGTTTTAATTTAATGTTAGGTTTTAAAGTTACTTTCATATGTGGGTTTTTTTCTGGGATTTTATGTTATTATTGTGTGTTTTATGTAGGCATTGAATGTTTGCCATTGTTATGTTGGAAGATGGATTGTCGAAGGCTTTCATGGCTGGAATCACTGGGTTGTTGTAGGTTTTTTGGGGCTATATGGCCATGTTCTAGAGGCATTCTCTCCTGACGTTTTGCCTGCATCTATGGCAAGCATCCTCAGAGGTAGTGAGGTCACCTCACTACCTCTGAGGATGCTTGTCATAGATGCAGGTGAAACATCAGGAGAGAATGCCTCTAGAACATGGCCATATAGCCCCAAAAAACCTACAACAACCCAGTTATGTTGGAATTCACCCTGAGTCCCCTTGGGGAGATAGGGCGGAAATACAAATAAAGTTTTATTATTATTGCTATTATTATTATTATTATTATTATTATTATTATTATTATTATTATTTTGCTATCCAAGAAAATACTAGGATTGAGATTGTAGAAACAAGGGACACAACTAAATTCAGGCCTCACTGAGTGGCCAGGAAACCAAAGGCCATAAAGTTACAAGCTTTTCAAAAGTGTTTAAACAACTGATGTTCAAGTTTATTTTCTCCCGCCTCCTCTGTCTCCTTTCCACTTTGGTTTGCGTTGTTTGGATTGGAAACTTAGAGCAAGGACTGCCTTGTGGTTTATCTTTGTAAACAGCTCTAGGAGCATTTTGTGGCTATAAAGCAGGTTGAAAGTATTTCAGACAAACAAGTTTTAAAGCCCTAAATGGCGGTTCAAAATTTTCTTCCTCCAGGTGTTCTGGACTTCAATGTACAGAGGCCCCATCAAGTTTGTCCAAGGGTCAGGAATTCTGGGAGCTGGATTCTGAAAGATCTGGAAGTCTAAAGTTAAGGACTAGCTCCACTTATACAATCCTATTCATACATGTTGATCTATTTCAGGAGTCCTTCTTGAGTGTTTGCCACTAAAGATCAGTTTGGTCGTAATGCATGGGAAACAAGGACTTCACAATGGTGGGCTCAACATTATAGAGCTTTCTTCTTCTAATGGTTTTATGACCAGATCTGGTTTCTGCATATGAACTCAAATGAGGCACTAAAATGCTACTGTTTTTTTGTTTCTCATTTTTATTAGTGAGTTATGTGTACAGTAATATAGGTAGAAAAGAAAAGAAAAAAAACTACATGGGGGAAACAGGGTTAACTTGGTTGGGGAGGCATCAAGGTAGGTAGGGGCAGGCATGTAGCGGGGGGGGGGGAGCTTGAGGGGCTTCAGCCCCCCCCCCCCCCCCGAAATTCTCATGGTGGTCCACGAGAAGGCCTTACTGGTGCATTATTTAAACTGTTATGTTTATTCATATCATCATCAGATCACCATACTCAATATATCCCATATGCATGGGGGTATTGGGGTAACAATACAAAGGTTTGCTAGGATAGACCCTCTTTTACTCTGACTCAGCCCCCCCCCGAATCAAACTCAGCCCCCCCCCCCCCCGAATCAAAATCCTGGCTACAGGCCTGGTGGGGGGTGTATCTAGAGGTGTCCCCTTGGAGACTACAACTAGAGGGGAATCTACAGGTGAACTATGGAGGAATTATTTGGGGGGAAATTTGGGTGTGTAACTTGGGGAGGGGAGGGGGGTTGAAGAATTCGACTTTCCATCTTCTCTACTGTGGTCATCTTCCTCCTTTGTTTCCCAATATTTTAGCTTTACTCTGCTTTCTCCTTTTCTTGTCTCACCTGCTGTGACATTACTTGTTTATTAAATCTTCTTACATGTTCAATAGCAATGTAATATTTTCTTGAGTCATATATTCTTTAATTAGTGACCAGTCCATTATTTTCGTCTTTTTTTCTTGATTGATACTCATTAACTGTGTAAAAATGTCCATATCCATTATGCCCATAGTTTTAATAATCCACTGTTTCTTTAAATGCCATCATTTTTTGAGAGGAAAAGAAAAGTTGAATTATCAGTTTCAAGGAGGAGCTGGATATCAGCAATGTTTCAAAATTTTAGTCGTTACTCCCTAATGTTCCACCCTCTACAGCAGCGGTTCTCAACCTGTTGGGTCCCCAGGTGTTTTGGCCTATAACTCCCAGAAATCCCAGCCAGTTTATTGGCTGTTTCTGGGAGATGAAGGCCAAAACATCTGGGGACCCATAGGTTGAGAAACACCGCTCTACACTATGCTGGATTATACAAACCAAATCTACTTCCAATGTTTATCCATTCAGAAAATGACTGGCACTTGCCATCTCTTTCTCTCAGGAACTCTTATCATTCCTTTTGAAAATTATTTCCATTATGCTACCATTATAAGAAGCACCCAAAGGCCTTTAATGGCTGCAGTGATGTGAAAAAACAAACGAACTGTGGAAACTCCATTACTTACAGTAGTTTTTACCATTCCATTGCAACTCTATTTGCTGTATTTATGGAGGGAAATTTATAAACCTATGGGTTCAAGACGGTGGAATCGAGCACATCAGATTTTTTTTTTTTACATACAAACAAAACTCCTGCAGGAAATATTTGTGACATGGCAGTTATACATTTCACATAAGTCTCTTAACTCATCATTTCTTTAGGGGATCAGGACAGGCAGAAGTATATTTAGAATGCCTTTATATGTAGCACTGAAAGAAACCTTTACTCGTTCCTGTCCACACATATTATCTGATGAGATCGGGAGGACAGATAAATCCTGATGTTGAAGTCCACAATGGAAAATACTGGGGAAAAGACATAATGAGTGGTTGTATATGGCAAAGAGGACATGGAGGACTGCAACTATAATCTTGCTAGAGCATCGGTAACACATAATCATTTGTTGGAGTTATCACCAAAGCTTGGAAATAACCAGATTACAATTCATTTATTGCCCCTAATTTATTAAAACATGCAGCAATGATGTCAAAATTCACCATTTTATTGCTAGGCATCAATTAAATGGCTTTTAAGAAGTAGCTAACATTTATTGTTGACTGCTACATTATCTTTATTTGTTTTAATTTATGATATATATTTTAAAAAAGTACTGAATTGACTGATCACTTCACAAATCAATTTTATAAGCCTTTCTTTTAAAAATTAACATTGGCAAATTAACCTTCCTTAGCTGTTGTATGTACCAAGTATCAGGGTGTGGCTTAAATGGCAGGAAACTCTTGCTTGAATCAAGCAAAGGTTTCCTGCAGTCTCATGACCAAGAGAAGATGATCTCCCATTGCTCATGTTTCTGACAATCCTATTTCAGTTTATTTTATAACAAGGGAGAGCTTGTCTTTTCTATCACTGGCTCCAAGCCTCCTCCCCCAAGCAGGTCGCCTTAGCTCCAGCTCTCACCTGCGTCTCACTCTTGTTTGTAATGAATGGGCTTACCACCTCCAAACAGCTGTCCCGCCACCTTGAGAATGATCATCAGAAAGTCAGTTCACCATTGCATCATTTTTGGACAACAGTTGAAGCAATATCCTGGGAAAACAATACTTAGAGCTGCCAACTTTTGCTCCTTGCCTTTAACAGCTGCATGACAGTCCATTATGTAATGGCTGCAGCTTCTCCCACTAAGACCAGGGCTTCTCAAAACAAAACAAAAAAAATCCACTCATAACCACTTTCCATCCAAGAAATTTTTGCATGACTCCAGGTATATAGATAGATAAAATAGAAATAAAAACCAAATATTTACTGATAATAAATCAGCACTTGCAGGGCTTGCTAAACAGACTGACTTTCCTTTTGGTGGAGTACAACTGAAGCATTTTCTGCAGAATTGACTGTAAATGCTGCACGTTCTTTCAAACAGATTTGTGTAAATGTCTAGGTGATATTCAGAAACCTTTTACTGTTGCCAACTTTTCAGGAAGGTGTGGGAATAAAGGCACATTTGAATGACATCAAAAAGAGGGATTTCCCAGGAGTGTGTGTTGAATTTTACATGTAAGTGAGGCCTTCATTAAAGTTCATGAAGAAGCTGTTTATTATTATTATTATTATTATTATTATTATTATTATTATTATTATTTTATTGACACAAAAACACAGTGTGTTATAGCAAATGAGATCTATATGCTGGATTTCGTATCACAAAATCACAAGATGAACACTTCCTAAGTAAGGTGGCCTTTTGCAGTTGACAGATTATGACTCTGTCAATGTTTATTCTTTCCAAATGCCAGCTGAGATCTTTTGGCACGGCACCCAGTGTGCCGATGGCCACTGGGACCACCTGTACTGGTTTATGTCACAGCCTCTTTTGAGGTCCTGATAACAGCTGAATTTTTCCTGTTGCTTTTCTTCAATGCGACTGTCACCTGGTATGGAGACATCAATAATTCAAACTTTTTTCTTTTCCCCAATCATGATGTCTGGTGTATTGTGTTCCAAAACGTTGTTGTTGCTGCTGTTGTTGTTGTTGTTGTTGTTATTATTATTATTATTATTATTGTTATTATTGTTATTATTATTATGTTTTGAACAGGCGAACTGTTTTTAATTGAATGTTTATAATTGTTTTAATTGTGTTAATTGTAACTGTGTGTTTTAATGTATTGTTTTTGGCATCTAATGACTGCCTGCGGTAAGCCGTCCTGAGACCCTCTTCAGAGGTGAGAAGGACGAGATAGAAATGTCCGAAATAAATAAATAAATAAATAAATAAATAAATAAATAAATTTTTGTGCCCTGTCTCCATCTCCCCGAAGGAACTTGGGATGTCTTACACATGGCACAAAGTGCCTAAAACAATGCATAAAATAAAATAAACACACAATACAGTACAAGATAAACCAGTAGTATAGAAAACAGCAATTTGACTCAAAATGGTGCCCAATAACATGTAGTGTCAACTATTGTAAAAACATGGTCAACTGTAGGGAAGGTTTTGGGATAGTGCAAGTTGTAGCTAAGGAACAAGAGCATGTGATGAAAGTGTTGTGCTATACCATAATTGTGGAAAAAACTAACCATATTCTAATAGAGACAGAGAAAAGAAAATGAAGACTTGAGTTGAAATTACAACAACTCCAATGATTCCATAGTATTGAGTCATAGCAATTAAAGTGGTATCAAACTGCATTAATTCTACAGTAGAGAATTAATATGACAGTAGACTCTAGTCATATTAACCTAGAGTTTTTTAGGAGTTGTCCACAACACACACACACACACACACAAAGCCTGGAAAGCAGTAGAAGCAAAATGACTGAAATATATTAAAAAGATAATGGATTTTACCCAAGGGAACTATAGGTAAAGGGGAGGTGATTATTGGGGAAATGAATCACAATTTCATATGTTCATTTCTGTCAACCAGGCATTTCTTTGACTACAGGCTTCTAGGGCTTTTTTCCAAGTTTCAGGGATGGAGGCCTTAAGTGATCAATATATTATTCTTTATAGGTACGTAGATAGAGGTAATAGACTGGAACCAAGCAATGTAATTGTGAATTGCTTAAAGCCTCAGAGAGAGTAGATGCCAACAATTGCAATTTTACAGGCACTTCAGAAAAAGGACAGCGTTGGCCATTTCACTTCCCAGTAATGTTTGTTTTCCTTCTGCCAAGTATACAACATTATGATTAAGAAACAGAGGAGCCAGTAATTTTTCTTGGTTAACATGGGAACTCAAAACACGAGGGTGTGTTTAACTTGTTTAATGTTTTTTTCTCCTCTGACCTCTAAAAGGCTTTAAGTAAATTTTGTGGTAAAGCAAAGCACATGAGCAGCTAGGGAGTCTCAGACAGTTATAGTGTCTGAATACACTCTTTGTGGTATTGGCAAAGAGGTGGTGATTAAGAATTGGCAAGCCAGTTGGACTGATAAACTTTTATTTCCCTTCCAAGAGACCTGCAGCAGGGTGATGCACGTACATAGCTCTCATAAGAAACTGTTTTGTTTATTTATGCTTATATATTGTTATATTTATACATGGTTTTGTCTTGGTGTGTAATTTGTCCTTTACCCTAATCCCTATGCTACATGGTTAGCCATCCACGTTTGTGGGTTTACTTTTTGTGAATTAGATTATTCATAGATTTGGTTAATATGTTCTCTGTAGGAATCTCAAAGTCCTCCGGATTTAATGGTCAACTTCTAGTGCACTCCTAGAATGCCCTATATAAAAGGAACAATCCCCTTCTCTGAGCAGACTGATGAAAGGCAAGACCTTAATCCATCTCTGGAGAACCTAAAGAAGCACTGAGCCCCCTCTACTCCCTCTGCGACAGTACCGCTTTATGTATGCCTTGATGGGGAAATTATAGTGATGGCCGTGGCCTGCTGGCCCCTTGAGATGGCATTGGTGCTATCTCCTCTTTGTGGAAAAACTCTCAATTTATCCTTGGGTCATATCAAAAGCCACAATTTTGGCCACCAAAACTACCTTCAACTTATACACGAGACTAACTTATACATGAGTATATACCAGGCCCTCCTGATCGGCTGTATCATCAACTTCCACCTACTAATGTCCAAAAAAATATTACTGTATATAGCAGACATGGGCAAATGTTGGCCCTCTAGGTGTTTTGGAGTTCAACTCCCAGAAATCCTAGCCAGCTAACCAACTATTAGGAATTGTGGGAGATGAAGTCCAAAACACCTGGAAGGCTGAAGTTTGCCCATGTCTGCTATATATATAGTAATACTTTTCTGGACATTTGTAGGTCTTCAAGCAAGACCTCCAGTGGAAATTGTCGATACAGCCTAGGAAGGCCTAGAAATTCCTAAAAAAAAAGGGGGTTCTCTCCAATTTAAAAAGAGTGTTTTTATTCACATTTTTTCACAGGGGCCCTGTGCACCTAACCCTAATGAATTTGGAGGGCTGATTGTATAGCATTTGATGAAGTGGAACATATCTAAGCAGAAGTGAACAAGCAGACACGGAAGAATCTTACCACTCTCTGGAACTCTTCTCTTTTAGACACTGTTCCCACCCATGCCTTCATCACCACCACTACCATAGATACATGAAAGGTTTGGGCAGCAGGAAAGGGTGAACATGTTGAGTAGAGAGAGATGAAGAAGCTGTTGCTAAGCAAATAATCATACACACCCCAAGTGCTTCAAAAGTCCCCTTAAAGCACTGTTTTTGCTAAGGACTAGAAAGAGTTGGTGTTCTACAGCCCTCCATGTAGTCCAGTCCTGCCCCATGTTAACAGGGTAGGTCTATAAAGGAGCTGTGACCACAATTTGGCTGAACAGCATTACAGACCTTCATGTGATCACCGGTGACCATTTTCTTTATACATGTGCATGTCATGGACTAGAGTGTATCCACAATACACAGCTCCATATTGCTTGAATTGACATGGCTCTATCCTAATCAATATTGGGTTTTGTAGTTCGGTGAAAGAAAACTGTAAGGGGGGGGGGGGGGGATGACTGTTCCAGACTAACCAGATGCTGTTCAACTGCTACTCCCAGAATGCCTCTTGTGAAGCTGTGAGAGTTGCAAGGGGTTGCCAACCTATTGTGTCTGGTGAGACACATGACTCCCACCACTGTTGTAGTCCACTTCCTCGAATGGTTCACATGGTTCCCACATTCCTTACACTATGTCCTCTTTTACTCTCTTTCATAGATAACTTGCCACTTTCTAAGAATCCCCCAAACTACAGCTCCCAAGAGTCATTAACAGTATATATTTATCATGTCAGGAGTGAACCAAACAGTTGTATTGTATCAAAAAAACCACAAAGTCTGCAAACATGGCACTTCAGCAAGCGAGAGTCCAAAAGTGGCAGGCTAACACCCTGTACCTCAATCAGTGCTAACAGGATGAGAAACTCCCTTCTGGGCATATGGAAGAGTGGGAAACAAGAGTGGGAAACTGAACAGGCTGCGCTTTGGCACCACAAGATGCAGAGCTAATCTTAAGAAAAGGGGCTATAAAGTGGAGTCCACAACATGAGAGTGCGGAGAAGAGCAAACCACAGATAACCTACTACAATGCAACCTGAGCCCTGCCACATGCACAATGGAGGGCCTTCTCACAGCGACATCAGAGGCACTCCAAGTAGCCGGCTTCTGGTCAACAAACATTTAGCTTAATGTTGAGTTTTTAAAACTTTGTGTTTTTTAATGCATTTTAACTGTACCCTCAACTTGCTTCAGACACGATAAATATAACTACATATGGTGGAGAAAACTCTTTTTTGTATCTCATTTTAAAAAGTAGACTAAACAGGATGAATTTTTTTTCTTGGGGGAGAAGTGATCCAAAAACTACCCTTGTTACTCTTATTCACAAATCGTTTTTCTCCATGATCACCCCTGAACCTCACACTGTACATTCCGACTTCCTTCTGGAAAAAAGATTTTGCCACTCCATCCTTTGCAGCCACTAACCTGAGATTTTTATCAGACCATTAAGTTTTGCAACCCCCCCCCCCCTTTCGTTCCTTGTCAAACGTGTGGGATGAGCCACTTGTGACATCTTAAAGGAAATTATTTTAAAGCCGGCTGTTATAATAAGGCAAGGTGGCTCTTTAAGAATTCAATTAACTTCCAGCTTGTTTTGCCATAAATCGTCCGAGAGCACGTCCTGCCACTCTTGATTCCAGGGAGAGTGTCCGGAGACTGCCCAGATGTTTCAGCCTCCGGTTCTCCTCCATGGAAAGTTTCCGCCTGGAGGCTGCTGCATTTAGACATTCTGTTCTCCTGACTCTACTTAATCTAGAGTGCTGTCAGAGCTGTCACATGAACGGTGAATCATGGCCCCTTATTGAAAGCCCTCAAGAGGAGCCCAGGGCAGACAGCTGCACAAACCCGCACCCAAAAACTGGTCCCTCTCTCTCTTCTCGCAGAGGGTTTTTACAACTGAACCTCGGGATAATCCCAGCCCTTGACTGACAGGGCCTGTTTGTTCAATAACACAAATTTGTCAAAAACAAATTGGCTGTCTTTCAAACAGACACCCTTGCCGAGGTTCCCTTCTCTTCCCTTTTATTTTCTTCCCCTTTTCTTGCTCTCCCCCGCCCCACTTCCACAAAGCAAGATCCGTTTTCTCCACTCTAAACAAACTGGAATTATAAAAGAATGCTGCCCGGCTCCTAGCTTTAATAGATTTGCACATTTCCCCCCTCCTCCCCTCCTTTCTTCTTTAGTATTTCCCAGGATAACATATAATCCTTTGCACCTGCAAAAGCGCCACAGACTGCAGACTGCCAAGAATCGACCACGTGTCCTTGCTTCCACGACCAGAAATCCTGTGTTTAAAGAGATAGAAGGGGAAGAGGAGTTAGTATCTGCCCCATTTCCAACTTGCTAGTTAGTAACTGGGAGGATAGAAACAAAAGTTTGAGAATTGCTAATTTTGTGGCATATTGAAAAAGTAATCCTGTTGCCTCTCCTTCCCGCCCTCGAGTAAAGGACTGCAATTCATAAAAGTAGATGCAAAGAAAAAAAGGTACCAAAAGAGTATAGACTTATTTGTAAGTTTCAAGTCTTCATTCCAGGCTGGAGAAATGCAGCTTTGCAGATACTGCCTAGATTTTAATTCCTCTTGGGAAGATAAAGAATTAAAAATGACAAAGAACATTGGAAAAATATCAGCGGTGCTTTCCAATCCAATTGTACATGCCAAACAAAACCATTTCCAAAGGACTGCCTCCACATGACTCCAGAACCAGAAACTTTGTCCAAAGGCTATGATGAGTAACACTGAAAATATATTCAACACTCAAATGGCCCGTCTAAAACCCAAAGAGATCACACAGTTATGATTAAAAAGGACCTTCATAACAATTGCTTAAAATCATAGAATCATTGAGTTGGAAGTGACCTTCTGGGTCATCCAGTCCAACCCCCTCCCAAGAAACAGGAAATTTGCATTCATAGCACCCCTGACAGAAGGCCATCCAGTTTCTGTGTAAAAGCCTCCAAAGAAGGAGCCTCCACCACACTCCGGAGCAGAGAATTCCAATGCTGAACAGCTCTCACAGTCAGGAAGCTCTTCCTAATGTTCAGGTGGAATCTCCTTTCCTGTAGTTTGACGCCATCATTCCACATCCTAGTCTCCAAGGCAGCAGAAAACAAGCTTGCTCCCTCCTCCCTATGACTTCCCCTTACATACTTCCCCATACATGGCCACCATGTCTCCTCTCAGCCTTCTCTTCTGAAGGCTAAACATGCCCAGGTCTTTAAGCTGCTCCTCACAGGGCTTGCTCTCCAGACCCTTGTTTATTTGAGTCACCCTCCTCTGGACAATTGCGGTTCCCAGAATTGTATGTGGTATGATCAAGGCAGAATAGAGCATGACTTCCCAGGATCTAGACACTATACTCCTATTTATGCAGGACAAAATCCCATTAGCTTTTTTTTTTTTTTTTTTTTTTTTTTGCTGCTGCTGCTGCATGACATTGTTGGCTCATGTTTCACTTGTTGTCCATGGGGACTCCAATATCTTTTTACACGTACTGCTGTCAAGCTAGGCGTATCTTTGCATTTCATTTTTTTCTGCCTAAGTGGAGTATCTTGCATTTATCCCTGTTGAACTTCATTTTGTTAGTTTTGGCCTAACTCTCTAATCAGTTAAGATCTTTTTGAATTCTGCTCTTCTCTTCTGGGGTATTGACTATCCTTTCCAATTTGGTTTCGTCTGCAAATTTGATGATCATGTCTTCTAACCCTTCTAACTTAAGTCACTAACAATCCCATTTTGCTTTCATGATACTATGGTCAGGAATTCATTCACCTCTCCACAGTTGCTGGAGAGGACTGGTGTAATGTTTTGGCTAAGCTGTGATTTCAACCCATCTTAGGCAGTGTAGAAATGCACACAGATGTCTTGAGCAGTGAGCCCACCATCAATCTGTGTTCTTTACATCATTCACATTTTGGATAGAAGCACATGTGATGGAAGTTATTTGGAGAGTTTACGGTCTATTCAATCTGATAATCAGGAAAACGTTTCACCCTTCCCATTGTCCTGACACTTGCACAGAGAGCTGATCAACCAAGATTTGTGAAGATCACAAATGTTTTATAGAGGCAATGGAATACTTCGGTTTGTTTGGTTTTTTTAAAAAAATGCTGAGTAAATATTAATCATGCCAGATGTCTTTTAAAGATTTTGAAGCCAAAAGCATGCTCACAAAAAAGGTGGAGAGGCAAAAAGAAACTGTACTGGAGCTTCATGTCAGTAGAAAAGGCAAAAAACAGGGTGAAGCAGAGTTCACAGCCCAAAGCGAAGTATGTTCACTTTCAACTGGCGTAGTGGGTTAAACCTTTGTCCTGGCAGAACTGAAGACTAACAGGTTGTAGGTTTGAATTTGGGGAGAGCATGGATGAGCTCCCTCTGTCTGCTCCTGCTCTCTATGCGGGGACATGAAAGAAGCTTCCCACAACAATGGTAAAACATCAAAACATCCGGGCGTCCCTTGGGCAGTGTCCTTGCAGACAGCCAATTCTCTTACACCAGAAGCGACTTGCAGTTTCTCAAGTCACTACTGAGACGGAAAAACAAAACAAAACAAAACAAAAACCCTTTCAACTCTAAAACCCACAACCCAGATATTGCATTCATTAGATCAGGTTTCCACCCTGTGATACAGACAAGATCATTTTGACCACATTTCGCATTACTCCAGCTAGCATGATCAATGACCAAGTGATGATGGGAACTGGAGTACACCAGGAGAGTGCTCCATGTTGGAGAAGGCTGTACCCGTCTTGATTGATTCGCTTATAGCACTTTCTGCCCTGATCAAGAAGAATGTTCTATCTTTGTATGAGAGACACAAAACCCCAAAACGACAGACAACTGTCTTGTACAGCAGAACATAACTCAGAAGACCAAGGCCAAAGCAAAGTTCAAGCTGGCCAACAGGAAATTATAAAAT
This sequence comes from Anolis sagrei, assembly GCF_037176765.1. Classification (NCBI taxonomy): domain Eukaryota; kingdom Metazoa; phylum Chordata; class Lepidosauria; order Squamata; family Anolidae; genus Anolis; species Anolis sagrei. Next base: position 35,729,529 of record NC_090022.1, on the reverse strand, counting down.
CCCCCAGCAATGAGTCCAAATTAATTCTGGTGCAGCCTTCCCCAGGGGAGCAGGGAAAGCCCTACTAACGGGATCATTTAAAAATAGACTGGAGAAGCCAGCACTTGAGAACATACCAGAGGGAATAATCCTACGTTGGCAAAGACTGAACAAGGATGACCTAATATGTTCCCCTCCATCCCTCTGTTTCAACAGGAGGTCCAAACTGTAATGTGCAAGGCAGAAGGGATAAACACATCAGCTAAAGCAGGGGGAGGATCATATGTCCCTCGCAGTATCTGCCAGACTTCAACTCCCAACTGCTCTAGCTAGCACAGCAGGTGATAAAGAATGATGGGAGTTATCGTTCGACAACTTTTGAATCTCTCTTAAGAAGGAAAACACATGATATAAACAACAAAACAATAACAACATTAGAGACTCTCAGTTTCTATTTATGACTTCGAGCCCCCAGTAGCACAATCGGTTAGATCCTTGTGCTGGCTTGCCTGCTGACCAAAAGGTTGGCAGTTCGGATCTGGGGAGCAGGATGAGCTCCCATCTCTCAGCTCCAGCTTCTCATACAGCAACATGAGAGAAGCCTCCCACAGGATGGTAAAACATCTGAGCGTCTCCTGGGCAATATCCTTGCAGACGGCCAATTCTCTCACACCGTAAATGATTTGCAGTTTCTCAAGCCGCCCCTGACACACACACACACACAAAATTCAAGGAAATGAGAATATTACCTAACCATCATTCTATGCCTACAAAGCAAACTTTAACCTTAATCTACAGAACACAGATGGGGACTTTTTTCTCTTGAGGAACACATTCCCTCTCGGGTAGTGCTTCTTATCTATCTAATGTAGGAAACTGGCTGGGATTCTTTTAATATGCCAAGGACAGGTATCATATTGATTACTACTATAGCCAAAGGTTAAAGACTAGCAATGTTCCAGACTGGGGGGGGGGGGCTATACTGGTGAGGGCCACCTCTTTTTCTCTGTCTTTTTCTATCACCCTGTTTCTATTTCTGTTGCACTCCAAGGCTGGGAATCACCACTGTACTTAACACACACTCCAGCAGTCCAAGGTAAAATAGCAAAGCAGTTTATTGAAGAATATATGAAAAGCAATTCAGCAAAATAGTATAAAATGAAGTCCAAGTGTCAGGATAAATCCACAGAAATCAAAGTACATAAGTAGTATCAAAAAACAGGAATACAAAAGCAGAATAAATCCAAAATATGAGACTCGGGAACAGTCCCCAAAAACTTGGTAGCATGAAACATGAACAAAAAGGAAACATGGACTATGCAATTAGAAATCTTTTGACTTGACAGAAGTTCTAAACCCAAACATCAACATTGCCTCGACTGGCGGAAAAGTCTGCTGGTCTAGCTAAGATAACCTTCTCCCCTGGAAAACTGATAAGGAATTCTTGGCTAATAGGTGTCTTCAGTTTTGTAAATCTCCCATCTAACTGCTCATTAGTCTGTCTACCTGGACTTTCATTTTCAACCTCTGAGCTCAGTTCTGTTTCTGACCTTGCTTCCTTAGCAAGCTGCCTTTCTGGAATGTGGCCTTCTGACAGAGACTGCTCATTTTCATGGCTTGACATCTCTTGCTGGCTCTCCTGCTGCTCTTGCTAATTTGCAGACCCAGAATCCCTAGTGTCATAAGACTGACTAACAGGCCCAGAATCCCCAGGTGTAGGCAATTTCAAAGACTGAACTGCAACAATTTCCCAATTTCTTCCATTTTCTTTTCTCTCACTGTCATTACCACCTATCACCTCTCTCCCCCCTGCATCTTTTGTCAATGTACCCCCTTCTCTTGCACCTTCTCCACTCAGTTCTTCTCAATGGAATAGTCTGCTGGTAGAGGGTGAAGACTGCTTTATGTTAGAGGCATGAGCTGATCATTTACACATGGCATTCTTCCCCAACCCCATTCCAACTATTTTGTCCTTTACCCCTCTTTTATTTCTTTCTCTACGTGCCTAACCTCTCTCCTCCTTGGTTCCTAACTATATGAACACTCCAGGGCTGCAAGTTGTTCCTCCATGCTATGGATTTCCAGTATTATTTATTTAATTAATTAATTAATTATTTCTGGTATTTCTATCCCGTCTCTTCTCTACTCCCGAAGTGGGGACTCTTGTTGTTGTTCATTCGTTCAGTCGTCTCCGACTCTTCGTGACCTCATGGACCAGTCCACGCCAGAGCTCCCTGTCGGCCGTCACCACCCCCAGCTCCTTCAAGGTCAGTCCAGTCACTTCAAGGATGCCATCCATCCATCTTGCCCTTGGTTGGCCCCTCTTCCTTTTGCCTTCCACTTTCCCCAGCATCATTGTCTTCTCTAGGCTTTGCTGTCTCCTCATGATGTGGCCAAAGTACTTCAACTTTGTCTCTAGTATCCTTCCCTCCAGTGAGCAGCCGGGCTTTATTTCCTGGAGGATGGACTGGTTGGATCTTCTCGCAGTCCAAGGCACTCTCAGAACTTTCCTCCAACACCACAGCTCAAAAGCATCGATCTTCCTTCGCTCAGCCTTCCCTAAGGTCCAGCTCTCACATCCGTAGGTTACTACAGGGAATACCATGGCTTTGATTAGGCGGATCTTTGTTGCCAGTCTGATGTCTCTCCTCTTTACTATTTTATCGAGAATGGACATTGCTCTCCTCCCAAGAAGTAAGCGTCTTCTGATTTCCTGGTCACAGTCTGCATCTGCAGTAATCTTTGCGCCTAGAAATACAAAGTCTGTAACGGCCTCCACGTTTTCTCCCTCTATTTCCCAGTTGTCAATCATTCTTGTTGCCATAATCTTGGTTTTTTTTATGTTTAGCTGCAACCCAGCTTTTGCGCTTTCCTCTTTCACCTTGATTAGAAAGCTCCTCAGCTCCTCCTCGCTTTCGGCCATCAGAGTGGTGTCATCTGCATATCTGAGGTTGTTAATGTTTCTTCCAGCAATTTTCACCCCAGCTTTAAGCCGTCCTGAGTCCTGAGCTGGGGACTCAGGACGGCTTAAATTTGGCAACAATTTGAATGGATTCCTTTATAAGCATAGAGGACAACTGGGAATGTGTGGCAACAGTGAAGGTTTGTGAGGAAGGAAACCCACATAACAGAAGGAAGATTTTAAGGCAAATTTAAATTCTCAGGACTATGCTGCTTCTGGTGATTTTAACTCAATGTATGATATTTAGGAAAACATTCATCAGTTTAGTCATCCAAGTAGTTCCTTTGTAGCCTAGACATTTTAGACATTTGACAAGCAAGAAGCCACTCAATCTCCCAGTATGGAAATGTTACTAAACAACCACAGATGGCAAAGGCATCTGCTCTATAAGTAGCTTTAATGCCTTTTAGGAGAGCCAGGGTGGTGTCATAGTTTTGAGTGTTGGTGTTGGACTCTGAAAAATCAGACTTTAAAATCCTGCTCAGCCACAGAAACCCATTGGTTGACCTTGTATAAGCTACACTCTCTCTGCCTAAGAGGAAGGCAGTGCCAAACCTTTTTGGACAAAGCTTGACAATAAATCCCATGAGATGTTCACTTTGGGTTCGTCATAAGAAAGAAATGACCTAAAGACACACAACTATTACTACCATAATATCATTTAATATTAAAATATTGAATGTTTAATAAAATGTTAAGTGCCAAGGGAAGGAGTAGTCTAAGGCTGACTCAACAGCACAGAAGGAAAGCAGTTTGACACCATTTTAACTGCAATGACTCAATGCTGTGGAATCCTGGGATTTGTAAGGGTGTCAAACAGCATTAATTCTACAGTGTAGATGTATGTCTTTTCTGGAAATCAGATGCATTTATTGATATAGAAATGAAAAATTGGAACATGAGGCAGTCAACTAACTGTACAAATATTATGGTACCTCAAAAAATGACATACACACAGACACAGTAAAGTACCATATATACTCGAGTATAAGCCGGCCCAAATATACCACCCAATTTTACCACAAAAAACTGGGAAAACGTATTGAGTTGAGTATAAGCAAAGGGTGGAAAATGGAGCAGCTACTGGTAAATTTCAATAACAACAACAAAAAACAGATAACAATAAAATTACATTAATTGAGGCATCAGTAGATTAAATGTTTCTGAATATTTACATAAAATTGTAATTTAGGATGAGACTGTCCAACTTGGATTAAACCATTATTCTAACCTTCTTCAATGTAAAGGTGCTTCCAATAATAATAGAGTAAAATCATAAATGTAATAAAAATAATAATAGAGTAAAACAATAAATGGAATAATAACAATAGAGTAAAACAATACATGGAATACAAATAATAATAAAGTAAAATAATGTAAATGTAATAGTAATAATAAAGGCTGTAAATTAATAAATGCAATAATAACAACAACAACAACAACAACAACAACAGAGTAAAATAATAAATAACTTTGACTTGAGTATAAGCAGAGAGGGGCTTTTTCAGCCTAAAAAAGGGCTGAAAACTCGGCTTATACTCGATAAATACAGCAATAATTTACTGTATTTCTTATTATTATTATTATTATTATTATTATTACATTTACATTATTTTACTTTATTATTACTATAGGGTAGTTAGTATAGCAATGAAGAACCTATGGATTATCAGGTGTTATTGGGTTCTAACTCCCATCAGCTTTGCTAATGGTATGAGATGATGGGAACTGTAGTCCAACAACAGAAGAAGGCCCACTGCTTCTCCAACCTCTGAGTTGAAAGATAAGGGATTGGCAATTAATGCAATTTTTGTCCCCACTCACATAAAATTGCAACTCGGCTAACTAGGTATCACTATGAACACACACACATTTGGTCATCCTGTTTCTTCCTAATGATTCCCTGATTGCTCCAGGCATATACTATTAAAGACAGCAGGAAATAATTAGCCCTGTTTTTCTTTCAGGGCAATACCCATTCCCACTAGCATTCCCATGTTGGAGAGCAACAGATGACAAGAGTTGTGCTTTTCAAGCAGGCGGTGATGCCAAGGCTGTGTCATGTGTATTCTATTAGACCCAAGACTGAATAGAAGACTTTGTTTTCCACTTCAAAGGACCCATCCCAATCTCGCACTCTTCCCTTATGAATAACAAATTGGAAATAAATCTTTTGGCTAAAACACATGGAAACTCATACAATCTGGGCCTTCCGTAGCTTCCCAGGTCACTTGTATGCTAAGTTGTATTTATTTTTTAAAAAATAAGGTGCTTTTTTGTTGGGAAGAGTCAAAAGCAGGGCTTAGGAGAACATATAAGCATATTTCTGCATTCCATGACTGATATTTTGTGCACATTCAGAAAACATACATTTTAAAACTTTTTTTCTACCAAAGATAATGGCTTACTTATCTGCTTGATTGTACCTAATTTTACTCCTCCGTGGCATTTTGCAGCGCCTGCCTTAAGATCTTTTTCATCCACCTGCCATAATTACTCATGTTACAATAGCTATCAATACAATCTCCATTTGACCGTGCCTTATTTCAAAACAAATGCAATCCCACATTATTTTAGAAAGGGAAGGAAGGAGGATATCACTGAAAATGTTTGACTGATCTTTTTTCTTTCTTTCTTTCTTTTGGGGGGGGGGGGGGGAGAGAAGGGAGAAAAAAAATGTATACCCTGCCCATTTTAATCATGAATTTTAAACTTGTGTCTTTTGTTTAATCTTTGCCCTGTGTATTTTAAAATGTATTGTAGAAATATGTTTTAATATGTGTTATAGAATGCTTTAGACGATTATGTGTTTTAGTGATGTTGTAAACCACCTTGAACCATGAGGAGAGGCAGATGAGAAATAAAATTATTATTATTATTATTATTATTATTATTATTATTATTATTTTACTGACGCAAAAACACAGCGTGTTACAGCAAATGAGATATATATGCTGAATTTTGTATTACAAAATCACAAGTTGAATACTTCCCAAGCGTTTAGAACTGTGTGATGCATTTTCGAAGGATGCATGCAGATCCAAGTAAGGTGGATTTTTGTAGTTGACAGGTCATGATTTTGTCGATGTTTATTGTTTCCAAATGCCGGCTGAGATCTTTTGGCACAGCACCCAATGCGCCGATGACCACTGGGACCACCTGTACTGGTTTATGCTAGAGCCTTTGTAGTTTGATTTTGAGGTCCTGATAACAGCTGGGTTTTTCCTGTTGTTTTTCGTCAATTCGACTGTCATCTGGTATGGCGACATCAATAATCCAAACTTTTTTCTTTTCTGGAATCATGAGATCTGGTGTATTGTGTTCCAAAACTTTGTCAGTCTGGATTCGAAAGTCCCACAGTATTTTTGCATGTTCATTTTCCACTACCTTTGCAGGTTTATGATCCCACCAGTTCTTTACTACTGCCAGGTGGTCCTTGTGACATAAGTTCCAAAAAATCATTTGGGCTACATAGTTATTATTATTATTATTATTATTATTATTATTATTATTATACATAGAATTCGGGGGGAGGAGGAGGAGAAAGAGTAATGTCAAGTATATCCTCTTGTATAAGATGACCTCATATATAAGTGAAAGGCAGTTTTGGGTCCAATTGACAAGTTGAGGGTCATTCCATAGAGTGGAGAAAGCACCAGCACTCCTTCAGGGAGCCAGCTGCCCAATGGCCATCTCCATGTTCCTCTATAGCAATGGTTCCTAACCTGTGGTACATGGACCACCAGTAGTCCACATGAACTAAAATATGATCCTCAGCTTCACCATTACTACACCATTGCAACGAGAGCGACCGGTCTCTCAAAACCCTCTTATAGTGCCGAGGCTTATTAAATATGGTTTTCTGTGGGCGAGCAGATTGTGACTACTGGATTGCTTATGTTCTGTATCAGAAACTAGAGCTGATGTGGTCTATCCAATGCAATTTTCTGAATCACCACCCCAAATAACCAAACCCAATCTAAAGTTGACCAAAACCTGATTCATAACCCTTTCGGTACTAATGTTGGAGTGTGGTCCCTGGCCAAAGTGGTCCCTGGTCAAAAGCAGGGTGGAAACCACTGCTCTACAGGAATTCAAAAAGGCCAGAAGAGGTGCCATAATGGAGAGAGAAGAAGAGTGATGCTTTTTAAAGGTTATCTCAGGATCAACTAAGTTCTTGCCTTTTACTACACTTCATTTAGGCATTAAATATTATTTAACTTTTCTATTCAAATCAGTTCAAAGTTTGTGAAGACTACTTGTCATTTTGGATCTTACTTTGAGAGAAAGGCAGGATATAAATTTAATAATTAATTAATTAATAATAAATGGCTTGAACTTTTATTGAATTGTTTGTTTAAATTTAAGGAGTAAAAGCAGAGCAAACTCATCAAACTGTACATGATGATAATTCATCCACTTCCATGAGAATCACTTGCAATATTTAGTTCAATTTGAGAATGAATCCAATCTGATCACTTCAAGCAATGACTAAAAAGCCTTCTGTCTGAACAGAAACATGCCACACTCCAAAGTCTTCACCAATTATGCTGATTAATGAATTTTACGAAATAGCAAATCTTTTTTTATAGAAATAGGAAATTTTCCATGGAAAAAATGAGCATTGGAAAATGTTTCTATTCTGGGAAATGTTCCACCCTACAGCTCCATTTAGGAAAATCATGCTCTTGGAGACAAGCATCCAGTGGGATGAAGCAACAGTCTGATTCAACAACTTCACATACTGAAAGAATTCATGAAGAGTCAGAGATCTGAGAAATTATTGTTTTGGACTACAGCCTCCCGAGTCACTACAGCCACATGCCCTATGACGGTGCTGCATTCATCAATCATGTGAAGGTTTCCACAATTCGGACCAGGCAAAATCCCTCATCTTGTGGGAGAACTTCATGCAGTCAATTGCCATTTTGCTATTATTGTGAACCTTCACATGTTGAATGCAGATGAGGGTTGGGCTATGGGATGTCTACTATGGACTTCATTCATGTCAAGGCCTTGGCTAAGTCAAGTTGCAGGGATGTAGGGACCAAAATTAGGACAGTATTGCTGAGTTTGAATGGGGCTGGAGAAGGCTAAAGACCTTACCAAGCTACAACTCCCATGATTTCATACAATATAGATTCAACTTAGACCGTAAGCTGGCTAAAACTTTCTTCTAATATGGAAGTGGCTTACAGTACAAGTTCATACTTAGTGTAGTGCAAACAATTAATTCAACAACCCACTCACAACATTAATTTAAAACAGTTTAAATCAAACTGAAAATGTAGTGAAAAGATAAAACAACATCACACCCAGTTAAAAAACCGCTATAAGTAAACATCACGAAGAGTCGGAAGCGACTGAATGAATAAACGACAAATAAGTAAAGAAACAAAAACCCACATAGATGAAATGATCAAAGGAAGATGAATTGCCCCTCATCTGATATGCCAAGGCCTTCAAACACAGTTGTGGAAATGGTGAGCAGACACTGCCAATTCTCATTCAACTACTCGTATTTGCAGGGATGAACTTTACTACTTGCACAGGGGTTGTTGCACTTAATACCTCCATCCACGTGCGAATCTATGAGCCTTCAAGTTGCCTGTCATTTATGGAAATCTGTGGATTTTATAGGATTTTCTTAGGCAAGATATCCCCAGAGGTGATTTTCTTAGTTCCTTAGCCTATGGCTTCTGGTATCCAGCAGCACTTTCCAATCAAAGTGCTAACCAAGGCTGATCCTGCCTAGCTCCCAAAATCAGATACGATCTGGTGCCCTTAGGGTCCTTCAATAATACACACAAAATACTGCCCTCAAAATTACATGTGATGGAATAACTCTAAATTACTCCAGCGTAACACAACAAGAGGCATGCAAACAATCAGAGCCAACTGTCAGGCTTTATAATGGACAAAGAGGCCTGCCACCTACTGACTGAGGATTGTATTGCAGGCTTCAAGTACAAGTGTGTATGTGCCTTCAAGTCACCTGTCAACTTGCGATGATTCCTTGAATTTCACAGGGTTTTCTTGGGTAAGGAATACTCAAAAAGTATTTTTACAAGTTCCTTCCTCTGAAATAAAGCCTACTGCATCTGGGATTGATTGGCAGTCTCCAACCTAAGCACTAACTCTGTTTAGATCATTTGAGATCTGGCGTCTTTAGAGTATTTAAGTCCTCTCAAGCACATGAGCACATTTCACTTTAAATAGCTTCGAGGTGCACACCACTAGGTACTGAATGAGCCTTTACCGAGGATCATTTAAATAGGATTAATCCTGCTGTCACAGAGGGTGAGATTGAATTCCTCATGAGATCTTCTCCAACTTCTGCTTACGTTTTGTCTTAATTATAATGTGTACCAGAAAACTATCCAAAAGCACATTATTCTTTGGGAGGAGGTGGTTCAAAGGGGAAAAATAATTAAACAAGCATAGCTGCTCACAAGGAAAGCAGCGATCTATGTTGCAATACTATCCAAACTGTTGTTCCGAGTACAGAAGCACTCCAGGGACTTCAACATGCTTTGGAGCCCAGAATGCTTTGGTACATATTTAGAAGGAAACATGTACAAAAATTTCTAGAAATAGGATTGCTTAAAAGAAAAGGGGGGATCCATGTGTAGTTGCTTTCTGGGCGCCTGTTTCCAAGGCAGTGCCTCTTTCCAAGCTCTTGAACATTTTCAAAGGGTGTTTAAGCACAGCCAGTGATGCATTTCCTTTCCCCTTCTCTGTTCCAAGTGTACAGCAACTTACAGATGGTGCACAAGAATGTCCGACAGATTTTTTTTTAAGCCACTGTGAATAACAGTTATTGTGACACTAATAAAGTGAGGTTTTGTTTGCTGAACAGCTGTGGCTATATTGTTCTTCAGGAGGAGGGGGTGTGGTGGCGGTCGTCAAACAGCCATTAAGCAACTGGAATGTGCATTCTCTGCTGGATGGAAGTGACATCAGATGCCCTAAAATGCAGCACTAAGAAATCTGGTTTCCATGAAGGAGCACCTAAGTAAATTGTAGCTATTCCTGAGTTACACTGAGGAGGAAGGGATTGGTAAAACACTTACTTGCACAGTGTAAAGAAATGTTTATATAATCCCAAACGTTGCTCACCAAAAAGGTAAAGGATTGGGGATTTGTTCAAACAATCCCAACACTGAACCACCACTAGTAAAGGGATTATTAAATACATTCAATTAAGTGTTTGGAGGCTGCTGAGCCTTTGCCACCAACACACTATTTTCTGAGGTAATTTTAGTATGAACACTGGCTACCACCACACTTAAAGGAATGTTAGGCTTCTGGTTTGGCAAGAGGTTTTAAGTAAGATGTGTTGTGCTGGATTCGCACTCAGGACTCCAAACTCTGAGGTAAGTAACACTGAGATTGTTTTAGATAAACGCTGCCACCATTCTTAAAACTCTGTTTCACTAAACTGCTATGGAACTGTTTCACATAGAGGCACTCTTGAGACAGTTGTCCAATTCTGGGCAACGCAACTGAAGGGAGATGTTGACAAGTTGGAATGTCTCCAGAGGAGGGTGACTAAAATGATCAAGGATTTGGAGAACAAACCCCATGAGGAGTGGCTTAAAGAGCTGGGCATGTTTAGCCTTCAAAAGAGAAGGCTGGGAGGAGACATGATGGCCATGTATGAATATGTGAGGGGAAGTCATAGGGAGGAGGGAGCAAGCTTGTTTTCTGCTGCCCTGGAGATTAGGATGCAGAACAATGGCTTCAAAATACAAGAAAGGAGATTCCAACTGAACATGAGGAAGTGGAACTCTCTGCCTTGGAGTGTGGTGGAGGCTCTTTCTTTGGGGGCTTTGAAACAGAGGCTGAATGGCCATCTGTTGAAGGTGCTTTGAATGTGATTTTCCTGCTTCTTGGCAGAGGGTTGGACTGGATGGCCCACAAGATCTCTTCCAACTCTATGATTCTACTTTTTTAAAACAAAACACAAAAAAAAACAGGTGCTACTCACCTACACATAATCCCATCTTCTAAAAAACTTGAGCTTCAGTTTTATTATTTATTTATTTATTTATTTCTTGCACTTATTGACCGCCACTCTCAGCCCTAGGGCGACTCGTGGCGGTGAACAACAACATAGAAAAGACAGTTTACAATAAATCAAGACAGTACACAACAATCTACTACTACATAACATATACTTATGCTAAAAATCCGCTTCGTCATATCCTGGGGTCATAGTCGATTTCATAGTCATAGTCCATTCCGGTCATCATTTCCAGTGATATGGCACTCAGTTGAAGGCCAGCTCGAAGAGCCATGTTTTCAGGCTCCTACGAAAGGCCATAAGGGAGGGCGCCTGTCTAACTTCAGCAGGGAGGGTGTTCCACAGCCGGGGGGCCACCACCGAGAAGGCCCGCTCTCTCGTCCCCGCCAGGCGTGCCTGTGAGGCAGGCGGGACCGAGAGAAGGGCCTCCCCGGATGATCTCAAGGTCCTCGTGGGCTCGTAGGCCGAGATGCGGTCTGCAAGGTATTTTGGGCCGGAACCGTTTAGGGCTTTGTAGGATAACACCAGCACCTTAAATTGGGCCCGGTAGCAAATCGGCAGCCAGTGGAGCTGGGACAGCAGGGGCGTTGTATGCTCCCTGCGCCCTGCTCCTGTTAACAACATGGCTGCCGCGCGCTGGACTAGCTGAAGCTTCCGGGCCGTCTTCAAGGGCAGCCCCACGTAGAGAGCGTTGCAGTAGTCGAGGCGGGATGTGACCAAAGCGTAGGCCTTGGAGGCAAGTAATATTAAAACCCTTGCTAGGTACCATGATTAAAGCCACTGGTTTAATCCGTGATGAATCTTAGACCCTAATACAAGTGAAGCAGCACTTACAATGGATTTATTACCGAGGTGACTCTGCATTTTCCGGGAAATATGCAGAACCATATTTTGATTACCCCCAATTGCCTATTTATTTTGTGATCCAAATTCCATCTGCGTTTATAATACATTTCATTTCCAGTGTCTTGAGTGTCTGCTGAAAAGGTCTTAAATTCTGGGAATAACTACACCATGTTCCAGTTTTTAAATTTGTTTTTGGAGAGTGCCCTGTCTTTTACTCGCCTTGCCTTAATCCTACCACTTGAATTGTCCAAGACCAAATTCTAATTAGATAGCAATTACCCTTCAAGTGTCCTCTTCTCTGAACAAGGCTTTCAGACTATTTGTTATATATCAACAGTACAGAAGACAGCTAGAACATACGGGAAGTAAAACATGTTAAGTCCAAAAGAATATACGTGAGAGTCCATAATTAAACTTAGCTCATGGCTTGATGGTGGCTGTAATAGTAAAAAAAGAATTCTTAACCATTACGACAGAAGTATTTTAACAGTGCTGTCTAGGTAGCTTCTGAATACATGGTAATTTTTTTGCAAAGCTATTTATTCCACCTTAAATTTCGTTTTATTGGAGATTTTGGTTTTATGCATTTAAAAATGTATTTTCACTGATTCCTTTATAGACATAAATATCCATTTACCATTATTTTAAACCCTTGTGCCGGCAGGACTGAAGACCAACAGGTCAGAGGTTCGAATCTGGGGAGAGCACGGATGAGCTCTCTCTGTCAGCTCCAGTTCCCCATGTGGGGACATAAGAGAAGCCTCCCACAAGGATGTTAAAACATCAAAACATCCGGGCATCCCCTGGGCAACATCCTTGCAGACAACAAATTCTCTCACACAAGAAGCGACTTGCAGTTTCTCAAGTCCCTCCTAACACGAAAAACAAAATTAAATATGACAAAATCACAGTTTGTCTTTTAGATCCATTTTAAATATTTTCATACTATGCAGAATCCATGGATATAGTGGACCAACTATATACAAACTAGAACTTGCTTGTCTTTAAGGTGCCAGAAGATCCTCAAGTAAGTGAACATTGTTATGAAAACTCCAAACCCAAGTAAACTTTAAAAGACAACCCTGCAACTTACATATCAGACTGGTCAGGTCTCCAAAAGTTTCAGTGGAACTCATTTTTTAATCCCTACATACATTCCACATTTATTTTTCAAAGGCTGAAAACTAAGCATTTATGCTTCATGTACACTTTATACCAGGCATGAGCAAACTTGGGGGCTGCATGCTAGCACTCCCGGCTAGGAGCACTGACTGTCAGGTGATAGAAGGAAGGAAGAGAAGGAGGAAGGAAAAAGAGAAGGAAGGAAGAATGAAAGGGAAAAATGGAAGGAAGGAAGGAAGGAAGGAAGGAAGGAAGGAAGGAAGGAAGGAGAAAGAGGGAGAGAGGGAAGGAGGAAGGAAAGAGAAGGAAGGAAAGACAAAAGGGAAGGGAAGACAAAAGGGGAAAAAAGGAGAAAGAGAGTGGGAAGGAGGGAGAAAAGAGAGAAGGAAGAAAAGACAAAGAGGAAGGAAGGAGAAAGAAGGAGAGAGGGAGGAAAGGGGGAGAGAAGGAAGGATTAAACAGTGGAAGAGAATGGAGGAAGAGAGAAAGAGGAAGAGAGGGAGGAAAGAGAAAAGGAAAGATAAAGGGGAAGGAAGGAAGGAAGGAAGGAAGGAAGGAAGGAAGGAAGGAAGGAGAAGGAAGGCGAGAGGGAGGAAAGGGGGAAGGAAGGACGAAATGGTGGAAGGGAATGGAGGGAGAAAGAAGGAAGGGAGGGAGGAAAGAGAGAAGGAAAACAGGAAGGGAGAAGGAAAGGGAGGAAGGGAGGAAGGAGAAAGAGGGAGGAAAGCAGGATGGAAGGATGGAAGGGAATGGAGGGAGACAGAAGGAGGGGAGAGAGGACAGAGAGAGAGAGAGAGAGAGAAGGAAGGAAGAAGGGAAAGAAGGGAGAAGAAAGAGGGAGAGAGGGAGGAAAGAGAGAAGGAAGGAGCGATGGAAGAGTGGATGGGAAGGATGGATAGAAGGAAGGGAGGGAGGGAGGGAGGAAGGAAAGAGAGAAGGATGAAAGAGTGGAAGGGAAGGAAGGAGGAAGGGGAAAAAGAGGGAGGTAAAGAAGTGAGGGAAGGAGGAAAGAAAGAGAGAAAGGAAGGAGGGAGGGATGAAAGGATGGAAGGGAAGGAGAAAGAAGGAGGAAAGGAGAAAGACAAGAGAGTAGGAAGGAAGGATAGGATGGTGTGTGAGAAGAGGGCCTGAGAAAAGAGCCCAAGGGTTCACATCTGGCCCCCAGGTCCGGGTTTGCCCATAGCTACTTTATACACATAACCTGACGGTAATGGGTGTCACTATCCCTGCAGATAGTTTTGAAATACATTAAGATTCAGATTTCTGAATACAGGATATTCAATCTAAATATATCTCAGTATTTCCTGAATACTGGTGATTGTTTGTAAAATGCAGATTGACTTCTCTTATCTTTTTTGTTCATTGGCTTGGGACAGTGGCTATATAATACACAGACTTTTCTATGTGAACCAATAATGTCAGTGCATCCTCTCCAGCAGCCTTCCTTGTATATCCTAGGGTTCTTGTTGTCCTGTAGCCCATTAACAAATTAGGTTGCTGTTAGAATGCAACAGGTAATTTCAATCAACCCAAATGAGAGATTCAAGCGAGGATAATGTAAACATGATTAATAACAGGCTTCTCTTGATGTCACGCTATGGGAGGCTACATATTGGGGCTTCTTCCAGCAGCCTAATTTTAAATGGAAAATCCAACTCAGGTTTCTTTTTATGTCAGTCAAGCAAGGCCTGGCAAGGCCTGAAATCTACTAGCATCTGACAGCAGTTTTGTGGTTTATGCAAAATTATTTTGTGGTCTCCATCAAGTTCCAAGTGGGCAAATGGTTTGGAGCCCAAAACCACTACTATAATTTACGTTAACTGCATGCCTCAGAAGATAGCCGAAAGGGTGATTTAAAAGGGGAACCAGTTTGCAGAACTGCCCTAAACAAGAAGTTGCCGCACGACCACAGCTAATAATCAATGGAGTAATCTGCAGGTCCCACGGCCTCTAAAACTAATTGAAGATCTCCCACCCATGTAGTGACTGTTGCCTTCAATGTTAGTGTTAGAACAAATTAAGTCTAAACTATTCTTTGGGGTGAACCTTTCTAGGGGGGAGTCCAGCAACTTGGAAATCCTGAACAGACTGACCACCCCACTTATATTCAAGCCACCACTGCTTCTATTCCTTGAAAAGAAAAATCCGAAGACCCCTAAGATAATTACCTTCCCTATTTATATTTTCCCTTAAATTGGGCCTCAAGAGGGATATCTGATCTCCATAATTCCACAACAGTAGCTAAGTAGATAGAATCACAGAAAATTCTTAAGCGGGAAGAGACCACAAAGACCACCAAGTCTGATCACCGACCACATAGGAAGACACAACCTAAGCATTCCTGACAGATGGCCACCTAGCCTCTGTTTAAAATCTTTAGAGAAGGTGATTCCACCACACCCTGAGGCAGAGACTTCCACTGCAAAGTGGAATCTCCTTCCTGTTGTTTGAATCATAGTCTCTGGAGAAGCAGAAAACAAACTTGTTCCATCTTCAATTTTGACATCCTTGAAATAAATTATTTATTTATTTATTTACTGCATTTATATCTCGCTCTTCTCACCCTGAAGGGAACCAAGGCTGGCTCACAAAAAAGGCACAATTTGATGCCATATATACATAAAGATAAAGGTAAAGGTTTCCCCTGACATGAAGCTTAGATGTGTCCCGTCTCGGGGGATGGTGCTCATCTCCATTTCTAAGTTGAGCAGGGCCTCTCCAGAAGATCTTAAATTCCTAGGTGGGACGTAGAAGGAGATACGTTCAGACAGGTATGCTGGGCTGGAGCCGTATAGGGTTTTATAGGTCAAGACCAGCACTTTGAAGTAGGCAGACTATGTAAAAAGTTATTCTGGGGAGTAAGTCAACTGGACACCTACTCTTAGCTGAAAGATTCTGAAAGTTAAAGTCTAGTAAATTAACTCTTTCACATACTGAAGGCTGAGGCATGGCTCCAGGCATGGTGGGATCTATTATGCCAGGCGTCCTCAAACTTTTTAAACAGAGGGCCAGGTCACAGTCCCGCAAACTTTTGGAGGGCTGGATTATAATTTGAAAAAAATATAATTTGAATTCCTATGCACACTGCACATATCTTATTTGTAGTGCAAAAAAACACTTAAAGCAATACAATAATTAAAATTAAGAACAATTTTAACTTGTGTGTATTTCTATGGGAAGTGTGGGCCTGCTTTTGGCTGATGAGATAGGATTGTTGTTGTGCTTTCAAGTAGTTTCAGACTTAGGTTGACCCTGAGGGAGGGCCAGGTAAATAAGCTTGGAGGGCCGTATCTGGACCCCGGGCCTTAATTTGAGGACCCCTGTATTTTGCTATCAATTGGTTTGGGTTGTTTTATACCAAAACTGCAACATCTCTTCACTAAAGTCAAGTATAAAAGACATACCTTGGAGTTAAATAGCAAAGTTATTTTCTTGCTCATTTTCTAATGACAATTCTGATGTTCTAAATTTTGCATAACATTAGCCAACAGCAGGGAGGAACAAACCTCACTACCTCTGAGGATGCTTGCCATAGATGCAGGCGAAACGCCAGGAGAAAATGCCTCTAGAACATGGCCATATAGCCTGGAAAAAACTACAACAACCCAGTGATTCCGGCCATGAAAGCCTTCAAAAATACTTTGGATGACATTTTTTGCAAGTGAACCTTAACATTTCTAGTTTGCGCTTGTAATAATTTTAGTATTCATTTTTTAAAGGGACTTACCTTTAAGAACTCCCACAGAGGAAACTGTACAAGAGAGAAAGGGATCTGGAGAGGGAGAGAAAGGGAAAACACCTGTCACATAAGCAAAAATGGTCCATTGGCTTACTAAATTAGGAAAAGTTATTGTTCATTCAATGCATTGTAGCTTATTAAAATTATAAATCTTGGAGGATTATATTATGAACACAGCTGCTAGAGAGCTGGTTTTGCTACAGAAACCTTTGACTTTGTTTATTTCATTCCCTGCTATGAGGTTAATGTATTGTAACCTGGGTGAGCTTAAAAAGTACAAACTGGCACCAACAAGTATGGCAAATTTGACTTAAAAGTCTGGAAAAGTCATAGAGACGATGATTTAGAAGCTACGCGCAATAACCCAGCTTGCCAAAGAACTGCTAGCTCAGGTTTAGTGCTCAGCTGTCACGAAGGATTAACTAAAGGCTTAGACACTTTCTAAGGAAAATCATATAATACCTGACTGTTCTCGGGTCAGTACTGACCTGTGAAAGAGAGCAAAATTATTAACCCAAGTTGTTTCTGCAAGAAAATGTACCCTTGAAGACTACCTATTCCTCCTTTCATCAGAACTCACACCTAAACACTGAAACATGCACCTATTATTTTAATCCTCTGACTTTTTAAATATTCAGGCCATTTGACCAATCGCATCTTCTCTTACAAATCCGCTCGGAAACTGCAGTTTTCGAAGAGGCCCTGTTCTCGGTCTCACTCCCATCTCAGGTATGGCTGGTGGGAAGGAGAGAAAGAGCCTTCTCTGTGATCGCCCTGCTGTCACCTGGGATTGCAACATCGACAATCCATTCTTTTAACACAATCGTGTGGTCAGTATTATTATTATTATTATTATTATTATTATTATTATTATTAGGTATATCATTGCGGCTGGGCTCGCATCCTGGCAAGAGATCCAACGACCACTCTTTTCCATCACACAATGAGCTTCCGTAGTCCATTTATCGAAGAGATCTGGCATTGGATTACCTGCCAGCTCTGCAACCTGCCATTCTTCTAGCTATTCTCAAAAAGCAAAGCATCCTCATCAAGTGGTAAAAAGCAATCAGGGTAAATGTGCATGGAATCCTTTCACAGAACAAGATGGCACCACCAAATGATTGCAAAACCACATGGTGGTGAGACATATTTATTTACTGATGTATTAACATATGGCATCAAATTGGCATCAAATTGTTGCCTTTGTAAGGCTGCCCTGAGTCCCCTTTGGGGTTGAGAAGGGTGGGATATAAATGTGGTAAATAATATATAGATAAATAAATATTTTTGTATGAATTCATTACTAATCGGTGAGTCTACACTGGGCAGCTGTTTACTGCCTCTTGAGGTTTATTTATTTATTTACGATATTTCTACCCTGCCTTTCCCAAACTCGAAGGTGACTCAAGGCGGCTTTACAACATAGGCAGCTACTCGATGCCATTAAAACAATGTAAACATTACAATAAACATTTAAACCAGAATTATAAAATACATACATTAAAACCTTTAAAAACATAAAACCACTACCTTCACTATTAGCCTCGTCATCCAAAATCATTGTCTAAGCCATTCCAGCATTCAATTTCACATAGTTCTGTGTTTATCTATTGCGCTAGTTTCCGAAAGGGTTGTTCAACAAGCCATTTACCCCATTCCCAAAGGGTTGTTCAACAAGCCTTAGAGTCTTTATTGCCAGGGTTTGGAGATAAAGGCTCTGTGGCAACAGCCCAAGGCTCACAAGTGCACAGCCAACCAATGTTTTAGCCTTTGCATCTTAGTTCGGTAAGTGGCTTTTCAGTGACAACATGCAATGACAGAGCCTTTTTCTGGCGATGCTTTTGGTCCTGCGAACTGTGTCTTTGTTATTTTGCATCATGTCAATTATAAACAACCAAATTCTCATAAGGTCATTATAGGATATTCATCTCTTTTCCACACTATTCCTTCCATTTCAATCTGGAAAGACTGTCCTGAGCTTCTTGTAGAAATGTGAGCAAAGAATTTGCACTGGTATGAAGCATGTAACAGAAACCATGCAACAGGTAGAGGGGATGGAGAGGTGGGAAGGCACTTGAGCCCATGTCTTCCTTGTGCTTCTCAAATATGATCCAGGTAGTATGGGAAGGTAGGAAGCCTCCTGTTAAGGGCTAATCCCAGTGAGGGCAGAACCACTAAAATGAATAGGATTTATAAATCATCATTAATGTAATATTTAATGGGGTCTATTCTAGCTGAGACTCACACTAGATTTAACTCTAAGTCAAAGGTAAAGGTAAAGGTTTTCTCCTGGCATTAAGCCCAGTCGTGTCCGACTTTGAAGGTTGGTGCTCATCTCCATTTCTAAGCTGAAGAGCCAGCATTGTCCGTAGACACCCCCAAGGTCATGTGGCCAGCATGACTGCATGGAGCAACGTTACCTTCCAGCTGGAGTGGTATCTAGTGGTATCTGCTCACATTTATATGCTTTTGAATTGCTAGGTTGGCAGAAGTTGGGCCAAACAGCGGGAGCTCACCCTGCTCCCCGGATTTGAACCTGCGACCTTTTGGTTAGCAAGTTTACCAGCTCAGCAGTTTAACCCACTGCACCACTGGGGGCTCTACCCAAAGTCTATGGAGGGTCAAAATAGTAGGAATCTCCTGATTGAGAATGTTTGGTAGTGGCCAACTATTTCTCATGATATACATTTTAAAAAGGCATAAATTTAGCACATTTGTTAGTGAAAGAACATTCTTGGTTTATTTTATTACTCTTCTGCATAAGCATTGCAGCCGTTTCCACTGGATGAAAACATTCACACTAGGAATTTCTGCTTATGTCTCCTCTGAAACCAATAGGAATTAAGTGTGTGCAATGTATACTGGACTATAGCCATTGTTATTTTAGCATGTTCGTTGTTTTATCTTGTTATTTTATCTTGTCCATAAAGAACAGTGTTCTATAAAAGCGCTATAAACTTTAGACGTAAAACAATATTATACCATGACTGTCAACATGGCAGGCTTCAGCTCGATCAGGTTTACATCACAGATCAGAGCTGCCCTATGAAATCTATACAGACATCTAATAAAGAAAAGTGAATCAGAGAGACAGCCATTCATTGTGACATTTAATTTAACGTGATGCTGAAATGCACTCAAGAGCCCTGGCATGAATTGTTTATGCTTTTTAAAAAAAAATGTCATTGTGAAAATGACTAATTTAATGCATACATTTATGAAAAAAAACAACAGTACAGGAACAGATGTAACTGTTTAACATTAATCTAATATATTCCCTAAGAAAAACAAAAACACTTGCATTTGGCTATTGGTCCATATCACCATCTGTCTATGTCTCAATTTCAACTTCCAAAAATGGCAAAACAGCAGAACAAAAAGCATGTTTGTTGTAATGTAAAGTCTTCTTCATCTTCATGGCTATGCCTTTATCTCCTAACTGATGTAGGTGGGTTGAAGGGCATAGCTGCATTAGTCTGGATCAGTGTACAAAAGGGATCCTTTTGTATCAGCTTTGAGAGTAATTGAGAGAAAGAAGGTATGTAACAAAAGCTTTCGTTGACTTCAGCTACATGAAGGACTGGAATATTATATATACTCATGTACAAGTCAACCTCATGCATAAGTCAAGGGCAGGTTTGGGGGCCAAAATTATTTATTTTGATATGAGCCATGAATAACTCAAGGTTCATTCTGTTGGGAGCATGCAAGGACTGTTAATATGTGTGTCAACTGTAAAATAAGATGCATGAAACTGAGTGGTTGGGCAATGCCTGGGGAGCAAGTGTGAGTAGATCAATAGGTACCCTTCTGGCAGGAAGGTAACAGTGCTCCAGAAGTGATGCTGGCCACATGACCTATGGACAATGTCGGCTCTTCAGCTTAGAAATGGAGATGAGCACCACCCCCCCAGAGTCGGACACAACTAGACTTAATGTCAAGGGGAAAACTTTACCTTTACTTATACAGCACCATATATTTCAGGTCCTCCTATATCACAGAAATGAAATGAAAAGGACTGTTCTGTTTATCTCTTATTGTTTGAAAATAGCATTTTCAAAAAAACATGTAGCCACATAAAGCTTGCATATGAAGATGAAATTAAACATATTGTATACATGGAGCTGTAAGCCCTGTATAATAATGCTCTGCCACCTTCACTCGGTTCCTACTGTCTAGTAGCATATAGACAAAAAGGTCTCTATCACTCTGCATCCTCCCCTATGTTTTCCAACACCACAAGAGTTAAAGATTATTGTCTGGTTCTTCAGGTTGCAGCTAATGATTAATACATGAGTCTACACCATTCCTCTGCCAGGCAAAACTAAGCTTGACAGACACCTGCCATGGGAAATTTGTTATCTAGTCAGGCAGGAAGTGGCACTGAGAAGAAATCAATGCCACTGCTGTACATTGAGCTGACAAACTGAAATCTCATAGGAAGCTTCTCATCACAAACAAGGAAGATTTTCCCTTGTGGCATCTCAAAGCCCCACAGTAAAGGTCAAACATGGTTCTTATTTATCAGGGCCATGAAACCCAAGTGCCGTGATTAAATTTCTTCCTGTCCCCAATTTCAGGTGCCAAATCCCTGTTCATTTTACAGCAGAAGCTCTAATACATTTACAAGGAGAGATACAGACTCGTGAAAAGATGCTTCATTTTCAAATGGAGCTAACGGGATGATCACTATGCCCAGTATGATCAAATGCAATGTTACTTTATATAAGAGCTACCCAGCTTAGGACTAAAAAAACAAATAGCAGTGCCCTTGAACTGACCCAGAGAGAAATCAACCCAAATTCTATAATTACACACACAAAGAGATGAAAAATTCAATGATCTGAAAATCTGGGTTGGTATTTTATTACATTATTATATAATAGCCATCCCCTGCGACGCATTGCCAGTCTGTGGATATGTGTGTTGTGTGTGTTTATATTGTATATGTGTACATATGTGGTTTTGCACATGCGTTGTAATGTAATTTTTTGGGGGCTTTTTAAGTTTCTTCTGCTGTGTTTTTCAGTGTTTTTATGAGTGATGGTCACTTGTTGGTGTTGGGTTACCTGAGTGTGAACCTGTGTGAACCTGAGTCTGAATCTCTGATTGTATTGCCTAATGTTGATGCTGATGCTAATGTTGTTGGGCCTAGTTTGAATAGTGAGGCTGAAGAGATCAATAAGGACGAGACTCAAGTTGGAGACACTTTGGGCAGTAAAAGTCCTACAGGCTTTGATTTAGAGGTTTCAAGGGAAAACCCAAGTTCTCATGGGAAAGTTTCTGTCAGACTGAGAAAAGAAAATTAACTCCCTTTTCCTCCTGGCCAGAGCTTGCAAGATAACTTGACACCTGGTCGGGTCAATGATAATAGCCACAGCTTGGAGATAAGTCAGAGCTGCAGGGAGGTGCAATTTTTATGTAGGTCTGAGAGAATTCAACAACTGAAACCAAAGGTTAGAGTTAGCCAGAATCAGTTTTTGGGATTTAAGAGTGCCCACAAGGGTGATTTCCTCAGACCAAGCATCGTTTGGTATCAAGTACAAACCTCCTGGGTTTTCCAGTTTCCAATGGTCTAGTCTCTAAGGGAATTTCTGGCTTCAAGTGAGATTAGCTGAGGGCTAATCTGTTCATGGATTTCTATTGAGAGTTGTTTGTCTGGAGTGCAACAGTTGGCCTGATAGGTGTATTGTGTCCAAATTTGGTGTCAATTCGCCCAGTGGTTTTTTGAGTTATGTTAATCCCACAAAAGAACTTTACACTTTTATTTATATAGATTACATATAATAGTACTAATAATATTGCAGAATAGTGGTATAGTATAATATAGTAATATATAATACTAATAGTGTGTTATACTAATAATTATAATATATTGTATGTACATATAATATTGATCATAATATTGTAATATCATATATTACTACTAATAATACAATATAATGATATAATAACCATATATTTTTATTATATGTAATATTACTAATAATACTGCACTATAGTGGTATAGTACAATATAGTAATATTTAATAATAATATTGTGCTATGCTAATAATATAATATATTGTATGTACACATAACTTGTAAGCCATTCTGAGTCCCCTTCGGGGTGAGAACGGGGGGATATAAATACTGTAAGTAATTTTTTAACAGAAAAAACATCGAATAATTTTGCTGTGACTGCCAAGATACAATATAAAAATATAATAGTAATTGATTCATAACTTGAGCAGTATTTCAAATGATGGAATAGTGTGGCATCAATTCTACACAGAGCTTCTTAAAAGTTCTCCATGGCACACGGAAGCAAAATATGTTAAGAATGAATATTATATAATATAGTAAAGGTAAAGGTAAAGGTTTTCCCCTGACATTAAGTCCAGTCGTGTCCGACTCTAGGCATGGTGCTCATTTCCATTTCTAAGCTGAAGAGCTGGCGTTGTCCATAGACGCCTCCAAGGTAATGTGGCAGGCATGACTGCATAGAGTGCCATTACCTTCCTATTGATCTACTCACATTTGCATGTTTTCAAACTGATAGGTTAGCAGAAGCTGGGCTAACAGCAGGAGTTTATGCTGCTCCTCGGATTCAAACCTGCAATCTTCCAGTCTGCAAGTTCAGCAGCTCAGTGCTTTAACCCACTGCACCACTGGGCACTCCATTATATAATGTATATAATAATATTTGGTATTATCTAGGAACAATACATGTTTAAACTTCAATTCATATTTTGCACATCAAAGTTCTACTTAAAAATTGACACGAAAGACATGAGGGACTTCTGTTCAGTTGAGTGAGAGGGTGGGTGAAACATTCAATCTCTACTCAGTCTACGTATATATTTCATTCTATGCCCTACTTCTGTGACAACCACAGAAATCCAAAGAGGCGGCCTCACCAAGGCGTGGAATTGTCCCTGGTTCCTCAAAAGCAAAGGGTAAGTTCTGGGAAGCTCTACCAAGGGGAAATGGTTTCCAATATGGCCCAAGGGGCAGATGTGTGTCTGCAGCCCATGAGCCTAGCTCAGTACAAAGAGGCTTATGACCAGGAGGTTGGTCACTATATGATGAATTGGCCACATTCAGCTATGAATACAACAACAGTGTGAAATAGCTGCAGCTGCATCAGTGGAGGAATCCATGAAATCATCCATTTTCAGGGTCTGTATGCGTTTCTATGAATAAGTGGGGGGAACGCATGGAGAGACAGAATATAGCTATCTCTTATATGACTTAATATTAATAGTCTTTGCATACAATAATGCCAAGCATAACAAAAATGCTCACTGCCTCAACATGAAATACAGATGCTTGCTTATTATTACTACGTAAAGACAGTACTATGCATTTTGAGAGGCAGAAATCCTTTACAATTATAGGCATAGGACATTTCCACTCCATCCATCCAAAATCCATTATTGAAGACACTAGGAATTTAGTCCCAGATCTTACACCCTCAGTATGCATTCTAACATTAAACTGTGGCTCTTCTCCAGCTTCGATTAATGTCGTAATAGATCTTCAGTGTTCCATCCTAAACAGCAAATACATTTACACATTCTGATGACTATTGTATAGAATCTAATTTTGTTATTTTGGGAGTCAGAAATATATTTAGCTTATCGTATTGCTAAGGAGTGGTTAGGGTTCTGTGAAAACAATGGCCGGGGACATTTGAAACCAAACAGTGCTAAAAATAAGCAAGAGCTGATGATCATAGCAAACGTTCGTGGTTCCAGTAAGCTGCATGACCCCATTACATTTTAATGGTTGCTGATGATGATGGTTACCAAATCTAATTCAATTGTTTGTTTGTTTTCATTCTTATGGTTCCAAAATGTTAGTAGTTCTCATTATTCTTCCTATGGATGAAGATGTTGGGGGGGGGGGGGGGATAGTATTTAGTCAGATACCAATTGTACAAGTTCTCCCACTTAAAAAGATGAGAGAGACCTGTAAATGACATCATAGGTAGACCTCAACTATGAGAGACAACATGAGAAAACACATCCAGAAAATCACATAGTGTGATTTTTAACAAATTTATTTGCAAATTATGGTGGAAAGTAAGTATTTGGTCCATAACAAAAGTTCATCTCGATACTTTTGCTATATATCCTTTATTGGCAATGACAGAGGCCAAGCGTTTTCTGTAAGTCCTCACAAGGTTGGCACACACTGTTGCTGGTATGTTGGCCCATTCCTCCATGTGGATCTCCTCAAGAGCAGTGATGTTTTGGGGCTGTCGCTGGGCAACACGGACTTTCAACTCCCTCCAAAGGTTTTCTATAGGGTTGAGATCTGGAGACTGGCTAGGCCACTCCTGGACCTTGAAATGCTTCTTACGAATCCACTCCTTCATTGACCTGGCAGTGTGCTTGGGATCACTGTCATGCTGAAAGACCCAGCCACGTTTCATCTTCAGTGCCCTTGCTGAGGGAAGGAGGTTTGTACTCAAAATCTCATGATACACGGCCCCATTCATTCTTTCATGTATATGGATCAGTCACCCTGGTCCCTTTGCAAAGAATCAGCCCCAAAGCTTGATGTTGCCACCCCCCATGCTACACAGAAGGTATGGTGTTCTTTGAATGCAACTCAGCATTCTTTCTCCTCCAAACATGACAGAGTTGTGTTTCTGCCAAACAGTTCTACTTTGGTTTCATCTGACCATATGACATTTTCCTAATACTCTTCTGGATCATCCAAATGCTCTCTAACAAACTTCAGTCAGCCCCAGACATGTACTGGCTTAAGCAGGGGGACACGTCTGGCAATGCAGGATCTGAGTCCCTGGCAGTGTAGTGTGTTACTGATGGTAGCCTTTGTTACATTGCCTCCAGCTCCCTGCAGGTCATTCACTAGGTCCCTCCATGTGGTTCTGGGATTTTTGCTCACCATTCTTGTGATCATTTGGACCCCACAGGGTGAGATCTTGCATGGAGCCTCAGATTGAGGAAGATTATCAGTGGTCTTGTATCTCTTCTATTTTCTAATTATTGCTCCCACAGTTGATTTCTTCACAACAAGCTGCTTGCCTATTGCACATTCAGTCTTCCCAGTCTGGTGCAAGGCAATAATTTTGTTTCTGGTGTCCTTCGACAGCCTTTACCATAGTGAAGTTTGGAGTATGACTGCTTGAGGTTGTGGACAAGTGTCTTTTATACTGATAACAAGTTCAAATAGGTGCCATTACTACAGTTAATGAGTGCAAGGCAGAGGGGCCTCTTCAAGAAGTAGTTACAGGTCTGTGAGACCCAGAAATCTTGCTTGTTTGTAGGTGACCAAATACTTATTTTCCACCATAATTTGCAAATAAATTTGTTAATAATCAGGCAATGTGATATTCCTGATGTGTTTTCTCATGTTATCTCTCATAGTTGATGTCTTCCTATGATGTCAATTACAGGTATCTCTCATCTTTTTAAGTGGGAGAACTTGAGAACTTGTACAATTGTTATCTGACTAAATACCCCCCCCCCCCCCCAACTGTAAAAGAAACAGTAAGGATCTCTTCACATGGGCTTCTTCTCAGTGTTCAGCCACCGAGACTGATGGCTCCCATCTCACCCATTACAAGTAGTTCTGGCACCATGGTCAAACTGGAAAAAAAATCCCTGCTGCCTCCAAAAAGATGCTGGCAGTGCACAACAGGAGGCTTTCCATCTTTCCATAAGGAAAGAAAGGTTAAGGCAGCTTATTCCTGTCTGATGGGGTAGGGGAAAGCCAGGATGGTGTGGAGCGCAGGATGACGGGTTCCCACGCCCCCTGGGTGGGCTTATGGTCCCAGAGATTGCTTTGAATGGTGTATTATTTTGATAATATGCAATTTTATGTGTGGCTCCTTGAGTGCTTTGTTAGCCGCCCCAAGTCCCTTCGGGGAGAGGGTGCTAGGGTATTATTATTATTATTACTATTATTACTTACTTACTTACTTACTTAATTAGGCGATCCTTCATAGTCTGAGGATGATGGTCCTCTAAGTGTAGTATCCTGGCGGTGGGTCCGTAGGTGACTGTGGAGCCCTATTCTTTATCTGCAGCTTCTCCCACAGTGAGGGCATCGGTTTCCAGGTGTAAGGGGTTGGGGTCAGGGTTGGCTTGATGCGCCTTCCTCTTGGCACATTTCTCTCTTTTGCCCTCCATTCGTGCCTCTTCAAATTCTGCAGCACTGCTGATCACAGCTGACGTCTAACTGGAGCGCTCAAGGGCCAGGGCTTTCCAGTTCTCAGTGTTTATGCCAGAGTTTTTAAGGTTGGCTTTGAGCCCGTCTTTAAATCTCTTTTCCTGTACTCCAACATTCCGAAAGCCACCAAGGTCATTACTATTATTATTTAAATGCGAAAGGGCCGTCTCCCTGATTCTGCACTCTGTTTGCAGATCAAAAAAACATGTCTCCTTGTGCGTGTGAGGAGGTGGTAAGTGAATGGCAGTATAGCTCCCAATGCCTATGCATATAAATTATTGCCTGCTTCTGGAAACTATATCTTTGGAGAAGCATGGATCCAGTTTGGGCTTCCTTTGGGCATCGCTGTCCAGAAATGGCAGGGGTCTGGAGTGGAGCATGTGACTCAGGGAAGACCCCTGAGGGAGGAGGAGGAGGGAGGAGGAGGAGGAAGGACGAGAGAGAGCAAGCAAAGAAGAGGCATCACCTTCTCCGCCTTCTCCTCCTCTGTCACTCTTGCCTTGTCCTGAGGGTCTGCCAGGTGAGGATATGGTGGTGGGATGGTGAAGCTCTTCCAGCAGCACCTGCCACCCATGCTGACCTACTGGAGCATCTTCTTCAGCTTTGGCCTCTGCCTCGCCTTCCTAGGGAATATTCAGTTTGCCTTGGCTTTATCTGTCAACTGGTGTATGTGTGTGAATGAATGGTGTATTGTACTAACCATAGGCCATGACATAAAATATGCAACCTTTAAAAGTACAATAAGCACTTTCCAATATAAATATTAAAACTTGTTCAATATTGGCTCTTTAAAATTAAAATTATAAATTATCACAATTACAAATGTCTGGTTTGTGTCATCCCAAACTATCTCCATTTCCATCTTTCCATAAGGAAAGAGAGGTTAAGGCAGTGTGTCTGTCTGTGCGGTGAGGAGTGTGTTCTCTCTCACCGGAGACAAGGGGCTGTCATCCCCCTAGGGCTCCAAGGCCAAGCCAGCAGTCTACATGGTGGAGTGTGAGGGAGCAGGCAAGGTACCTCTGCGGCTCTCCTTCCTTCTCCCCATGTAATAAGGGGAAGTCGCAACAGAGTGGGGCATGGGTGACAAGTCCCCATGCCCCCCGCGTGGGGGCCGCTGAGACGGGAGAGACAGCCGTATTCCAGCAGCACATGTAATGAGGTGGTTAGAAAGCCATCGTGGTGTAGTAGCTTAAGAACTGAATTAAGACTCTAGTTAAGTACTCAAGATTAATAAGATTGACATTTTTCAAAGTTTCTACACAGGCATATAAGAAAAACAGCATATGATGCCAAACACTCAACATGGAACCAGAAAAGGCCCAGCTTCTAATTTCAATTTCATAACAGAAATCGAGAAAATCAGGGCTTCACTACTAAACCTTATTGGTCTTTATTTACATTCATTAAAAGCTAATACTATCACCTGTTTTATCCATCAGATTGGTAGGTAAAGCACATAAAGTTTGTATCAAGGTAGTTTGAATGGTGAGGGATGGTCTACAAAGACCCGAACATAGGCCACACAACAACCCTACTTCTCCCATATATTCGTGGTGCAGCCTTGGTCTCGTAAGATAACAACCCTCTTAAGTCTTGCTTAACAGTATTCAGCTCTACTATTGTCTTCTTGCACCATTCATTTTCCTGAGTAATGAAAGGACTCATGCATAGACAGCCCTTGAAGCCACTGTTTCCTGGGGCAGCCATTTCATGTCATCAATAGTAAACCCATCTTTGTTCAAAAGGGGAAAACAGTAAAAAAAAAGGAATCCTTTAGTAACCCCAATAAACCACTACTGATTAACCACTGTTCATTAAATTAACCATTCATCCTATTCTATGCATCCCAAACAATAAGGAAAAGCAAGTTGTGAGAAAAAGCTGGAGTTGGTTGTCATGGAACGTGAACATTAGCATTACTACTGGTGACCTGACCACAAAACAGTAGGAATGCCTAAATTCTCCAGCACGGTTTATTGTCTTGTTATTGCAGAGACAGAGTTTTTGAACAACCAGCTGGATAACCTCGTCACGATCACAATGGACTGGAACTCCACACTGAGAGATCCTTCCCTAGGATGGAGTCTATGGAAGACTACCTCTCAATCAAAATCAGAGATGCTCAAGGATTCCTTCATTATTCAGGACTAAATAAAGTAATCTCATCTGAAAATTATTTATTTTCTACAATTATCCTTCCTTTGTTATGCCCTTCTCACAAAAAACTACCAGTATTTGTGTATCTAGATTTAGATAAAACCCAGTTAGAAGTGAAATTTTGAAATAAAATATTGTCAAATAGGCATTTAAACTGAATTCTCTTGTGTATTTTTTTTAAAAAAAAGTTTTGAAGATGCCTGTGTAAACAGGATAGAACAGATCTACAAATCAGTACACGTGTAACCAACATAGGCAGAATGAGACCAACCTAAACATCTATATAGCAAATGGTTGACATTATATTCAATTGCTTTCCCATACTGCTTCTCAACATACACATAGATCCTCTCCTGCTGGTGCAAACATGGTTCAAGAGGAAGAGGCGGGGGGAGGGGGGACAGAAAAATTGCAGAGAATACTGTATTGTCGAAGGCTTTCATGGCCGAAATCACTGGGTTGTTGTAGATTTTTCGGGCTGTATGGCCATGTTCTAGAAGCAGTTTTTCCAAGGAACATGAAAGGCACTGCAAAGTACTTCAACCAGAGATGTCAGCCATAGCAGATCACCTGATGAAGCAACCTGGACACAGCATATTATTTGAGAACACAGAAATGCTGGACCACTCAAACAACTACCATGTTAGGCTAAACAGAGAAGCCATTGAAATCCACAAGCATGTGGACAACTTCAACAGAAAGGAAGAAACCATGAAAATGAACAAGATCTGGCTATCAGTATTTAAAAAAAACTCTAAAATTATAACAGTAAATAAAAAGCAAAACTCAAACATAGAGGAACTCCAGACAATAAACAATCAGGAACAGCTAATCACCTCAAATCTCTATAGAATAGTGAAGAGTAGAGGCATCATACTGGCAACGAAGATCTGCATAGTCAAAGCAATGATATTCCCCGTAGTAACCTATGGATGTGACAGCTGGACCATAAGGAAGGCTGAGCAACGGAAGATAAACACTTTTGAACTTTGGTGCTGGAGGGAAATTCTGAGAGTGCCTTGGACCGTGAGAAGATCCAACCAGTCCATACTTCAGGAAATAAAGCCCAACTGCTCATTTGAGGGAAGGATATTAGAGGCAAAGATGAAAATGGAAAGAAAAAGAAAGAGGGGCCGATCAAGGGCAAGATGGATGGATGGTATCCTTGAAGTGACTGGCTTGACTCTGAAGGAGATGGGGGTGGTGATGGCCGACAGGGAGCTCTGGCACAGGCTGGTCCATGAGGTCACGAAGAGTCAGAAGCAACTGAACGAATAAACAACAACAATCTCTCAATAAAGGATTCCCCCAGGCAGGATCAAGCACACCAAAAAATTGTCAGGCCATCAAATGCTAATCAAAGTGGCCAATTGAAACATTCACACCTAACTCCAGCAGACAAGAGTTCTTTATCTCACCTTGGACTTTCCACAGATATATAAACCAAATATTCCTAGTTTCCAACAGATCTCACAACCTCTGAGCATGTCTGCCATAGATGCAGGTGAAACGTCAGGAGAGAATACTTCTAGTACTCTACCATACAGCCCAAAAAACTTACTCTCAAAGAGTTCTGGGACATGTATGTAGAAGCTAATGCTTAGTATTCATGCAGTGCTTCTCCTAATTACTCAAAAAGGTCCACCCTGGGTGAGAGGAAACTAATTAACAATCAAGTTGTAGTTTCTTGCAAATTATGAAGAATAAGAAAAGATGCATTTTTCCAAATCTCTTTTTGGGAGACTTTTTGAGAGCATCTTAGCAGAACCCCTTTTGAAAAGGGGTGGGAGAAGGCGGCCCTAACAGTGAGTCACAGATACAAAGAGTGCTTTCTTTACGAGGTCATTCCAAGAGTGACAAAAACTGATTGGATTCACCACAAGCCTTTTTTTTTTTACAGCTACACCACAATCAGGGTGATTAAAACATCTTGCTCCAGAATGGGCTTCTTCTCTTTTTTGGCTGTTTGTTGATAGATTGCATTTTGTGATTATTTGCCTAAAGAAATCACCGAAACAGAAGATCATCACGCCCTGCCAAGCATTGATATTTACACCTGAAATATGTTAAAACAACAGTGAAAATGTGTTCCGCACATGTGGGAACTTTCTGCCAGCAAAATTCTGGCTGGCTCCGTCAACTCTCCTACAATGTTCACAGAAAACAGACACCAGGGTACCAGCCCTCTCTGCCTGTCTGGCTTGATGTTATATAGCCGGACTGATTATTCAGCAGAGTTGACTAACATCTGAATTGCTTCCAGACGGAGAGCAATTATTTCAGAATGTTTTACAGATTAGCATGGCCCGTTTTCTTTTGGACCAATCTACGTCAGCTCAGTAACATCAACAACAATAATAAATAACATTATCAAATTTATGGGAGCCAATGTTGCAAGCTGGCGTTGCTCAAAATTAACCCAACCATGCTTTATATGGTACAGGCTGTTAAATACGGTGTATGTTATACACCATACCTCTTTTCAGAGACACAGTACTTGTTTTGTGTTCCATACTAATGGTTGTATGTGTTACCAGATTAACACGTAATGGTGAACATGCTCTTCAGCTACATCAGTTGGACCGGGCCAACTGTTCCTGGGACTGTGCCTCGGAGCATTACTCAACTTCAAAAAAGACTTATTTCTGAAAAACAACGTATATACAAAAATTGTCTCCCCTTGTGAAAAATTCCAGAGGAGTAGTTGCGCCAAAAAAAAAAGTGTTTGTTTATGCTCTTGCATTTGCTATGGCAATTTATTCCCACTACAGTCTAGATAGGAACTGGTTCCGCCCGGTTTGATTGTACAGTCAGCCTCTACATTGAAAGGTTTGACTCTTGCAGATTTGACACTGGATAAAACACATTTTGTTGCCTCAAATGTTAGACCTGTTTCTGGGTATATTTAACCTGCTGATTCCAAAAATGGCACAAATTTTTCCACATCATCTCTAGTTTTGGAGACACAGAACATATCCCATCTACCAATGGCCATCTGCTCGCCTATAGAAAGTCATGATAACTGTAACTAAGAAACTAGAGCTGATGTGGTCTATCCAATGCAATTTGCTGAATCAGTGACCCAAAATAACCCCAGGAGCAGATCTAAAAACCAAAACACCAAAAATATTGTTTTTGTTGGGTGGTGTTATGAACTGATTTCATTACAATGTATTGCCAAAGGCTTTCATGGCCGGAATCACTGCATTGTTGTAAGTTTTTTGGGCTGTATGGCCATATTCCAGAAGCATTCTCTCCTGACATTTCTCCTGCATCGATGGCAGGCATCCTCAGAGGTTATGAGGACCTCACAACCTCTGAGGATGCCTGCCATAGATGCAGGCGAAACCTCGAGAGAGAATGCTTTTGGAACTTGGCCATATAGCCCGAAAAACTTACAACAACCTTTTACAATTTTCTCTCTAGGAATCTCTAGGTCCTCCAGTGCAACTCTACAGTCAATTTCCACTGCAAGTTTGCCATACAGTTATACTGGAGAACCCAGATCTTCTTAGAAAGAATACCACTATAGGAATGTCTAGGTCCTCCAGCTGAAGTTTTGGGAAAACCAACCATTTTTACAGAGATGTATTTTCAGGATTTTTCTTTTATTATTTGCAGTTTTCCTACATTCATGGGCAGTCCTGAGCCCCTAGACCAAGCTAATATGGAGGACTGATTGCACTTGGTGTTTGTTTCCTTGGATATTTGAATGCATTTCTACTTCAAGCAGGTACATAATATTTTACGTCTTGCATTATTTAGCTTGTAATTCACACTTGATAAAAAGTATTTTCCTATCCTCCTTTTGATACTAAACCATTTCACATACAGTCTCAGTTTTTTTTAACATGTATGAAATATTCAATAATGAATCCAATTTTCACCAGAACAATAATAAAAAGTCAATTATTTCTTTCACATCCATATATATATATATATGCATGCATTCTTGTTTAGGAAAGCCATTTCGTAGGACGGAAAACAAAAGCAAGATAGTTAATGAGCCAAGACAATGAAAACCAAAGCACGGCTTAAACATCTTCCGCTTGCAACTTGAGGGTTCCTCACTCAAATCTCTTTCAATAAGTTTTAATAATTTTTAAAACCATGTCTAAGAAAAGTCAATATATTATATTTTAAAAATATTTCTTCTTCCAATTCTAACATGCATATCATCCTTTTTACAGGTTAATAGACTGAATGTAGTCATCTAATATAGATGGATAAGGAACCCCAGAGTTCAGGATTACTATTAACCAAGACTTCCCACCAACTCAATGGATTGTAGCTGGTCAGCAGAATGAAACAAAGCCTCCCCACCAGTTTAAAACCTAGAGATTGCCTCTTTCCATTCAGTCCAGCTCTTGGTTTTGTTTTTTTTTGTTTGTTTTTTTGGGAATGTCCATTGTGTAGATAACAGGGGGTGGTAGGTGGGAATCAGCAGGCCTGGGAAGAAGAAAATTCACAAAAACCATCCGGCTTTTCTCTAGCACGACATAGTGAAGCAGGGGGAGGATCCACCATTCAAGATACAAAAAGGTTATTATGCTTTACAACAGGGATAGAGAATGTGATGCCCTGCAGGTGCTGGACTCCAACACTCATAAAGTCCCGGGAGCAGATTTGCCAATGGCAAGTGATAGTGAGAATTGTAGTTAAACAGCACCAGAAATCCAACACATCCCTCATCTCTATTTTAAAGTAAAGGTCTCAGGAGCCACAAATAGGTACAGTTTAACTACACCAGTGCTTCCCAAAGTGGGTAATGACCAAGGAGGAGGGTGATGGAATGATTGGGGAAGGGGCATAGTAGCTTGGGATGCAACTGGGAGGCACTGAATAAAAATATGGGGGCAGTGGAAGCATAAAGAATAAGAGAAGAAACTTTGAAAAAAACGTTCAAAAATGTTTCATCTGTTGTGTAACAGAGTTAAAGTCGTAGTGACTCCATCAGCATTGCCTTCAAAAAAAATCCTGCAAATCTCTTTGGAAGATAGGCAGACAAATATCAGCATTCTGGAAGAAGCAAGGGATACCAGCACTGATGTGATGTTTCTTCACCATCAACTTCTATGGACTGGCCACGTTGCCAAATGCCTGATCACTATCTCCCAAAAGTTTTGTTACTCTTAACTCAAGAATGGAAATTGGAATGTCGGTGGAGAGAGAAAGAGATTTAAAGATGGGCTTAAAGCTAACCTTCAAAGAATAGTTCAGTTACTGATCAAGTTCTGTGTAGCCCTCTTCTTTTAGTAGGATCTCCAGCACTTTATTCCCAGCCCCCGGCCAAACAGCCTGCGTTTGCACTAGCCCTTGTCCTGCCCTGTTAGCCCCAAATCTGCATATGCCCACTTTTCCCGACTATTGGTTGATTGTTGCTTGGTTTATATTTTATGATGTTTTATATTTATTTTTTTAGCTGTTTGTTATATGTTTTTAACTGTCTACTTTGTAACCTTGTTTATATTGTGCTTGGTCCCCATGTTAACCGCCCCGATTACCTTTGAGGAGATGGAGGTGGGATGTAAGAATAAAGTTGTTGTTGTTGTTGTTTGAAACACAACAAGATTAGTACACAGCAAACAAGATCATTTTGCTGGTTGTTGTATTGGATCACACACTGGACACTTCCCAAGTGTCTAGGACTATGTGATGTATTGGCGAATAATGCGTGCAGATCCCAGTAGTGTGACCTTTTGCAGCTGACAGATGGTAATTTTGTCAGCAGCGATTGTGTTTAAGTGCAGGCCACGGTCTTTAGGCACTGCACCCAGTGTGCCGATCACCATTGGGACCACCTTGACTGGCTTGTGCCAGAGTCTTTGCAGTTTGATTATGGTTATTATTGTTGTCGTTATTATTAAACTACTCTTAAGGATTTAAAAAAATTATAAGACAAAATTCCAAAACATGAAAAATACTGGAGGGTGCTGCTGTTAATTTCTACAAGTAAGAAAATAAGCAGGAATACAACTGGTAATCTAATATATAAAACGGATGGAGGAACAACAGTCTTCATGACGAAGCAACAGGCTTGATGGAGTGCAGAACCAGGTTCGAGAGGAAGGCAACAGGCAAAGCCCATTGAAGAGTGGCAAAATATGAGAAGGGCAGACTCCTTAAGAACTGAAATAGCCTTCAAAATGCTAGAATTCTTCTACATCAAGAGGAAACAGATGTCCATGGCTGGAATTTGCATGTGGCTTTATTCTCTTCTGCGATACAATAAAACCACTCTTCTGCTAGGGCTTTAAAACTTGAAATTACAACAGTGGCATGTCATGCCTAGTGCAGCTGTGTCTTCTTTGCCCTGCCTTTTGTTGCCATTTTTAATATGAAGGAGAGGGGGAAGAAAAAAAGAAAAAAAGAGGGTAAAGAGGGAAAAAAAGTTCCTAAAATGAAAAAAAAGTATGTACTTTCAAAACAATCGAAAAACTACAGATGTTTTTACTAATCTGCAGCAAGCATTTGTTTATTCAGGTTCTGTCTGTTTCTGAAGCAAGACGACTCTGCCCTCCAAATTATCTCCCTTTAGAAAACTCTAAAATAAATACTGGAAGAGGAGCTCTGTGTAAACAGCCTCAGGAGAGAACTAGCTCACCTCCTAGGACTGAAGGCCTTTGTTTGGTTCAACAGGTGTAGCTTTGTTTTGAACCTCAGCACATCGCCCCAGCAGTTAAAACACATGGTTAAACTTAAACAAATGAACTGTCTCAATTAAAAGCAGTGGTTTAGGGACAGTTATGCACACCAGTTGCCCCATGTGGCCAAGAGGTTTTTCTCCCCCTTTCCCCAATGGACAGCAAGGAAAGGGGGAAAAAATTAAAAGGGAAAAAATCTTTTAAAAGAAATGTAATGACAATAATAAACACTGCCAAGACAGACAGAAAATTCTTTTCCTGAAAAACACATCTAGAGCCAGTTACAGAGTTCCAAAAGAATTTTGCCAGAGATTAGGAAACTAGATTTTTTTTATTCCATCCTCCTATTTGCTCCTGATTTTGCAAAATCTGAAACACACATTATTATTATGGGTTGTTGTAGGTTTTCAGGCTATATGGCCA
Source organism: Anolis sagrei (assembly GCF_037176765.1). NCBI lineage: Eukaryota > Metazoa > Chordata > Lepidosauria > Squamata > Anolidae > Anolis > Anolis sagrei. Next base: position 35,693,446 of record NC_090022.1, on the reverse strand, counting down.
TGTTCTAGAAGCATTCTTTCCTGACATCAGAAGAGAATGCTTCTAGAACATGGCCATTGTGATGAATCTAACCTTTTGCCAGGAAGGCCGAAGCCTGGAAAGTCAGTAGCTGACATGTTGAGAGATAGGCAGGAGAGTTAAGAGGCAAGAGGGAGGAGTCAGCCAACTCCTGATTGGCTAGAGCAGTCAGGGGAGGAGTTAGCTTTTAGAGGGAAAAAAGCTGTGTCTTTTTGACAAGCTGGGGGAGAAGAGCTTTAAACATCGAAAAGTGTAGAAGGATAGTTAGGAAGAGGGAGCTGTGAAGAATTTAGACAGGGAGAGGAAACTTTTGAAGTGAGCCTTGAGGGTTAGAGCATAGGAAAGGCAAAGGTCCCTGGAGCACTGTACATGTTAGGGTCAGTGAAGGAATGCCTGTTTGCTCTGTGAGGCTGTCAGTGGGCTGTTCTCAGGGACACACTGTGTCAGTGTAGTGAACAGTGTGAAGCAAGGAACTCACAGGGGACAAAAGTTAAAGTCTTAAGAAAAGACTGCCTGTCTAACCAGCTAAGCCTCAGAAACCGCATCAAGCTTATGTACCACTCACATTAAGAGTTGATTTGTTTACTAAGTTTAAATAAACCTGTTTCTAATTCCATCTTCAACTGGTGTCTGCCTCGGTCTGTCACTCTCAATAGACATCAGCTAGCCTAAAGACAATTTAAGTCCAGTCAGCGAAGGAAGTAGTCATTACAGAAGAACCAAGGGCTTGAACAAACTTTACCTATTTTCACATTCACACTTATGTTTTCCTCAGACATTAATTGAGGTGGTGGCGGCGAAACTACCAATTACATCGGTAATTAACATCGTTAAATCAGTTGGTCACTTAACAACATTACTGAGGTGGGATAAGAGAGTCTTTCCCCCTTTGTCACAGTCATTTATCCTTGTTAAAGTGGTGTCCAGCTGAACGTTAACCCTTTACACTGGTGGGCAGTGGTGGGATTGCTTTGTCCCCTCTGCCCAACATGTCGTTGATCTTCGTTATAGCCATATAACCCGAAAAACCTACAATCCAGTGATTCCAGCCATGAAAGCCTTCGACAATACCATGATTATTATGTCTTGAAACTTTTGATAGTCTTCTCACACTATATCAGCAGTTCCCAACTTTTTTTTTGACCAGGGACCACTTTGACCAGGGACCACTTGATCAGGGACCATTTAGATCAGGGACCACTCTCCAACATTAGTACCTAAAAGGTTACGAATCAGTTTTTGGTCAACTTTAGATTCGGTTTGATTATTTGGGGTGCTGCTGCAGAAAATTGCATTGAATAGACCACATCAGCTTCTGATACAGAACATATGCCATCCAGTAGTCGCCATCTGCTCACTCACAGAAAAACATATTTAATAATCTAGAGCGAATGTGGTAGTAGTAACCTTTTGTGGATACTCAGTCTCTCCCCTCCCGATATCCCCATTGCCTCAGCACTTTAAGAGGGTTTCGTAAGACCAGTCACTCTCATTGCCACATGGTTTCGAGGCAACAGTGTAGTAATGGTGAGGCCACTGACCATATTTGCGTTCTTGTAGACTTCTGATGGTCCACGGACCATAGCTTGGGAACCACTGCGCTATATATTAATTCACACACATATGCGTCCTCTATGGTCAACACTTCTACAGGGTACATGCCCGTCCAGCTAGTCCAAGAAAGTGAATTTCCCTCTATAGTCCTTCTCAAAATGGTGACTGTAGGCAGAAGCGAGTTTGCTCAGATGTTGCAGATTCAGAAGTAAAGTCGGAAGTTTTGGGGCTTCCAAAGGGACTTCCAATGCATATCTGTGAGTCGGAAGTCCCCCATAGTTTTGAATCGCCTTGGGCCATTGAATGCATTGGTTCGGAAGTCGAGTCAAAAGTATGATTAATATTTTTGATGCAAGTAAGCATGCTGGGAGGCACAGACTGTGCTGCTGCTGTTGGGGGTGGGTGGACTGGAAAGGGATTGTTTGGAACCAAAGGAAAGGAGGTTTGGAGAAGGGAGGAAGGCAGAAGGCAGAAGGAAGGGATGTTTTTGGGAGAGGGAGGGAGAGAGAAGAGAAAGAAATAAGAAGGAAAAGTTTGTTTGGTTGGGAGGGAGGTAGGGAGGGGGAGGGAGAAATTAATGAAGTTATTTGAAACTACTTTTTTGGTCATTAAAGCTTAGCTATTTTTTATTGGAGTGTTTCCCTTCTTTCTGGGTTGTGCTTTTTAAACATTTCTGAACACTCCTGAACATCAGTAGCCTGGTGTCTTTCCAAAGCAGGGGAAGAGTCACCCAAGTTAATATATTTTATTGGGGTTGGTCTGCCTTCTTTCTGGGTTCTGCTTTTTGAACATACATCTCCCAACAATGCCGAACCTGGGCTGAATAACTGGTGAGCTTCCCAAGCTGGGGAAGTCCCTTATAACCTTATGTCATTTCCTTGAAAATTCAGTGAGGTAGCTCTTTATTTATTTTTAATCTGAAATTCTTTTTAAAAATTCTGAAAAATCGGTGGATCTTCTGAACATGTTGAAATTTGGAAAGCTAACAGAGGAAGGTGTGCTCTAGCACTTTCTCAAGTTTCATCAGGATTGGTCAAAAATGAGGGAGGAAGAAGCCCATGAAGTTTCCCCAGTGTTAGTACTGTTTTTTTGCATATTGTGCAATTGTGTCCACCATTAACAAATCGATTTGGAAAGTTTCAGAAAGTTCTGAATTTTTTTGGGAAAAATTCAGAAGTGACTTTTGAATTGAACTACCAGCTTCTCCTACTTTTGTATACAGTTTAGAATTATTTTTTAATCAACCAAGCCTAGGTGATTGTATGTATTGTCCTATCACCATTTTGGGAGGGACTACAAAGGAGAATAGATATTTGGGGGTTCAAGAGGATGTGTAAATTACTTGTTTGCCATTGTTTGTAGGATCTTCTGTTCACTGTTCATGGTTCAAAAAAACTGAAAAATTACACAACTACTTTTTAATTGGGGAGTGTTTTATGGAACTGAAAAAGCAATGAGCTACCAAAAGCTATAAAGAATCCGAGCTTGCCAATACATAGGCAGCACCAATTTATTTCCTAAGGCATAAGAAAGCTTTTGTAGAACCAGTTCTGCTACTGGTTAAACTCAGATAGTTGTATCAGGCAGTAGAAGCTGAGAGGCTCTCTTTTTATTTTATGCAAGCTCTCTTTTTATCTATTCACCGTTTCAGCATGCAGCAAAGCTTTCTTGTTGTTTTGATCACTTGGTGTCTCTTCCCAACACAACTTAGGCGAACCGTCATTGTCCAAGTATGATAGCCTTCCAAGTGTAGTGTCTTGGCAGTGGATACGTAGGTGACTGGGGGCCCCTATTCTTTTTAAAAACATCCTTGATACCTTTATTAAATACAGTTGTATAAAAGCAACTATTTATTCATTTTCTTCACTGTGCAGTTTGGCATTTGGATTGGTGACTTTGATAGCAAGCTGAGTTCTCTCTCCACAATTACGTTCCGATTCTTGTGTGCAATCTCTGTACAATAGGACTTGTTGCTCATCATTAGCACCTCGAGTTCTTTGACACTGTGTACCAGAAACTTCTTGAATCCTGAAGGCAGCATATGTTTTGTCTTCTTATTGCTACTATACCCAATGTTGGGCATCAAGATTTGGCCCCTGAATCTTCTGCTAACTCTGTTGTCAATACCTCTTGGCTTGCGCCAGTTATGCTTGTTTTTGACATAGTGGTCAGACTGGTGATGAATGAACTTATTGGTCCTCTTCTTGACGACCTTAGGTTTTATTAGAGGTCTGAGGGCAGACATGATGTCAGCTGGGAAATGGAGGCACCCTCTGTATAGCCCTATTCTTGATCCGCATGTTCTTCCACAGTGAGGGCATCAGTTTCCAGGTGGAAGGCGGTCCCGGTCGGGTTGGCTTGACACGCCTTCCTCTTGGCACGTTTCTCCCATTTGCCCTCCACTCATGCCTCTGAATTCTGCAGCACTGCTAGTCACAAGGGACTTCCCAGTTCTCAGTCTCTATGCCACCATTTATAAGTTTAGCTTTAAGCCCATCATTAAACCTCTTTTCCTGTCCACCAAAATTCAATTTTCCATTTTTGAGTTGGGAGTATAGTAACTGCTTTGGGTGACGGTGATTAGACATTCAGAAAAAGTGGTCAGTCCAGCGAAGTTGATGCTGTAGGAGAATCGCTTCAATCCTGGTGGTCTTTGCTTCTTCCAGCACATTGATATTTCTCCGCCTATTTTCCCAAGAGATTTGCAGGATTTTTTGGAGGCAATCTGATGGAATTATTCCAGGAGGTGTTCTACTCAACACTCCCAACACAACACACTTTCCAAGACATCACTGTCTCCATTAAGTATTATGATCACCTTCCTGAACATTCAGGTTAATAAGACAATAATTGTTGTTGTTTTGTGACTTCAACTCATTGCTGACATATGAAGATGTAAGTTGAACCTATCTGTTTTCTTGGCAAGATTTATGCAAGGGGCTGTGAGAATGTGACTTGCCTAAGGCCAACCACTGGACTTCAAGTGGGAATTCAAACCTTGATCTTCCATGGTCCTAGACCAAGACTTAAACAACCACACCACACTTATTCTCTGGCCAGTGATTATATATACTAAAAATTCATATTTGGAACTTGTTCATACATATACTTTCTGTCAATACAATGCTAGCTAAAACGTAATCCAAGGAACAGAAGTATAACTAGAAGCATGCAAAGTTACTGCAAGTTAATTCACATTACAGCTAAAAGTCAATGCCCTTCTCCCTTCACAGACTTACTCCATTGCACCTGGATTCTTGTTTCCCTGTGACATCTATGAAATGGAAATAGAAGAAGCCACCCAATTCTTAAATAAAGAAGAAATATTTTTCTAAGTGGCAACCTTACACTGCCTGGATCACTTCACAAGGAGTCCCTAGGTCCCAAATTTCCTTTCTCTTCTGCTTTCTATTTGCCAATAGCAAATACTTGCATCTAAAAGCTTTGAGCAGATTTCCCGAAAGCCCACCTTTTGTCAATTCCACACCTCCACTAAACACTGTATGGTCTCATTCTTGTCCTGTCTCAATTTCACCTTCCCCAAATTGCTTCCTTCCAGATGGAGTTGTAAGCAGCACATCTGGAGCATGCCAGGTTGAGCCAAGACTGTTTGTTTCACCTCCTTTGTCAGCCTATTTTCAGTCAATTCCTCATAAACTCACAACTGTGAGTACATACAGCATATGAGATGCAATGGGATGTCTCTCTCATATCTCTCCCCCTACAACCACCGTCATCATGGTTGCTCCAGCCCATTTCTGCCAATAGCTTACACTTTCTGGCCTTCAACTCTGAGATATTACCAGGTTTCAGACATGCCCAATTAGCATACCTAACACACCAAATTCCCTCCATCTGGAAATATTCTAGCTCAATGAATACCAGGGGAGTCCAGGGCTTCAGTTCAATTCTACTGAAAGCTCAAGGATACAAAAACCTTAGTATCCAGGTCTGAAGGTGTCACTGAAAACACCCAGGCAATCATTTGTCCATTTTTGTTCATCTATTCCTTTATTCCTTGCATGCTATCATTTCTTTAACTACTTTGTACAGAACAACATCTCACTTCAATCAATTAAGTCACAGTAAATGAAATGTGGATGTGTGTTTTGTCTTCTGACTCTACCTCTGAACAATAATGAATAGATGTCTTTCATTCCTCATAATCAAGATGCTAAAATGAACATGAGAGGGAAAGGTCAAAGCAAATCTCTACTGTTATCACAGAAAATTAAAATAACATTGTAGAGCATGAGTGGGCAAAGAGCAATTCCTCTTGGACATTTTTTCTAGACCACCATGCCCCCAGCTGAAAAAAAAACCTAGTAAAACTATGGGATTTTCTACATCTGGGTGCCTCCAAGAGTGGCAGTTCTGTAATAAAACAGGACATAGCCTTTAGCCCTATTCCCCTCCAGATCTAAAATTCTGAAAGGACTTACATACACTTACATACAATTTTACTTTTCTGTCATCTTCATAGACTTTCAAGAGCTGATGGGACCCACAATGGGCCCTGGAAGCAAAGTTTGGCCCTAATCCTCTATCCAATTCCAATCTAGTCTAGAGAAATCTACCTCTTCTACACATACTGAACATCTCCTGACAAGCAGGACTATCAGGATGCCATCATGGGCAGTCTTTTTGCATGTTCATGGAGTAAAACAAACATGTTGCATTGTTCCAAAAGTGGTAGCACCTGTGTCATAAACCAAATTAGCATTATGAGATGATATACTCAATTAACATATATCAATGGCATGCACACATCAAGGATAATAATGTTGCCACAGCTCTTTCCCCATACAATTTTACTAAAAATCCAAATTTTTAACCAACAAAGGTAACAGGCTTTTTAAAGAAAGCATTGGATGGGTTTTCAATGGGAAGGCACTTTACCTTCACATGTTTGAGGTTTGGAGTCCAGCCTAATGTGTCTAGATGTAAGCACACAGCTAGATATGACCTTCTGCTATATTCAAGACAACAGTTCCTCCAACTCGATAGATAGTCCACATTGTTTGTCACATGCGGTGCCCTTGTGAGACTGGATCAAACTACTGATACAAATAGGATCTTCTCTCACAAGATATGACTCCTCTAACCTCAAGAAACCCATTACAGAGGGAAATATCAAAAACAGAATCCAACACAAAAGAGCCAAGTAAGATTTCACCAAGAGGTTCAGTTCTATGTTCTGGGGTTTGAAGGGACACCACGGTTTTGTTTATTTGTTTGTTTTGCAAACTATATGTGTTAACTAGTTCACATTTCTATTGCCAACCAACTTCTGTTTCATTAACAGCCATCATTCCGATAAATGGGTTATCATCCATTAAAATGTATGCCATAATAAGAAAGGGTGTCATAAATACATGGCTGTTTCGGCTAATATCACAATTCATAATTTTCATATTTTGGTTTCCAAATGGTCTTCCACCAATTCAGTAGTGCTAGATTTATACACAAAGTACAGTATCACCTCAGAACCTGCAGAATCAGCATGTTTCCTGTTTTGTGATAGTATGGCTAAAAGCAAAAAAGCAAATGAACAACCTCTGTTGAAAGTTACCATGGTATCAGTCTGGAGGACGTAGAAAGTTCCTCCAGAGGACATATTTTGTTGGATGTGGGTAGATGAAACTGGTCCCCCTGGTATGAGGGTTGTACTACACTGTACTCAAGACCTCAGACTCTGAGGGGGACTTTAATGTGAAAATGAGAAAATAAAGGTCTATGGAACTTCTTAAACTGATATAGCTTAGGAGAGGTCCAGGAGACATTTTTCAGCCAGCATAACCCCAAGAAAATTGGGGAGTGGAGGAAACAAACTAGAACTGACCAAAAATCCACTTATGGTTCTGTAAAATCCTTTTGAGAAAGAGAAACAAATTGTGGGGTCAGATGAACCTTGTATTGCGACAGAATCATCATTCCTAAGACCAGTAATATATTGTCTTTGTCTGTTTTTTTCCAGAAAGAGTGGCTCCAGGGGAAACAGGAGAAGCCCAAGGCCTGCAAAAATCCCTTGGCACCATAGGATTCCCACTTCTGGCTTACCTTAATCTGAATCTGTCACCCGCTCAAATTTATGTATAATAATCTGCCACTAGAGGTAATACCTTATGTGATGGATAAAGTGGGCTGTCATCCATAAAAGCTTGTGTCATAACAACATTTGTTAGTCTTTAAGGTGCCGCAAGAGTCTTGGTTGTTATGAATACAATAACAACCTTCCAAACCGAATTCTGCAATTTTCATAAACTGTGTGCAAAGCCAAAGAAAAACATAGTATAAAAGAAGTCTGCAAATGGAGATGACAGAGGTATAGCCATAGCCACTGAAGTAAATAATACTATTCAAACTTTTACTTCTTATCTACAACCCCCAATGTCAGAGAAAGAGTGAAAGAAAATATGGGACTGCTGAATGTCAGAAAACACATGTTTTGATTTAATTAGTTTTATTTTAACACACAAAAGATAGCCAATGGAATATGTAACAGCTTTATTAAGATATTTTGAATCTTTCTATAACAATTCAAGATATTGACATATACTCCTAGTCATAACTTACATCTGTACGTTTTCCATGGACTGGTACAAAATTATTAAAATTTGGAATGGGCTGTTATGGAATCTGTACAAGATGTCCTTCTGTCATGGACTAAGAACTATCAATACCTCAAACAGCAAATAAAATCATACATGGGACATATATCAAAAAATAAATATTAATTGCACTCTTCCAGACATATACCAGCCCCCAGCATGTTCCCATGGTCACTCACCGCAGTGTGACATTACGCAAAAACAATACCAAAAGAAAGCGTAATAGGGAAATGGAATATACAGCAATCGACTTGTACTTGCTGTTTTCAAGGCAAAGATACAAATCTCATAGGATAACAGATGAGTTTAGCAGCTCTGGAAGAATGAAGGTATTGTTTAACAGGAAGCAGATGTATGTCAGATGGCAAACTCATTAGAGTGTCCCATCGTTAAAGGAAACAGGATAACAATGAGCCATCTGAAAAAATATGAAACGATCAGGAAATATACAAGCCGCAGCTAATCTCCTATTTATTGGTAGGTAATGCCTTTAAGTCATGCACATGCATTGAGTTTAGGACCATGAAGGAAGAAACTTTGTTCACAATCAAGGAAAAAAAGCCATAACAGCCAACCCCTTAAGCATGGAACATAGCATTTCTGGGGGGAGAGGGGGCATGACGGCTGACTTCTAAAGCACAGATGTACGAGACGAAGGCAGAGGCCTGGTCCTTGAAGAAGTGATCCTCTGTTGTTCAGAATCATCAGAACAACTCAACCAAGAAACTCTATCTGTACTTATGCAATATGACCCCATATCAATGGGACAATTATACCAAAATTCATTTATCCAGGTCCAAAAATACCTCCTTCATTTCTAGGTCCATGGTACTCTCAGGCCAGGTGTCCTTCACTAAGGTTCACTATTATCTATGACTTCATGTGTCCACACCAAGCCCAAAACTGTTTCTCCCATCAGGAGTTATACTGTACAATTCTTGTCAAAATAAGCATCCTGAAGGTTGCCCATTGTTGCATTTGCCAACAATTAAACTAAAGCTTATCATTAGGTATTAGACACAATCAAAGTAAATGGGAGATCTCGGGGCATCATCACTACCATCATCATTATCACCATCATACCAGCACTGTTGGCGGTGGCAGAAGCAATGAGGATACCCTATTCTTGACAGAGGACAACAACAGTGAAATCCAGATCTGGCCAAGTCTAAATGTATGGGATTCTCAACATGAAGTCAATGATTTGGTTTGCTGGAAAGCATTCCATTTAAACTAAAATAACAGAGGCAGCTGCATTATTTTTCTTGTAAATGTTATATTTTAATGATGCTAACTAGAATCATGGCAATAATTTTAAAAATAAAACAATAACAAGCAAGAATGTGACAGAGTTGACATATATCTGAGGCTCAATCCAAAAAGTTCAACTGAATTTTATGGAGCTTACTTCCAAACAGGTTGGACTATATGTTCTATAAGATTGGACTATATGTTCTATAATTTTAATATTAATCACTTTGACTAGATTGTACCAAAGGCATGTAAAACTCCGGTAAACATAGAACTCTGTCCGTGGTTTTACTTATGCACCTTTTGGGAAATATAGACAATTGCTAGGTCCTCCATTATGATTCTGTAGCAGGCTTCCTTCAAAAGTTACCCCGGAGTTAACTGGGAGACCTGGCAAATATCTAGAGAGGATTCCTCTCGATGACTCCCTTGGTCCTTCAGCACAACTTAAAATAAATGGTGTTCCAAAATATCAACACATTCCAGTAATGGCAGTACAATTGGGAATGCACATATCCCTTGTGGATACAGGAGTCAAAATTTTATTAACTATTTACAGAAGCCAAAGAATTGGCTTTACAATTAGAAATTTCACATTTTAAATTTAAGTGATTTTTTATAGGACAGTGGGGAGGACTGTTGAAATAATGCTGACCAAGGTTACAAAACCAAGAGTCATGAGTGAGTTAAGAAAGAAAAGAAATTATAGGGACAAACTAAAAGTATGATGTATTCACCAATTTTATACGTAAAGGAAGCACTTCACTTTGCCCATACATGTACTGACAGAAGACATTGCAATGACTATAATAAAAACATTGATACAGTTTTGGAAGATATTAATAGATACTATCTATGAGTGGTAGAAAACAACCACAATGTTTGCAGAAATTTCAGATAAAGAAAATTATATCTGAAAGGCTTATAGATTCATAATACAGTAAATAAAGGATCAAACTATGAATAAATGTCAGGAACGAATACAGGATTATTAAGTTAGGATTTATAAATTGAACACATATAATTACAACTCATAAGAATGGTTGATCCAAAGCAATCTCTTCAATGGCTTAATATGGCCCGGAAACTCCTTTTAAAATGTTGAAACTGAAAACACAAGAATGTCATCATAATTGGCGATCCCTCATGTCTGAGTTTGATTGCCTTCATAGTGTAGGTTTTTGGAGTGTGTGTGTGTATGTATGTGTATGTATGTATGTATGTATGTATGAGTGTGTGTGTATGTGTGTGTGTGTATCTATATATATATATATATCTATATATATACACACACACATAGGTAAAGGTTTTCCCCTGACATTAAGTCTAGTTGTGTCTGACTCTGGGGGTTGGTGCTCATCTCTATTTCTAAGCCAAAGAGCCAGTGTTGTCCGTAGACACCAAGGTCATGTGGCCAGCAAGATTGCATGGACTGCCGTTACCTTCCCTCTGGAGTGGTACCTATTGATCTACTCACATTTGCATGTTTTTGAGCTGCTAGGTTGGCAGTTATATATGCTACATTCTCGATCTGTCATAATAATCAGTGATCCTTCAGGTCCGAGAATGATCAACTTCCAAGTGTAGGGTCTTGGAGAATGTGTGTGTGTGTGCGCTACATTCTCGTGTAAGTCCCTGCATGAGAATGTGTGTGCGTATTCTTCTATTGGTCTTTAAGTGATGGGAAAAGCCACTTCTGCCCACGTTCTTCCTGCCCTACACAAAAGAGTCTTTATATCCATTCAATGAAAATTGTAATGACAACTACATTCAAAATTATGCATCCTACTAAAAAAATGCTCATTGAATTGGAAATTGGTCTTCATCTTCATCTTAGCTGGAAGAGGATTAAACAACTGAGGAGCATCTTGAAGACCACAATCTATTTAAGGGACTGATAAATCAAGAAACCTTATGAACGGGAATAAAATGTTGTTTTCCTTAAATATTAAAATGTTGATTTCATTCTAGAATATAAATGGTTCAGAATTATTATTATAATAATTATTATTATTTGTAATTTATTTTTAGGTATTAAAATTGGAAACAGGTATTTTTATTTGTCACTTTAACCTCCAAATCCCGGTTTTTGTCACAAAATCAACAGACAAAAATGCAAAAATGCTATGGTTCTGAATCTTAGAACTGTTGAGAAAGTGCAGCCAAAGTTGTATAATAAGAAGCACTGGCTAAAAATACCATATTTATTGTTTTTTGGTGTACATATTATCTGTGCTTATGTAAACTCAGTTCTTTACTATGGGGTGGAGGGAAGTAAAATTATTATGACCATTACACAAGAACACTCATGAACAAATACTAATTCCCTCTCAATAGACATTTCTAGCTAGTGAAAGCATGCCGATTGTATTTTGCACCATCGTCTCCATCGTGTGGCAGAGAAATTCATCGCATACATTTTTTCAAGTATTGGAAGCCCAAATACACTGCAAAGCCATTATTTATGAATCTTAAACTTGTCACTCTTTAATTTTTTCAAAATTAAATACAAAGGCAACAAAACAAATAGGAAATAATCTTGGTATAATAACTCACATTTTCTGACTACTGTCAGAGCTAGTTTTAAAAAGCACCTAGAAACATTTTGGAAGCATTCTAAGCACCTTTTTAAGGTTCCAACCCAGTCTTTAGGTTTTACTCTAAAAACAATTCCAAGATAAAAAGGAGCACATGAATTATTTAAAAATGCATTAATGATAACGAATTACTTCAGCTGCAGCAAGTTAACTAATTATGTAATTACTTATGAAAAGTAATTTCAAATCACAGCCTCTGTCATGTTGCATACTAGAATTTTCCAAGAGCACATTCCCAATGCTGATAATGTTTTTATTCCAATTTTTAATTTATTTGTTTATTTATTTTATTTAATCTCATTTCTATCTTGCCCTTCTCACCCTGAAGGGGACTCAGGGCATCTTACAACAAAGGCACAGGCACAATTCGATGCCTTCAATACATATAAAAATAAAACAACAGATCTTGGGGGTTTTTTTTAAAAAAAGCAATGGACCCTTTGTATCCACTGGGATTTGGTTTTAGGAGACACACATATACATATCCCATAAATACCAAAAACTGTGGATGCTAAAGTCCTATTATATACAATGGTATAGTAAAATAAATCAGGGCTCATGGTGGCACAGTGGGTTAACCACTAAGCTGCAGAACTTGCTGACCGGAAGGTCAGCGGTTCAAATCCGAAAGACAGGGTGAGCTCCCACGGTTAGCCCCAGCTTCTGTCAACCTAGCAGTTGACAGAAAACATGCAAATGTGAGTTGATCAATAGGTACTGCTTCATTTTTGATCTCCAAGCATGTTGGATAAAGAATGCTCAAACTCTACATATTTATTATTATTATTTACCTTATTTATACCCCGCCTTTCCCCAGGGGGGCTCAAGGCGGCTTACAAATGGCACCTACGCAGTGCCTCAAACATACAAAATTCAACTAAAATCGTTTGGATTAAAATTCCAACATAATAAACATGATTAAAATATATTCAAGGTTAAAACACGCCATCCAGACTTCAAGGTCTAAAGCCATTCCATGAACAATTGTACATAATTCCACATTAAGATTACTGCACTGCTTTATTTTTCAAAAGCCTGCTTCCAGAGCCAGGTTTTGACTCTCCTCCTGAAGGCTAATAGAGAGGGGCCTGATCTGATGGCACTAGGGAAGGAGTTCCACAACCAAGGGGCCACCACTGAGAAGGCTCTGTCTCTCGTCTCCACTAGCCACACTTGTGAGGCAGATGGGACCAAGAGCAGGGCCTCCCCGGATGATCTTAGTCTCTGAGCTGGTTCGTAGGAGAAGAAATGTTCGGACAGGTAGACTGGGCCAGAACAGGGGAGGGTTGTGTGCTCCCTGAACGCCACGCCGGTGAGCAACCTGACTGCCACTTACTGGACCAGTTGAAGCTTCCAAACAGTCTTCAAAGGCAACCTTACGTAGAACGCATTAGAATCATAGAATCATAGAATCATAGAATCAAAGAGTTGGAAGAGACCTCAAGGGCCATCCAGTCCAACCCCCTGCCAAGAAGCAGGAATATTGCATTCAAATCACCCCTGACAGATGGCCATCCAGCCTCTGCTTAAAAGCTTCCAAAGAAGGAGCCTCCACCACACTCCGGGGCAGAGAGTTCCACTGCTGAACGGCTCTCACAGTCAGGAAGTTCTTCCTAATGTTCAGATGGAATCTCCTCTCTTGTAGCTTGAAGCCATTGTTCCGCGTCCTAGTCTCCAAGGAAGCAGAAAACAAGCTTGCTCCCTCCTCCCTGTGGCTTCCTCTCACATATTTATACATGGCTATCATATCTCCTCTCAGCCTTCTCTTCTTCAGGCTAAACATGCCCAGTTCCCTAAGCCGCTCCTCATAGGGCTTGTTCTCCAGACCCTTGATCATTTTAGTCGCCCTCCTCTGGACACATTCCAGCTTGTCAATATCTCTCTTCAATTGTGGTGCCCAGAATTGGACACAATATTCCAGATGTGGTCTAACCAAAGCAGAATAGAGGGGTAGCATTACTTCCTTAGATCTAGACACTATGCTCCTATTGATGCAGGCCAAAATCCCATTGGCTTTTTTTGCCGCCACATCACATTGTTGGCTCATGTTTAACTTGTTGTCCACGAGGACTCCAAGATCTTTTTCACACGTACTGCTCTCGAGCCAGGCGTCCCCCATTCTGTATCTTTGCATTTCATTTTTTCTGCCAAAGTGGAGTATCTTGCATTTGTCACTGTTGAACTTCATTTTGTTAGTTTTGGCCCATCTCTCTAATCTGTCAAGATCGTTTTGAATTCTGCTCCTGTCCTCTGGACTATTGGCTATCCCTCCCAATTTGGTGTCGTCTGCAAACTTGATGATCATGCCTTCTAGCCCTTCATCTAAGTCATTAATAAAGATGTTGAACAGGACCGGGCCCAGGACGGAACCCTGCGGCACTCCGCTCGTCACTTCTTTCCAAGATGAAGAGGAAGCATTAGTGAGCACTCTCTGTGTTCGTCCACTTAACCAATTACAGATCCACCTCACTGTAGTTTTGCCTAGCCCACATTGGACTAGTTTCCTTGCCAGAAGGTCATGGGGGACCTTGTCGAAGGCTTTACTGAAATCCAGGTACGCTACATCCACGGCATTCCCCGCATCTACCCAGCTTGTAGCTCTATCGAAGAAAGAGATCAGATTAGTCTGGCATGACTTGTTTTTGATAAATCCATGTTGACTATTAGCGATGACTGCATTTGTTTCTAAGTGTTTGCAGACCGCTTCCTTAACAATCTTTTCCAGAATTTTGCCCGGTATCGACGTGAGGCTGACCGGACGGTAGTTGTTTGGGTCGTCCTTTTTTCCCTTCTTGAAGATTGGGACCACATTGGCTCTCCTCCAATCTGCTGGAACTTCTCCCGTTCTCCAAGAACTCTCAAAGATGGTTGCCAATGGTTCCGAAATGACTTCCGCTAGTTCCTTCAATACTCTTGGGTGTAGTTGATCTGGCCCTGGGGACTTGAACTCATTAAGAGCGGCCAGGTATTCCTGGACGACTTCTTTCCCAATTAGGGGTTGGATGTCCTCCAATCCCTCATCCACTCCATCTTGCTGAGGTTGAAGACTCTCTTTTTGTGAGAAGACCGAGGCAAAGAAGGCATTAAGTAGTTCTGCCTTTTCCCTATCCCCTGTCAGCATTGCCCCATCTTCTCCTCGAAGAGGTCCTATCGCCTCCTTGTTTTTCCTTTTTCTACTGACATAAGAATAGAAGCCCTTTTTATTGTTTTTAATGTCCCTGGCAAGTCTGAGCTCGTTTTTTGCTTTAGCCTTGCGGACCTTTTCCCTACAGGTGTTGGCTATTTGTTTGAATTCTTCTTTAGTGATTTCTCCCTTTTTCCACTTCTTGTGCATGTCTCTTTTGTGCCTTAGCACAGTTAGAAGTTCTTTGGACATCCATTCTGGCTTCTTTGCACTTGTCCTATTTTTTCTCTTTGTTGGCACGGTTTGTAATTGCGCCTTGAGTATTTCACTCTTGAGAAATTCCCATCCATCCGTAGCTCCCTTGTCTTTTAGTATCTGTGTCCACGGAATGCTGCTCAGCGTTTCCTTCATTTTTTGGAAATCAGCTCTCCTAAAGTCCAAAATGTGGGTTTGACTTGTCTTAGTTTCGGCCTTCCTTTGTACCTCAAATTGCAGGAGCACATGGTCACTTGCCCCTAAGGATCCTACCACTTCGACCGCATCGATCAGGTCCTCCGCATTTGTTAGGATGAGATCAAGAGTAGCCAATCCCCTTGTTGCCTCTTCTACCTTCTGGACCATGAAATTGTCTGCAAGGCAAGCGAGGAATTTGTTGGACCTTGTACTCTTGGCCGAGTTTGTTTTCCAGCAAATATCGGGATAGTTGAAATCGCCCATGACTACTACATCTCTTTTCTGTGCCTGTTTGGTCAACTGTTGGCAGAAGACTTCATCAAGATCTTCCTCCTGGCTTGGGGGTCTGTAGTAGACGCCTACAACGACATCTTTTTGAGTCCCAGTTCCCTTGATTCTTATCCAGATGATTTCAAGCTGGTTTCCCAGATTGCTGTCTTGAATTTCTTCTGCAGCATAAGAGTTTTTGACATATAAGGCTACTCCACCTCCTCTCCCCTTTGTTCGGTTTCTGTGAAAGAGGTTATAGCCCTCGATGTCTACATTCCAGCGATAGGAGTCATCCCACCAGGTTTCAGTGATGGCTATGATATCATATTTGTGGTGTTGTGCTAGAAGTTGGAGTTCGTCTTGTTTATTTCCCATGCTCTGTGCATTAGTGTAAAGACATGTGAGCCCCTGGGATCTTCCCTTGAGCTGTTTAATTGGGATTATTGTGCTTTTGGCACTTGGTCCTTGTTGTGTTTGTGCAGCCCTCCGTTTAGCCTTCTGGCGATTCCCAGACATTATGGGTAAAGTAGTGTTCGCAAGGCTGTTGTCCCCCTCCCCCGGTGGACCTAGTTTAAAGTGCGTCTAATGAGGTTTGCGAGTCTGTGAGCAAAAAGGTGTTTTCCTACTTGTGTGAGATGCACCCCATCCCTTGCCAGTAGGCCATCCTCCTGGAAAAGCAGGCCATGGTCGAGGAAGCCAAAGCGTTCCTCCTGGCACCATTTTCTAAGCCAGTCATTGACCTGTACTATTTTTCTGGCTCTTGTGGGTCCGTGTCTTACAACAGGGAGGAGGGATGAAAAGACCACCTGTACATTACATTCTTTTAGCATTGCTCCTAGAGCTCGAAAATCATTTGTGATCTTTTGAAACGTATGCCTTGCAGTATCATTGGTTCCTACATGAATCAACATGAGGGGAGGACGGTGATAGGGCTTGAGGAGCCTGGTGAGCCTCTGAGTGATATGGTGTATTTTTGCCCCCGGTAGGCAGCATATTTCTCGAGCCATCCCATCTGGTCTGGAAATGACAGCTTCCGTTCCTCTAAGGAGGGAGTCGCCTACTACCAATACCTGTTTACTTTCAGGAATGACAGGGCCCCTTTTGTGCAATGTTGTGTGTAGGTCTCCAGAAAAGTGATCCTGTTGGTGTGAATTGTGTAGGTGAAAAGTGTTGTCCTCCTCCTCGACATCCCCGGTGCATTCGTCAAGGACAATCCATTGAGATTCGTCCAAGAGCCTATGGTTCTCCTGTATGTGTTCCTGTTGCTCCTGGTCTATGGTTGGGGATGGTACACCTGCAGGATTGTGCAAGTGTGAATGTTGTGAAGTGTTGTCCCAGTCAGGGCTATCCCCCGCACACTGATCAAGGATGAGCCACTGATCAGTATCTAAGCCATTCTGGTCTTCCCCAATATGTTGTGTTTCTTGGTCAGGTGCTAGTTGTGTGAGAATTTGGAATCTATTGTGTAACTGCAGCTGAGCGGAAGTATTCTGAGGAGGCTTCCGGGTCCTATGTGTCCTTCTAAGGGTGACATTTCTCCAAGCCTGAGGGTTGTCGACATCTGAGGTGCTGTTCTGTTGAGCCTCCCCGTAATGTTGGTGTGATATGGGCTGCGTGTCTAGGCCAGTGTGGTGTGTGGTGTCTAAGAACAGCTCAAGTTCCTGAATGTCCTTAAGGGTCTTAATACGGTCCTCGAGTTGTCGTATCCTGTGTTCCATGCGAGTGATCTGTGTACACTTGGGGCAGATGTAATTGAGTAACTGTAATGTGAAAAAGCTGAACATGCCACAGCTTGTGCATGAGACGGGAAGTTTTCGTGTTTGTTCCATCTGGAGGTTGCTAATGACCTCCCCTTGGTGTGTGTTTGATGTTGTTGTCTGTATGCAGGGGTGAAAGTATAGGTTCTGAGTGTACGAGTATAAACACTGGTTTATATAGGATAACCAGGAAGCTCCGCCTCTCAGACAAGGCAGTTAATTTTCAAACTCAGGAAGCCCCTCCCCTGAAGCAGGAAGCCCCTCCCCTCAAAGAAAGCAGCACTGAAAGCTGTTAAATTTAAAGAAGCTTACCCTGAAGCAGAAGGAAACAAAATGGGTTCCTGCTTCCTCAACTTCTGTGGAAAGCCCAGCTGCCCCTTGGGTTCAGACACTGGTTTATATAGGATAACCAGGAAGCTCCGCCTCTCAGACAAGGCAGTTAATTTTCAAACTCAGGAAGCCCCTCCCCTGAAGCAGGAAGCCCCTCCCCTCAAAGAAAGCAGCACTGAAAGCTGTTAAATTTAAAGAAGCTTACCCTGAAGCAGAAGGAAACAAAATGGGTTCCTGCTTCCTCAACTTCTGTGGAAAGCCCATTACAGTAATCTATATGGGATGTAACCAGAGTGTGGACCACTGTGGCCAAGCCAGACTTCCCAAGGTATGGCACACAAGTTTTAATTGTGAGAATGCTCCTATCTGTCTTTCATATAGCTGTTATACACATAGGTTGAAAGTAATTTTACACAAAATATTTTAATAATGTGCATAAAATAAAGAATGTGTGGTCTGAACTATCAGAAAGCAAACTTTTCAATATCTCATTTTGGATTTTGAAGCATTTCAGAATTCTGTATATAGTCTGGCCAACCTTTGTATGGAATTTTATAAGTTAACCATTTTATTCAGCATTCTAAAGATCTCTAATTATGTAAGGATATGCAAATACAGATATCCCAAACCCCCAAAAATCTAAAATCCAAAACACATCTGATCCCAAGCATTTCAGATAAGGAATACTTAACCCATAATGCAGGAAGACATCCATCCATGTTCAGCTGAAGGTTCTGACTCGATTCATTAAGGTCTAAAATTGAAATGTGGAATAAGGCTGCCTCATGTGAACATCCCTTTTCTTCCTCCTCCATTTTATACTTTACTTAGCTGGCTCTTTAAGGCCTACAGAAATGCTTCATTTCTGTGAATGATTGTTTTTGCAGTGATGTATCCATAATTACAGTGCTTTGATGGGGGGGGGGAGGGGGGAGTTTGGAGAGAAATTTGCTAGAGCACTTTGGACCTTTTTGGTTTAGACAAAACAAATATTTCTGCCAGGCCCGTGAAGTCAATGGGATTTAGTCTCAAATTTATAATCTTGATTGGAAAGCAATCCGAAGATAGTACTTTCAGGATATTTCTTTTCAAGGTCAGTCCTAGACACGTGCTCAAAAGTGCTACTAAAGGAGGAATATTTAAAAAATATTTCTTTTGACACTGTCATTATGGAAACTCTGGACCTTAGTTTATGGGAGCTGACAAAATGCAGACAATTTATGGCAGCCAAAATGTGTTTGCGGCTCCTGCTTATCCTTAACATGCTCAGGTTTGGATAGTGGTGTATAAAAATCTTCTCTATATAAACGGAAAGTCTTTGCTGCCGTGAAGCTCTACCCTGTCTTATTTTTACTGGATTATAGAATATTTAGCAGTGCCCTGGAAACACTGCCCAAAACATAGGAGGCCGGATTCAAACAGCCTGGAACGCAGCTGAGATTCAGGAGATGTCCATCTACCCATTGCGTGCCCTGGCTTTCCTGAGATGCTGTTACCCTTTTGCAGGCAGTCGTTTCATCCACAAACCATTTTAACAGTACACACTACAGAAATGACTAAATGTTATGACATGCCCTGAAATAACTTCAGTTCAACTTGTATAAATTCTACATGTGCGGTGCTTTTGGAGCTTGACAGGTGGAATGTTATTGTGATATTATTTAGCTCTCTTGACATAGTAAAGACGTTTGCCATTTATCTTACGGCAATATATATAATCCAGAGCAAACAAGGAAGAGTTTATATTTGATTTTTTAAAAATCAGCCCCTTAAAGAAAAGACCGTTGTGGGACACGTGTGTGTGTGTGGGATGCTTAAAAGTGCTTGGATAAGCAAAATGAATGTACTTTTATAGGCAGCTTTCAAAGTGTGAAGCATAACTGGTTTGTCAGGGGACTCTGTAAGGATCTTCTCAATTTCAATGGTTGAACAAAGTTGGATCAGGCAGAAATGAAGTCAAATGTTTCAAGGATGTTGAATCCAAAAGGCACTGGACTAGGATCATGGAGACTTGAGGTCAGATGGTCACCTGACACCGAAGTCTACTGAATATCTTTGGGACAGTCACTGTCTCTCAGTGCAATCTAGTATCACACAGGATGGGTGGGAGATAAGACGAAGGACAAGGGAAACACATATAGGCAGAAGTGAGGCACATCACTGTTTGTTTGGTGAGTGCTACTGGTATCATTGAAACATTCCTATTTTTTGGATTTTTTTTTCTCAAATCTCATAAAAGAATGTTAAAGCAGGCTGGACAATCATAATCCTATCTTTGTATATTCATCTGCTTTGTGTGGTCTTGAACTGTGTTACTTCTCTATCCATAAAGTCTCTGTAGAGAAGGAAGAGGCTGATAAGGTAGGCAAAGGCCAGAGATGGCTCAACCTTGATGTTTAGTTTGTTGTTCCAAACTTCTTGTTCCAAAGGTCCATGGACTTGGAAATAAAAATGTGAAATGGGAGGGGGAACAGAAAAGAAGGAGAGGAAAGGACCTCACCCTTTCTTTCCTAAAGCTTATCCCCAAAGAAAAATTGATAAAAAAAAATAAATGATTGAATATTTTACTTTAGAATGCTGAATAAAATGGTTAACTTACTTACATCTGTGTCCACCTCCAGATGGGGCCACATGGTGTGGCTAACTAACTATATACAATTCTATGCCTAGAACAAGTATCTAGCAATCTGCAAATTTTCACAACATCCTTATGACCTATTAGATAAGAATCATGGCATGCCCAAACTGGATTACGATTAGAAAAAGGATGCCAAGGAGAACGTTTAAATCACCTTTTGCTCATTATTCTTTCCAAGGTCTGAGAGGGACACCACATGCACAGCTGCTTGAATTTTCAAAGAAGGCAGCACAAAAAAAGCCAATTCCAGGATAAATCACATGTATTAAATAAATGTATTTAAATTATATGTTAAATTATACATTTATTTATGTGACCTCTACTTCATTAAGTCTCAGTGGAAAGTAATATATGTGAAAATAAAATCTCACAGACAGGAGAGAGGCAGCAGAAAACGAACCTATTCTACTCATGGGAAAAAAACTAGAACACTTCATTGACCTTTTGTCTTTAAAGCATCAATTAAACAGTTATAAGGAGACATGTATTTGGCAATTAAATGATGTACTCCCACCAATACCAGCTTTCTTTTTCACCACTATCCTTTTGTAGGGTAATGAAAAAAGAGGAAAGTCATATTACAGGTGAACAGACTAAATCAAGGAAGCCACAGCCCTGGGTTTGCAAGATGTCAACAAAGCTGTTTCTAACAGGAAGACTTGGTCTTCCCTCATTCACAGGCTTGCATAAAACTCAACATAACATAAAAGTGAAAATAAAAGTGGAAAGCAAGTGGAAAGCTCCTCTCTCATGACTGGCAAACCAAAGGCTAGCTTCAGCTTTATCTAAAAATTTCAAATCTGACTCAAAAATATATATCAGTATTTCAAGATATACTATCTGTCTCTAAGTCATGCCTACAGTCCACCGGACAGCTTCTAAAGAGCTCACTACACACTTTGCACTCAAGAACATTTGGGTGACTACTAAACTTTTAAAAAATACAATTCTGACCTCATTTTTCTCTGTGAATAGCCACCCACCACTAGTGGTGTTATTATTATTTTCCCCTGATGCC
Source organism: Anolis sagrei (assembly GCF_037176765.1). Taxonomy (NCBI): domain Eukaryota; kingdom Metazoa; phylum Chordata; class Lepidosauria; order Squamata; family Anolidae; genus Anolis; species Anolis sagrei. Next base: position 35,671,825 of record NC_090022.1, on the reverse strand, counting down.
CTATCATGAAAATCGTATTAGTTGTTCACTACAATGTTGTGGGACATTTTTACTTAATAGAACTAGTAAGGTATCCGCATATATAATTAAGAGTTATGTAGTAATGTATTCAAAAGGGGAGGGGGAGGGCAGGCAGATAAGATATGATGGAGATAAAGGGGATTTGGGGGGTGGAATCTGGACAATTTTGTTTAGATTTTGAAATTTCAGATAAGAGACGGTCAACCTGTATATAGGTTTCCATTCAGAAGAAAGAGTCAAACGTATGGACCAGGGCCTGATGTAGAGCCAGGGAATGCACCTCAACGTGAAATGTGTTATCAATGACTTTTATAAAGAGTAACATGTGATGACATAATAATTCATGTAAACCTTGTTTAGGTGGGATTTATGTGTGTGTGTGTATTTAATGGGAAAAGTGGAATCATAATCATAGGGCCTTCTTTTTTGTGTGCCCTCCCTTTGTATCCTCATTAAGGATATGCCTGGTGTCTGACCAGTGAGCAGCTCTATTATATATACATTGGAAAAATGGCTATGCATATCACATCCTTATAGGGAAGCAGGAGGGTCTCCATTTTCATGTTATTGTTGCTGTGGATCTTCAAGTCATTTTTCACAAGGCAACTCTGAGATGATCCTATCACAAAGGTTTTTAACAAGATTTGTTCACTGGGAAGAATGCCTTTGCCTTCTTCTGAGCATGATAGAGTATAATGTGCAGACAGTGAATTACCTGACCAAGCAGGGGTTCAAATCCTTGTGTCCAGAACCATAGTGCAGCATGCAAACTATTATCACCACTCTGGATCTCTTGAAATATACCCCTGATACACAGACTGGGAAATGGCAGACAAGCAGGAGAGAGTGAGGAAGCAGAACAGGAGTACTGCTTCCACTGCTTCTTCTCAATATATTGTGTTCCTCCCTCTGTATCCTTCCTCCCCACTGCTGTAACACCATCTCTTCCTTTCATCCAGACCAGTAGGAAGAGGGGAAACAGTACATGTGCAGAACATGAGAGAAAGAAGGGCAAGCACCAGGAGAACCAGAAAAAAGGACAATAGGACACATTGATGGCCATAGGTGCCCAAATAGTCTGCTAGTGTAGGTTACCCTCCAAACCCACCACATGAGCACCTTAGTAAAGAGCCAATCGCTGACCAATCGGCAGCACATTGTGAGGAATTTGTGCAGCACTTTGCAGATAAAGTTGCTTGGATCTACTCCAAGCTGGATGCCAGTTTTAACAGTGTCTATGGATGTAACTCAGGCACCTGCTTGTCCAGTTTTAATGGATTCCTTTCAATTGGTTCAATTCGAGGATGTGGACAGGATCCTACGAGAGGTAAGGGCTACCATATGCATCCTAGACCATTGCCATTCATAGCTGATTAAGCAAACCAAAGAGGGACTGGCTGAGTGGATAAAAATGGTGGCTAACATCTCTTCGACCCAAGGCACATTACCAACGAGCCTGAAAGAAGCTACAGTTAGACCAATCTTGAAAAGGCCATCCCTAGACCACTTGTTGATGAATTGGCCAGTGTCAATCTTCCCCTTTTTGGACAAGGTTCTGGAGCGCATGGTGGCCTCACAAATCCAGGGGTTCCTGGATAAATTGGGTTATCTAGGCCCATCCCAGTCTGGTTTCATGCCTGGCTACGGGACTGAGATGACGTTGGTTGCCTTGATGGATGATCTATGCAGAGAGCTAGATAGGGGGAGTGTGTTCCTACTGGTTCTCGTGGACCTCTCAACGGCTTTCGATACCATCAGTAATCGTAACCTCTTAGTATTCTCTTGGACCACTGGGAGATACTGTTCTGCAGTGCCTCTGGTCCTTTCCTGTGTTCCTTCCAGCCTTACTTAAAATTTTAAAAACTTCTAATTTGATCCAGGTTTGTCTATGTATTTTTCCTGCATATGTCTTTTCAACCAATGGACTGCTGTCCAGACTGGAATTTAACAATAACTTTTGATTTGCGAGACTTCTTTAAATCCTGTACCATGGTCAAAACTCTTTCCTTGGATTCAGGGATTATTGTTTTAGACTTTCTGACCCACTCTTACAAGGTTGTTCATGCTACCGACACATCATCTCAAATGATAGGGGCTCAAAATAAGAGGAAAACACAGAGTACAACGTTTTAGCAGTCCTGCTAAATCTGTACAGCTGCAAGCAGACAGGAAAGACAATGCTGTTTTGGAAAAGTTTATGGCATGTTAATCACTTGAACACCAGGAGATTCATTGCTTCCCACAAGATAATTGCAGCTTTTAGGAGTCTGCAATTGAAAAGGGGTTGCAAATGAATTCACTAAAACCATCCTTCTGTCAGAATGGCTATTTATTGGGCAATTCAGTAGTTTCAGCAAGAGTTCAGCTATTTATAGACAACAGATAATTTTTCAAGCTTGAGGTGTCTATACTACAACACCTGTCCTTCGTTACATCTTTTTTTGTCTTGTGCACTTACTAATGGTGCACTAGAAAGTTATTTCCTTATATCCCAGGCAAAACATGACTCTTGATTCAAGAATTGAATTAAAACCTGGATTGTTTTAAAATTAATGTTTGATACCGTTTTAATATTTGTATATTTGTAAATTTTAAGTTGTAGTGAAATGCTTTTAGTTGTGAGCCACTTTGAGTCTCTGCATCGAGATAAAAAGTGAGATATAAATAAACGGAAGAGGAGGAGGAGGAAGAGGAAGAAGTTTTTTTTTTCCTCAGGGAAGATTGAAGGGAGGTAGAATTTATAATCCATAAACTGTGTTTTGTTCAAACTAAAGATACAAAGGAGTTTTGAGAAGAGTATTAATCCCTAGATCAGGTTCTTCCTTCAAACAAGAAAAGGTCCTACAGAGATGTAAAAAGGCCTTTCCTCTTCCCATCTGAACAAGCAAAATATGAAAACCTTCTGTCCACAAAACATGGGTACACATTTAACAGATTCACTACAAAACAAGTCTAACCCCTTACTGAAAATAACCAAACCACCAAGACAGCATTCATTTCCCAACATTAATTATTAAATACAAGATACTTTGCCATCAATTCTGCAATTTTACTTCATTGCATTCTGGAACCCACCATGGCTCAAGGAAAATTAAAAAGCTACTCAAAGAGCAGCAAAATGAATAGAATCAATTGTTGTTTCTGTTGTTATATATCTTCAAGTCAACACTGATTTAATGTTGGCATTATTATTGGGTTTTCTTGGCTAGATTTATTCGGAAGAGGTTTGTTATTACCTTCCTCTAAATACTGTTGTTCCTCCATATCCACAGATTCTACAACCACAGATCCAACAATTCACAAAACCACAGATCCAAACAATTCACTGCTACTCCCTGCTTGTAATCTCTGCTTCTACTCTAAATCTTAGTCAGGGATGACATAAGACTTAAGGCAGAGGCCCATCCTCTTTGAAACTAGCTTTTAAATACATATTTTCCTTAGTTGGATGTCAGCAGAATGGGGACAATTTTCACAATGCTGTTACACACCAGAGAAAGGAATATGACCAAGAGAGTAATGTGACCCCCAGGATCCCTTTACCACCACTGATTTTGGCATAAATGTTCTTTGATGTTTAGCAAACAAACACAAACTTGAAAAAGTATCCAGCGAAGGGAGGACAATGGCACAAGCACACACTTTGAGATTTGTGCCCATGCTGTAGGGAAAACTGAAGGAGCAACTTGTATGCTTTTTGACCGCAGACCCCACATTGAGTTGATGGACAGAATTGGAGACAAATATTTAAACTAAAAATGTATTACATCTCCTCTGCCACCCTTTCAAGAAGCCTGGAATTTGAATTGCAAGCAATTTCTTTTCAGAAAAGCAAAACGAGTAATATTTAAATCAATACAACCTTCCCACAGCAGCCGACTGACAAACTTAATTTTCTCTCTGGACCTCAAATAAAAATCACATAAACCTTGGTGTCTTCCAAAAAAAAGTTTATACACACAATTTAAATACAAGCTATACATTTTAACTATTATAGGTCTACTTGAAGTGAATATAAACATTACATGAAATTTTCAAACAAATATATTTGTAAGGCAGCAGCTGCTTTAGCACTTGTGAAACTAAATAAAACGGTTCCATTTTTCTCCATTTATGGAGCCAGTTTGTGGTATAGCGGGAACAGACTCAGTTCAGTACAACTAAGTGAAGAGCATAAGAAGTAGCTCTTTGGCACTACAGACATATTAGTCATACATCATGTATATTGGATTTTTCAAAGGTAAGCAGCGTAGTGTTTATCCTTCCAGCCTGTTATTTGAATTGCAACCCAAAAGGTCTCAGACACTGGCACTAATTTTATACATTACACAGGAACACACGACATTGCTGAACACGACGCAGAAGGAAAAATGAGTAGATTCCAAAATCTTTGGAGCATGAACTAATTATTTAATTAATGCCTTCATTTTCTTAAATGAGAATCTTTAACAAATAGAATTCAACAACTCTTGACAGTTATGAAAAGAGAGTTGGTAGTTGAAATCCGACATACTGGCACAGAGCTACATACACGCTCGTATCCACATATTCTAGAACCTAGTCATGTAGTTTCACATGTGAATATTGATAGCGTTCAATAAAAAGTGTACACAAAAATGTTCCTTTGGGGGGTGCAAGAAACATGTTTTTTCATGGTACCGATATTTCTGTCAGCAAAGTCATGGGCATGAACAAATCAACTTTTTACTTTGGGCCCAATATTTGGTGTATGTCGAGTAATATGTGCATGGAGTAAAAAACAACATGAAGAAGTGCTTAACTATATCAAGGGCTTTGCAAGGGATTCTAGATGCACCTAATAAGTCAGAGCAAGATTGCCAAAGATACTGACCCATCAAATTGTGGAAACTGCAGCCTGTTGGTTCACAGTAATCAACCCCTTTAATGAATCCACAGTATTTTCTATCATTGCACATACTATCATCCTATTCTAAACTATGACAAAGTAGGATTCTAAAGTATGATTAGGGGCCGTGGCTAGCACAGCGGATTAAACCTCCAGCTTCAGAAGATCTTGCCAACCAGAAGGTTAGCAGTTCAAGCCATGGGTCAGAGCGAGCTCCCACCATCAGCCCTAGATAAATAGGTATTGCTTTGGCAAGGAGGTAAAAACATGCTGGTAACTTGATCAGGAAGACATCCATGGATAACAGGTTCCTTGGCATGGAAAAATGAAACAACAGCACCTCCCCATGACAGAGTCGGGCACAGATTCCAGATGCCAGAGATGAAAAAAGAGGGAAGTTCGTATGAAACTGTGGCTTTTATTTCCTGTGCTGGTCTATGACCAAAAAAATGATTTGATTTGGTTTGAGGGAAGCCTTGCCTCTGTTTATGTACTGTCTTTGTTGTAATTTGTATAACGGCACTGAATGTTTGCCATATATGTACCCTGTAATCCACTCTGCATCTCCTCAAGGAGATGGAGCGGAAAATAAATAAAGCATATTATTATTATTATTATTTGTAAACTAACAGAACATATATGAGGAGATCTGAGATTTTTCACAAGACAAAAAAATAATGTTTATTTATGTAACATTGTAGATCTTTAGGAACCCATACAGAGAATTTGAAAAGTTGAGGATGATGATGTTATTTCTCTATAGTTTTTTTTAATATTTAGCAAAATTCCTTTTTAACATTCATTTATAGCAACCCTGATTTTAACCCTTTGAAAGCCTGATGAAAATTACAGATGGCTCATGAAAGATATTACATAATCCTAAAATAATTAAGCATCCTTAGCCAAGAGTGGCCCTGAAAAATCCGTAGAGAATTTTAACCCATATTATGCACTATGAACATCAAACTGTACATTCCTTATCCTTCCATATGCCCACATTCCCTGGTTATTGAAAACACATGCTGGCACCAGTTCATTTCACGGTTCATTTCAGACAAACATGCAGAAAACTGTGGGAAACCAATATGTAGCCCCATGAATCAGTAAAAAACAAAAAGGGGAGCTCGCAGCCAACAAAAACTCAGACAAGTTGCTGCCTGAACCATAAGGAGACACAGAAAGAGTGCTAAGTGTGCAGTGAGAAGAGGTGAAGTGTGTCCGCAGGGTAAGGAGAATTTTTAAAAAGGTAACCATCCTAATAGGCCCACCATTTCAGAAGAAGACAGTTGATTATTGAGCACCAGTTTAAAACATATAAAGAGACCTTGAAAAGTTACTTTATGAACTTATCAGCAGACTTAATCACTGCAGTTTCAATTATAGTGTTGTTTTCACAACAGGAAGTAAGCCTCTACAAAATCCATGCATATTAAAAGTAATTCACTATTTTCACCCCAACTCATGGTTTTCTTGGTGAGTTTTATTTAGAAGTGGTTTGCTTTTTCCTTGTTCTTGGAATGAAAGAGTGTAACTTATGGCATTGAATGTTTGCCGATATTTGTTGTAAACCGCCCTGAGTCTCCTTGGGGGTACAAGGCAGGATATAAATAATGATGATGATGATGACTATTATTATTATTATTATTATTATTATTTGAAACACAAGATGACTCCACAGCAGACACTCTGCTGGCTGTTGTATTGGATCACACGTTGGACACTTCCCAACTGTTCAGTGGTTGCCTGCTGATACCTAACATGGGAAAACAGTCAAGGAAAGCTCCATTTGCCAAGGAAGTAAACACTAGGGCCCTTGTTAAGTTACTATCCATATTTGTGAAATTTGCAAAATTTACACTTCTCATGAATACTGCATAAGTATATATTTATTCTTGAGGATTTAGTTTGTTTCAGCTTCTACAAGTTGGGCATCCCTTATCCAGGTTCGTGAAATCCAAAATACTCCAAAATCTGGATTTGTCCACAAGAGTCGCTGGGGTAGTGGGTGGCATCTTTGCTTTCTGATGATTCAATGCACAAAAACTTTGTTTTATGAACAAAATTATTTTAAATATTATATTAAATTATCTTCAGACTATGTACAGAAGATTTTATATGAAATTTCATGTTTAGATTTGAGTCCCATCTTCAAGATATAGGGGTCCCCTGGTGGCACAACGGGTTAAACCACTGAGCTGCTGAACTTGCTGACGGAAAGGTCGGTGGTTCGTATCCAGGGAGCGGGGTGAGCTCCCACTGTTAGCCCCAGCTTCTGCCAATCTGTCAGTTCGAAAACATGCAAATGTGAGTAGATCAATAGGTACCGTCATGGCGGGAAGGTAATGGCACTCTATGCAGTCAAGCTGGTCACCTGACCTTGGAAGTGTCTACGGACAACACCAGCTCTTCGGCTTAGAAACTGAGAAACAGAGTCGGACGTGACTAGACTTAATGTCAGGGGAAACCTTTACCTTTACCTTACTTCACGATATCTCATTAAGTACATATGCAAGTATTCTAAAGTATTTAAAAATGAAATCTAGAACACTTATGGTTCCGGGCATTTCATATGAGGGATATTCAATCTACACTTCTTAAGGCAAACCTGGCTTTCTTCCTGTCTGCAGCTACCCAGATTGTAATGCTTAAACATCATTTTTAATCACGATGGCATGGTTTTGGATTTGATTATGTTTCTTCTTATCTGGAGTATGTGTTTCATATGTGACTCTATATAATAGGTTTTAAAATGTTTTTAACTACCAAGGCTCCTGAAGACTTCCAGTCCACTATATCTTTTATCTTTAAGTGATTAAAGTGATATATTTAACTAACTTGTGGTTACAAGAAAGCCACATAAGACCTGCTTTAAAGGAATCTTAGGGTTGAGGGAATGGGAGGAGTTGCTCAAATTCAGGACATCTTTGTTTATAAAATAATGCAACTACTTTTATCTGGGGAAAAGCCCACATAATGAGAAAACCTCACTCTCTCAAAATGTAACTAGCGGACCTCAACTTGCAAAATTCACACGATTATCAATTATATAAATGTATTCTCAATATATAGTCTTTGATGGAGATGTGTGAGTTATCATTCTTTCTCATACTCACACATCCATGACTAATTCTCATAATCACAAACACCATCCAACAGATTTTCTTTGATTAATGTCTTTGACCATATTTTATAACACTGGCAAGGAATGAAGGGAGATGTGTCCTTTCCTGTTCTACTTTTAAAAACAATTATTTAGACACACAGAAAGATAAAGCAAACATATTTGAATGGTTTGGCTTTACTAGACAGGCATTCACCAACCAAGGCTTTGAGTTGCCATCAGGCAAAACAAATGTTTTCCTCCCAGCCTGAATGGCAAAATGGCTGAGAAAATAACTAAGTCAATTGGAAGGAAGGGCAGACATATTTCTTTTGGCATGTAGAATGAACTTTTCCCCTGTTTGCCCTTTACCTTATGGCGTATTTGCTTTGCTTTCCTGGAAACATCACTGTGGGGTCAAAATGAATCAACTGCACACGTAAACTGGCAACGCCTCTGAAAAGAGATAAGTAAATGAACCTCAAAACTGCCAAATTAAAGAAATCCAAAGCCAATTTGCAGCCAATTTGGGCAGCTGTCACAGAAGACTGAGAAAAGGGACGCAGATGAGGCCATCTAAAAACATGCGCCACAGTGCGAACCATTCACATCCCACATCATACAAGATGCACAGTGGCAAGGAGGAAAAAGTGTTGCTCCCTCTTCTTCCATTGCGTGAATTAGGGCATTGGCCAAATGAATTCAGGACTGGCCTAGAGTCATATAATTCAACCTTATACTGTTCTTCAGAAAAGCCAATGCCTTTCTTGGCACTGCTTAGTGGCATGATCTGTGTGTGCCAAGAAAGAAATTCTCTCCATTTGATGATTCAAGGCATTGATTTATTTAGGTCGGAGACCAAACTAGACTCACCTGAACTCCTCTCTCATGAAATGTTCCCAGAAAATCTATTTATCAAAACTAGTTAGTATGGACTAAGAGATTAACATACAGGGACCCCAACAGTTAGTTTGTTTATTACATTTACACCTCGTCCTTGAGCCAACAAAGAGTGACATTCAAAGTGACTGCCAACAGAGACATTCAAATAAAAACAAGTACTATTCAAAACACAAAAACACATTTGAAACACAATTCAAAATATTTCAGTAAAAAGAAGGAACTCAGCTACATTGTAATTGAGATGGAAAAGCCTGGCAGAAGAAAGAAGAAGAATGGGAAGAGACAGAATAAAAGAGAGAGGGAAAGACAAAAATACAGGGTGCAGCAGCATAACTTCCTTTTTTCAAAACTTAATAAAACCCATTGTATGAATCAGAATTTTTTTATAATGTAGGCGCATACCTAAAGTTTTATTTTATGTAGTTTTGAAGATCAAATTAGGTAGGTGATGTCCCCCATTCTCCATACACTGAGTAAACCAATTTCTAGTGCTTGTCATGACTCTTGCCAGCATAGCAGGCATTATGTTGGCAATTTCTTCCTGGATGTTGGTCTTCAAATCTTGTAGGGTCCTTGGAAGGTTCACATAAACACGAGATTTCAAAAAACCCCATAGAAAAAAATCACAAGGGGCCAAATCTGGAGAGCGGGCCGGCCACTCCAAATCTCCAATTGAGATGAGGCGCTCTGGGAAGTGTTCCCTCGAAACAGCCATCAATGCTCTTGAAGTGTGTGCAGTCACTAAAAAAAAAAACAATAGCATCCTCAGGGACGACTTCAAGAAGAACCTCACACACATTCCTCCGAGAATTGAAGTCATGTTCAGAAAGTTCCTGCACAATCGCCATCTTGTAAGGATGGAAATGAAGATCATCATGAAGAATTCTCACAGAACGATCGGAAAGTCCAAGGGCAGATGCATGTTTGCACGCAGAACGTCGTGGTGATCATAACATTGAAGCTCTCACTGCCTCAATGTTCTCGGATGATCTGATGGGCCGAGGGACTCAAGTTCTTCGTCTTGTCGCACCTGCAGTTTGTCTGAATGTAGTGACCGACGTCACAATTTATTTCTGGTCCAGGACAGGGGCTAATAGGGCTAAATGAAAGTGATTCCGAAAGGCGCGCTGGGTTGCAATCACAGAACATCCACTTGAAAGACACATTCTCATCTTCATAGCAATGGCCAACCTGCTCTGAACAAATCTTGCCGAGAAATTCTCATGTCAGGGCCACTTTATGTCAGAAACAACTTGAAAACACACAACTTCAGTAACATGCCATTTCATTTCACCCACATTTCCAACTTGACTGGCTCAGAGTAAACTTAGCACATCTAGTTTAGAGAATGCTGTGGGTAAAAATGGAAAGAAAAATACCTAGTAACACATATTATCAAAATGAATACATCCGATTGGGACTTAGACCTTCCAGTTGCTTTACAATGGGAAATTGTTGAATAAAGCCAAAGATGGTTGATGGCTCTGGTGAGTAGTGTATCTGCTTTCTTCAAACAGAGTACATAAACTTCCCAAAACATGGCCACATTCTACTACTTCACAATGACAATGTATACTTCAACGATGACTCACAGATGGGCACCAGCTGGCAGATCTCAGCCAGTTGTTCCATAGCATGAGAACAGATCAGTGGCCCTTGCTGGAGGTGGGAAGCTTTCTTCAAGCATCAAGCAGATGTTCAGCTTCCTAGACAGGAAGCAGCTGAAGGATTCAGCACACATAAGAAGAGACTCAATTTCATATGAAAGGGAAGCAGAAGATTTAATTTGGTGCTGTGCTAATGCAGGTTTAAGACTACTAATCTAAATCCTATTGGCAACTGCAGCTACAGTAGATCCATTGAATCAATGGATCCTGACGTCTTAAGTGTGGACTTAGCAAGTTCCCAATTTAAGCAACTGACCATGCCAGGTGGGACTGTTGGGCTTACATCAGACATTTTAATGGAGAATGTTTAACTCAAGTGTTGGATTTGGATTGTGCTCTCCCTGAACAGTAGATGCAGTTATTAGCCAAAGATCAAAGAGATGAGTGCACAGTATTTCCAGATAGTTAGGCTTAACTTATTCTTCTTAAATGCCATTTTCAGTTTACCAGTATCATTATTCATTTGCCTTCACTTTGAAATGACACTCTTAAAAATCAGACAAACACTGCAAAGAAGAGAGCTTGAATAATTACTTTTTGAACTACAGCTCCACAAATCTCCCAGCCAACATAGGCACTCTTTGCAAAGACAAAAATGAAACTGTATCCCTGACTTAAGAGCCAGGGATAAACATGTGAGTTGGCATACATTTGTTTGCAAATAAAATAGCTAATGCTTTGTCATTTCCTAGCCCCTTTGGCTCGCACAACTGTTCAAATTTGCTCACTTCTGAATTGTTGGTTTTGAGTAATCAAAGTATTAGTCATTCAGCACAAACTGAAGGAAGCAATGACTTTGTTCTTAGTGTTTGATCAGTATGCAATCTATGTTTCTCTGATTCTAAGGCAGAGATTCACTCATGATTCTAAGATTCATCCCATTTTTAGAGATGTTTATATGGGGGGAAACGGCATCTTAGAATCAAAGAATGCAGCAGTGAATATATCTATGTCACAAACATTGTGGATGAAATTTACATAACTTATAGCTCTGCGTGTTCCATTTCTCTCATCCTCCCATCACCTGCCAGCTGTCAAGCTCTTGGAAGGTCTCCTGATGCTGTGATGTAACACTGGAGAAGGAGGGAGGGCAGGGGAGGTAGCAGCTGGTGTCAGCTTGGTCTGTAAGAGGGTGGGAAGAAATGAGACTGTGCTCTCAAAGGAAGTTTACCTGTCTTTTGCTTCCTCCAGGAACTCATTGCAGCTGGATCTACATGCTCTGAATCACTTCCTACATCCTTCCCCTCTCTCTGGTAAGAAAGAGCAGCCCCTCCTGGAACATGATACTGCCAAGTGTGGGAAGACAAGAGGATAGCATTCTAAACCCCATCCATAAATGGAACTATAAGAATGATTTCCAGGAATTGATGTTGGGGTTGAGATGGTAAGTCCAGAAGTGTGCTGAAACCAGAATCTATTGTGCAAGATCCAACCAATCTGGTTTAGGCAGCAGTAGGATAGACCAGGCATTAAGGAAAATCCACCAACTACTCCAAAACACTGGAGACCAAAATGAAACCTGCCCAAGAAGGGGAGGGAGGAGAGGAAAGCCCAATGTAGAATAATCGCACGGATAGAATGGGATGGGGGTGGGGAGGCCAGAAGAAGCTTCTTGAAAGATCACCAACAGTGTGAGATCTCACATGATTCTCAATTCGAAAGATTTCACAACAGTCGTGAATTATGGTTACTGCAAGATTTCTATTTTTCAGAGCATTGCTGAACTGCATACGGTGGGCTGGGAGATACTGTCAATCCCTTGAAGGTCTCCTGATGCTGTGATGTAACACTGGAAAAAGAGGGAGGGCAGGGGAGGTAGCAGCTGATCTCAGCTTGGTCTGTAAGAGGGTGGGAAGAAATAAGACTGTGCTCTCAAAGGAAGTTCACCTGTCTTTTGCTTCCCCCAGGAACTCGGTGCAGCTGGATCTACATGCTCTGGATCATTTCCTGCTCTTTCTGGTAAGAAAGAGCAGCCCCTCCTGAAACTTGATGCAGCCAGGTGTGGGAAGACAAGAGGATAGCATTCTAAACCTCATCTATAAATGGAACTATAAGAATGATTTCTAGGAATTGATGTTGGGGGTGATATAGGAAGTCCAGAAGTGTGCTAAAACCAGAATCTACCATGCAAGATCCAACCAATCTATTTCAGGCAGCAGTAGGATAGACCAGACATTAAGGAAAATTCACCCAACTACTCCAAAAGGCTGGAGACCAAAGTGCAACCTGCCCAAGAAGGGGGAGGTAGGAGAGGAAAATCCAATGTAGGATAATGGCATGGAAGGAATGAGATGGGGGTGGGGAGGCCAGAAGAAGGCCTGCAAGCTTCTTGCAACAGTGTGAGATCTCACAGGATGTTCCATTCAAAAGATTCCACAATAACCGTCAATCATGGCTACTGCAAGATTTTTATTTCTCAGAGTATTGCTGAACGGCTGGGCTGCGAGATACTGTCAGCTCTCTCCTAGCATAAACAGCTCTGGTCTGAGGTGGACCTTAAAAATTATGGGGAGGGGGACTATCAGAAATTGGCTTGCACTCCACAAAGACAGGAGATTGGAAGCCGGGGCCGATACTTTTCACAGACATTGTAACCCATGAGCAATAACAATAATATAAACAATGCTTGATTATAGCTTATCCTCTCTACTCCACACATTCAGATCCAAATCCAGATGTGAAGAAAGGGGGCATTAAGGCAGCAAAGAAGCCTCACTACAGCTTTATTGTAGTGGTAGAAAGAGTAGTTGCTGGTGGGTTTCAACTCATCGACCTGGTGAATCTAATCCAGATTTTAATATGAATCTTAAAGAAGCTATCCAAGGTCCAGGAATTTATGCTTAACATTAGAACAGCTCTTTTAAAACCTGGGGCAAAACTCTGAGTGGACTCATCTCCACACTAACATGGAAGTCACCTGTTGCTGCTGGCTAAATGAATTCTCCTGTGAGCTGACCTGTGCTTTTTGTTGCTTAGGCAATACATTTTTGAAGCACATAATGGCTGAACCCCCTTTTTATTTTGCCACCGCCTTACTTAAAAGAACACCACTATGCCTCTTTAATTAAAAAGTATATCTTTATCTGAGAGATGGAATTGGTTGTTAAGACTATTCAAAACCCGATTGTTCAGAAGAGTTCAGTCACTAATTTCTACCAAAGGAATCAATAACAACCTCCTGTCAAAATGATTTATGTATGTTTAGGTTAGGTCAGAATTCTTTGAAGGACTCATCTACAGCAAGTGTCCCACAGCCCAAATTACAGGAAGAGAATGGTTAAATTCTTGAATGCTGAAGTTCAAATGAATTATCAGCATGAATGAATGAAAAGAGCCTCTACACAGCTGCACTGTAAACACCGGGAGGAAAACAGCTGATATAGCAAGCATCAAAGCCTTGTACAGCCAGTGACCCTCCTCTAGCCAAAGGCAGAGTGATCCTAGCTGAAGCCCCAGTGCTGAATGCAAAGAAAATAAAGGCCCTGATGACTAAATTAACAGGCTTGCACATTTTTAATCCTTTGAGAAACAGACCATAAAAGCTGGCATTGAGTCTGTGAACTTGCATAACTCCCAAGAACTGAAGCAAGGCCTTTTGTAAAGCCTCTCTGCCATTGCTTTAATAGGAAAATGGCACCACTGAGTAACATTTCCCTGAAATTCTTCTGTTAGTCCCTTTATATGTATTTCATCTGATATCCTCTCCAATTCCCAATGAAATTTAAAGAAAACGGCTAGAAATACACAACATTAGCATAACCATGCAATTTCTGTCATTCATCCATTTTTATATTTTTTTGTATATAAATATAAATACGTCTTTTCCACAAGTTAGTTTTATATTTCGCAAAACATTTTTGAAAACTGTTAATTTTAACACGCACAACAATTCTATGTGCCCACACTCCTTTTTTTTCACAAGAACTATACATGTTTTCTTTTGTCTGTTTCAGGTGTAAGCCTTCTGAGGATGCTTGCCACAGATGTAGGTGAAACGTCAGGAGAGAATGCTTCTAGAACATGGCCATACAGCCTGAAAAACTTACAACATACACACACACATATATATATAATCTGCAAAATATTTGTTGTAAAAGACAAATTTATGATTACATATAGATAGTCTCAAATGCGTATAAAGATTAGTATCACTACCGAAAATATTATTTAACAGAATAAATGGATCCAACTGAGAAAGATGGAAAAAAATGGAGAAACATTTGAAAGGATCTGTCCAAAGCTAGAGCAAAACCAGCTAACTCAGGACTGTAACTCTGTGTAGGTCAATGGTTCTCAACCTTTTTTTAACTAGGGACCATTTGACCAGGGACCACTCTCCAACATTAGGACGAAAAGGGTTACGAAGAAGTTTAGATTGAGTTTGGTTATTTGGAGTGCTGATTTAGAAAATTACATTGGATAGACCACATGAGCTCAAGTTTCTGATACAGTTGCCATCTGCTCACCCCCAGAAAATCATATTTAATAATCTAAAGCTGATGTGGTCTACCCAATGAAATTTTCTGAATCAGCACCCCAAATAACCACAGGAAGGGGACTAAAAGCAATGACACCAAGAAATGTTTTTGATTGGACTAGTTATTATCCATGGACGTTGTTAACACTCATGTAAAAATAAAGAAGGGGAGGAAGCTGTGGTTGAAAAAAAACCCCAAAAAGCGGAGTGCGAGACCCAAGAAACTATCCCTAACAGCTTTCTCTCACCTACTTGCTACGGGCGCATGCCCACAAGGAAGGGGTGTGGTCCATGGGGCATTGCAATGGTGAAGTAATGGGGAGGCTATGGGCTATATTTTAGTTCTTGCGGACCATTGGTGGGTCTCAGACCACAGGTTGGAAACCACTGGTATAGATTCTACACAGGGTGACCTATTAAAGTCACCCACATCGATGTTGGCTTCTGATGGACATTATCACTGAAAGTAGCTAAATTTGGAAAAGTAGATCATCTGTCATATACTTTCAGGAGAAAAAGACATGGACAAGATCTCACAAAAAGATAATGCCAAACCTTCTCTGTTGTCTTGTATTCCAAGATCTTACATCCAGCCTTTGGGAGGCATATGTGAAACATACACAGCATTTAAGCTTTCCATAATCTGTATCTATCCATATGAAATCAATTGCTGGCCACATGTCAGACTGCATCGCTCCATACAAAATTCAAGAGAGTCAAAACTGTTAAGTACAAATTTTTATGTCTACTCATAAGTATTCTATTTAATTCGGGGTGGGATTACCTCCAGGCAAAACAGTGTAAGATTTCAGTCTTCTCTTAAAATTCAATCTGGTGTCTGACATCCTAACCTCAGCAATTCAGAAAGAAGATATACAAATTAGAAGAATAAGACATTTTGCACTTCATTCAGTTGTTGAAATGATTAGCCACAAAAGCTAAAGTTCTTTACTCGTTAAAATTTCTTTGTCGCATATGGGGGAAAGGACAAAAATAATTTTAGCTATCAAATATTTGCAAGTATCACCACTGTGTCACCACTAGAGCTGTTGAAAACCAACCATAGCTCATGAAACATTGTGTTTTTTTTGGGGGGGGGGGTTGTGATTTTGTATGCCTTTGGTCACCAGAATCAAACCAATTTGCATTTCACAGTCTTTAATAGTTCATTATTTTGTAGGACTCACTACCCTTTTATATGGTTTTATACCGTGACACAGACTCTTATTGCATCATTATACATCTTTTTTTGTCCTGTAACAACATTGTGAGAGTAGTAGGAGGCCACTGGTGTTGTTGTTGTTGCTATAAGCTGTTGGGCAAGTTGTACTATCTCAGCCTCAGAGGAGAGCAAATGAAAACCTACGCCGAACAAATCTTGCCAATAATATTTGGGAAAGCATTCTGAAACAGTGAATTCTGTCTTTTCAATCCCAGGTCATGCTACAGGTACATATAAAACCTAGCAAAGAACTTGATAAATATATGCATTCATACTTTTCTAAGTTTAATTTAATAATTAATGCTTTTATGAACTGGTGTTGCATTACGTCAGCTGGGGTTTCTTCCAGCCAGTGAGCACATGCTTCTGGAGAAGAATTCTCAACTGAGGCATGGGGGACTGGGTTTTGTGACAGCAGATATAAAATGATCAATTGATGCCTTTAGAAACTAACAGGTGTGGATGAGACAAAGAATGTGGGGTGGGAGGCTGCAGCTTGCTCTGGAAAAGATTTGAAGAAATCCATGGAAGACCCTGGAGGGGACTAAATCCGAGCCCATTGACATGAGGAGCTGGTCTGCTTATATATCTGATCCATCTCAAGAAACATTCACCCTGAAGAAGATTTTATGCCTGGGGGAGACATAAAGCAACCAGCACCACTTTGCATAAGGACAGTCCTGATGATATTTTCTCATGTTCATTTCCCTCTCTGAATACGTACACATGCACCTCTAGGTCTTTTTCAAATGTCTATCCCTTCTTCCTCTCCTTCCCCCAACTCCATGCAAACTCATATCTCATGAGACAGAAACGAAGGCAGCTGCCAAATCGCAGCAGATGCACAATGAATTTGTTCCAAAGTGGGAATGAATTTTCACCAAATGACATCATTTCAAAATGTTCTTGCTACTTGCACAGTTCCCACACCCTCCTCCTAGCTGTCCACCTGGTTACAACTTCAGAGATATGTGCTACAACGGTTTGCCATGAAGAACAGTGACAATGAACTTGGTGCAAGTTGTATATACACATATTGAATCATGTTTTGGCATGGGAGTTAGTTGGCAAAGCAGTTTTTTTTTCCTCCCAAATTCTGCACCAAGCTTCATAAAGAAAAAAAAAAGATATTTATTTTACACACCAAAACCAAAAAAAAAAAAAATAGTCATGGGCTCAACATGGACAAATGAATGTTGGCTTCTACACAAGCTCCATGAAGATGCACGCAAACCCTTTTGTGGTAGCTTTGAATTTTCATGCAAGCGGGACTTCCGGTGGACATGGCGACGGGATAGCCTCGTCGAGAGGGAGCTCCCGACGAGGACCAGCGTTGGGTGGTCAGGTAGAGCTAAAAAAGCTCCCCCCTTTGCCGGATTGAGTGCAAAGGTGTCGTGAACCCCAAGGACGCTTGAGACCCCAAAGATCTCCCCTCCCTCAAGGAGGAGAGGTCGAGAGGGTCCGAGCGGGAAGGGGAAGCGAACCACCCCGCAAGGATCAAGCCGCGAGGCTTGTCTAACCGTCGCCAACCCACTCCAAAATAGAAGAAAAGGAAGACAGAAGAAACCCCCGGTGGGGGAAAGGGAAAAAGAAAGACCTCAACCCCAGGTAACGGGAGAGTGTTCCCAAACTAATAATATTCGAAAGAAGGGAGAAACGGAGGGAAGAGGAAGATAAGGAAGGCTGGAGAAGTAATAAATAATAAGAACAGAGAATAAAGAAACAGAGAATAAGGATAATCAAGGAAGTATAAATTAGACTTAGGTGAATTGATAAATTGGACAACGGATTAAATTGTTAAATTGGACAAATGGAAATCTGGTGAAAATCGATCAAATTAATGGAAAATAAGCCGATCTATGGAAATTAATTTTCACATATACAATAATTTATCACAAAAGAAGTAAGGAGGATAAGGAGCCCCCCACGCAATCCTAGTTGAGGCTCCTTTTGGAATCAGAGACGGAAGAAATAAAGATAAACAATACCGACCTTGACGCCATTATTGTTGAGTCTATCCCAGCCTTCTCTATAAACAATCTGGCTGCATGAAGGAAAGGAAGTGATGGAACAGGAAGGCGGGAGATAGTGGCGGACTAAGAAATAGAGAGGAATCAAGAGGGGTCGGAAAGGAGCGAAAGGAGGAAGTGACGGGGCGGAAGGAGAGCCGGCGCCATCTTGGACCATAGAGAAAAGACGCTATAGACCGGCAGAGAAGGAATTGATGTATTTGGAAGATAGCGAGACCCAGAGGAGCAAAGGAGTGGCGACGCAAAGGCAAGAGTCTTAAGCAGAAGCAGAAGTAACGGAGAGGAGATACGAGGACGAGAAGAAGACGACGACGGACAAGGAAGAGAAGAAGACGGCGACGGACTAGGAAGAGAAGAAGACGACGACGGACCAGGAAGAGAAGAAGACGACATCGGACCAGGAAGAGAAGTAGACGAAAGTTATTATAACGAGGAGGAGAATTAGAAGATAAATAACCTTTGGAGGAACAAATATAAAGAGAGACAGATAAGTAAAGGATTAATGTAATATTTTGGCGCTCCCAAGTGGAGGAAAAGAAGAAGAAACTTGTGGTTCCCAGCAGAAATTTCATATTTTTGACAAACTGATAATCTATAGTAAACAATATATTATTATACGAAACTGATTTTATACAATATAGTGTCATATCATTAAGTAGATTTGTTTTTTACATTCTCTTAAGTAAGGGGGGAAATTAGAATTAAATAAATAAAATTAATTAAAATTAATTAAAGCATTAGTTTTTCAAATCTTAGAGGGTGGAAATATTATAAGTAAATGAACTAGTTTTATAACTTGTTAATAATTGAATTGAAGATCTTTAAGAAATGGGAAATTGAGTTATATCACTATTGGCTACGAAATCAAATAATTAATTAATGGACTTTTGCTTTGAAAACCAATATTATAATTGATAATAGATGTAATTAGAATAAAGGGTTTTGGGAAATAAGAAGCAATTGGGAAATGACAACCCCAGGTAAAGCAGAGTCGCGAAGAGGATCAATGGATATAAATCCTAAAATGGATAACCTTTTAAAAGAGATCAAAAAGATATCAGAAAAACAAGATGCGTTGAAAACAGAACTGAAGGAAGAAGTGAAGACTAAACATGAAGAGTATTATAAGAAACAAGAAGGAATAATTACAAAAATGACAGAAGAATTTAAAGTAATGAAAACAGAAATAAAAGAGGAATTCGGACAGATAAGGAAAGAAATAACACAGTTGGATGGAGAAGTAAAAGAGTTGAAAGCCTCCAAAGAGAAAATTGAAGGAACGCAAAAGGAGATGACACAGAAAATAAAAGGACTGGATAGACAAAGGGAAAAAATGGAACTGGAACAAGAAAGATTACTGCAAATGCAAATGGATTTTCAACTGAGACTCAGAAATATAATGGAAGATGATAAAGAAGACATAAGATTATTGATAATCAAAATTCTGGCAGACTGTTTGGAATGTGAGGGAGATGAATTAGAACAGGAAGTGGATCAAGTTTATAGGATATCATCATTTTATTCCAGAAGAAACAAGACAGACAGAGACGTGATAGTGAAATTTACAAGAAAGAAGGTACGAGATGATGTGCTCTATAATAATAATAAAAAACCAATCTTTTATAAAGGAAAGAAGATTGCGGTTCTGAAGGAATTCCCACAGGCGACCTTAGCAAGAAGAAGAAAATACTTTTTCCTGACAGAAGAATTGAAGAAAAGAATGATAAGGTTCAGGTGGGAAAGAAAAGAAGGGATAATGGTGACATACAAGGAAGAAAGATATTGGTTGACAACGGAACAAAAGGCCAAGATTTTTTACGAAAAGCTCATGAAAGAGAAGGAAGGAGAGCAAGAGCAAGGAGAAGAGGAAGAAGAAGAGGAGTCAGGAGAAGAACAAGAAGAAGAGGATGCAGAGGTAGAGGAAGGTGAAGAAAGAAGACTATCTACACCAAGGAAAGGAGTAAAGGCAAAAAAGGCAAGATATAAATCACCAAAGGATTATGGCTTTCTAGTAAAAGAACCAAAACCTCAGAGAATGACACCACGGAAAAAGGAAGAAAAAGGAGGCCAGAGTTTGGAACAATCGACAACTGCAACAGCGGAATTGGCTTTTGGCGACACAGGATTGGGACTAGATAAGGAAAAATAAAATGATGGAGAGACAAATAAAATGTTTTTCGAACAACATCAATGGTATGAACTCCCCTCAGAAGCGGAAGAAAGTATGGAGAAGTCTGAAGAAACAGAATTTTGATGTAATAATGTTACAGGAAACGCATATCTGTGATAAACATGTGGCGCACCTTCCGAATAAAAAATTAGGAAAGGAATACTATTCGGCCTATGAAAAAAAGAAAAGAGGAGTGGTTACGTATATAAAGGACTCAATAGATTCAGAATTGGCATTCAGAGATACAGAAGGAAGATGTGTGGCAGTGAAAATAATAATTGGAGATTCCAAAATATTGGTATGTAATATATATGCCCCCAATGGACCGAAGAGAAAGTTTGCTGAATATTTAAATACCAAGCTAAAAGAAACAGAGTTTGATGAGCTGATCTTGGCAGGAGACTTCAATGGGGTCGTCGATTGTCATATGGATAAAAGTATGAAGAAAAAGAAGCTTAAGGGAGGGAAACTCCCTCAGAAATTTATGGACCTGCAAAAAGATTTTGACTTTGAAGATGTATGGAGAAGTAGAAACAAAGATAAAAGAGACTATACCTTTTTCTCGAATAGACACCAATCCTGGTCTAGAATTGATATGGTTTGGACTACTAGGAATCTCTCTACTAAATTGAAAGAGATTAACATTTTGCCACGAGACCTATCAGATCACTGCCCTCTGGAAATGGTTGTAAACCAAAAAAACTATCATAGAAAATGGAGATTAAATGAGAATTTAATAAAGACGGAAGAGGATAAAGAATATTTTAAGAAATTAATCCAGGACTATTTACAAATAAACAAATTAGACTCAATGGAGCCACGAGTGGTTTGGGATGCCTTTAAGGCAGTTTTGAGAGGGCACTTTATTCAACAAGGGGCAAGAAGGAACAGAGAAAGAAATAAAAGAATAAATGAGCTGCGGGCAGAAATAGCAGTAAAAGAATCGGAATTAAAGAAAAAGCCATCTAAAAGAATAGAGAAACAATTGGTGACATTGAAACAGGAAAAAAATTATGTGGAGTTGGAACTTCAATCAAGACAGATGAAATTTTTAAAGCAACAGGCTTTTGAGAATGCTAACAAACCGGGCAAATGGTTGGCGAACCAGGTTAGAAAAAAGAGGCAAACTAACCACATTGCTAAAATAAGTACCAAGGACAAGGACCTGAAAACGGACAAAGAAATTCTGGAGGAGTTTCGGACTTTTTATACACAATTATATACAAAGGAGGATATAAAGAAAGAGGATATTATGGAATATATTGGACAAATGAAGCTAGATAAAATAACAGATGAAGATAGAGAAGAATTGAATAAGGAAATAACAGAAGAGGAAATCGAGAAAGCAATAAGCAAAATGAATGCAGATAAAGCTCCGGGACCGGATGGGTTCACGGCAGGATTCTATAAAACGTTCAAACAGCAGTTGATACCTATTTTTAAAGTTATATCGAATGAAGCTCTGAAACATCGAAAGGTACCAGACTCCTGGAAAGAGGCAGAAATAACTGTGATACATAAAGAAGGCTCAGCGGAGAACGATATTAAAAATTATAGACCGATCTCCTTGTTAAATACGGATTATAAATTGTTTGCAAACATCATGGCCACAAGATTAAAATCTTTTTTAAGCAAATGGATTGGAGAAGAACAAACAGGTTTTCTCCCAAACAGACACATGAAAGAAAACATACGCAATGTATTAGATCTTTTGGAATACTATGAGACTAATCATCAGAAAGAATTTGCCCTTTTGTCAATAGACGCTGAGAAAGCATTCGATAATTTGAATTGGGATTTCTTCAAGATTTTGATACAAGAGTTGGACATGGGAGAGAAATTTAACAATGCAATTAATGCTATTTATGAATTTCAAAAGGCCAAAGTGAAAGTGAATGGTCAAGTGACTCAAGAATTTGAAATTACAAAAGGCACGAGACAAGGCTGTCCACTTTCTCCATTGATTTTTGTTATGGCAGTGGAGATCCTGATGAAGAAGATTAGAGAAGATGAAAAGATTAAAGGAGCAAAAGTTGGTAAATTTGAATATAAAATACGAGCGTTTGCAGATGATTTAATAGGTACAATTGAAAACCCGGAGAAAAATTTACAAAGTTGGATAAATAAAATAGAAGATTTTGGAAAGGTGGCAGGTTTTAAGATGAATATGAAGAAAACTAAACTTTTATTTAAGAATGTGAATAAGGAGAAACAAATAAGGATCCAACAACAGGTTGGAATAGAAGGGGTTAAGAAAATTAGATATCTAGGAGTCTGGATTACAGCTAGAAATGGACAACTCTTAAAGAATAATTATGAATCAGTTTGGAAGAAGGTTCAAAAGGATTTACAGAATTGGGACCGGTTGAAATTATCTCTTCTGGGAAGAATAGCTTTGATAAAAATGAATGTATTACCAAAACTCATGTTCTTGTTCCAGAATATACCGGTGATAAGAAGTCAAACTCTGTTTAAACAGTGGAAGAAAGATTTAATGAAATTCGTCTGGAAAGGAAAAAGACCAAGAATTAATTATACAAATTTAATAGATAAGAAAACAAGAGGAGGATTGGGATTTCCCGACCTGAAGACTTATCATGAGGCTTGTGCATTGTCCTGGATTAGGGATTGGATGACTCTAGATAAAGAAAAGTGCCTAAACTTAGAAGGCTATGATCTAAGAGTGGGATGGCACGCGTATGTATGGTATAACAGAGAGATGAAGGAGAAAAATTTTGGCAACCATTTCGTGCGAGCCTCCCTATTACGGACATGGATTAGATACAAAGCTCTTGGATAGAATATTAAAAACACAAAAGAAAACGGTTGCAATATTATACAATAAATTGCTCCAGTGGATGACAGAAACAGAACAGGTGAAAACCTCTATGATTAAATGGGCGGAAAATATAAGAAGGCCCATCCACTTTGGGGAATGGGAAATGATATGGAATAAAAAATTAAAATATACATATGCTATGGATTTAAAAGAAAACTGGTATAAAATGTTTTATAGGTGGTATTTGACCCCGAGCAGACTTAGTCATATGTATCAAAATGTATCAGATAAGTGCTGGAAATGTAGTGAGCAAGTAGGCACTTTTTACCACATGTGGTGGACATGTAAGGAGACAACAAAGTTCTGGTCTATTATTCATGAGGAGATGCAAAAAATATTAAAGAAAAGTTTTAAGAAGAAACCTGAATACTATCTTCTGGGATTTACAGACGTCGATTTTAAACCGGATGAGAACGAAGACAAATTATTTACTTATTGTACAACGGCGGCCAGGATGGTTTTTGCCAAATACTGGAAGAATGGAGAGGTTCCGAGTATTGAAGAATGGTGGAAGAAAATTAAAGAAATAAGAGACATGGACGAACTAACTTTTTTGTTGAGAAGAAACAATGGAAAAGTTTTAAGGAGGACAGATTGGTCCCCTATATATGACTATGAAAAGAAAGATGAAAAAACAATGGGATGAGAATAGACATTAAGGCGAAGAAATGTACTGAAAAGATCCTGAGGTTGGAGTGGAAGTCATTTTAGAATAGTTTGGGTAGTTTTAGTGTTTGTATTAGATGTTAGTTAGGTATTGTTGGTTTTTGTTTTCTTTTTGTGTGTACCTCTCCCTTTCCTACTGTTCTATTTCCTTGCTATTGTTCCCCCTCTTTCCTTGTGTGGATTTGTGAAAAATTTAATAAAAATCATTTAAAAAAAAAAAAGAATTTTCATGCAAGCAAGAGACTCTGGGAAACCACAATTGACCACAGCTTCCCATTATAAACCAACAGAAACAAAATTAACCATATCCAAATAAGCTGTGGTTACAGGAATACAAAAAATAAATGTGGATTTGGGTTCATTTTAAAAAATGAAATGATGTGGAAATTATATGAAAATGAATTTATATGAAATTGACACATTAAAAATGCACTTATTTAGCCATCCTTCCTGGGATGTAATATATCTGGTCTCTGGCAGATATCTGGACTGGATACTAAGAAAACTTCCTCTGACAAACAAACTAAGTTCCATTAGACTTGCCATTAGAACATTGGTTGGAAACATGTAGCATCTAGATGTTGTTGTATGCCAGTTCCCACCAGTCCACCCAGCATAGTCAACTATCAGGAATGAAAGTGTCCAATAACATCTAATTTCTACTTTAGAAGACCATCAAATAAAGAGTGCTGGGTCTCTTGTTACAGAAGCTCTGGAAACAAAGGACTCAGCTATAGGACTCAGCCAATTGACATAAATAATGTCAACTGAAGAAACATATGTCTCCTTTAAGATAAAACAACTTAAGGTTTAAATATTGTGAGAAATGCTCCTTTACTATTTTCATGAAAAAAAAACAAGATTTTATAGGGAATTTCAGGAAAACGATCAGCTAGAAATTCTGTAAACAGCTCTTGAGACTAGATTACTACAGTTTGAACAACCTGCCTATGAATACCCAGAAAACTTAAGAGCACAATGTGGGAGTGCCTGTTTCTTAAACCACAATGATCCTTCATGTTTTTCCTTCTGCTGTAGTAACTACTGACACAGCATATCAGAGGAAAATTGGAGAAAGCAATAACAAAAGGAATACGTCATAACAGTTAGGATACTAGATTAATCCAATATTGTGATTGGGGATGGCATTTAATTTAATTGTATGATGTACAATGACAATAGAGTTATTCTATTCTATTCAAATGAGAACCAGTCCAGATATTTTCAATAACAACACTCATAATCAATGTTTGGCTAATAGTTGGGGGTTATGGTGATTGTAGACCAAAATACTTGGGAGGATGCCAGGATGAGAAAGGTCAGAGTAGTCCTATTACAACTGACCACATGTGCGGCAGTGATCATACAGGGTTTTCAACTGTGTGGAAGGGCTTGTCCACAAACAGTTGTATGTGTGTAGGACCTTATTCACACCTTCAGATGATCAAATATTTAAAAACATATTTTTGAACTACTGGAATCCCTAAGCTTTTATGGCTATTACCCATGGTAGCTTGGAGATACTGAGAGCTATATCTTTAAAAAGTTATTTTTACAGGGTCTGTGCTGAACGTACTAAGGGCGGGACCAGGGAGAGACCATCCAACTTCTTACAATTCAGTGAACACAGAAGATGAGAATAGGGGAAGTGTGAATAAGCTTTATGATTGAGCTCAAGTCCCTTCTCAGCCTTGTTCCTCACAGAGTTAGGCCCTCTCTCAGTCTCACTTATCCCACAAAAGGCTGGAGGAGATAAACATGAGCTCCACCCCAAGTTGCTTGGAAAACAGGTCATGTTAAAATATAATCAGCTATTAAGTAAATAAATACTCTGCTAAATTGACTACCTGGTTTCTCATATCACCTCAAACATACAAATACACACATATACCATAACCCAGAAACACTTGCCTGCATGTGTTAGTCCTCGTATAAAAACAAAGACTAAAAGGCTTCTTAATTTTTAAAGATGTACTCCTTGAAATCACAAAAACATGAATAATTTCATTAACATGGTTCAAAGCTGTGACAGAAAATTAGTTCTAAGACTAGAAACAAAACTTTGCAAAACGTTTTTGAAGTATTTTGAGCTAGGCATTAAAACCCATCAGTTATTTACAGATCAAAGAAGCTCCAAGTGTCCTGGAACAATCAGAGTGAGAAATGCCAAAATCTGATTTCATCCATGTCCACATGTTTCTTTGAACTTGTAATTCAGAGAATTGGTCAGTGTATTGAACTAATTATCATGCTTAACGCTTGCCAATTCTGATGGCTGTGATCCTTTCCTAAGAGAAAGGGAACCAAGAGAGAGAGAGAGACAAGAGGAAAGAGGTATGGCCATCTGTGATGGGGATCTGGGAGAAGGGCACATGCTAACACTTGATGACGTCACAACCACACAAACACAGATAATTCCTTTGAGAGAAGGAACTTATTTCTGTACAGATTATGTAACATTGGCAAACTACACTTCCTTCTAGTCCTTCTTGAAGAAATTCTCACACTCCACACTCTGTGATTAGAAGGGAAACATTAAGCATGAGCCAAGGAAGAGTCAAGTGTTCCCATAATCGCAGACATCAGACTTAGTACTTATTTTACTATTAGCAACTATAGAGGTTGCAATCGCATTGAATTTTCTCTCTCTGTCACTTAAATTACTAGAACTGGAGGGGTGGTCAATACTGAGCCCTTCAGGTGTGATTGAATTACAAAGCCCAGCATTCTTCATCACTGACTGTGCTAGCTTGGACTGATGGGAGTTGGGAGCCAACTCCTCTTGTTTCTCACTCATCTGCTTTCAGTTGAACTTCCCATCTTAATTCAGCAAAATTAGAAGTGTTGAAAGGTAAATCAGGAAGCAACAGCTCAAGCTGTGATAGATGGCTGTCATACTCCCTTTGAAAACTCAAGTTTGTAATTTGCTGTTGATGCCAAAACTTCAGAAGTAACTGCTTACTCGGCAAACACTAAAATACCAATTATATCCATGTCTAATCTGGCTGCAGTTATGCAGGCCTTGGCCAAACCCTGTTTGAGCTACTGTAATTATATGCTATACATTTTACTGCCTTTGAACAGTGGTTAGCAAACTCAGTTAGTCTACTATGTTGTGGCTAGACTGCTGACCAGAACTGGTTACAGGGAAGCGCACAACATCCCTATTAGGATAGCCAAGGCATGGGCAAATTTTGGCCCTCCAGGTGTTTTGGACTTTCAACTCCCACAATTCCTAACAGCCCATCGGCTATTAGGAATTGTGGGAGCTGAAGTCCAAAACACCTGGAGGGCCAAAGTTTGCCCATGCCTGGGATAGCCTCTGGTCTGTTTCCAGGCACAATTCAAAGGCCGGTTATGACACCTGGCCAGGTTAAGCGATCTCGCGGGTTCTCAATTCATTTCTGAGCTTGGAACCCCAGGTTTCAAGCCTCTGCACCACTAAATCTTGTGTGCCAATTGCACTCATACCAGTGGTCCATTCTGGGTTACATCCTGTATAGATTACTGCAACATGCTCTATGTGGGTCTGTCTTGAAGACTGGTCAGAAACTCCAAGTGGTGCAATGGGCGGCAGCCAGGTTGCTCACTGGCATGGCGTACAAGTAGCATACAAACCCTCTCTCACATCAGCCCCACTGGCTGCCAGTCTGCTACCGAGCACAATTCAAAGTTCTGACTTAAGCCTATAAAGCCATAAATGGTTCCAAGCCCAGTTTACCTATCTGAATGTATCTCTCCCTATGAACCACCTCAGAGATTAAGATCTTCTGTGGATTAAGATCTGTGGCCCTATTCTCGGTCCCACCTTCTTTGCAAGTGTGAGAGACAGAGACTTCTCAGTAGTGGACTCTCGGCTGTGGAACTCTCTCCCTAGCGAAATTAGATTAGCCCCCTCTCTCCTAGCCTTCAGAAGGAGAGTAAAAACCTGGGTCTGGGACCGGGCCTTCGGAGAAGCAGTGCAATAATATAATATAATTGGAATATGTGCAATGACTATGGAATGGCCTTAGACTACAATTTTTGGATGGTGTGATTTTAATATTGAAGATAATTTAAAATTTTTAATATGTATTAATTTTAATTTTATGTATTTAAGGTTAATGTTGTATGTGTTTAAGGCATTGAATAATTGCCATATGTAAGCTGCCTTGAGGACCCTTGGGATAGAGAAAGACGGGGTATAAATAGGGTAAATAAATAATGTTCGAGAAAGGCCTTTCTACAGGTGTACTATTGTCCAAGTCACGATTGATAAAGCTTTGTTGATGGCTGCACCTAAACTGTGGAATTTTGTACTAAGAAAAATTCAGCTGCCATCTTCCCTGTCTTTACAGACAATCATTTGCATTGAAATTTGGTTGATGTCTGAAATTATTTTGGTTTATATTTCATTCATTTTATTGTTAGCCACTAAGAATCTCTTATTTCAAGAAGGAAGGTAGAACACAAATACATACATAACTACTTGCTCGAAGCCATTACCAATTAAGGACCTTAGGAATGTGACAAAAACAACTGTCAGGATGAATTTTATTGTATAAAAACCTTGCTAAATCCAATTGTCTGTCCTGACAACATAAGTGAAGTCTTTAGATCAATGAACATCTAGGCTGAGAATCCTAGGCTGAATCTACAGTTTGAAAAGCATTATATGATCAGTGTAGATCCATATAATGCAGTTTTAACTGCATTGAACTATAGTATCTGGGTCTATACTGACCATATAATGAAGTTCAAACTGCCTTATTTGGCGATGTAGACATTAACCACCTAGAGAGTCTTAGGAGGCTGTTGGATGGATCCATCACCAGGAGGGGAAAAAGGAAAAGAGTTCTTCAGATCTCATCTGAATAACTAAAGATTCTGAACCCTAACAGCCTACTGACATCCCAAGAAAATTCTCTTGTTTGGCAATCAAACAGATACATTATAGTAATTCAGATAAAAATCTCTCTTGGTTTTCTCACTTGATTTTCCCCCTAAGCGCTCACACAAGCGAGCCATTGTGTGATATGATTTCTTTTCTATTAAAGCGGGGCTAATAAGAGCCTTGTTTGAACAGATTTTTCCAAAGAGAAGATAAGATCTGCTCCGATTAAAGATTTGCTCCAGGTGCCTCCAAGCTACTAGAATCACAAGCTTTAGGCACCCTCTAGTGTACTGTTGTGGCACCAACAACTGTATTGCTCAATCTATGTTTTAAGAGGAATCCAAGAACCCACTTAAAGAACACTCAGAGCAACGTGCCACTTCTTGCCTCACTTTTTAAAAACACAAAAGAAATGCACTTCCTTATTTCCACATTCCTAATCCAGCCACATTTTCCATGCCTCCAGATGTTGGAAGAAGTGGAAACAGCAAAGCCATTTCATAAGGAGAGTCATAATAACTTATTTAGGAATAACAGGCTGAAGACAGAGCCCAAGAGTTGGGACACAAGACACTTTCTTTGGCATAGGGCCACTGAATAATTGCGCAACCTGCTTAGACCATAAGAACGCTAAATAATCTCATCCGAAGGGAGAAGACAAAGAACTCTTCAAGAATTTAAGAGAGCCATTTCTAGTTGAGAGAGACTGTACAGACCAGATGAAGATCCTGGTAGCAAAGCTTCACAAATAAAGATATATCTATGTATTATTTGAGGGGTAATAATGCCACCAAAAGTGCCACTTTTGAAAGTAAACATAACTAGAAATGTCATTAAATGTGTAGTGCAATGTGTAGTGTTTCTTTGTTACACCTAAAACTTTACTTTAGGTGGGTTAAATTCCAGGATTTCTGTATGTGTATGGGTGTGTGTGTGTGTATATATATATATATATATTGTTTGTCCTTATGTTGCTTGTTACTAGAAAGTAACAAGCAACATAATTACAAACAAAACAGCAACAAGCAGACTTTTTTTGTCAAACTATTATGTTTAAAAGTAATTGAAAACAGTTTTAAAGGGCAGCTAAAATGATAATAATGCAATAAAAATATAAATGCAATGAATTAAATGGCTTCAAAACAGTTAACACTGAAAGGCATGAAAAAACAATAATCATATGTTTAAGTACAGTATTTAAAAATAATGTTCTTTGTGAAATTGATCTATTATTTGATTCCTCTATGTGTGTGCGTGTGCATACACACATTGGCACAGGACTACCATGAAAGTGAAAAACTGTAAATAAAAATGCTTATTTTTCCCTGAGAGATCACCTTTCTAAGAATGTCTAGGTCTTTCAGCATGACCTCTGTAGGAGGCTGACCACAGAATTGCTTTGGAATAATTAGAGATTCCTAGAGAGGTGTTCTCTCTAGAAATCCCTAGGTCCCTTATGACCAGAGGAAGCTAGCAATAGAGTCACACTGGATGATCTAAAGATGCCTAAAGGGAATACTTTAATAAAATCCTTGAATAATCATGCCCACAGGAGTCAAAGTCATGAATGTGGAAGGATTACTATGAGTACATCCATGTACTCATGTACTTTAGCACATGGCTAAAGACAAAATTAGTCGGAAACAGAGTTCATTCAATTAGTCATCATTATAACAATCCCTTGTGGTCAAGTAGAACTGTCCTTCAGAAGTAGAGTCTTAGCGATAGGTCCTTAAGTGACTGTAGAGACCTATTCTTGATCCACATGGTCTTTTGCAGTAAGGACATACATTTCCAGATGGAAGGCGATTCCAGCAAGGGTTGGCTTGACGCACCTTCCTCTTGGCACGTTTCTCCCTTTTGATTTCTATTCATGCCTCACTTAATAATAAAATAAAGAAGCAATAACTTGCTTAATAAAAATAATAATATACCTTTTAGAAAAATATGTAGACGTATACAATTTGATAATGACTGTTCTTGCTAACCTAGAAAGCCCATACTATGAGCAATTCAGCAATAGAACCAAATTGCCTAGAAAGTTAGCAAGTTCTCCTTCTTTGGTCATCTTATTTATTTATTTATTTATTTATTTAATTCCGGTATTTCTATCCTGTTCCTTCTCAGCCCCCAAAGGGGGACTCAGGACGTTTTACATTTGGCAGCAATTCAATCAAAACTAGTGATGTTCCAGGTAGAAATCTTGCATTGAGGGTTGGATTCAATGGTCGATTAGGCCCTTTCCAATTGTATGGTTCTATGATCCCATTACTAAGAACGTTAACACAGATGATGAAGGGAAAGGGAAGCAGTTGAGAAGTCCACGGGGTACCACACACTGTCACATCATACTTTAATTATCATGAAGTGTAGTGTTCAAACCAGGCCAACATCTCATTCAGAAACGTTCACCACAATCGGACTGTACACTTCTATCACTATCAATCAGAATCTGTGAAAGGTTCAATGTAAACTTAGTACAGTACCAAAATCATGCTGTCAGGAAGGATATCAAATTTGTTTTAAGGAAAGTTTATCACAAATGTTTCACTGTCAGTCATTTCAGGTAGATCTCAATCTGCACATATGAACTGCCTTTTTCAATCCATCCTTCGCCTCCTCCTTATCTCAGCATTGTTACAGATGGTCTATATTAGTTAGAAACAACAACAACAGATTGATTGCTCAACAAAAATCTTAAGATCCAATTCTGAAAAAACTGTGCATGGAACAAATAAATACTCCATTAGAGATCATTTTAAACCTCAACAGAAGGAGGAAAACTGGAAATGTGCCACTGACTTAAATCAAGGGCAAACATTACTCCAGGAGAGAACATTCCTTTACAAATCCTGCACATTAAAAGCTTCTTGCAAATATGAAAACCATTGTGCAGAACAGAGATGAGTCCATAGAAAACAAAGACCTGGCTGCTTATGGGTTTTTTTTTGTGGAATTGACAGAGTTATGCAGTTATTTAAAATATGGCCTGCATGTTTGCTGCTCAAAGAAGAGGACAAAGATCGTCCTTGTGCAGTTGCAAGGCAGACATGTTATCACACAACAGTCCCACCACAGAACCAGGATTGAAATGGAAGGAAATCTGGGTCAGTTTTAATTTTCCAACGATGTCTATTGTAATTTTTGAAATAAGCCTACAACCAAGTAATACAACCACGGCACTGTTTGTCTTTTATCATTTGTTGTGTGCACGATATGTCAAATAGACTTAGTATGGTCAGATGATGAAATGTAGAAACCGCCATACAAACTCATAATTTAAATTTAGTATATTCATTTATTTTAGGATAATAAGTTTCAGACTCCATGGTTGGAGACCAAATGCTGATATATGTCACTTTTTCAACATCAAAAGAGATATTTTAAACTATAATAGGAGCTACATCTAATGATCACTCCACATGTGTTTAACATAAAATTATGTTACGATTATAGTACCTGCAAAAGAGACACACAAATCATAATATACTGCAGTCCAGAGAAGGATACATTTGGTGGATTGTGGGGCCAATCCCACCTCCCTTCCCAAGACATGTTGCAGCCTTTATCACACACCAAGAACAAAATCATGAATGACTAGATGTTCATTACTAGTTTCACTGAAAACTGCTTTGTGAATAAAAACAAGGCATGCAGGCATGTTAACAGTTTTCAATTCAACCCTAAAATAGGTTTTACTTGAATAAAATTTATTCAAAAGAGGTTTGCCAATGTCCCCTACCCCCACCTCGAGGCTGGAAGAGTATGGCTTTCCCAGTGGGTTTCCATGGCTGAGCAGGGATTCAAAGACAAGTCCCTCCAAGACCTACTCCAACACTAAAAGTACTACAATACACTGGCAATCCCATCCACTGCAAAAAAAAAAATGTGACTCTGAGGGCCATTAAACATTGACTATGTATTGTCTTCCTTTGCGGCCATCACTGTCAATGATTCCTACTTGCCTGACCCTTCTAACTCATTGGTTCCCAGTTTTAGGTTCTCCAGGTGATTGGGACTCCAACTCCCAGAAGCCCCAAACCAGTTTGGCAATCTGTCAGAAATTCTGGGAACTGAAGTCCAAAATCCTTGGAGGACCAAAGGGCCTGATTCCAACACAGCGAAACTAGTCAAGAATAAAATATCAGTGATCACATTACCCCACATATATATTATTATTATTATTATTATTATTATTATTATTATTATTATTATTATGTTTATTTATATCCTGCTTTTTCTCTCCACAAGGAGACTCAAGGTGTGTATGTGTGTGTGTATGAGTGTCTATATATATATATATATATATATATATATATATATATATTTGTGCGTGTGTATAACAGAGAGAGAGAGCTTTATACATGTGATTCATAAATTTGTGCATTAACAAAATTTAACTTGTTTATTCTTTTTTAAAACTGTGTATGTCTATTCCTATTAAGTTTTGATTGAGAGTCTGGTCACACTTGCCACTTACTTACTTACTTACTTAGGCGATCCCTCGTTGGACGAGTAAGATGGTCTTCCATTATGGATTTCCTTGTGGGTCCGTATGTGGCTGTGGAGCCCTATTCTTGCTCTGCATCTTCTTCCGCAGTGAGGGCATTGGTTTCCAGGTGGAAGGTGGTCCCGGTCGGGGTTGGCTTGACGCGCCTTCCTCCTGGCACGTTTCACTCTTTCACCCTCCACTCGTGCCTCCTCAAATTCTGCAGCACTGCTGGTCACAGCTGACCTCCAGCTGGAGCGCTCAAGGGCCAGGGCTTCCCAGTTCTCAGTGTCTATGCCAGAGTTTTTAAGGTTGGCTTTGAGCCCATCTTTAAATCTCTTTTCCTGTCCACCAACGTTCCGTTTTCCGTTCTTAAGTTCGGAGTACAGCAACTGCTTTGGGAGACGGTGGTCAGGCATCCGGACAACGTGGCCGGCCCAGCGGAGTTGATGTTGGAGGACCATCGCTTCAATGCTGGTGGTCTTTGCTTCTTCCAGCACACTGACGTTTGTCCGCTTGTCTTCCCAGGAGATTTGCAGGATTTTCCGGAGGCAGCGCTGATGGAAACGTTCTAGGAGCTGCATGTGACGTCTGTAGACAGTCCACGTCTCACAGGCATATAGCAGGGTTGGGAGGACAATAGCTTTATAAACAAGCACCTTGGTATCCCTACGGATGTCCCGGTCCTCAAACACTCTCTGCTTCATTCTGGAAAATGCTGCACTTGCAGAGCTCAGGCGGTGTTGTATTTCGGCGTCGATGTTGACTTTGGTGGAGAGGTGGCTGCCAAGGTAGCGGAAATGATCAACATTTTCTAATGTTACATCATTAAGCTGTATCACTGGCATTGGAAAGGGATTGGCTGGTGCCTGCTGGAACAGCACCTTGGTTTTCTCAATGTTCAATGACAGGCCGAGCTTCTCGTATGCTTCTGCAAAGGTGTTTAGAGTGGATTGTAGAAGACACTTGCCACAATGAATCCACCAAACAACACCTCCACTAGTCCAAATAGGGATCACATCGAGACCCATATACTCACTCTAGGAAGGAATTTTATTGGGAAGAGGCCACAGTGGGTGACAGGATCCAAAAAGGTTTGGAACAATGAGGCCAGCCTGAAGACATCAATCTTAGACCTGTCAGAGAGAGTGGTTTCCTCTCCCAGTTCCAATGCACCATTTTCATAGGATTTTGGCATCTGAATTGAGAGAGTGGCTTGTTGAGCTTGAAGAACAAAATGTCAGCAATGTGGCGAAGTATTCAGCCAACTAATAATTATGACATTACAAAACTCCTAATGGTGATCATAATGTATAAAATGTTCAGGTATTAATTTTGATTCATAAAAAATGCTTCTTCTCACAGACACAAAAACGAGATAGGCCATCCAGCTGCAAATCCTGTAAAACCTAGAACCTAGTTATCCTACCACTTCCTTTAGGAAGACAGGGACTTGATTGACTCCAATGTTAAAGGCTGTTTCGACTCAAAATGCCAAAACCACATCATCTAGTTGTTCACCTAAATCTAGACTGATTTGTGTAAGCCATTTCCAGCTGGCCTGGCAATCTGGGGGTATGATTCACTCCAGCTACAAAGCATGAAATCCTGCTAGATATATATGCAGGTGTAACTTCCGGCTGTGTCAATCCCTTTTAGATCACAGTGCAAGGAGTATTTAGTAACTCCTTTTGAGCAATAATTTTCTCAAGCAAAACTGACCTTCTCCATTATGGAGTGAATTCCATAGCCAATTACTGGCCAGAAGAAGAGAGACCTCATCTACCCCCCCCCCCAAATATTTAGAAGTAGTCACTGGAGCTCTAAGAGGATAATGCCTGAAAGACACAGCAGCCATCTACACATGCCATAAATCCCAAACCTGATTATGAAAGGGATATGACAAATCAGCGCTGCTGATGTCCGCATGGCTAGCTGCCAAACTGGCTTAGGGACTGGCTGGTGCCTGAACTACACAGGACTGTGCTGGTCTAACAGCTGGATGGTGTCCCTATGGCACCACTGGATCACCACCCTTACCTTCCCCCTTGGTGATCGGGCCTTTGTGGCAACTAAGTGGCATGAAACTGGTGGTGGGAAATGCTTGCCACCTGTTGTCATGTTAGCCAGAGTGACTAAGAGATAGGAAAGAGGGAGAGGACAAATAGCTCCCTTCTTTCCCTCTCCATTCTCCAATCCCTTTGTCACTCCAGCTAGGTCACTACAGGAAGAATGATGACCATCACCAAGTCAAACCTTGGTGGTCACTGCTAAGGCTAAATCCACAGGTGATACATAAACATCCTCACCTGTTCCGGGGCTGTCCAATTCCAGGGAAAACAGGATGTTGGAATGAACAGCCATGTCTGCTTCTGAATAGGTTCACACTGGAACAAAGGTCATGTGAGATCCACAGTTTCCCACAAGGCCATGCTATGCAGCTGTTTCCTACATTGTGAATGGAAACAGTATGTCATGTGGATGTTGCAGAGTCTATTCACCCCTGCACCAGTTCATCTGCCCCAAGTAGATGGGCCCCTTAACTCCTGGGACACAACTTTTCATTGCAAGCAGATCAAATCCACACTTATAATGGGTTTTACTGGATCCCAGACATACACAGACAGCACATGCATCAGCATTTCCTATTCACAAAAAAACTTAATTGGTTTGAATGTTAACACATCTGTTTATAATTTATTTAAGGTTCATGAAAAGGATTATAGTAAGATCCTCAAGCAGGTATTCACTGATAAATATTGCCAAGAAACGTTACATAGATAATGCATTTCTAACGAAACTTTCCAAAATGCACACATGATCTTATAGAATCACACCAAATACTTTACTATAATCAAAGATAATGCTGTGTTGGAATCAGGCCTTGTATCTGGCAAAATTCAAGCTCTGATCAGCGGAGGTCTGTGGCTCAATCCCCTGTATCAGCCAAAATGGTAAAATGACACAGGTGTCAGATTATAACGAGTCCAAAGAAATGCAGAACTTCTCTTGGGCAAAGAAGGCATTTGGGAGGATTACAACTCCCAGAATCCTCAAGCCAACATGGTCAGTAGCCAATGGCCATGCAGACAAAGGGATCAATGGAAAACTGTAGTTCAAAAATATAACATTTCCAGGCTCTCCTCTTGAATTACTTGTACTAAAAAGACTGACTGAAACAAGGCTTCCTGTTGAAGGAAGGAGGTAGTTCCCTTCTTTTCTTTTTGTATTTCTGACTAAATAAAAAATCTTTTGAGCCACAGGATTTATTTTAAACTGAGAAAGGCTAACTTTACAAATTTGCAGCACTGTAGGAAACAATGAGTATGCCTGCCAGAATGCTATCACAGCCACACAGAGTAAATCATTTCGCATTAGACTACAGAAAAAAGTTGCAATGCAGAAATTGTTGCTGGGGAAGATCGACTTTTTTAATGCTACCTCCTCATTCATTATTATGTCCACTTCAGACATCTGTTAAAAGATTGTTCTTTGGGGGGTTTTTTAAGCCTAAAGAGAATTGAGAATCAGGGGAGGGATTCCCCCTTTTTTCCCATGAACTAAATGCAATGGAATTTTAACAGATGTTCTCCTTGGTCATAGTTAATAAAACGAGTTCTACAGAAATTGAAAAGCCTGGCTCAGCTTACAAGGATACGCTTTCAGCAGAGGAGCTATAGATGTCACCAGCTCATCAGCAAGCTGTGAGACCAAGAATGCACAATTCCCTACACAACTGGCCTTATCGGCATAATCACACTTGCAAAAAATGGTGCACAAAGACCATCTTTCTCCCTGCTGTGAGACTATTTACCCCACACATTCTCTTGTTTTCCCAGTCCTGGAAAGTAGCACACACTGCATCAATATGCCCTAACTCTCTTTCACACAACTTGGTTCCCAATGTCACACAACAACATCCCTTCCTATGCTCCCCTATTTATTGTGTCAGAAATTAATTGAGGGTACAGTTGTAATGCTATGAACCCCAAAAGGTTCCTGATCCACAGCAACGAGAACATCCACACCTTCTTGGAAGAAAGTTGATCATCTTTGTCCGAAGAAGGCCTGTGTGTGTGTATGTATGTGTGAATGTTTGGAATGTGTGTACGAGAGCTCTCTCTTTATGTGATTATGATGTGATTCTATGGTGATTGTATTTCAATAAATGTTA
Source organism: Anolis sagrei (assembly GCF_037176765.1). Taxonomy (NCBI): domain Eukaryota; kingdom Metazoa; phylum Chordata; class Lepidosauria; order Squamata; family Anolidae; genus Anolis; species Anolis sagrei. The sequence goes on along the minus strand of NC_090022.1, from coordinate 35,634,327 downwards.
CATGAATAGTGTAACATTTATTGGTCTCTAAAGTGTCTCATTGATATAAACTGCCTTCCTTGAGCACTCTGCATTAAAAGAACAGGAACCTTTTGCGGTTCGTAACAGTAACATATTTAAAAACACAAACAAAGTTAAAACTTGGCATTATACTAAATGACCTTTGTCCAGTAGCTGGCCACTTGAAGTGCCTCTAGTGTTATTATAAGAAGGTCCCCCGTTGGGGGACATGAGAGAAGCCTTCTCGCAAGATGGTAACACATCCGGGCATCCCCTGAACAACATCTTTATAGACAGCTGATTCTCTCACACCAGAAACGACTTGAAGAATGCAACCACACATGCACAATGCTTAATAAATGGGATAATGCTGGGAACAGTAGGGCATAATTTAGGGTGCCTAAGTGAAATTTGCTTGACTAATCATCTTACATGTTTTGATTGTGCTACTACAGATGGGAGCTTGAAAGGATCATAATTTTGGGCTAAACTTCCCAAAATTCAAAATCTGGTGCACATGCATAGGTGAGGGAGAGTGCGGGAAGCTAAAGGGAGGCTCATGCCAGTGAGTCCCTTCAAGGCAGGAGGAAAAGCGGTGAGAGTTACAGGATTATATGGATGTAGAGAGAACTACAATTACCATCATGTTTAGTCACACCCCTCCCCCAACCCCCAAGTATTCAAAGTTGATCATATTGGGTATCTGTATCAAGTTTGGTATAGATCCATCTGTTGGATGCACATTGCTCTGTTAGTGTGGGTGAACTAGAACTCCCAATCTCTGAGGTCAGTCCCCTCAAAACCCCACCAGTATTCAAAGGTTGCATGTTGTGTATGTGTGGCAAGTTCACTAGTTCCATCACGAGTTTGGTTCAGAATGCTCTTTGAGTGTTGATGAACTATAACTATCAGAATTCAAAAAAACAGCTCCCTCAACCCCACGAGTATTCAATGTTCACCATGTAGGTAGTGTGCCAAGTTTGGTGCAGATCCATTGTGGGCTGGGTTCAGAGTACTCTTTGATTGTAGGTTAACTATAAATCCCAGAAACTACAACTCCCAAATGGCAAAATCCTTCCCCCCACAACCCCACCAGTATTCAAATTTGGGCGTATTGGATATTTGTGCCAAGTTTGGTCCAGTGAATGAAAATACATCCTGCATATCAGATATGTATATTAGGATTCATAACAGTAGCAAACTTAGTTATGAAGTAGCAACAAAAATAATTTTATGGTTGAGAATCATCAAAACATCAGGAACTGCATTAAGGGGTCACGGCATTAGGAATGTTGAAAACCACGGACTTAGAGAATACTGAGAACATTCAATTACTAATTTGGTGTCTCTTATCCAATACAGAAACACCTCTTGCTCAAAAGAGCAAAAGGTTTTGTGCTCTCCTTTCTCATGAATGTGTGTGCCTTCAACTCAACCCCTGACTTACCGCAATCCCTTGATTTTTATAGGTTTTTCCTAGGCAAACAACACTCAGAAGTGGTTTTGTCAGTTCCTTGCTATAAAATACAGCCTACAATACATGATATTCATTGGTGGTCTCCTATCCATTTACAAGATGCCCAATATAAGCTTACAATTTCACAGCAGCCCAGTGGATGTCTGCCTGGGGAGAAGTGACCAATTAAACAACTTAACAGGCACTTTATCTCAAAGCAGCAATATCTAGTGTCAAAATACAGGAGCCTTTCAGCACAGAGCTAAAAACAAGACACCTAAGGTGTATGTATGTGTGTGTAGTGGAGGATCTGCAATGTACAACCGATCATTTGCAATTTGTTTCATTCTGAAGCAAGCTGCATTACACATTTCAACTATAATTTGTTGCTCATTCTATCACGGCAGATGCACCAAGGAAGAAAAGGAGGGGGAAACCACCGTATTTCAACTAAAATTGGATTTGAAAGAACTTTTATGTATGCACATAATGGAAAAGCCCACAATTAAATTTCCAACCAAGTGTTCCCATTTGGAGTAAACTAAAGTTCTCTCCGTAAGGTCAGATATGATGCTATGAGAGGGGCTTAGAAATTAATCATCAACCTGAGACATGTCAAAACACATTTCTGAGGCAGAATAGCATCCAATCACAACTGTTTTATCTATCTGTTAGTGGGCACCAAGAAAAAAAAGCTATTCATTTATTCATAAACCCTCAGAGAAATCAAAACACTGTGTTGCCCTTTTTTTGTTGCGGCTTGCAGACAGATGAAATCTCAACAAGCAACATGTGTTTAGTGAGGCAGAAAATAAGTACAGGACGGAATGGGGTTATGTGTGAGAGAAGCAGGTGTCATCTCTTCACACAAATAACTAATTTTGTGCCACAAGAAAGCAAGCTTTGTTTCCCTTTCCCAAATGCCTTAAGCATGGAATTTTGTATTGCTAAACTACAGTTTACACAAGACATTAAAAATGCTGTCACTTCTTTGCATCTAATTGTTAATATCTGATCCAAATGCACAGAGGAAGAAGTAAGCGTTTGGAGGAGTTATTTGCAGCAGGTAGTTTAATCAATATAAACTTTCCATTTCTTTCCATGTATGTTCCCAGCTTCTAATATGTTATTGTACGATATACAATAATATATTTGTAGTACGATAACATATTTGAAATTTCAACAACAATGCAGTCGATTTTCCCACATTTGGGGAAACCCTACAAGTATCCAAAAGTATACTCTGGCCTGGCCAGCCGCCGGAATTAATCCAGTCTCTGCCTGATTTCGATGGGGAAGCTCTGGTTCCGTCTGCCACTGTTAAAAGCCTTGGGGTTGTGTTGGACTCATCGCTGACGATGGAGGCCCAGATCACTGCCATAAGTAAGCAGGCCTTTTTTCATCTTTGCCAGGCAAGGAGATTGGCATCCTCCCTTTCGGTAGAAGCAGTGGCAACAGTAATCCACGCAACAGTCACCACGAGGTTGGACTATTGCAACGCCTTATATGCCGGCCTTCCGAAGTCAACAACCCAGAAGATTCGGATGGTCCAAAATGCAGCGGCCAGGCTGCTAGCGGGATCATCTATAAGATCCCATATTACACAGATTCTGCAACAAATGCATTGGCTACCAATAGAACATCGGATCTCTTACAAGATACTGATCTTGACATTTAGAGCTCAAAATGGCCAAGGACCTTTATATCTTAGGGACCGCCTCATTCCTTTTCCCCATCAGTGGTCACCTCTATCCACCCAGGAAAATCTCCTATATATACCAGGTCCTAGGGAGGTGCACCTGGAAGCTACAAGGCATAGAGCTTTTTCGACCTATGCTCCAATTCTGTGGAACTCATTGCCTCCATACATTAGAGCAATGTCGGAGTTGCGACGTTTTGTAAAGGCACTCAAGACTTGGCTGTTTGGTTGTGCATTTAAGGAATCAGATCTAATTTGCCAAATAGTCACTGTTTTTCTGTTGAATGTTTTTATATTGTGTAAATGCTATTTTAGACTGTAAGTCACTCGGAGCACCTTGGTGGAGAGCGACTAATTAAGAAATAAAGTGAAGTGAAGTGAAGTGAAAAGTATCATGTAAAGAATCAGAGTTCTACACGTATCAAAGCGAATACATACTCAAAAGATGAACCAAGATCCACAGGGGTAAATTGCCCAGTTGTCTCTTACAATCAAACTTAATTATGTCCAAAGCAGACTTACTGAAACCAGAAAGATTTCAGTAAGTTTGGACTTACAAGACCCACTCCCCAAGGTAGGATTAATGTTGGACTAAACTCTAAGGTACGGCAAGGCATGGGACTGGGTGGCCCTTGTGTTCTCTTCCAAATCTATAATTTTATTACTCCAATGAGAACTGCAAAGCAAAGCATGCAAGAGATTCAGCACATTAACTGCTGTTGTTCAAAGGCATTGAGTAATTGCCATATGTAAAGCCGCCTTGAGTCCCCTTCAGGGTAGAAACATGTGGGATACAAATAGAGCAAATAAGTAAATAACTAACTAAATAAATAAAAGACACATTAATATAAAGGTTTTTGCCCAGTACCAAGAAAATAAGCAAAGCTGATTCCTGAATGAACACATGTTGTGCGGGTGCTGTGGGCAAATTTACAAAGATGGTCACACAAATTCCTTGACTATTCAAGGTCAATATTAATCCTTTCTTTTGTCACAACTAAGGCAAGCAATGCATTACAGAAAGGAGGGAACCAAGCAATTCTTACAGGCACAATCATGTTTGACATGGAAAAGTAGCCATCTCCTTGGTAGACTGCAAAAAACAGAGGCTTCATCGCATCCTATTGGCCCTTCTTTTCCAACCCGAACCAAGCATGTATTTGAGGTTGAAAAACAGCCAGCACAATAATGTCAACATCTTAAATATGATGGTAAAGCGGCAGAAAAAAAGAAATCAAATCAGATGCAATTCTGATGCTAATTCTGACCCACCCTCTCTTCCACTATGTTAAATGTTTGAACTGCTGTCAACATTTTTCATATTACTATTATTTTGTATTTGGTAGATCCATAAATCAGCCAACTTTTAAAATGTTCTGTGTGATCTTTTGATTTGGCTTCGCGGTACATCTGTGCAGCAACATTGTCAAGAGCACTTATACAACTTATTGTTGATTTTTATTTCTGTGTCTTGTGTTGAGTTCATAGTCAAAGAAATTTAAATGCAGCAAAAACAGCAAACTAGAAAGTGTGCTCTGTTATCACTCTTGCTTCCCTGTTAGACATGGTTTAAAGGGGGTTTCAACCTGGTGGGCTGGAGAAAAGGAAACTCTTTATCATTTTTCATTTGTCTGTTATCATGATTGCATATTTGGAGGACAGTAAGTCAAACCCAAAGATGGACATCGATCAAAAAAGAACAGAAAGCTTACCTCTCTTAATACTGTGCTTTTATAGCCTCGGTAGAGTCCTAGAATGCCCTGAAAATCAACCAGAGAAAACATCAGCTATAGGGAATTATATTAACCAAAAATGCAATTTACAGATGATTACATGGTTGGCACAACAGCTTTACTGAGAGCAGGCTTCCAGCAAATCAACAATACTGATTATAAACATACTATATTTATTGTATTTGCCAGAGTAGAAGAGGTTTGTCCCCACTTATAAAACTTGTTTAACGGCTACTAAAAATAATCAGTTACAGTTGCACATTGAAGGGATAATATATCACATTACATTACTAAGTTAGAAGGATAGGAAAGCCCAGAAATCCATGAATTCATTTTGGCCATGCATAACCTGCATCTAAATTCTGCCAACTCTTCCAAAGGCACATAAGGAGAGCTGGAAGCTTTCCAAAGTGCAAAGGATAACTCAATTCTTAATGCACCCGTAGGCCTGCCCTTCAACTGCTTTCAAAATAGGAGCAGAACCTTTAAAAAGGAAATTGTATGTACATCCAGTGGTCTGGATTGATTTGTTTTGGTGTCATATAGCAGTAAAGGTTCAAGTCCTGGCATGCACAATGCCAGTACACCTAGTCAACATCTCATAATACATTTCTAAAACTTCAGATAAATCTGCTAGTTCACATCAACCAACCAATTCCTGGCCATTGTCATTGCTACAAAATGTCTTGTAGTTGGGAAAAATCGATTTTTCCTGCTAACTATTGTGAAGAATATAGCAAAATAAAACCTGACTTGGCCATGGTAGTCCATACCTTAGTTACATCTAGAATGGACTACTGCAATGCGCTCTATGTGGGGCTGCCTTTGAATGCAGCTCGGAAAGTGCAATTAGTGCAAAGGTCAGCAGCCAGATTACTAACTGGGGCTGCTCATAGGGAGCATACCACACTCCTATTAAAACAGCTCCACTGGCTGCCAAGAAGTTTCGGGTCACAATTCAAAGTGCAGGTTATTACCTACAATGCCCTGTACAGATCGGGTCCAGCCTATCTTTGTGACTGCATCTCCCCCTATGAACCGGCGTTGGCTCTAATATCTTCTAGGGAGGCTCTACTCTAAGTCCCACCTCTGTCCTAAGTGTGGCTGGTGGGTACGAGAGACAGGGCCTTCTTGGTGATGGCCCCTCGGATTTGGAATGCCCTCTCTAGGGATATTAGGCTTGCCCTCAAACTACAATGTTTTCGCAAGTAGTTGAAAACATGGCTCTTCAGGCAGGCTTTTGGAAATGATTAAGATATCTGCTAATCTAAGGACCAAACAATATAATATTGATACTGGCACTGGCACTTTAATGGTCAAATCTGGCCTGTGGCTGGGATGCTGTACTACTCATTTTAATACCAATTAGAAATATATTTTATTGATTTTGATTGGGATTGGGTTCTTTATTTTTGTAATGTGCTGTTTTTATGTGAACTGGTAATGTGTTGATGTGATTTTACATGTATTTTATGTGTTTATGGCACTTGTATGTGCTTCTGTAAGTTGCCCTGAGTCCTTTTTGGGAGATGGTGGTGGGGTACAAATCTATTATTATTATTATTATTATTATTATTATTATTATTATTATTAAATTTAAAGCGGGAAATGGAGCCCGAGGGAGTGGCAAATAAAGTTATCATTCTTGCTCATCAAAAACTCTTGGTGCTCCAACCCTACACCATGAAGTAAAGCACAACTTCTCCTTTTCATATAAAGCATCAATTTTGGCAGGAGGTTGAATGCAAAGGGAGATCCAAGGCAAAACAGGGAGTCTTGGTGACAAGGACAGATCAATAGACAATGGCATGCTGGCTGATATCCAAACAGGGGATGGGATGGAGATGTCACTGCCTTGGTCCTTTCATTGTTGGCTGCTACTTCCCAGCTGATATCAGGTGTTGCAATACCGGCTAAACAGTAAAATTTCTCCAGTGGTGTATGGTGTAGACATCATTTGATAATGTGGCATGTCTCATTAAGAGCCACATCCACTGTTTTAGCATGGTATGTGTTCCACACTGGCATGTGTACTCAGCAGCAGACTAGCAAAGCACAAGGGCAGGTGTCTTTGCTGTATCTGTTTGTGATCCCCAGGTTGTGCCAGTCAGCTTTCACGTGGTATTGTTTATACACACTAAGGACAGCATAAGATCACTGGAGCATGTTTTGTTTACCTATTGAGCATTAGCATTCCAAAGCACTACCATGCCAAAGCTCAGATACATTACAGGTTTAGTAATGTGAGTGATTTCCAGAAACACTATTACAGCTCCACATTGCAATATCTGACAAGCGCCATTTTTAGCTACTCCATCAAGTTCTGCTAAAATGCCAGCTCCATTGGGTTCCTCCTCTTCCTGAGTTTCCATTTCAGCTGCTATTTGATTTTAAGAATTGATGGTCCAAATTTGCTCCATTTCCTCTCCTTACTGCTATTTCCTTTCATGTTTGCGGTTTTTAGACTGTAAGCCAGCAGACAGGGAGTGTCTTGTTTGTTCTTGGACTGTATGTAAACAGTTCTTGGGTGGAGACAGGGCAAAAATGCTTGAAATAAATAGTTGGAATAAACATGGAAGTCTTTAGTTCATGGTGCCTTGACAAATGACCTCCACCACCATTGTATTTGATAATCTACATCCAGGCACCTCAAAGGTACAGATCCTGTGAGATAGGGGAAAACTGTGTTTTGTTGCAATCTCACACGCCCAGAAGAGTTAGCTAGAACCAGCGAGTTGGAAGAGATCACAAGTGCCATCCAGTCCAACCCCATTGTGCCATGCAAGAACACATAATCAAAGCATTCCCAACAGATGACCATACAGACTGTTTAGAAATCTCAAGGGAAGGAGATTTCACTGTGAAACAGTTCTAGCTATCATTCATTTTGTCCTAATATTGAGGTGGAACCTTTTTTCCTGCAATTTGAGTCTATTGCTCTGGATTCCAATCTTTAGAGCAGCAGAAACAAGCCTGCCACCTCTTCAATATGCCAACCTTTCCAATGTTTAACTATGACTATCATGTCTCCTCTTAACCTTGTCTTCTCTGAGCTAAACATACCCAGCTCCCCAAACTATTCCTCATAGGGCTTGGCTTCCACCAGACCAATGACCATGTTGACACATTCCAGTTTGTCAATAACCTTCCTGAATTTTGGGGACCAGAACTGGACATAGTATTCTAGGTGAGGTCTGATCAAAGCATAGTGCGGTGGAACAATTACTTCCATTAATTCTAAAAAAATAATCCTATTGACTCGGACTGGAATCACATTCACTTTTTTAGCTGCCACATCATACTGTTAACTCATGTTCAGCTTGTGGCCTACTAAGACTCTCAGATCGCTTTCACATGTTCTGTTGTCAAGCCAGAAAGATACCTTGAGATTTACGTTTTATTATGTCAAACCTTCGATACTCCTTGGTTTGACTGACTTGTAGGATACTAGAATTAGGTTCACAGAGTCAAGATCATGATAGTTCTGAAAACGGATGAATATTTCTGTTTTCAAGGAACATGAAAGGCACTGCAGACTAATTCAACCAGAGAAGTCAGCCATAGCAGAGCACTTGATGAACCAACCTGGACAAAGCATATTCTTTGAGAACACAGAAATGCTGGGCCACTCTCACAACCACCATGTCAGACTACACAGAGAAGCCATTGACATCCCACAAGCAGGTGGACAATTTCAACAGAAAAGAGGAAACAATGAAAAGGAACAAAATTGGGCTACCAGTATTTTTAAAAACCCTCTAAAATGGGGACAGTAAATAAAGAACCACATTCAGAAAACAGAGGTATTCCAGACAGGAAAAAAATCAGGGCCCTCTTAACACATCACAACAAAGGATTCCCCAGGCAGGAAGCAGTCAGGATTTGAAGCTGCGTGGCCATTCAATGTTAATCAAGGTGACCATTTGCAACATTCACACTTGTCTCAAGCAGACAAGATTTCTTTCTCCCACCCTGGACATTCCACAGATATATAAACCTCACTTGTTTAGTTTCCAACAGACTTCACAATCTCTGAAGATGCCTGCAACATATGTGGGCAAAACGTCAGGAGAGAATGTTTCTGGAAGATAGCCATAAAGCCCGGAAAACTCACAGCAACCCAGTAGCACAGTAAATTCCTGTTCCAATTCACTGCTATAGTTCCACCAATGAGCATGAAGACCAAATTTCTGCCCAGTGAGCTCACAAACCAGACCATAACATAAAGGAAAACAGACATAGAGGTAGAAATAGACATGGAAATAATACTTTCTCCTTTCAATTTTGCTTCATACCTCTTCATACAAAGTGTTGGAAAGGATCCGAAGGGTACTGGAGGAAGGAGAAACTTGTGCTCTCTGTTTCACAACTTCGGAGGGAACCCGTATTAGACAAGCCACCTGTAAAAGTCACAAAACAAAAACTTGAGTAAGTAACTCATAAAATTCAAGATGCTATTCCTCTAAGTGTTGAGTATTTCTTGTTAGGAAGCCAAGGTTTGATGTATCTCTCCTGGAGTGCTCTTAAGGGGGATCTGTATTTGTAACTCTCAAGCCATCCTCTTATAAAGCATCATTGATTTGGATAAAAGAATTGTTATTATTTCTTTTCTTTTTTTACTTTTAAAAAGAGAGATTAAAAAATTGCACCAATACTAATGCATGCTTGGAAAGCTCAACAACAATGTGCACTTTCACATCTCTTCTCAAAAAAGCAGATGTACACTGCCATCTAGCGACAAAGGCCAAGTAGTTGTAGTCCACTGTAGGAAATGCTATATATCAAAGGAAGGAATTGTCAAAACACTTCTGAGTATTCCTGGCCTAGGGAAACCCTGTGAAATTCATGGGGTTGCCACTTGAAGGCACAAATACACAGGGGTATTCAAAACATGAGAATATATAGGAATGAATTGTGCATAAACCTATCTTCCTAAAAAGCCAGGTTAACTTGAATGCTGTTAAATAATTAAGTAACTGTAAGCTAAATATCCACAAAAGGTATTGAAGGCTAAACCACAATGGATACCTAGGGCCTGCTGTACTCACATGATTACACTGGATGGTAATACGTGTAATGTTGGTGGACAGGAAAAGATGGGCGTAAAGCCCATATCTCTTATAAGGGGTCAGTTTAACCATTTGTTTGCTGGTAAAACTGAATTACTATGTCATGAAATGTTGCATGCTAAGAGGTGTCATCAATATGACATGTTTGTAAAGCTCTGGTTTAGAAATACATGGCAGTATACATACATATAATGAAGAGGTTATAGATAGAGTACCACATATCAACAAACAGCAGTCATTTTCATATGTAGCTCTCTGTTATTGCATCTATTGGTTTCCCTGTTGTTTTAAAATATATGGTTAGCTGCTTTGAATTCCACTATTGGGAGAAAGGTGGGACATAAAGGAAGGGGAGGAGTAGGAGAAGGAGGAAGATCTCACATAATCTGAGCATTTGAAGCGGATACTAACATTTTGAAGACTGCCTGGAAGTTACAACAAGTCCAACAGTTGGCAGCCAGGTTACTCACCAGAGCAGCATACAGAGAGCATACAACCCCTGCTGCCGATCTGCTACCAAGAGCAATTCAAAGTACTGGTCTTAATGTTTAAAGCCCTGAACGGTTCTGGCCCAGATTACATGTCCGAACGTATCTCCCATAACAAAGTATCGCAAAGTTTAAAATCAGCTGGAGAGGCCCTGCTCTTGATCCCACCACTATTGCAAACGTGACTTAATGGGGATGAGAAACAGGGCCTTCTTAGAGCTCTCTCCCCAGTGACATCAGATTGGCTACCTCCCTCCTGCCCTTTAGGAAAAAAAACTCAAAACCAGGTTATGGGATCAAGCATTTGAACAGCAGCAACAGCAATCAGGAATAAGACTCAATGTGATATGTATGACAATGGACTGTCCCAGACACTGATTTTAAACCAGCGTGATTTTAATCAAATGTTTCTTAATATAATGTATTTTAATGAATTGTTTTAAAATGTATTTTATGATTGTGGTTAGCACTTGAATGAGTGCATGTTGTGAAGCCACCCTGAGTCTCCCCCCCCCCCCCCGGGGGAGCGAGTAGGATGGGGTACAAATATACAAAATAAATAACACCTATGCTGGCCAATTGCAGCCCAATGACACTGATGGTACATTTATCCTATACAATCAATGCAGATTGACACCACCATGGCATCCAGGGAGTTGCAGTTTTACAAGGTCTTCAGCCTTCTCTACCTAAGAATGCTGGTGCCTCACCAAACCACAAATCCCAGGATTCCACCACATTGTATCATGTCAATTAAAGTAGTGTCAAACTAAATTAATTCTACACCGTAGATGCACCCTAAGAGTTCAAGTTTCCACTCATTTGCAATCATTCAACTAGAACCAAAGATAAACTATATCCAGAATCCAAGCATGATACGTGTCTACTTAAAACTATATCCCACTCATTCCTGTTTTGCTCTAGAGATGATTTCACAGCCACAAAAATTGAAAAATCCCAACTAAGAAGCAAATATCACATTGTGGCCATCAAGGTACTAAGGATGTTATTGGTTAGTTCCAATACCTTGCTGAAAGTTTTGAAAGTGCCTGTGAAGTGAAGTCAATTTACAAACTCATCAAGAGTGCAAGGGGGGAGGAATAGCGATGTGCCCATATCCAAATGTCATGCTGAAAAGGTATAGACTCATGGGCACTCTTCAATCCTGTGGTCAAACACAATGAAATGACCCCAATACAGCTGAGAAAAATAGGAACTGACAACTTTTTTTGTAGTTGGGCATAAATATTTATGGAACTTCATGCTTCATAACACACAATGTCCTTACATTAAGGCTTCCCTTAATATTATTCCGTAATACGGGAGGAAAAAGACTTGAGAAATAAAACAGATGAAAAACAATCTAACCTACCAAGGGGATCCAAAGCACCCACTGTGGCTTCCTGACTTCTGTGGCATTGCAATTTTGGCATAAGAGAGGCAGCTACAAAGTGATGCGTCTCTCTCGCTCTATTTTCTCCCAGACACTTGCGGTGCCTTCCATTTTGTTTCATATTAAGGCTTTGATGTCTTTCAGATTTGAATTTAAGCTGCAAGGGAATATTTCACTGCACAGGAACAAAACCAAAAAAAGAAGAGCCTCGCATTGTAGTCGACTGAAAGTTAATGTCATCCTGAAGGTCTGCAGTCAGGTTGGTTCAGGAGGGCGCTTTCTCTCCTCGCAGGTGTGTGTCCAGGTGAGGGGGCTCCATCCCAGATGGAAAGGTGACATTTTCATTTACTATATAAACTATGGACGTGCTATAATTATTTTCTGCATGCCTCTCCAAAAATCAATAGGAGAAAAAAGACCTCTTTTTGGTTCCCAAAAATGTGAAGTCTGAAAAACTGTCATACTTCCCATTTGTACAAATGTATATAAAATTAAGTTCACTAAGTCCAGAAACAAAAGCTAACAGAGAGCTGAGAACAATTGGATGCCACACTAAAGACAGTCTTCAGTAAATTTTCAGGACCTGAAAATCCCTTTTCATGTTATTTATGAAGGTGGGTTCTGCATTCATGACTTCAACCAACTATGGCTTGAAAATATTCATGGGGGAAAAAATCTTTTTAAAAACCCCTTAATTTTGCAATGTGCTGAACACAGATCTTTGGGCTCTATTTGGCACTGCTTAGTACCATTTTATATAAGCGATGTCATTTTATGCCATTGTATATAATGGACATTCAGCATCTATGGATTTCCTGAAAACAAAGTCCAGTGGGTATTGAGGGGCCACTTGTACAGGGAATGGAAAAATATATGGTAGGAAAATGTGGATAATGTGGGAAGACTCAACTGTTTGGCAAACGAGTACTTTATTTAGGAGGAATCTTTTTTTAATAGGCAGAAATTGCTACCTATATGTGGTCGTTTGGTGGGTGTTTCTCCTATGAACACATGCAAATTCCAGCAAATTATGCAATCATCATCATCATTCATAATAAACATTGACAAAATCACAATCTGTCAACTGCAAAAGGCCACCTTTCTTGGATCTGCACACATCACTTGAAAATACATCACACAGTCCTAGATGCTTGGGAAGTGTTCGACTTGTGATTTTGTGATACGAAATCCATATATATCTCTCGTTTGCTGTGACATATTGTATTTTTGTGTCAGTTAAAATAATAATGATAATAATAATAATAATAATAATAATAATGCAAACAGAGGCACAACTATGTGGCCCAAATTATTCATTGGAACTTATGTCACAAGTACCACCTGCCAACACTAAAAAACTGGTGGGATCAAAAATTTGCAAAGGTAGTGGAAAATGAACGCACACAAATACTGTGGGACTTTCAAATCCAGATTTACAAAGTTTAGGAATACAATGCAGCAGACATCATGATTGTGGAAAATAAAAAAGTTTGGATTATTGATGTTGCCATACCAGGGGACAGTCGAATTGATGAAAAACAACAGGTAAAACTCAGCCATTATCAAGACCTCAAAATCAAATTGCAAAGGCTCTGGCATAAACCAGTACAGTAGGTTCCAGTGGTAATTGGCACACTGGGTGCCGTGCCAAAAGATCTCAGCCGGCATTTGGAAACAATAAGCATTGACAAAATCATGATCTGTCAACTGCAAAAGGCCACCTGCGTGGATCTGCATGCATCATTCAAAAATATATCGCACAGTCCTAAACACTTGGGAAGTGTTCGACTTGTGATTTTGTGATACGAAATCCAGCATATATATCTCGTTTGCTGTGTCATACTGTGTTTTTGTGTCAGTAATATAATAATAATAATTTATATATTCCACCCTATCTCCCCAAGGGGACTGAGGGGAGATTACAACACACTTAAAAAACCACATGGAGGCAAAGATTCAATGCCTCACCACAACAGCAGACAAGCATAGGTAAAGGCAAAGATTTTCCCCGACATTAAGTACAGTCATGTCCGACTCTGGGGGTTGGTGCTCATCGCCATTTCTAAGACGAAGAGCCAGCATTGTCCGTAGACACCTCCAAGGTCGGCATGACTGCATGGAGCGCTGTTATCTTCGCACCAGAGTGGTACCTATTGATCTACTCACATTTGTATGTTTTCGAAGCTGGCAGAAGTTGGAGTTAACAACGGGAGCTCACCCTGCTCCTGGATTCGAACCACCGACCTTTTGGTCAGCAAGTTCAGCAGCTCAGCGGTTTAACCCACTCTGCCACCGGGGGCTCCACAGACAAGGATGCAAGGATACAATTACTGCTAAATTAATGTAAGAAGCCGAAGTACAGACTGTGAGTCCTTCAGTAGATGAACTCTATGCTGATTATATGCTCTGCACTCATGTTGCCAAACACAATCACGCACAAAAAGAAGAGGATAAAGATTTTCCTGTCACACTTCCAAGTTCATGTTTGAATGCTGACACAGTAAAACAAGTAACAGCATTCAGCTGCCAGTATTGGGCATCCTGAATATTTTAAGAATCTTTCCAAATGCTGCCCTCTTTAGTCTTGCAAAAACGACTTCAATCAGTGAAAAGCCTCTCGGAAACCATTTTCCACTGAACAGGAAGATGGACCCAATCTATGTTCTGGGCACTATTTGCAGATCAAATTACTGTTTCTAACACATTTCTGCCAAGCAGCTATATTTCATTTCTAGCTTTCCCCCCACTTCCAAATATAAATATGTGCAGCTTGCACTTGTGATACAGAAAGCTGTACTGATTTGCTTTTTGATGGTTCAGTGGCAGACACCGGGCACACAAACTGAAATCCTTCATTCTCAAGAAAAGATAATTTGCAATTCCAACCACTTTAGTAGTGCATGAAACGTTGTCTCTCTTTTATTTAGCAAGGCAGGTCGCCTTCTGCCGTGTTCATTTTTTGCAGGGTCAATCAATAGGCAGCACATATATAAATAATCAAAGAGCACCTATAATATAATAATGAATGTCCCCGCTCTTTTTGGCCTTGTTGAAATATAAGGTTACTTTATTCACAATTTTGAAATTCACTATGTCAGGACCAAAAACAAAAAACCTGGTTACTTTCACCAAAGTTAGACAACTGCATATAGATGGGTTCCTCTTCATCCTGGACAGCAATGTTGTTGTGAATTGCTAGGATAGTGAAGGTGAGGAGGTGCTGTTTAAAGGGCCAGCGTTGGAGCCGGAGCCCAGCAGTGCCCAGGAGCTTCCTCAGCTGAGCTTGGACGAAGGGCCTTTGGAGGAAGCTATCACTTCTCAGCTTGCAGAGCAAGCACAAGCAAGTTCATCTGAGCAGACAGAGGAAGGGTTAAGTGTTCCAGCTCTTTTAGACTTGCAAAGGGAGAAAGCTCAACTTTGCAAGTCCTCCATGTTAGCAGAGAAATGAGGTAGCAATAGACAACACCTGAGAATGCCTCAAAAGTGGCACCTTGTTACTAGTAGCAACTTCAGTGTTTGGAGCTGTGACCTCAAAATATTAGTGATCTCTGTTTTGTGAACTTTGGACTATCTCTTGGACTCTGTTTGGCATTTGGGTTTTTGGATTAACCTTGAACTCTAGACTCCGTTGAAATTGGCTTTGGATTTTGGAATAGACTATCAACTTCCCTGGTGTTATTCCCTGCAGTTGGTGCCTCTTAACTGGATGTGTGGTTTGGACTTGAACTGTTGGCTAACCTCCTATTTGGAAATGGGGTCTTAAGTGATGGAATAGAGTGCATGCAATTTCAACAGAGATAAATTAAGATACTACACTTTGGCAGAAAAAAATAAATAAACAGATATAGGATGGGGGACACCTGGCTGGAAAACAGTACATGTGAAAGGGACCTAGGAATCTTAGTAGACCAAAAGTCGCTTCTGGTCAACTGGTCGACTTAGAAGGCACTGAACAGACTGCTCCCTGGGACCAAAAGATGCAGAGCCAACCTTAAGAAATGGGGCCACAAAGTGGAGTCCATGACATGCGAGTGTGGAGAAGAGCAAACCAAAGACCATCTATTACCATGCAGTCTGAGCCCTGCCACATGCACAATGGAGGACCTTCTTATAGCAATAACAGAGGTACTCCAAGTGGCCAGTTTCTGGTCAAAGGAGATTTAATAGAATGTCAAGTTTTCAAACTTTGTAAGGTTTTTTTGTTTGTTTTTTAAATACATTGCAACTGTACCCTTGGTTCGCTCCTGATACGATAAATAAATAAAGTAGATCAAAAGCATATCAACTCAATAGTGTGATGCAATAGTTTAAGAAGCCAATGTGATTATAGGCTGCATAGATCAAGGGATCAAGGGAAGTAATAGTACCACTCTATTCTGCTTTAGTCACCTGCCCAATTCTAGGCACTATTCAAGAAGGATATTGACAAGCTGGAATGTGTTCAGAGAAGGGAGATCAAAATGGTCAAAGGTCTAGAAGCCAAACCCTGTATGGCCTGGCCTAGGGAGATGGGTATGTTTAGTTTGGAGATGAGAAGGTTTAGAGGGACATGACAATGGTGCTAATAGGTCTTCACTGTCTATTAAAGACTAAACCACACCCAAATATATGACATTGTAACAAGGATAGTTCAAAACAATATACTATCACTAGAAAAATCACTCACTGTGGGAATCACCCATCACTTATTGTGAGGATTGCAGGTAAGTTCAGAGGGAACAGAGAACACTGGAGGGGTAACAGAAAATGTAATCATACCTATTTATCTAAAAACCCAAGAGTTTAGGCTCTGTGAGCCTTTTTATACTATTCAAGTGTTTCTCAAACTGTTGTTTCCCAAGCATTTCCTGCTGAGTCCAAAGAACACACATCAAACTCAAGGCAGAAAATGGCCCACCATGTCATTCCTCTATTCCTCATTATTAGGCATCATGACTAGAGCTGATGGGATACAGTAACATCTCGAAGGCTGCAATTTGTTCTGTTTAGTCAGGATAGTGAATCTACATGCAAGGCTTGACATGATGTTTGACTTTAAAATGTCTTTTAACTTTCCCCCAACCTCAAAGTTACAAGTACTGTTGGGTTGAAATTCCCATTGTACCCAGTCTGCACAGCAGATAATCAAAAGTGACAGGAGTTGGTATGTAAAAAAATATATATAGTTGGCCTCTGTATCCAGGGATTCTCAACCCATAGATTCAATGGCCCTTTGAAGGCAACTGTAAGGCTGATGTGGTCCTCAGTGAAAATGAGTTTGACACCCCTGGTCTAAAGGAAAGAAAGGAGGAATTGGAATCAATGGGAACAAATGTGATAACTGCTATATTGAGAACAAGAAATGGCCCCACATACGAGATAGCTTATAGCCACTCCATTGCTTATAGCTTCCCACACTACATTTCTTCCTTCCTTGGGAGCACCCTAGGAGAAGAGAATCCCGTTACAGTGATCTTGAGAGTTATCCCAAGACAATGTTTTCCCTACCCAGGAATTTTTGCATTTGCACTCAAAGAAGACAATAAGAAAAGAGAAATAGGTATTATAATGGATAAACTCAATCAAGGAAGCCATAACCACAAATTTGCAAGACCTGAGCATAAGTTGATGGCAGTTAAAAACAACAACAAACTCACAAGAGTTGTAAAGACCCCAAACTATTTAAATAACCAATTTACTCAAATCTAATGCTCATCTTTTTTGGCTGAATGAGTTTGCCAAAATAAGGGTTCATGTCAGATACAGTAATCTTGAGCCCAAGTAAAAGAGGGAGCTGCTTCAGGAGCATCTGGAGCTCCTATTTGAGAAATCTCATCTCTAATTTAAATGGCCATGGCTCAGTGCTATGCAATCCTGGGCTTTGTAGTTTGGTGAGGCATCAGCATTCTTTGGCAGAGAAGACTAAGGGCTTTGTAAAACTACAGCCTCCATGACTCCATAGTATTGAACCAAGGCAATTACAGTGGATTCATTCTACAGCACAGATGCACTCAAATGTTTTCCTTTCCGCTGCTGGAAGCTTTGCAGTTGTAACACTTTCATTTTTAAAGAAGGAATTCTAAGCAGGAAGCAGCTGTAAAGCGCACCTTTACCCTCTAAATTACAAAGAGTGCAATTTTTGCCACTGCACATTACATTTGGCAGCAAATACTTTTTTTTTTTGTTTCAAGGTTTTGAAAATGGAGGTGTGTATTAGATTCAATGGTACATTAGACTCAAGTAAATACGGTATTACAAGCACATCATACATGTAATCTTACTTAAATTTAACTAGTTGGAACACTGGAGGTGAAACAATGCGTATTTGCTTTCTGGATCCAAACGTTTCCACAGGGTAAAAAGCTGTTAATTAGACACTACCTTCGAATAAAATCAAAATATGCCTCCCAAACTGTACTGTTCAATAAATGTATAAATACTGCCATCTTGTGCTCATGACTGGACTACAATTTGCAAATAAACAGGTTACAAAAGGCAATAATGCCAGAAAAAATGATCTGGCAAACAGCTTCTTCAATTATTTGACTGGATCAATCCTCTGTCTATAACATGAACAGCAACAACACCAATCTACTTAAGAAAGCTGTTATAATGATTACAGACAGAAAAGTGAGGTATTTTGAAAGTCTGCTTTATGTTAAATTGTTCTGCTACACTATCTAAGCTTGTATTTCTAATATGAATATTTATTTTTTTCAACATGAATCATCAAAGATTAATAAAAAAAATATTTAGAACAGTATATGCAGTGCCTACATATTACACATTTTAAAACCAACTACCTCAATCAAGTCGGGGAAAATTAAATGTTTGCCATTCATGTTACTCCAGTTCTCAAGGGAGGGAAAATGTAATAGTCAATTTTAAAAAATGCCAATCTACAAAGCAGAGCACAGAAAGTTATTATAAGGAAAGCAGGTTGAAACTGTCATGCAAATCATATATGGCGTCTCTTGGATGACTGATTCTAGAAAGCCAAGATACAACTTGACCAAAGATATTTATGCTAGAATGCTAACTGAGAGTTACATGGAGCTTTTGGTTTCCACTGGGATTTGCTTCCAAGATCCTCAGTGAATGCCAATATCTGTGGATGCTCAAGTCCCATTACATACTATGTTGTAGTAAAATTGCTCTCTTACATAAAAATGGTAACACCAAGATTTTTTTTTTTTGGCATTAAAAATATATATTTTCAAGCTGTAGATGGCTGAATCCGTAAATAAAGAGCCAACTGTACATTACAGTTAATTGCAAGTGACATTTGCAGAATATTCTTTCCAATATTCTAAAAGAGCCACTGCTCCCATTTAATGCTCCTTCAAAAGAACCTACTAGATTGACCTTTTTATCAAGAGCAGTGATTCTCAACCTGTGAGTCCCCAGATGTTTTGGCCTTCAACTCCCAGAAATTCTAACAGCTGGTAAACTGGCTGGGATTTCTAGGTGTTGTGAAACAGGACTAAAATCAACACAGAGATTAAACTTCTTAAACCAGAGGTTCTCAAAGTGTGCTCTGCAAAGCCCAGTCAGAGGGTGCCGCATTTCCCCCCTTCCAAAACATGTGGCAGCAGGGAAGGAGGCATCGGTTGACTGGTGAAGCCACGGCTGAAGCACTGGTGCCACGGCTGAAGCACCGGAAGGATGCACCGCTGGAAGAGCCCACTGCCCAAGCAGCAATTGCCAAAGTGTGTGACACCAGAAGCGAGGCGGCAAAGAAGGATGGGGGGCCCATTGTCAACAGTAGCAGAAAGGGGTGTGGGGGCAGGCCCACGAGGGCGTGGGCACCAATAGGGCTCTTTGTGAAGAGCAGCTTGGCTGAAGCAGCAGCAGTGTGTATGAGATAGATAGATAGATAGATAGATGATAGATAGATAGATAGATAGATAGATAGTGTACACACACACAAAGTTCAGCAAAATGAATGAAAACTTACCTTTAAATATTTTGATTCTTGCTTACATGGACAAATGTATACAAAATTTATTGAAAAAAAGTAAGAAGATATCTGACCCATCTGAACCTTCTCGTTTTTCCCCAGAAGGGAACTTCAGGGGATATCTTACAGGGGTTACACTGACATCCCTGCACCCAAAAGTGTAGGAGTGACTGGAAATGATTCCTGAAGGGTTGTCATGAAGTTCACGACACTGATATATTTCACTCTTCTTTCAGAAGTAGAAAACTCAAACACAGGGGAACTCCAGAGAAGAAATGAACAGTAACAGCTAATCACTTCTCAACAAAGAATTCCCCCCAGGTAGTAACAGGGCACACCTAAAACTGTCAGGCCATTAAATGCTAATCAAGGTGGCCAATTGAAACATTCACACCTAGCTCAAACAGACAAGAATTCTTTCTCCTACCCTGGACTTTCCACATATATATAAATCTGATTTTCCTAGTTTCCAACAGACCTCACAAACTCTGAGGATGCCTGCCATAGATGTGGGTGAAACGACAGGAGAGAATGCTTCTAGAACATGGTCACATAGCCTGAAAAACCTACAACAAGCCAGTGGTTCTGGCCATGAAGGCCTTCAACAATATATCTGTAATGTGCTATAGGCATCTATTTACTTTCAAAATTAGGATCAACCATTTCCCAAAATGCAGATGATTCTCCTATTTTGGCAACTCTGTTTTCTAATTCTTTAGTAGTCAGTACCTTAGCTAAGGAAGAATTTCTCTGAACAGCTTTCCCTATTCTTCAAGTAACAGAAGATCAGTTAGATTCTTCTGCGGGTCATGCAATTCAGTGACATCTTCAGGCTGAACTTCCAGTTCCAATTCTCTTACCCTGATGAAAACATTTTAAGTCATTTTTTCCCACCGGATCCTTAAAATATTCAAAATAGTCTAAGAATGAGGAAATCAATTTCTTCGAAATACATTTTCAAAGGCATTACTTTGACTTCTTCTTGTGCATCTCTAATTGTTTTAATACTGTCCAAAACAGTGAAGCCTTTCCAAAGAGCTTTGGTCCTTCAGAAAGATGTTCATCTAATCCTGTTGCACCCTTAGCAAAAGTCATCCTTAGGTTAGAATGCTGAAATCACACGTTGATCCACTGGTTGCAGCAATGAAGCTGTATTTTCAGGAATGAAGGCAGCTTGAATTTCTTTGAAGGACTCAGGTAGAGCTCTAGAGTGGTTTGGAGCATTATCAACAAGCAGAAGAATCTAAAATGGAATTATCTGCTTCCTGCAATAAGGCTCAATTGTAGGCTTACGGTAATCTGAGAAGCAAATTGCAAATAAACCAGCAATCATTCTGGCTTTTGCATTACTCTTCTGATAAACAGGAAGACTAGATTTAAAGGGCCCTAGGATTCTCTGAATGGCATATAATCATAGGCTTCAGTTTGCAGTTACCAACTGTATTAGCCCCTAGGTTTGAAGCGAGCACATATTTCTCTTTTTGGGGGAATAAAAATTCTAATTAGCATTTCCTTCCAATATAGGGCCATTTTCACTCCCATTGAAAATTTGTTGCTTTCTATTCCACCATCTTCTAATATTCCCAATTACTACAGGGTACATCTCTGTAGCTGCATTTGCTGCTCTCTCTGCACTTTTATATTATGCAAATTTGGTCTTGTCTTAAATCTCTCTTCTTTCAGCCTTCATTTTATTAAATAGACTTAGGGCTTTGGCCCAGATAATACCTGTGCTTAGAGGAATATGATTCCTGATTTGGCCTAAATCCACACATTTAAATGTTTTTCCATGTCAGGAATTAGGTTGCCTCATTTTCCAACAACTTTAGTATACACTAGCATAGCACTTTTAGTTTCATCTAACATTTTGACCTTATTCATAATAACTGTACTAACTTTTGAGCGAGGTACTCCTAGCCTGGAGCCTATATGAGCTGTGAACATGCCTTTTTCACTAAATATGATTAGCTCTAGCTGTTCTTGTAAAGGTTCTTTCAGCTTTATCACTATACTCAGGTGCCATTATGAATTGCAAGTGCAGATAATCAAGCCATTTCAATCTGGCTTCAGGCCTCGTTATGCAACGGAGACAGTTTTGGTTGCCTTATTGGATAACTGTAATGCATCTGGTGATTCTGCTTGACATCTCAGCAGCTTTAGATACCATCAACCATGGTGTCCTCCTTGGCCAACTAGCTAGGATGGAAGTTGAGGGCACTGATTCTGGTCTCTCTTGGAGGAGCATACTCTAAAGATGGCACTGGTGATTCTTTGTGGATGCCCTGCCATTGGCCTGTTGGGTCCCTTGGGGTTCTGTTTTGTGCCCCATTATGTTTAACATTCAGAGTCATCCCGCCACACTTGTGGTTTTGACTTTTGTGCTTTAAAATCTAAACTTTCACTACCCTTAAATTTTAATAACCTTATTTTGATTTCTGCTTTAAAAACAATGGTGGAGAAACTAGAGTTGGTAAATATTTATTTCAAAAACCATACATTATTTCAGAAAAACTAATGATATCATTTGGAGGAAGAGATGTCATGATGGAAAAGCAAACACATCCAACTGGATGCCCAACCCACTTAAAATAGGATTCCATGCAAGCAATGTGTGGCCTACAGTCCCCACAAACATAATCTGCTTCAATGGCAGCTGCTTCCTTTCCCTTCTAAAACATGGGAGCTTACTTTTGATTAAATCCCATTTTAATCTAGAGTTCAGTCCAATATCCTCCATACCGGAGTCACACATCTGGAAGGAAGACTTGTTCATTTTGAGAGAATTGTGATGTGAGGCTAGAACCCAAAGTGGAAGAAATTACTCCACAGTGAGCAGAGTGCTCTTTGCCTGCTTTTTCCTGAGCAAGTTTCCTTCAAAAGAAGGATGGTATTCCTACGACTTGAAGAGGGCCTTCTTCAGAGCTAACAAAAGATTACATTTCTATAACAATGACTCTCCCACTCATTCCAGGTCACTCAATTATGTCCAAATTGAGTTGAAGTACGTAATAACATTTGCACCTCTTCCCTCAGTGTAAATCCCAGTATTTTGTTGGGTTTTCATTTGGAAACGAGCAGAGAGGGTGGCCTCCTTCACTTGTCAAAGTGTAAACAACCAAGAGCTTTAAATGAAAGCTTGGAACACCTCTTCAAACCTTCACAGATCTTCTGTGCGGACATTGCCATCCCTGGGTCTGCAGATCACAGGTTAAGAAGAGCTCTTCTAAATAAAAGGCAGGAAACTCAAGATGATGCTGAATACTGAGATCAATTATACTAACACAATATAGCTGGCAAGGGGGTGTGCTCTCTGAAGCAAGACCATGGCAAAACAAAAATCTAAGAACACACGGCCAATATATAAGTTTTTTCCTCCAGAATTTTCCCATTGGTATTTGAACAATATCTTTATGGACTACTTTTCATTTCTACTGCTGGCTAAGAATGGAAATACTGGATGATATTGTTCCTGGATGCAACCATAACAGCAATCTTAGTGTGCGCCAAGCAAATTACTATTCCACATGGCAGTAAGGGGAGTACATTGCAGATTGCCAATGCTTTCCTCAAAGCACCATTTGCATAATAGCTTACACTTTGTAATAATATTATTAATAAAAAAAGCTTCCTAAGTACTTTTTAATGAAAGGAGAATAAAATGGATTACATACTTTAAATTAAACCTTGCAGCATCCTGAGCAAAATAAGTACCTGCATGAGGAGTGAATGCTAAAGTGCCATCCAGCAGTAAGCCAAAATATTTAGGTCTTGGAAGAAAGAGGATAAGAAAAGCAGAAATGGCCCCTAAAGACTATCAATATCAACAGGACTCTCTAAAATGATTGAGAGGAGTTGTTGATGTGACACATAAGACAAGATGAAGCAATACATTGCATGCATGCCATCTTCTGCACTGGGAAGAAAAAATTCTAAACCACTTCAATCAGAGAAAAAGTAGTACCAACAGTAGAACAGTAACATCAACGTCTCCAACATCTGCCAACCTATCAACTAAATAGTCCCCTGTCTGTTTTAAGGAAAACCACAGGCAACAGCCAAGGAAAGATTTTGAATCAATGAAAATAAAATGGGCTTTGAATGTACAAGGACCGTGATTAAATTCCTGGCATCTCCAGACAGAGCTAACGTATCATCTATCTGAAACACTGAACCTCTAAGGCCAATCAAGTCTTAAATGGCCATGGCTCTAATGGGCCAGAAAAACCTTTTGTACTGATATCAAAGACCTCCAGTAAAAAAAAAAAAATCATTGTGTCAGGAGCTACTTGAGAAACTGCAAGTCGCTTCTGGTGTGAGAGAATTGGCCATCTACAAGGTCGTTGCCCAAGGAACGCCCAGATGTTTTTTTGATGTTTTATCATCCTTGTGGGAGGCTTCTCTCATGTCCCCACATGAGGAGCTGGAGGTGATAGAAGGAGCTCATCCGCACTCTCCCTGGATTCGAACCTGTGACCTGTTGGTCTTCAGTCCTGCTGGCACAAGGGTTTAACCCACTGAGCCACCGGGGGCTCCAGTAAATGACACTCAGGAAGATGAACCTTTTATTTTGAGAACCAGGTTACTAAGTGAACTTTCCAATTAACACCAAACAAGAGGATGTGTATAGTGGTTCAAACTATCCAGCTCTGTGTGTTGTCAAAGGCTATCCAGCTCTGGTTCTCATTTCTATCTCTCTCTACACTTTCTAAATTCTCTGCAATGGCCTTGGGTGGCCAAAAGTGTACTAGTTGCCTATTTTACTAGGTGGTAGGGAAGAACGAGAGGCAGTAATCGGAATCTGTTCACTGTCATGAAAAACACACCTTAACACAAGGGAACAAAGTGTGGTCCTTCAGATGATGCTGGACCCATGCTCTATGTTAGTTAGAGCTATAATCCACAACCTTATGGAGGAGTACACTTGTACTTTAGCACTGCAGCCTGTCTGATCATGATCCCAAGCACCTTTCTAATCCAGTACACTTTGAAAACATCTCCCCACCCCCTTCATCATTGTTGCACATGAACTTTCAATCACAGACTGATACCATCAATCACTCTTTTTTTAAATCACATCTGCTCATCGCCTAATCAGGTGAAGCAGGCTGGGATGTGATCAGAAATAATAATCTGAAAGATCAACTTTGTTACAGCAGTGGTTTGTATACATATACATATATACAACATTCAATATGTTCTCTCTCTGTTGAAAGAAACTCCTGGAGTAAATCTTTTTAAGAATTTGGGGATTCGAGATATTCCCACTTGAAAAACACCTGTGGTATTCTGGGAGGTGGTTCGTTTTTTTAGTGGCTACTATGCATTGCAATAATATGACATACTGTTTTGAATGTTGAACTAGGACTGCCTTGTCTCAATGCCATGGAATCAAGGGAGTTATAGTTTTAAAAGATTTTTAGCCTTCTCTACTGAAGAGACCTAGTGCCTTACCAAACTATAACTGTCAGGATTCCATAGTATCGCCCTATCAAGTGCTGTCAAACTGCATCAATTCTACACTGTAGATCAGAGTATGACTCCTGGTTCATCCTTAGAAACCCACTGGATGACTTTGGCAAATCTCCTCTGCTAATTCTCCTATAAATAAATCTTGCCAGAAAAACCCAATTAAAGGATCTCCATGAAGGAGAATGACAAAGGCACATGACAACTAATTTGCAAGATATCTCTTAATATGTATCACATAAAGTGCTTACTCTTCACGCTGGGATTAGGAGAGGATACCTTGCAGGAGTCGTCACGAATGTTTGCTTAGTTCTGATCTGTGCATCCTTCGATTCTCTTTCTCATTAGAAACTGCCTAACAAAGTTATTCTGCTGTTTGCCAAAAAGCAAAAAGAAAATCTTGTTGTGTAGCATTTGAATGCTGGAAGAGAACAGAAATTCACAGACAGACAGTTTGCCGTAGAAACTGAAAGATTAACAGGGAAAAAACATCCGGAAGGGGGTTACAATAATGTATGAGAATGTATGCATGCAAGACTGTATGGGCAGCTGGTTAGGTATCTGACAGTTCCTAATTTGCTGGTTTAAAGCCTTTAATTGTGTGATGAATCTGCTGGCAGAGTTTGCAGTTCTCTACTTCCATTCATCTTTATTTACAGGCAATTTCCAGCTGTAGCCTTAATTTGAGTTTTCTTCCAACATAAGCATCCTCCTTCTGTGTACTCTCTGCACAGGTCCTAATGGCAGCAAATGGCAGCAAGTCCCTACAACCTCTCTAACAATGTGTTCAACTGCATGGAGCTTGGCAGAATATCTGCCATCTGTATATCACGAACTATCTCAATTAGATTCTGAAATATTAAAAAATGAACAGGATTTATTCAGAACACAGCACTCATTTCCTACTAAAGTCCAGGATAGGTCTCATTGCTGGGGACATGAAGAGTAGAATTATAGAATCATAGAGTTGGAACCCTTCCTCCTTTGTATCATTTCTATATAATAGATCCAGTGGTTGGCCATAGAGTGGGCACAAAATAGCACCTTTCTTTTCCCACCCCATACAGCCCCTTATAATGTCCTCCTATTTGAAATTGTGCAGAAAAGGCTGAAAGTTCTAATTATAGTTTTATTGATTAATCATTAGTTTTTAATTAAGGGAAAAAATCCTAGTTTGAAAATAAGCCTCAGCTTTCAGCATGCTTCTCCTTAACCCCTTCCCCCATTACTAAAGACAAGATAAATATCTATTTAATAATAATAAATGTTATTATTTTTGTTTACTTACAACTTCTCCAAATGAGGCAGCCAGCATGTGTGTTATCGGACTTAAGTATGGAGATCCACCTGTATGGAGCAAGGCTTTCGTATATTCATAAGTGACAAAAAAGGCAGCCGCTGAAAGACAAAAAAGAGTGTCTGCTGAGATACCCAAAGGCTCCCAGTGCACATGCAGTTGCTATTCTGGTGCAGAGTGAATTTCAAGTGCTAAAAATTAAAGATCCTCTTGCCCAAGATGTCCTCTCTAAACTGTTATGAACTGCAGTATAACAAACAGATGGGAGATGGTGATCTGATAAGGCAGAAAAACCTTGACTCGCAATGTTCGTAAGGAAACCAGATCCCAGCCAAATCAACACAGAAAAAGATCATTTCTATACACTTTGTTTCAGGTAAAGTAAGGTAAAGGTTTTCCTCTGACATTAAGTCTATCATGTTCGACTATGGGGGGTAGCGCTCATCTCCATTTTTAAGCCAAAGAGCTGGTATTGTCCGTAGACACCTCCAAGGTCATGTGGCTGGCGTGACTGAATGGACTGTAGTAGTAGAGAGAGAAATTCCAAGCAACAGGAACCCTTTCCTTAAAAGAAGGTTGAATGATGCCATATGCAGAGATAGTAAAAAAGCTGGCCTTGTAATATTATATTTAATGTCAAAAAATCTGCGTTTTTAGGATTTTCTAAAATTACAGAACTGAAAAGTACAAGGATATTTAAATAAACATTGCTACTTTCCAAAGCTTTTAAACATTAACTTTCCTTCTTTTTTTAGTCAGAACTAAACTTGCAATAGACTGTTTATTTCCCTCCACCAAAAACAATACTCTATGGTACTGTTATTCCAAAGTTAAAAGGTATACATAATACTTAACTTCTGCTTTGAGGTAAGAATGGTCTTTGCCTCTGATAAAGGAAAGTAAAGCATGCCTGTACAGCTTGAATTTACTCACTAACCAAATGAAGCCTGTGATTTCCCAAAGGCATACAATTATAAAAGGTACTTCAATCATTGAAACATTCAAAACTTCTCTGAATTAAAAATGCAATTTAATGATTTGGGATGAGGATTTCACTATTGACAGGTAAAGCACACCATGGAAGAGGAAGATTAATACATACACAAAAAGCAGGTTTTGTTTCTGTATTTATTGCAGCTGACCAAGCTCTTTCAAACTCAAGTAAGTTTTTACTCCTCGGAAGGGAAATTCACTCCTGAAAGAGTTATCATGGGGAAGGGGTGTCTCCACTGAAGTGTTATGACTAATCCTTGTTTCCACAATAATACAACTTTTTCAAAATCCAATTATCACTGGGGGAGAAAGTGAGGCGAACATTACAGGGGTGTTAAACCTTCCCTATGCTATCCATAAATAGATAGATAGATAGATAGATAGATAGATAGATAAGATAGATGGATGGACTTACACTTAAAAGATATACCTGTTCTGATTTACATACAAATTCACCTTAAGAACAAACCTACAGAACCTACCTTGTTTGTAACTTGGGGACTGCCTGTAAGAGATCACTTTCAATTTAAGACACTGCTGTAGCTCAGCAGCCAGGGCTGATGAGTTCACTGATGATTCAGAAGACATTGTGGGATTTCCTGGGCTTGAAAGTATTGAAGATTCAGGCCAGGAAATGAAATTAGCCCAGACAGTGCCGAGCTTAAAGTTCAGTCACAGGAGCCAGAAGCAACATCATTAAATAAGGGGTCGAGTAAAAACGAATTAAGTAAAATGGAAAATTCTCAAGGGAAAGCACCTGGCATTAAGGAAATAAGCAAAAGTCTCTATTTAAAGATCAGAGCTGAGAATCATCTCCGTAGGTCCATGAGATTACATGGGAAAGAGATAGAGAAAATCTGTGGGAAAAGACATGATTTCATAACTGCCTATTAACAGCCAGTGTTTACATTTTAAGTTAGTTCAGCCACGTTGGCTTTCAAGTAAGAAGTCTGCCGTGAATTTCCTAGTCGTTGTGTCAAGTCAAGTCTTGGTTTTGAATTCAAGTATTTCAGAAGTTTTCTATGTTCTTGTTTTATTATTCCTGCTCAGGTTTTATTATGTGTATATTTTGCTTATGGATTTCTTCTGTGCTTGTAGGGTTTTTATAATCCTGGACTGGTTTACCTTTGGATTTTTATGAAACATTTGAATTCTTGTGTGGCTGTCATCTATTGCTAAACCTTGTTTGGATTATACCTCTCTTTTCCTGCTTTCTTTATATATGTTTATGTGTTTTTACAATAATACTCTGGACTCTTGTGTGGTGCTATGATCCTAAGTGGCTCCAGGTCTGGGGTGCAGCAGACACTAGGAAACTATGCAGACAATTTTCCACTTCAAATTCCTTGAGAAAAACAAAAATATTAGTTGCAGACTGGACATTACATGAACAAATCAGGGTGCAAACAAGGTTGCCGCATGTTAATCAACTCTTGAGAATTTTAATTGTAAACATTCTTCCATCTTCCTCATTTTAAAAACTCAGTAAAATTCCAATGTCCTGAAGCACCAATATAAAAGGAAACTCAAAGTTCGATACTGTGATGGCAACAATATGTTGTGCAGAAAAGAACTCTAAAACTAGAACATTTGCCTTCTATTATATTAAATATTGCTCTTTTTGTGAAATTACTTAAAAATTTCTAACCCTTTTGCAACCTTATAAAGAGGACACAGTTCCAAATTTCAAAATGCAAATGGTACAAAAGAAAGCGGAACTTTGCCAAGAGGAAGAGTTTTTTAATTTGTTACAGGGCTGTATCTGTTGTCCTCTGTCACTAATCAAAAGATGCTTATCTTCTCCTGAAGGAGATAAGAGAACAGAAGATAAAGAACAAAAAAAAATTCATATCATCTTTGGAAGGGCTTAGATGAGCTGAAGGTGCCCGAGGATGCTGCTGCAAACTTTCATGGACATCCGCTAAAAGAAGTCAGAATGAAAGAATGGAGAAAGAGGAAGGTCATTTTTGACACATTAACACTTCCTTTCTATATTTTAAGCCTAAATTAAGGGTGCGACCATTTTCAGACCTAATGCACAAACCATATTTTGATGTAGCATATCTTGTTCGTAACTTGGGGACTGCCTGCACTGTAGTGTAATACAAAATTACCAGTTCTCTTTAGGTATGTAATCCGCATACTTAACATTACATGTGCACTGCAGCTTTGCTCACACTTTGCACTATGTATCGACTTTTGTCTTGATTGTTTTTACTTGTTACTGATTGAGAAGTAAGAGATTTTGTGTAGCAGGAACCATTTTTACAGTCTGTTTAGTTGTTAACCAATTCCTCTGAACACTATATTCCAGAAGAATATAGATAGGAATAGAACTTCCTATCTTATTTATCTATAGCTATATCTATAAAGTCAGTGTATGTATGTTTGTATGTGGCTATGTTTCTCCCTGCTTTCCAGTTGGCTCCTACTTCAACAGGCCAATGCGACCCCCAAGAATGATGGACCTGGACCAAACTTGGACCTGGACCAAACAATGACCCACTTTACACCCTGGGGCAGTTTGAGGGAGGACTGACCACAGATGATGGGATTTGCAATACCTTCACCCAATTTGACTCCACAGACCACTGCAACTCTCACAAATAACGGGCAAACAATGCCTTTTTCATATAACCCTGGCATTGCCGGGTCCCCAAGCTAGTACTTAATACAAGTAACATGATTGGTGATAAGGAAAAGCCCAGACAAATATAGGTAAAAACACACATAATTATATGGATAATCTTCTACCAGAATATATAGCAGTAAAATATTTTCTAGGCTGTACTGTCGAAGGCTTTCATGGCCAGAATCACTGGGTTATTGCAAGGTTTTTTGGGCTGTATGGCCATGTTCCAGAAGCACTCTCTCCTGACGTTCCGCCTCCATCTATGGAGGAATCCTCAGAGGTTGAGAGGTCTCTGAGGATGCCTGCCACAGATGCAGGCAAAATGTCAGAAGAGAATATTTCTGGAACATAGCGATACAGCCCAAAAAACTTACAACTCATTTTCTAGACTGATTTTTCATTCCACATTACTGTTTTTGGGAGAACTACTTAAAATTCTCAGCCAGGGAGTTCTAAAGTCTGATCACAATAAAAGCTTTTGGATTCCACAGGATGAAGTCATACCAATTAAAGTAGAATCGTAATGCTACAATTGTGTAATGTGAAAGAGCTCAATATCGTGCAACCTAATACAAACCAAAGTTTGGAAGAGAAACAGATATGATTGGGGGAAAGCAACACAATCGAGGCTAGTTTCTCACATGTCTAGACAGCAACGACTGCAAATACGCAAAATACAAAAGAGCAATTTACCATTTGGGAAAGACCCTACAGCAGCAGAGGGAACACCAGCATAGATGCCACGGAAACCACCAGCCTTCTTAAACCCTTGAGGGCTCT
Source organism: Anolis sagrei (assembly GCF_037176765.1). Classification (NCBI taxonomy): domain Eukaryota; kingdom Metazoa; phylum Chordata; class Lepidosauria; order Squamata; family Anolidae; genus Anolis; species Anolis sagrei. The sequence continues at coordinate 35,603,382 of NC_090022.1, read as the reverse complement.
GTAGTCTTGTCTTGACTGTATCCAAAGGGAACAATATCAAGTCAACGGACACTCCAGCCAGCCCACCAGCCTTAAAAAAAATACAGATAGATAAAAAGACAATCAAAACAAGAAAGACAATTAGAATGAACTGAACAGTAAGAATAGGTAATTTTGAGGTCTCGAGGCAGTACAGAACATTGGCATTTACCATCTCCTGCAAACAGTATAAAATTCCTTGAAAGACTGAACCAAAAAAAATGAGCACCAACCTCCAACGAATCCCTTCTTTTTGACAAAATACCTCTGGCTTTAGCATGCATGCATGCTTAGGAAAAGGTCAGAACTGCTGGGAAAAGTTAAAGGGAAAGGAGGACTCTTCTGATTTCCATTACCTTTGGTGAGCTGAGGACTGACAGGAAAAACCTCCTTTGGTGTTATCTCTATAGGTTTCTGGTTTTGTATGTGTTTTTGATCTTTGTAATCAATATACAGTATACATATTTTCCTCAATTGATTTGTCAGATCATCAGTTTCTCAATTAAGAAATGGACACACTTTGTTGGCCATTGGGTATTGGAAATGAACCCCCCCAAAAAGGGAAAGGTCTAGCAATAGTTAATATACTTGAAGATAGGTAGATCAAAGTCTATGAATTCTCCAAATCCCTCAACTGCCATGGCTAACCAAAGACCTCATCTACACTGCCATATAATGCAGTTTAACAACACCGAGTTACATTATATGAATCTACACTGACCACGGAACGCAATTTCAAACCACAGTATATGACAGTGTAGATGGGGCCAAAGTTACAGCAACAATAGTAACTGGGAGATATCATCCAGCAGCTGCAAACAAAAACAAAAAAAGAGGAACTTTTACAACTCTGATTTTTGCTTAGACATGAAACCACTAAGTACCCTTGGCAAAGACACTATTTACAGAATGAAAACCAAACAATCATTCTTTTAATGTAAGAGGAAGACATTAACAATTAAATTTTCAATCGAACAATCAATCAAAGATGCCACAATGACGACATATAGGAACTCCAAACAATATTTTCAGCAAAGAATAGAATTTTACTTAATCACGCAGCTTAGAAAACATTATCTTATGAAACATTATCTATTTTGTGGATTTTGGAGTTTCATGTTCAAGTAGTTAAAGTAAAAGTAAAGGTTTTCTCTTGACACTGTCTAGTCGTGTCTGACTCTGGGGAGTGGTGCTCATCTCCATTTCTAAGCCAAAGACCCGGTGTTGTCCGTAGACACCTCCTAGGTCATGTGGCGAGCATGACTGCATGGAGCGCCATTACCTTCCCACAGGAGCAGTGCCTATTGATCTACTCATATTTGCAAGTTTTTTAACTGCTAGGTTGGCAGAAGCTGTGGTTAACAATAGGAGCTCACCCTGTTTGTGGATTCGAATTGCCAACCTTCAGATCAGGAAGTTCTGCAGCTTAGCAGTTTAACCCACTGTGCCACAACGGCCCCTGTTCAAGTAGTTACATTATCTTATTTGTCATGAGTTATTTATGATCCAATGCAGGCTAGCAATCAGTAGCTTTTCAGAAGTATTCCAATCAAAGGTCTTATCTCTGTTGTACGGAGAATTCACCTCCATAAAATGTAGGTGAAATGTTAAGTATTTTAGATCATTAATTACGAAGCAATAAAGCTGAATTTGCTGTTACATGCATAGCAACATCGGAGCTATTTAAGTGGCTTCTTGCCTACAACTTTAATGCATTTTAGACAATCAGATAGTGGAGGTTTAGACCAAAGGCTATTTAAGAAGATGGTCGAATGAGATTCTTTGTAATCTTTGAAGATTTCCTCACTTATTTACAGGGTTTTGCTCCCATATAGAAAATTCATATGCCACTGTCTCATGATAAGCTAACAAGCAAGTCCTTTCGGTAAAGGACCCAAAGATTCGAGTGTTAATTTACTTTGAAAAATTAAGCAAACTGTAGTTAATTTCAGATCTCTCAGTACTTCTGAACACTTTGATAACAGAAGCCAAGGAAACCTATACTTGGATCTGATATTCTTCTCCAACTCATTCAAGAGGTGCTCAGTGGCTACAGTTAACATTTTAGTCAATAAGTTAATTACTCTTTTAATCTGCTTGGCTATTTTGCATGCATTGATTTGGTCACCCTCATCCCATATCCTTCTAGTGCCTTCTCCATCTGAATTCTTATCTGTACCAAGTGATTAAAAGAAGAAAAAAGAAAATTGATCTCATTTTAATCTAGCCATCTGGCGAAAGCATGAATCAAAAGTTGTTAATTGCTTCTCTGGATTTCAAACTTCTGTGTCTTAAATGTAATTTAAATTCATGAAGTGGCTAATGGAGCATCTGCAGGAGAGTGCAGATACCTGGTTTCTTGTTTCATCTGTGGAAAAAGAGTAATGAATTTTTGAAGAGGAGAAAGGGACTTTGCTCACTTCAGCTCTACACTGTAGCTCTTAAAGCTGAAACACAGAAACCTTCGCAGAGAGCAGTTATGCCTGTCTTGTGTAACTTCATTCAATTATACAGTAGGCCTTCCACTTTAACGGGACTTCGAAGTGCAGGACAACCAAAAAAGTGGGCCAATTGGATGGTCCCCCCACATGGGTCTTCCTCCAGGGGCAAACCAAGACTGTATTTGGAACACAGATATCTATAACTAAGATACACAAAGTATTGTGTTATTGTTTTTGAAACATCAGATGTGTTATCGGACGATAGGTTTATTACTTATATACACAATATAAAGATACAACTTGTCCCTATTGTGAATAAATGTCCATATTCATATAAATGTCTCCCATTTGAAATCTATATGAATACAGACATTTATTCAGGAGACAAGTTGTACCTTTATATTGTGTATATAAGTAATAAACTTGTTGTATGCTAACACATCTGATGTTTCAAAAACAACAACAACATAATACTTAGTGCAAACCAAGAATGAGCAACTTGGAAGTTCCTGAACAGACTCAGAAGTGGAGTGGGCAGATCAAAACACAACCTGGCAAAATTGCACTACCTAAAAAAAAAAAAAAAATCCTCCACTTTGTGCGACTGTGGAACAGAACAGACAACTCTGCATCTGTATGCTTGCCCACAATGCCCTGCCACATGTACAGAGGAGGAATTGTTGAAAGCTACAGACAATGTGGTCGCAGTTGCCTGGTTTTGGTCAAAAATTATTTAGCCGCTTGAGCTCCTTCTATTTTTATCACTTTTATACTTACACATACAATGCTTTTGATACAAAATAAATAAATAACTCAAGAAAGGTGCAAATGAAAGCAAACCTACTGGGTTTTTTTAAAATGAGAGAACATTTTTCTGCAAATCTCTTGGTCTGATCAACAGCCACAAAATCACTTTGAAGAAATCTACAAATGACAAGAGAAGTGTTATTTCCAAGAATTTCTAGGTCCTTTATTTATCGTATCAGGAGCAAACCAAGGGTACAGTTGTATTGTATTAAAACACACACACAGTTTGAAAACTTGGCATTATATTAAATGTCCTTTGACCAGTAACTGGTCACTTGGAGTGCCTCTGGTGTTGATATAAGGAGGTCCTCCATTGTGCATGTGGCAGGGCTCAGGTTGCATTGTAATAGGTGGTCTGGTGGTTTGCTCTTCTCCACACTCGCATGTCATGGACTCCACTTAGTGGCTCCATTTCTTAAGGTTATCTCTACATCTTGTGGTGCCAGAGCGCAGTCTGTTCAGCGCCTTCCAAGTCACCCTGTTTTCTGTGTGGGGGAGGGCGCCTCATTCTAGCCATGGATTGAGGTTCTGAGTTTTAGCCTGCCACTTTTGGACTCTCGCTTGCTGAGGTGTTCCAGCAAGCGTCTCTGTAGATCTTAGAAAGCTATATCTTGGTTTAAGTCATTGGCGTGCTGGCTGATATCTGAACAGAGGATGGGCCAGAGATGTCACTGCCTTGGTCCTTTCACTATTGGTTGCTACTTCCCAGCAGATGTCAGGTGTTGTAATATCAGCAAAATAGTATAATTTCTCCAGTGGATTATTTGGCAGTGTATACTCATATAATACAGTTCAAAGCAGATGTGGATTATCTGCTTTGATAATCTGGATTATATGACAGTACAGAAAAGGCCGAAGGCTACATGGGCATACAATTAGTCTCAGTATATGGCCGTTTCATCAGTTCCTCAGCCCAGGGCTTCTTAAACTTACTTTTGACCCCTTTCAGCCAGAGAAATGTGTATATGACTCCAGGTATATAAAAAGCAAACATTTGCTGATAACAAATCAGCATTTGAAAAACTTGTTAACCAGGCTAGTTTTCCTTTTTATGAACTACATATTCTGCAGAGTCCTCTGTAAACACTGCACAACAGATTCATGTAAAGGCCTAAAACAACCACTAGGTGACATTCAGAAAATCTTTACTGTTGCCAAATTTTTCAGGGCCTCAATATTAAGCTAAGGGGTCAAGAGTTGGGGCCCACAGTTTAGGAAGAAGTGCAACTGAAGGCCTAAATCCTGTTGCTAATCGCAATGGGAAGAGACACATTGAATTTAACTAAATGTTAGATCTTCAGTCAATGACTGATTTAGTGGTTTTACTCTAGTTGAAACTAGCCAACAATATTTCAGTCATCATTCCCCCCCCCCTCTCTAAATATCTATCTTAAGTGTATAGGGATCATAGAATCATGGAATCATAGTTAGAAGAGACCACACTGGACATCCAGTCCAACCCCTGCCATAGAGGAAAAGCACAATCAAAGTACCCCCAACAGATGGCCATCCAGTCTCTGTTTAAAAACCTCCAAAGATGGAGGTTTCACCACCTGAGGCAGAGAGTTCCATTGTTGAACAGCTTTTACAGTCAGGAAGTTCTTCCTAGGCCCCTTCTACACTGCCATATAATCCAGATTATCAAAGCAGATAATCCACATTATCTGCTTTGAACTGGATTATCTGAGTCTACACTGCCATATAATCCAGTTCAAAGCAGATAATCTGGGTTTTATACAGCTGTGTAGAAGGGGCCCTAATGTTCAGATGGATGTTGCTTATGGTTTGCATATTGCTAGCAAATCTGCCCTGAGTGTCATAGAACTATAAGACAGCACATTCCACTGAATTTACAGGGACATTTTGGAGTGAATAAGCTTAGGGCTATGCTGTTAATCTTTCCATATGTTCAACAATTAATTTTGGTGTTGACAAATCTGATTCATTATGGTGGTATCCATCATATTTTATAAAATCTGGCCTTAAAATAAAATACCACATCAAAATAACATCCCACCACCAAATTAGCATTTCAAAAAACTACGTTTTCACAGAAACTCAGATACTGATAGACTACTTTAAGGAATAACAAAGACATCTAAGGGTGCATATCCACCGGATAATCAATGCAGTTTGACACCACTTTTAATGCCATGGCTCAATGCTATGGAATGTTTGGATTTGTAGTTTGATAAGGTAGCAGCACTCTTTGGCAGAAAAGACTGAAGACCTTATAACACTACAACTCCCATAACACCATAGCATCAAACATGGTAGTTGAAGTGGTATCAAATTGTATTAATTCAACAGTGTAGATGCACCCTGTGAGTACTTTCACAACCAAGGTATAAATAAACCACATAATACTGAGACTAACCAGCAACGCTTATTTTTTATTATTATTTTATTATTATTATTATTTATTTTATTTGATATTTGATATTGCTGTTTTAAAATTGTTTTTAATTGTTTTTAAATTGTTGTTCAATTTTAGCCTGTTCTTGTAAGCCGCTCCGAGCCCCAGGGGAGTGGCAGCATATAGGTTCGAATAATAAATAAATAAATAAATATTATTATTACATGGATGGGAGGCCACCAATGTATACCAGATGTTGCTGCTCATATTTCAGCGGAAGAAATGTGGGGAAACCCAGTATTCTATGTCTAAGAAAAACCCAAAAAACATACGACTGAGAGCCCTTCCAGACAGGCCCTATATTCCAGGATCTGATCCCAGGTTTTCTGTTTCTCCCAGATTATCTGGCAGTGTGATCTCATAAAATCATGTTTAAAGCAGAAAACCTGGGGTCAGATCCTGGGATTTTGGGCCTGTCTGGATAGGTCCTAGATCTGTAGGCCCTTTCAATCAAAAACCAACTCCTAACTCATCCACAAGCTTTCTTTCAGATTTAAAGGCCTTGTAGGACCAAAAGCATCACAGCAAACCGAAACAAATATTTGCTTTCCCTTTGTTTCCAGACTATTTTGCAACAATTTATAGGTGCAGCAATACTTTAGAATGAATGCAATTTGACACAATGTTTGCAGTTGTTTAGCCTGAAGAAGAGAAGGCTGAAAGAAGAAATGATAGCCATGTATAAATATGTGAGAGGAACTCATAGGGAGGAGGGAGCTTGTTTTCTGCTGCCCTGGAGACTAGGACGCGGAACAATGGTTTCAAACTATAGGAAAGAAGATTCTACATTGGAAAGAACTAATGTGAGAGTTGTTCAACTGTGGAACTCTTGTTCCATGTCCTAGAGACTAGGACATGGAACAATGGCTTCAAACTACAAGAAAGGAGATTCCATCTGAACATTTGGAAGAACTTCCTAATTGTGAGAGCTGTTCAGCAGTGGAACTCTCTGCCCCGGAGTGTGGTGGAGGCTCCTTCTTTGGAAGCCTTTGAACAGAGCCTGTATGGCCATCTGTCGGGGGTGCTTTGAATGTGATTTTCCTGCTTCTTGACAGGGGGTTGGACTGGATGGCCCACGAGGTCTCTTCCAACTCTATGATTCTGTGACACCACTTAAACTCCCGTGGGTCAATGCTATGGAATAATGGGATCAGTAGTTTAACAAGGTCTGTTAGAAATTTAATATATTTGACTGGTTGCCCTGACACGACAAAATAAAGTTTAACAAGGTCTTTACAACCTTCTCTGCCGAACTATAAATCCCAGGATTCAATTGCCTTGAACCATGGCAGTTAAAGTGGTGTCGAACTGCGTTCATTCTACAGATGCACCTTATGCTCTTTAAAAAAGCGAAATTCTTCATTCTTTTATTACAAACTGCAAAGCTTCACAATTTGAATGTTTAATTTTTTTTCTCTCTCTAGCTATAATCATATCTAGCAACATAGTTCTCGCCTCCAGGATCTCCTTCACTCACCGTCAAGGAGACCAAGAAATCTCCCCGGTCCATGTGTAGGCAGGTCTCAGCTCCACGCCGCAAAGACAGCAAGCGAGGACTAGCAGCAGCTCATGGGCGCAGCCATATTGAAACCTCGGGGTGTCACGTGATTAGCGCGTCCACCAGGCTGTCCGGCGCGCATGCGCAATGCGAGTAAGCGAAGCCAAAGCCATGTTGTTTCCCGTTCTCTGTGCCCTTACTGTATTGCTGGCTTGTCTCAAGACCCAGCCTAGAAGAGACATAGAAAGCAAATGGGACAAAAGAAATACCTTTTAGCTGAAACGTTTTTTGGGGTTTATTTATATTACATTAGAGATAGGAGATCTTTACCCCTTTTGGCCGGAATCACTGGGTTGCTGTGAGTATACTGGGCTGTATGGCCATGTTCCAGAAGCATTCTCTCCTGACGTTTCACCCACAACTGTAGCAGGCATCCTCAGAGGTTGTGAGGTCTGGTGGAAGCTAGGAAAATTAGGAAAATTGGATTTATATATAATTTTACTAATTTTTCTAGTTTCTAAAAGACCTCACAACCTCTGAGGACGCCTGCCACAGATGCAGGCAAAACGTCAGGAGAGAATGCTTCTGGAACATGGCCATACAGCCCAAAAAACCTACAACAACCCAGTGATTCTGGCCATGAAAGCCTTCGACAATACAATTACTGGGTTGCTGTAATTTGTTCGGGCTCATGATTTAAATGCATTATTATTATTATTATCGCTTTGCTTAACTTTTAACTCGGTATCTAATAGATCAGAGCTTTCCATTCATTTCATGTTGGCGACACACTTTTGAGACATTCATCATTTAGGAAAACACAACCAAAGCACTCCTAACAAATGACCTTCCACCCTCTGCTTTTAAATCCTCCTGCAAAGGAGACTCCACCAGATTCCATGTTCCACTGCTGAACAACTTTAATTCAATGTACCAAAATGATCAAGAGTCTTGAGAATAAGCTGTATGAGGAGCGGCTTAAAGAGCTGGGCATGTTTAGCCTGCAAAAGAGAAGGCTGAGAGGAGACATGATGGCCGTGTATAAATATGTGAGGGGAAATCATAGGGAGGAGGGAGCAAGCTTGTTTTCTGCTGCTCTGGAGACTAGGACGTGGAACAATGGTTTCAAACTACAGGAAACGAGATTCCACCTGAACATTAGGAAGAATTCATATGAGTAGGCACGTAGCAAGGATTCTGATTCCGGGGGGGGGGGGGGGGCTGAGTCTGAGTGAAAGAGGGTCTACCCTAGCAAACCTTTTGTATTGTTACCCCAATACCCCCATGCATATGAGATATATTGAGCATGGTGATCAGATCATGATATGAATAAACATAACAGTTTAAATAATGTACCAGTAAGGCCTTTTTGCATACCACCATGAGAATTTGGGGGGGGGGGGGTAAGCCCCCCAAGCCCCCCCCCCCCCCCCGGCTACATGCCTGTATATGAGAGTTGTTCAACAGTGGAACTCTCTGCCCCGGAGTATGATGGAGGCTCCTTTGGAGGCTTTTAAGCAGACCCTGGATGGCCATCCGTCAGGGATGCTTTGAATGTGATTTTCCTGCTTCTTGGCAGGGGATTGGACTGGATGGTGCATGAGGTCTCTTCCAATTCCATGATTCTATTGGCGAAGGCTTTCATGGCCGGAATCACTGGTTGAATCAGTCTGCAGGCCTTTCATGTGCTTTGATTCATGTCTGGGCAATGCTGTGTTTGGTGGTTCCTATGTAGACAGCCAGAGAGGTCAGTTGATGAACCAACTCGGAGACAGAATATTATCTGAGAACACAGAAATGATGGACCATTCTTGACAACCATCATGTCAGACAACACAAAGAAGCCATTGAACTCAACAAGCACGTGAATCATTTCAACAGAAAGGAGGAAACAGTGAAAATGAACAAAATCTGGCCACCAGTATTTTAAAAAAACACCAGAATCAAAACAGTAAATTATGAACATCACTCAGTAACACCGGGATTCTAGACAACAAACAACAAACAAAGGATCCCCCCAGGCAGGAAGCAACCAGGCTTTGAAGCTACAAGGCTATTCAATGCTAATCAAGGTGACCAACTGCAACATTCGATGCAACAGCCCCCTCGATGGACTGTCACCTTGTCGTGGTGAGGGGGCTTGCGTGTTCCGATGAACCTGTGGGCACAACAACTGGAGTCGTGCACTCCCAGGAGTGGCCGCGGGGGAGGTCCCAGACCAAGCACAGTCCGAAGACCCAAAGACCTCAACGGCGGAGCAGGCGGAGGATAACATGGCACATGTTACAACGGCTGCGAAGGCGGAAGAAGGCTGCAACAGACTGAGAAGCCATGGTCATTGTGTTAAACTACATCACCAGTGGAACCTCATCTGTGAAGACTGTGTGTTGTTCAGTTGTGCACTGACCTCCACACATTAAAAAAACCCACGCACAGGCGTCTTCCAAGAAAATAAAAACAAACCAACCAAAGCCCCATGGCGATCAGCGAGTGGCGACGGGGGCAGGACTGTGAAATCTGGAAGCCCCTAGTCACAGACTGGCACATGGGCGGTGGGTACGGACTCAGTCGTTCTACCTCAAGGTCCGAGGCAGTTGAGTAGTTCGGCAGCTGTATCCGCGACTGAGCAGCCCTATTGAGGACCCACTCTGCTCACCCCACACGGGGAGGGGGCTAGAAAAGGTGCCCTAAACATAGTCTGCCTCACTTATCCCTGACTGGACTGCCGCATCCAGTGGGGTCACCATCCTGCGGCCAAAAAAGAAAAATGAACTTCGGTACGTGGAACGTACGGACTCTGATGGACAACAGTGACAGTGAACGCCCCGAACGCAGAACTGCCATCATCGCAAGGGAGCTGGGACGCTTCAACATCGACATAGCAGCCCTTCAGGAGACCCGGAGAGCAGGAGAGGGATAGCTGAAGGAAGAAAAAGGAGGCTACACCTTCTTCTGGAAGGGACTGCCCGAAAAAGACCAAAGAATGCACGGAGTTGGCTTTGCCATCAGGAATGATCTGGTGAAACATCTGTCCGAAGCACCCACTGGCATCAACGAACGACTCTCAACCCTCCGAATTGATCTTGCCAAAAACCAACGGGCAACCATCATAAGTGCCTATGCACCAACACTAGACGCTGATGAAGACATCAAGGAGAAATTCTACTGTCAGCTGGACAGCGTCCTATCGGGGATACCTAAGGAGGACAAAATCATTCTCCTGGGGGACTTCAATGCAAGAGTCGGGCGAGACTTCGACCTGTGGCCAGGCACCATAGGAAAAGACGGGGTTGGAAACAGCAACTCGAATGGCATCCTGCTTCTCACCAAATGTGCGGAGCACAACCTTGTCATCACCAACACGCTCTTCCGCCAGAAAAACAAGTTCAAGACATCATGGAAGCACCCACGGTCAAAGCATTGGCACCTCTTAGACTATGTAATCACACGTGCCAGAGACCGCCGTGACGTACTCCTCACAAGAGCCATGACAGGTGCTGACGACTGCTGGACCGACCACAGGCTAATCCGATCCACGATGGCTATCAAGATTGCCCCCAAGCGCAGACTCCAAGGAAGAAAGACAAGGCGCAAAATGAACACCCAAGCCCTTCAAGAGCCCTCCAGGCGAGCCCATCTCCAAACAGCACTCAAGGACCATCTACCCACAGTACACCCCGAAAATGTTGAGGAACACTGGAACAAACTGAAGACCTCCATCATCCAAGCCTGCGAAGAATCTATTGGATACCAAGCCAAGAAACATCAAGACTGGTTTGACGAAAATGACATCGAGATCCAACAGCTAATCGACAAGAAAAGGAAAGCCTTCCAAACATGGCAGAGAGACATCAACTGTGCTGCTAAGAAAAAGATCTACGCCAGTGCAAAAGCTGAGGTCCAAAGAAGGACAAGAGAACTCAAGAACATCTGGTGGACAAAGAAGGCTGAAGAAATCCAACACCTGGCAGATACCCATAATGCTCAAGGATTTTTCAAAGCCACAAAGGTCATCTATGGGCCAAGAAACCATGGCATACAGCCTCTACGCTCATCAGACGGAACCAAACTCCTGAAGGACCAAAAGTCAATTGCACTACGTTGGAAAGAACACTACCAAAGCCTCCTAAACCGCAGCTCCAGTGTGGCCGAAGAGGTCCTCTCACAAATCCCGCAACAACAAACCAGGGATGAGCTTGCAGCACTGCCTAGTTTGGAAGAAGTCAGCAATGCCATCAGCCAACAAAAGAACAACAAAGCCAGCGGACCGGATGGGATCCCTGCTGAAATCTTTAAAGAGGGAGGACCTGCGCTGACACACCAACTCCACCAGCTCATAGAAAAAGTGTGGGTGACCGAGAAAATCCCAGCAGACTTCAAGGATGCCACCATCATCACCCTCTTCAAAAAAGGGGAAAGAACAGACTGCGGAAACTATCGAGGTATCTCCCTTCTAACCTCCGCTGGGAAAATCCTCGCAAGAATCCTTGCAAACCGCCTTCTGCCCCTCTCAGAAGACACCCTCCCAGAATCCCAGAACGGCTTCCGCCCCTCCAGAGGAACTGTGGACATGATCTTCACTGCACGACAACTCCAAGAAAAATGCAGGGAACAAAACCAACCTCTGTACATGGCATTCATCGACCTTGCAAAGGCATTCGACACAGTGAATCGCAGCGCTCTCTGGACCATCCTCCAAAAAATCGGGTGCCCAAGCAAATTTGTGAACATCCTGCAGCTCCTCCACGATGACATGATGGCAACAGTCTTGGATAGCAATGGCTCCCAAAGTGACCCATTTAAGGTGGAATCGGGTGTCAAACAGGGATGTGTTATTGCCCCAACTTTATTCTCCATCTTCATCGCCATGATACTTCACCTTGTTGATGGGAAGCTTCCCACCGGAGTGGAAATCATCTATCGGACAGACGGCAAGCTATTTAACCTCAGCAGACTGAAAGCCAAAACCAAGGTCACAACAACATCTGTTATAGAACTCCAGTATGCTGATGACAATGTCGTCTGTGCGCATACAGAAGAAGATCTACAAGCCACTCTCAACACCTTTGCAGAAGCATACACAAAGCTTGGCCTGTCACTGAACATCGAGAAAACCAAAGTGCTGTTCCAGCAGTCACCAGCCGCCCCCACTCCAATGCCAGAGATACAGCTTAATGGCGTAACATTAGAAAATGTTGACCATTTCCGCTACCTTGGCAGCCACCTCTCCACCAAAGTCAACATCGACGCCGAAATACAACACCGCCTGAGCTCTGCCAGTGCAGCATTTTCCAGAATGAAGCAGAGAGTGTTTGAGGACCGGGACATCCGTAGGGAGACCAAGGTGCTTGTCTATAAAGCTATTGTCCTCCCAACCCTGCTATATGCCTGTGAGACGTGGACTGTCTACAGACGTCACATGCAGCTCCTGGAACGATTCCATCAGCGCTGCCTCCGGAAAATCCTGCAAATCTCCTGGGAAGACAAGCGGACAAACGTCAGCGTGCTGGAGGAAGCAAAGACCACCAGCATTGAAGCAATGGTCCTCCAACATCAACTCCGCTGGACAGGCCACGTTATCCGGATGCCTGACCACCGTCTCCCAAAGCAGTTGCTCTACTCCGAACTCAAGAACGGAAAACGGAATGTTGGTGGACAGGAAAAGAGATTTAAAGATGGGCTCAAAGCCAACCTTAAAAACTCTGGCATAGACACTGAGAACTGGGAGGCCCTGGCCCTTGAGCGCTCCAGCTGGAGGTCAGCTGTGACCAGCAGTGCTGCAGAATTCGAGGAGGCACGAGTGGAGGGTGAAAGAGAGAAACGTGCCAGGAGGAAGGCGCGTCAAGCCAACCCCGACCGGGACCGCCTTCCACCTGGAAACCAATGCCCTCACTGCGGAAGAAGATGCAGAGCAAGAATAGGGCTCCACAGCCACATGCGGACCCACAAGGAAACCCATGATGGAAGACCATCTTACTCGTCCAACGAGGGATCGCCTAAGTAAGTAAGTAAGTAAGTAAGTAAGTACTGCAACATTCACACTTGCCTCAAATAGACGAGTTCTTTCTCCCACCTTGGACACTCCACAGATATATAAACCTCATATAACTAGTTTCCAACACATCTGAAAACCTCTGAGCATGCCTGCCATAGTTGTGGGCCAAATGTCAGGAGAGAGTGCTTCTGGGACATGGCCATATAACCTGAAAAACTCACAGCAACCCAATCCAAGGCCAGTTAACACCTCCTAAACAGAGGATGCTTCCATGGAAAAAAGGCCAGGCTACCTCTAGGCAGATACCCTCAATAATTATGCAGCTTCATACTATTCAAGCTTGCTAAATTAAACATTCACAATTGCTTTAAACTGACAAAGGCCCTTTCTCCTACCCTGGACATTATTCCATAAGTATATGTACATTCTACTTGCTTCACTGCCAATGGAACGTCTGAAGATGCCGGCCATAGCTGCAGATGAAACATCAGGAGAGAATGCTTCTGGAACATGGCCATACAGTCCAAAAAACAACCCAAAATTAATTCAGCTTTCCTAGCAAACTAGTGATTAAACAAACCCCTTATAAGTGATACAGTCACATAAATAGATTGTGATAATGAAATGTATGAGGACACAACGTATCTTGTGAAACCATTAATATGTTGCAACAACACAGTTTAGAATTGTCTGCAACAGAGTATTTCAAATAACTAGACATAGTTGTAAACCAATGGCTTTTCTTTATCTTCCATACCAGCCAACCTTTATACAGTACGCAACTAGTGGCATATGAAGCTGTTTCCTGCAGACTAGTCAGGGAATTGCATGGTCCAGTGTCCTAATCGGTTCATCTGTCATTTTGCTGAACAACCCTTTCTAGCTGAGGTTGATGGACAGCTGAAATCTGGCCAGGATTCATTGCCTCAACTCCAAAATTACCAAACTCCGTGATATTTGATTTGGCTGAGTTATAAAAGGCTTATTCATAGTATGTACTTCATTAAGGGAAATGAAGTTTGCCATTTTTGTTGGCACGGAGTGCAAATGCATACACAAACTAAACAGATATTTCCATAGAGGAGGCGATCTTTCGTCAGTCTTATGGACACACAAAGAAGGCTCCATTTTTTCCCCCTGTGTGCTATACAGAAATCAAGCCCTTGTGGAACTTGATTTGTAAATGGACTTTCTGGGATAATTTGCTCTGGAATGTTTTAACAGAGTCTATACATTTATTGTGTGTAATTTTTTTCTTCCTGGTCATTGAGCCAATCAACTAACACCAAGGCAGGTGGCAAACAACCCATCAGATAGTAACATGCTGTTAGCTAGAAAGCTTTTTAAAAAGCTTGTAAATTAGTAGATGGTGTGCTTGCATTGCAAATGATTGCCAAGCACCCCTTTTTGTGCAGGCTGTGAATAAAGGCTTGTTTTTGGAGGGGACAAAATAATCATAGCACCATAATTGTGTAGCATGAAATGGACCTAACAAACTGAGTAAAGCATATGTGTCGCCTAAAGCAGCATTTCTCAATCTGGGGGTCATGAGGGAGGTTTCGGACTGGTCACCAATGATCATCAGAAAACACATATTTCTGATTGTCTTAGGAATCCCATTGGTAGAGAAGTCTGAAAATCTCTGCACCTTCTCTTCCTTTTTGGAAACTGTTGAATCCAAAAGCCCTGCTCCTGCTGTGATTGGTCTGCCTCTCAGCCAAGGGGAGGGCTGTTTCTGAGACTCCAAGCGAGGAGAGGAGAGCAGGCGTGCTCCATGCATGGCAGCATGGTATCAGATTTGGTCCAGATCCATAGTCATTTGTGTTCACAGTGCTCTCCAGAGGTAGGTGAACTACATCTCCCCTAAATCACTGTCAATTCCTCCCAAATCCCTCCAGTATTTTCTGTTGGTCATGGGGACTCTGTGTAGGATGTTTTGCCCAATTGTATCATTGGTGAGGTTCAATGAGCTCTTTGATTTTAGGTGAACTATAAATCCCAGCAACTACAATTTCCAAATGTCTAGGTCTGTTTTCCCTAAACTCCACCAGGGTTCACATTTGGGCATATTGAGCATTTGTGCCAAATTTGGTCCAGATCTATCAATGTTTGAGTCCGCAGTGCTCTCTGGATGTAGGTGAACTACAACTCCAAAACTGAAGGTCAATGTCCACCAAACCCTTCCAGTATTTTCTGTTGGTCATGGGAGTTCTGTGTGCCAAGTTTGGTTCAATTCCATCATTGGTGGTTGTTCAGAATGCTCTTTGATTGTAAATCCCAGCAACTACAGCTCACAAATGACAACGTCAACCCCCCCCCCCACCCCAATATTTACATTACAATTCCTAACAGTTGCAAAATGACAGTTATGAAGATGCAGGCGAAACATCAGGAGAGAATGTTTCTGGAACATGGCCATACAGCCCGAAAAACTTACAGCAACCCAGTTATGAAGTAGCGACGAAAATAATGTTATAGTCAGGGGTCACCACAACATGAGGAACTGTATTAAGAGGTCGCAGCATTAGGAAAGTTGAGAAGCACTGGCCTAAAGCAAGGTTGACTTCCATAAAACCTTGCTCCCTTCTAATACATATGTACACACACACAACAGATTAAACTTTGCAAGAGCAGTGATAGAAGAAACAACCGCTACTATCAGGAATGGTAGGAGTTTTTACAGTACTGTAGCTATGAAGTGTACAGTTGTTTCCTTCCTGCCATCCCAAACCATACAATCATGAAACTGAGGAGACCAAGGTAACTGTGGACTGGTATGTTGTAGTAATAGTTCTTAGAATCAGAAGAGTTGAAGGAGACCACAAGGGCCATCCAATCCAATTCCCTGCCATGCATAAGACTTCAGCATCTGTCCTTTAGTCTTTCCAAACAAGAGGACAAATGCTGAAGTCCTATGTCTTATCAATACCTGTAATGCCCACTGAATTCCCCTCTACATTTTATACAGTGAACCCTTTATACTTCCTGGAGTTTGGTTCCAGGACCACCACTCTTGTGGACATCAAAACCCATGAATGCTCAAGTCCCATTCAATGCAATATTCTAGTAAAATGGTGTCCCATATATAAAATGGCAAGATCAAGCTTTCCTTTTGGGATTATCAAAACAGTATTTTCAAGTCATGGATGGTTGAATCCATGGATACAGAATCTGTGGATACAAAGGACTTCTGTTTCCAAAAGTCAATGAGGACCAGTGAAGAGAGAGCTGAATATAATTGCTTCAGATCTAAGTTCAAGTCAGGTGTGGAATACATCTAGCCTTTGGAATAGTATCCCAATTCCTTCACATCTAGGAATCAATCCTGTTAACAAAATCTCCTTGCAAAAAAAAAAAATCTAGGGTATTATTAATTTTGTGAGATGGTGAGAGGAAGGAAGAGGGGGAGAATGATTTGGCTGAAATGCTAATTGCAGGACATCTAATCCAAACAGATGGAGAGAAAACAGCCAGCCAGCAAGCTAATGTCTCCTCTGAGTATTTAACATTAGAAACACCTGTTTCAGAACTCATTAAGAAAAAGTGATTAATGAAGATGTCAGGGTTTTCCTTTTTGCACTTATACCACACCTCAACTTGAGTGGTGTAAATTATTCTTATCTTGGTTTGCTTTGAGATTCAAACCATTATTAGATGCCCACATGCCCCTCGGGTATCATAGTGATCTCAAAAGTGTATGTCATTATGCTTGCTTAAAAAATGAGTGTAACTCACAAATATTTTGTGTTGTACAATTCAGCATACCTGAAAGGATACTATACCTGACTATAATATAGTTAGTTGGGGAGCAGACTTCCTAAAAGGAATTTTCACAATTCAAAGTTTTTATGATAATTAGGATCAGAAGAAGTGGTGTTTTTTCCTCGAAAGGATCAGAAGAAGTTGTGTTATTCCACCAAATGCTAGTGGCTTCTCACATACATATTTCCCAGCCTAGCCTAGCGAAGTTGGGAAGTTACACATGAGTCCTTCTGCATTCAAACTTTGTGCTTGACCATTACTCTCGGGGCTTTGAATCATAGACTAATAGAGTTGGAATGTACCATAAGGATGTACAAGAAGGAAGGATTGTTACATATGTATTGAACACCCCAGACTTTCTGCACCCCCATCCACTTTTCACTGTCCACATACAAAACCCAGTTGGGGGGTAGTTGAATCTTACTCTCTTATACATATATGTATATATTTATGATATTTCTTTCTTGTATTTAGGATGACCCTTTGGATGGTAACTTCCAAAAACCAAAAAACATGCCTCAAAGAACAAAAGATTTTTTTAAAAGAACACCCTGAAACGTAGTGATGAAATATACGAATCTAGTATTTAGACAGTCCCTGATTTACAAACATCCAACTACACATGACTCATAGTTAAGAACAGGGTGAGGCAACAGGAAATGAGAGAAATCTATCCATGGAAGGGAAATTCACTCCTAGAAGAGTTATCATGGGGCAAAGGTGTCTCCACTGAAGATTTCTCCTTGTTTCCACAACAAGCCAATTTTTTCAAAATCCAGTGATCACAGGGACAGAAAGTGAGGTGAAATCTTTTGAACAGGGGCACAGACTGCAAAACAAATGCCACAGGTGCTATCTCTTCCCTATGCTATCCACAGAAAGATCAATATATAGATATAGATTTGGTTGGAGTTACACTTAAACAATGTACCACTTACAAACAAATTCAATTTAAGAACTAAGCTACAGAAACTACATTGTTCATAACTTGGGAACTGCTTGCATATTTAAACAGCAGGAGCTAAAACTGTGCCAGTCAAACTTTTGTAATTAATATGTTCCATCAATTCACTTTTGCCTTGTGGCTCTATGAATGAGAGATCTTGAAGAAACTATGTATTAACAGTCTTGCTCATGTCTTGCAAACTCAAGGATGAGGCTTCTTTGATTGAGCCAATCCACCTATAATGGAGACTTCCACTTTTCTGGCTACCTCTGACTTTGCTGAGCATTATCTTTTCTAGTAAGCTGTGTTATGTTCTGATATGTTTAATTACCATATATTCTGGGGTACAACACGACTGGGGCTATAAGACGACCCTCTAACTTTAACAAACAAAATAGAGAGTTGGGGATATACTCGCTATTTAAGATGACTCCCCAAACCAGGCACTTCTCACGAGGCCTGGACAGGAAGGAGAGCGGCCTGATCAGAAGGGCCTCTGGCACTACTCAGGCTGTTCTCCTTCTTCCTGGCCAGGCCTTGCGTGAAGTGCCTCTTCTCCCGCGAGACAAAGTTGTCTTGCGGGAGAAGAGGCGCTTCTCACGAGGCCTGGACAGAAAGGAGAGTGGCCTGAGCAGCACAGGAAGCAGCCCAGGGGCCTGGCCGCCAACAAAGGAGAGGCCTGGGCCTGAGCAAGGAAGGCAGCCAGGAAGGGAGGAAGGACAGGGAGCCTGCCCAGGAGGCTGCCATGAGCCAAGGTGGAGGAGGAGGAGGGGAAGGGAACCCGAGGCCAAGGCAGCCATAGTATGTAATTTTATTATTATTTTAATTTGAAACCCGGCGTACTAGATGACCCCCAAAATTTTATAAGGTTTTGCATGCCTAAAATGCCGTCTAGTACCCCGGAATATACGGTAAGTCTTTTTGGCTTCTCGGAAAAGTCGAGGCTCAAACTGTTCTTGGACCCATTTTTGTCTTTTTAAAAACCCATCATATTGTTCCAACTCTTTTCCAGCACCGCATTTCAAATGAGATTACCTTTCTTTCATTTGGTTTTTTTTTTACTGTCTAGACTTCACCATCATACAAAGAAATCCAAAATACTATATTATGGATGATCCTGATATTAGTAGTCAACAATATATCTTTATACTTGAGGATCTTGTCTTGTTTCTTGCTGGGTTGCTCTTCCAAGTTCTAATTCTTAACTACAGTCTACATTCTTCTGTATGGTTGAGCAAAGGCATAGAAAATGATAAATATTTAAGTATCTTGATCACCCACCTTTACTCATGATATTGTTTACCTTCAAGTCATTTCCAACTGATGGCAACCCTAATGTGAACCTACCATGGATTTTTCTTAGGGAGATATGCCCAGAGGAAGTTTGCCATGAGTTTCCTCTGGAACTGAGAGAGTGTGACTTGCCTAAGGTAACCCAGTGGGTTTCCATAGCTGAGAGGGAATGATGGGGCATGATGCATCCCATTGAACTTCAGCAATGGGAATTTGGGAAGCAGATACCTGGAACATAGTGTTTTACCACTCGTCAATCATTGGTCCACCAGCTTCCAGTCACCAGAACTAATGCTGGAGTGTTAAGGTAGTTGTTTCTTGTCATTCACAGAAGTATAGCAATGCTTGCACAGATGAGATGCCTATTGGAACATGTGTCCTCTGCTGGTTCCAACCTTGCATTTCAATCCATTTCTAGATGATGCTGGCTATGAAGCATAATGTGAAGATGACTTGCCAAGATAGCTTGCTAGTCCAGGCCAACAAAACAAGCAAACACTGGCACTTTGCAAATTGGCTTAGGAGGATAAGAACAACTGGATGTCAATTTGGCAGAATGAGGCTTCAGTGTTGCAACTCCTGAGCCCAGAATCCCCTTCGAGAGGCACTCTGGTGAATGATAAGGCCAACCCAACTGGAGTTTTTGCAGTTAGAGCAGAGTGCTGAAGTAAACAGCTGTGTGTTCTCCTACAATCACATCAAACCTTTTACTGTTTACGGGTTTTTTAATGCATCCATAGAACTCAGGGAGAGCATTGTACTAAAGCAACATAGGACCCCCTTAATTAATGAGTTCAAACCACACACAAGCCCCTTGTGTATCCCCCCTACACCAAATTAGTAGGCTGAAGTTAGATATAGTATTTACAATGATTTAGATGTAATCTATAACACACAGCTCTTCTCCCCATCTAATTAATTCCTCTAATAGAATTAATCAGCACCCTAAATACAAGATTTGCTAGCAATTAAAAAAAAATAAAAACCCGCTATCTATCCCAAAACACAATTACCCTGACAAACTCAATTACATGCTTCAGTTGCTTCTTAAATTGTGTTGCGCAGTAGCTTCTTAAAAGCAACCTGTACCCTATTCAAGTTTTGATTGTTCAGAGAAATCATGGCTCTCTCAATCAGATGGTGTTTACAAAAATATACAGCCATGATGTTTTATTACCCCCACAGGTGAAATTAATTTGACACATGCAAACCAAATGAACAGAGCCAGTCCAGGGAGGGGGTATTGTTAGCGCTTTCTCTCCCATTCCATTGATTCCATTTATATTGCAAGAATACTCAGTATACCCACTTTATTCAAAATTGTATAAAGGTGAAAGCCATTTCAAAAATTAGAGACCAAACAGAATTTTGATTTAACCAACAGTTACCATTTGCTCCATTATGAATGCAAAATAGATGCTAAAATATTTTATTCTGTCCTGGAAGATGAATTGCCAAGGCACCATGTCAGGATATGCTTCACTTAATCTTTATTTTAAATTTTGATTTCTGTTTCTTTTTTACTTCTGCATTGGTTTAGGTTCTGTTGCAATTTCTCATATTGTACCATGTCACATTCCCCTGCTTTAGTCTGAAGCAGAGCCAAATCTCTTTCTTCTGAAAGAGAAAATGACACAGAAAGTGTATATTCAGAAAAGCTGCAGTGTTTTTGTAATTTACATGAAGAGACAAAATGTGCTGAAACAGCTCAAATTCAAATGTTGTCTAATAATAAACTCAATACAAGTCCCAATATCTACAAGGCCCCAGATAGGTACTTTTCAAAAGCAACAATAAAGTTTCAGTTCTGTTAAGCCCTAATACTCACTAAGGTGGCAAACCTACAACTTCTTCCTCCTCCTCCTCCACATCTTGACTTATACCCTCCCTTTTTCTTGTCATAGAGGTTCAAGGTGACTCACACATTAAAACATTACAATTAAAAAACTTACAAAAAGTCAACATTAAAAGAAGCTGCGGTGGCGCAATGGGTTAAACCCAGATAGAAGGTTGGCAGTTTGATCTGTGAGACAGGGTGAGCGCCCATGTGTCAGCTCCAGTTCCTGCCAACCTAGCAGTTCAAATACATGTAATGTGTGAGGAGATAAATAGGTACTACTTCGGTGGGAAAAGGCAAGAAGATGCTCCAAGCAATCTTACCAGCCACACAATCAGGAGATGACAGCGCAGGCTCCTCGGCTTGAAAATGGAGGAAAGCACTTCCTTGAGTCAGAGCTGAGCACAACCTCCAGAAGCCGGAAATGAAAAATAAGCCTCTGCCTTTGTTTGTGTTTGTGTGTCCCATTGTTTATAATTGTAAACAATGGTTTGCCTATGTGTGTAAAATGCTGTAATTTGCTCCCCTAGGGGAGAAGGCCACAATATATATGAAGTTTATTATTATTATTATTATTATTATTATTATTATTATTATTATTATTGTGGAGCCCCCAGTGGTGCAATGGGTTAAACCCTTGTGCCGGCGGGACTGAAGACTGACTGGTCAGAAGTTTGAATCTGGGGAGAGCGCGGATGAGTTCCCCAAGTCAGCTCCAGCTCCCCATGCGGGGACATGTAAGAAGCCTCCTACAAGGATCTTAAAACATCAAAACATCTGGGCATCCGCTGGGCAATGTCCTTGAAGACGGCCAATTCTCTCATACCAGAAGCAACTTGCAGTTTCCCAAGTCGCTTCTGACATGAAGAAAAAAGTATTATTATTAAAAATGAAATCTGGTACATTTTAAAACAATAAAGCACTTACTGCCCTTTGTCCGAAGTCTTCAATTCTAAAATCATGCCTGAATAAAAAAGGTTTTGCCTGCTGATGGAAAGTTAGCAAGGCCCATTTTGA
Source organism: Anolis sagrei (assembly GCF_037176765.1). Taxonomy (NCBI): domain Eukaryota; kingdom Metazoa; phylum Chordata; class Lepidosauria; order Squamata; family Anolidae; genus Anolis; species Anolis sagrei. The sequence continues at coordinate 35,581,352 of NC_090022.1, read as the reverse complement.
CCTCCCTAGCAACCTCTGAAAATACTCTCTTTTATGTTCTTGCCAGCTGTCATTGTTAAGGTGGCAACAACAAGGGAAGCCCCTATGAATCTCAACATCTACCAGACATAATCATATCAGGAGACAACAGTCTATGGGATGCTCTAGACTCTAAGCCCTATTAGCCTTTCTAAATCATAAACTATTTAAAAAGAACCATCAAAAGAGTTCTGTATATGATGTTCTTCCTCCAACTAAGGATATGATGGGAATGTCTGCTGTCACTCAGGTAGTTCGCCTTTAACTAGAGGACATGTGGTAAGGGAAGGGACCCTAGAAACCCACTCTAGTCCTTATTGTATTTTAATGACCACAAAATCATCTATCAAGCTAATAGCTTTCTGCATGCTTTCAAGTGCCCTGTCCTCAACACCTGTCCTTTGTTCATGCTACACATGTTTCTTCAGTCAGCAATGATGCATGAGATGACACTGGCAAAGGGCTACAGAGCTCATACAATATTAGATAAAAATTACTAGTGAGAAGCTGTTTTACTGCTATTTATTTTCATCAGCTAAGTATCACTCTCCGAAATGTCATTGTAGGCTGGTCGATATTGGCTTTTTAGTCTCCTGGGGGAAAATGTAATTTTTTTGTAGCCTATGTGTAGAAATCAATAATAACTTGCAATTTGTTGAAACTGTGAAATGGCCAAGCTGCTACTAATGTATTTCTGATTTCTCCTTGCATTATATTCCCATTCACTCCACAGAATGTAAATGATTTTATTTTCTTTCTTAAAGATTGGAGGTGGGCGGGTGGGTTGCTTTCTGCCTATCTCTCATGTTAGATACAAAGGTTTTAATGAACAAATCTAATAGTGCCACAGTGTGAGTATATAGGCAGAGATTTCGTTGGGGTCTGGTTTGTGAAGTATTAAATCCCTGTGTAGGGATTAATACATATGAGGATGCTGCAACTACAATGGAAGTCCTGACTCTGACATCCACCTTGACCCATGGCATTTCAAGTGAAGTCAACCCGCATACATTCTACAGTGCAGATGCATCCCTTGCCGTTTGGAGCCATGGAGAAGAAGAACTAAACAAGTTCCTGGGCCACCTCAACAGCATCCACCCAAACATCGAATTCACCATGGAAAAAGAAAATGAAGGAAAACTGCCATTTCTAGATGTCCTAGTCATCCACAAACCCAATCAACAATTGGGTCACACATTTTACAGAAAACCCCCACACACAGATAGATATGTACTTAAGAACTCCAACCATCACTCAAGTCAAAAAAGAAGCACAATTAAAGACCTGACAGACCATACAAAAAGAATCTGTGAACCCCACCTCCTCCAAGGTGAATTGAACCACCTAAACTGGGCTCTACAGGCCAATGGATACTCCACCTCAGACATCAGAAGAGCTGCAAGGCCAAGAACAAGCCACAGGAGTAAAGACAAAGATCCACCCTGAGGAAAAGCGATCCACCCTGAGGAAAAGCGTACATCAAGGGAACCACTGACCACATAGGGAAGCTGATGTTTTGTTTTTTCATGTCATGAGAGACTTGAGAAATTGCAAGTCACTTCTGGTGTGAGAGAATTAGCCGTCTGCAAGGACATTGCCCAGGGGACGCTCGGGTGATGCGATATTTTACCATCTTTGTAGGAGGTTTCTCTCATGTCCCCATATGGGGAGCTGGAGCTGATAGAGGGAGCTCATACATGCTCTCCCTGGATCCAAACTGCTGACCTGTCAGTCTTTAGTCCTGCCGACACAAAGGTTTAACCCACTACATCACCAGGGGCTCCTTAAGAAAGCTGATGAAGAAACACAACCTACAAATTATCAATAGACCCACTAAAAAAAGAAATCCATCAAATGCTACGTTCAACAATGGACAAGAGATATCTTTTCACCTCTGTAGGAGTCTACCTTATACCATTCAGCTGTGGACAAGTATACATAGGGACCACCAAATGCAGCATTGTCCAAACACGAATCAAGGAACATGAAATGCACTGCAGACTAATTCAACCAGAGAAGTCAGCCAGAGCACCTGATGAACCAACCTAGACACAGCATATTATTTGGGAACACAGAAATGCTGGACCACTCAAACAACCACCATGTCAGACTACACAGAGAAACCATTGAAATCCACAAGCTTGTGGACAGTTTCATAGAATCATAGAATCAAAGAGTTGGAAGAGACCTCACGGGCCATCCAGTCCAACCCCCTGCCAAGAAGCAGGAATATTGCATTCAAATCACCCCTGACAGATGGCCATCCAGCCTCTGTTTAAAAGCTTCCAAAGAAGGAGCCTCCACCACACTCTGGGGCAGAGAGTTCCACTGCTGAACGGCTCTCACAGTCAGGAAGTTCTTCCTCATGTTCAGATGGAATCTCCCTTCTTGTAGTTTGAAGCCATTGTTTCACATCCTAGTCTCCAGGGAAGCAGAAAACAAGCTTGCTCCCTCCTCCCTGTGGCTTCCTCTCACATATTTATACATGGCTATCATATCTCCTCTCAGCCTTCTCTTCTTCAGGCTAAACATGCCCAGCTTCTTAAGCCGCTCCTCGTAGGGCTTGTTCTCCAGAAAGGAGGAAACCATGAAAATGAACAAAATCTGGCTACCAGTATTTTTTTTAAAAAAACCCTCTAAAATAAGGACAGTAAATAAAGAACAACATTCAGAAAACAGAAGAATTCCAGACAGGAAACAATCAGGGCCAGCTAAGAATCTCCCAGGCAGGAAGCAGCCAGGCTTTGAAGCTACAGGGCCATTCAATCCTAATCAAGGTGGCCAGTTGCAACATTCAGACTTGCCTCAAGCAGACAAGAGTTCTTTTCCCCACCCTGGACATTGCACAGACATATAAACCTCATTGGCCTTGTTTCCAACAGACCTCACAACCTCTGAGGATGCCTGCCATAGATGTGGGCGAAACGTCAAGAGAGAATGCTTCTGGAACATGGCCATACAGCTCAGAAAACTCACAGCAACCCAGTGATTCTGGCCGTGAAAGTCTTCAACAGCACATTAAAAAATAATTATTGACATTTTGTTGCCACCTTGTTGGACTCTTGTACTGGATGAACTGGAACATTTGCTCCACCCTTCTCTGGAAGTAGCATATAAAACTGCTACACATGAAGTACTAATCTGGTTAATATGAACTCTGATTTACTCTTTCCAATGAATTCAGGATCAAAGATTGCTTTCCTATTCAAACCTTGTTTTGACATCACACATTTTACTTAAATACACCATATGTGTGTATGTTTGTCATACATTAGAAAAAGAGGGCCAACGGATAAAGAAAGTGATGCAGCTGTGAAACACTTTTCATTCCTTGCCTTTGGTATTTCAATTTTTTTAAATCACCTTGTTGCTTAGAGGATGGCACTCAATGCATATATATCCCACTTTCTTTAAATTGTAAAGACCGAATGGTTCTGAGCCAGTTCTTGTCTGGTCAAATGCTGCCATCCAGTGCTTTAGTGAGATATTGCAGCTTTTCTTTTCTTTTCTTTTTTTTAAAGAGCAGAACCTGAGGAATGAAGACATGGCATCCCTATGTGGGTGGTTGTTGAAGCATCTTTGGGGGCTTTTGCATCCAGATTTCACCATCAACAGCTTGAAAATATCCCACACAAAAAGACAATCCCCAAAGTAAACAGTGATTTTGCCATTTTATGTAAAGGACACCATTTTACTACATTATTGTATATAACAGGTTATGATCATCTACTGATCTTGGAATCTACAAAAGAGTCCTGGAACCAACCCCTGCAGAGTCCTGATATGCAAAGGGCCCTTCCACACAGTCATATAACCCAGAATATTAAGGCATATAATCCACAATATCTGCTTTGAACTGGATTATCTGAGTCCACTCTGCCATATAATCCAGATCAAAGCAGAAAATGTGGGATTTTATACAGCTATGTGGAAGGGGCCCTCACACCCCTTCTACAATACCATATAAAATCCAAATTATCTGTTTGCAAGTGGATTACATTGCAGTGTAGACTCATATAACCCAGTTCAAAGCAGATAATGTGGATTACCTGCTCATATGACAGTGTAGAAGGGGCCTGGGTTTTATGGCTTAATGAAGACTTGACATTACATCTCCTCAGTCTCAGGACCATACTGTAATTACTATACTGAGGCTTTAGAATCATTTTTTGACTTTCTCTCATCTAAGTAATGATGTTTGCTGAAGCTGAGAGAGTCCAACTGGGAGTCTGAAAAGCTCTGTCCTTTTTGCCCATCCCTCCGCCAGAATGGAAGTGGTACTTTTTTAAAGGTCAAATGTAGATTTTGAAAAATATAGAAAGGTTTTGAAGATCAAAAAGGTGGCAGGAGCAGCTAGAGGAGGCTTCAACAACTTCTCCAGAACTGGCTGCTGTACCTCTATCCCAGGATGGGAAGATGGAGAGGTTGGTGGGGTGGAGAAGAAGGAAAGGGAGTAAACACAGTCTAAGTTTTGTGATGCTTGCTTCAAAGAGAGGATGTGTTTACTGTCATACCATCTCTTCCTCCTTTGTAATCTGTCTTCTTCTCTCTAGCCCCCATCCCCTTCATCATCTCCATTTCCCAATGGCTCCCATCCTTTCCTTTCCTTCTCTATCATTTTCCATCTTCTCCCTCTCCACCATCACACTTCCTCTCTCATCCCCTCCTCCTCTCGTTTAAATCCCTCTAAAATGCTTAAGATGAATGTATTGTGGCCGGTAAAATGAGCTGCTGCAAAGTACAGTTGGTGGGTGGTTATTAAAGCATCTTTGGGAGCTTTGTGTCTTGCATTTGTAGTGTATACCTCTCTGACACCAGTGGCATGAAGATATCACAGAGAATCCTAGGCCACATTCACTCCTTTCCCTCCTTTTTATTTCCTCTTTCTGCATCTCTTTCCTTTCCCTCTCTCCTGCCATGACTCAGAGGCACGAAAATCGAGCATGTGCACTTGATTCAGGGATTGTGCAATAGTGATCAGAATGTGGAAGAATGGGTGTTTTGTTTTGTCATCCTACATATATAATGTGATTGGAGATGGCATTTAATTTCATTGTATGGTGTGCAATGACAACCAAGTTATTCCATTCTATTCTAAATAAGACAATGCATTTGACTGGTTTGAACCAATTTGTATGAACTCTCGATCAGAAAGAAATGATCCAGTTCAGTTCTGGAACAGAATAGGCACAACTAAAATAAGTTTGGACTAATCTGAAGAGCTGGACATTAAAAATAAAATGCTAGATAATATATCTCCAATATGACCATAAATGAAAACAACAACAACATTGTTTTACACAGAGGAGGAGAACAAGAGCATGTTTTGCCAGTCAACAGCTCTATTATATATATCCCACACAATCACACTTTACGACAGGATTGTATGAAGTTACTGAAGCTATATAATCAATTATCTGCTAATTCTGTCTTAGGAACAGATGGAAAACTACAGTGATGGGTGCACAGTTGTTGATTGTAATCTAACTTGGGTTTTATTAGTCTTTTAATTTCTTTTTGTTTTGCTTAGCTGAATCTTTATTTGCTTTTCTTATTAATTTGTTTAATTGAGTGTCTGTGCATTTTAGACAGTGAAACATATTCTTTTTCTGGTGTCCCAATTGCCACTTGATTATGTTTTGTTATGTCAGGGCCCGTCCAGAGAGCCCTTTTATTGTGGAAACTACCGCAATAAAAAGGGAGCTGTCCAGATGATGTTCTGGGTAGTCCCGCAGTAATTCGCAACAAACCAGGAAAACCCTGGTTTGTAGCAAATTAATTTGTAGCAAATTAATTTCTAAGAAGGTGTGGAATAAATGCACTGTTATTGCTAAATAAGCCCGGTAAATTGTGGGAATGGACCAAACACATGGCAAGAAACAGAGCTCAACTTTGAAGTCTGCAATACCCTCAGTATATCAGAGGAGTTGACCTGACTTGAATCTCCTTGAAATATATGTCTCTTCCCTTCATTAGTTTGCATTTATGTGACATTATCATATTTGATAGTGCTTCACCCAACACTGGATCAGTGTCAGTTTCCATCTCTTTCTGCCTTTCTTCCATTTATACCCTACCTTTCTTTACCTCGAAGGGGACTCAAGGTGGCTTACATATAGGCAATTATTCAATGCCTCAGCACACATACAATTCCAGTAACATTAAAATTAAAATTAAATTAAAACAATACATATTAAGCATTTAAAATATTGAAAAACATTACATTCGATATACGATCCATAATTGTAATCTAAAGACATTCCACAGTCATTGCACATATTCCAAATCTTTATTGCACTGCACTATTCTCCAAAAGCCTGATCCCAAAGTCAATTTTTTACTTTACTTCTGAAGGCTAGGTGGGAGGGTGCTGATCTAATGTCACTGGGGAGGGAGTTCCATAGCCGAGGGGCCACAACTGAAAAGGGCCTGTCCCTCATCCGCACCAGCTGCGCTTGTGAGGAAGGCGGGACGGAGAGCACGGCCTCCTTAGACGATCTTAATCTCCGAGGTGGTTCATACTTACATACTCCTTGATGTTCTGGAAGCAACTGTACATCAAGAAACTTTAACATTTGAGAGCAAAAAATAATAATAAGATGGATGATTACCTGGATTAAAGAATTTTAGGTATAATGTGGTATTTTTAGGGACTATACTTTCAAGATTAAGGAAAGTATTAGTAGAGGTTTTTCTGAGAAACCATGCATTTAGACATTATATTTCTTGGCCACTAGATGCAGCTCATGTCTCATTATGAGCTTCTTTGTGAGCTACACTTGTGTCCAATTATCATACTACAGAGAGTTCCCTAGGAGATGGATAAACTGGACAAATGGGTTTGACTCTGCTTTCCCTCTTGAACTTTCCCCCCAAAGATGCAAACTTTGTAGCTCTCAATTCCAAGGCCATGAAAGCACTGCATAGCAATGTGTTAGATGGCATTTTCATTCACTAATCCCTTTCATAGAACAAATCATTTTAGGCATGCTGTACCTTGCAAACATATTGAAAATTACTTCCTCTCGGGCCCTGCGAGATTAAGTATTGATTGGCAGGATCTGGCTATTAAATCTACAAACAACACAGTCCACGCTTTCAGCAATTACTGCCACAGTAATCCAGAAAGGAAAAGTGTTGAGAGAACTTGGCAGCATGGAAACAGGTGGTTTTGATTGCATATGGTGACATTACTTGGCACCTCCAATACAGTGTTCCCTCACTTATTGTGGGCGTTCCGTTCCAGGACCACCCACAATAAGTGAAAATCCACAAAGTATGGATGCCATAGTAATTTTAATATTTATACATTATTTTATATATTATTTTCTTACCTGCACTTCCTTACCCACCTCCCGGCCCATCCCAAGGGTGCCTGCCTGCCTTAAGCCAACCGCGAAGTAGTGAGGGAACACTGTATGTATGGTTCAGGTCCAACCTATCTTTGAGACTGCACCTCTTTTTATGAACCTACAGGGGCACTACGATCTACCGGGGAGTCCCACCTCTTTCTCAAGCATGGTTGGTAGGAACGAGAGAGGGGGCCTTCTTATTTATTTATTTATTTCATACGCTTCTATCCCGCCCTTCTCCCCACAAGGGGGACTGAGGGCAGCCTCACATAGGCATCAGCGATGCTTATAACATATACATCATAAGAATAACAGTTAAAACAGTATAAACATTTTAAAACACTGTACAAATCAACCAATAAATCCATTTAACAATAATATTAGCATGCCAGTAAAACCAAAAAACAAGCCAAGAATCCAATATCGCAAACCCAAAATTCCTTTTCTTATTGTCACTATCATCTAGTCAAATCCTGGCCCCAGAGCCAGGTCTTCACTTGTCTTCTAAAGGACAGGAGGGAGGTGGCCAACCTGATGTCCCCAGGGAGGGAGTTCCACAAACAGGGAGCCACTGCCGAGAAGGCCCTGTTTCTCGTCCCCACAAACTGCATTTGCAAGCGTGGTGGGATTGAGAGCAGGGCCTCTCCTGACGATCTTAAGCTTTGTGATGGTTCATAGCAGGAAATACGTTCGAACAAGTAATCTGGGCCAGAACTGTTCAGGGCTTTAAAGGTTATAACCAGCACTTTGAATTGTGCCCGGAAGCTAAGAGGCAGCCAGTGGAGCTGACGCAACAAAGGAGTAGTACACTCTTTGTATGCCGCTTCAGTTAACAACCTGGCTGCTGATTATTAGACTAATTGAAGCTTCTGAGAAGTTTTCAAAGGCAGCCCCACGTAGAGAGCATTGCAGTAGTCTATTCGGGATGTAACAAGAACATGGGCCACTTTGGCCAAGTCAGACTTCCCAAGGAACAGCCGCAGCTGGTGCACAAGTTTTAATTGGTGGCTTGTAAGCTTTGGAATGCCCTCTCTAAAGAGAATAGGTTAGCCCCATTCTCCAAGTTTTCCAGAAACACCTGAAAACATGGCTTTTAAAACAAGCTTTTGACCATGTTTTGGGATTATAGCCTTATTCAAGGACTTAGTGAGTGTTCACTTCTGCATATTATGGGGACTAATACTGTACACAGCTGTCATTTTTGTCATTTGCTTGGTTTTATAGTATCTTTCAAATCAAAAGGGGGTTTATTGCTGTTTTAAGGAAAATTGGGTCAATTTTATTGTTACTAATTTTATTTTTCTGTATTTTGCTGAATTTGTATTTTGTTGCCCTATTGAGTACTTTCTGTGAGCTGCCCCGAATCCCTTCAGGGAGATGGTGGTGAGTTACAAATAAAGTTTTATTTATTTATTTGGCCCTCTTGATTCCTGCAAAGGAGTTGTCTCCTGGGTCTGACCAAAGAGTTGCCTGGCACAGAGCTAGCACCAAGGATTGGCTTTGTCATCCATTGATCTGGAGAAACAGCCAATTTGTCTTCCATATCCCTTGCCCTCCTTTCTGTGGTAAGGATTAATGCTGACGAGAACAAGGTGAAGAGGGCAAGCTACAGGGCCCATGTAACGGTGACTGGTTTATTTAATTTGTGTCCTTTCCCAAAAAGGTGGCAGAGAGATGTGTAGACAGTAACAGATGCATAAGATGGAACATGATACTCCAAAATACTATACATAATACTGCATAGTAGTATTATGCATAATACTCCATCTATGCAGTTCTGTGTCGACCTATATCCCAACAACTGTCAACCCAGTCTAGGGCTGCCACCACTACTGTTTACTTGAGGGAAGGAGGAGGGAAAGAAACTCAGACCCCTTACTGAATAAAATCCCACATTATCTGCTTTGAATTGGGATATATGGCAGTGTGGACTCAGATATTCCAGTTCAAAGCAGATATTGTGGGTTATTCTGCCTTGATATTTATTTATTTATTATTTGTATATTTGTATACCACCCTTCTCAACTCCAAAGGGGACTCAGGGCAGTTCACAGTGGTTATATGGCTACGTGGAAGGGCCCTCAGAAAAAGCTAATGTAGTTGTTCTGGGCTGCTAGGGGAAGGAAACAGGGTGCACTCCCCTCATTTCCCTACCTTTGGAGCAGCTGCTGGGGTGGAATGGGTGCAAACTCCCCAACTTCTGCACCTCAACTGGAAAGAGAGACTAGCATGCAGAAACGGTGCCTATACAGTACTTACAAGATTCCAACTGGCATATTTTTGTGATTTAGTCACTTGACAACAGGCTTAGTTGTCATACTTTGATGAAAGATGCATCTGAACTGTAAATGTAATGCAGCTTGCCACCACTTTAACTGCCAGGACTCAATACTATGGAGTCCTGGGATTTGTAGTTTGATGAGGTACCTGCACTCTTTTGCAGAGAAGAGTAAAGACCTTGTAAAACTACAATTCCTGGGATTCTTTAGCATGGAGCCATGGTAGCCATCGAGGTTTTTTGTATTCTCCCTAATATTCATGTGTTTCTTCCTCCACACTCTGAGAGGACCCCTTGGCTTCCAGTTCAGGCCAGGGCTATTTAAAACTGGTGAGTCTGGTTTCTAATCTCTCCCAGCTAGGAATCTGAGATCCACAGGCAAAGGGTTATCGTATGTTCCCCTGAAGTGCATGTCTCTATCAGGGTCGTGAGACTTTCAATATCTGGCTCCATATCTGTGAAACAGTCTTCCTTTGCATTTCTGACTGGAGAGATCTCAAACATTTCTATAAGGGACTGAAGATCTTCTTTCTTTTTGATTCACTGGATTAAGCTGCTAAATTCTGCCTGAGATTGGTGGAGTGAGCAGTGACTGGTGGGATCTTGAGAATTTACTGTTTTTTATGTTTGTGTGTGTCAGGAGTGACTTGGGAAACTGCAAGTCACTTCTGGTGTGAGAGAATTGGTCGTCTGCAAGGACATTGCCCAGGGGACACCTGGATGTTTCCTTGTGGGAGGCTTCTCTCATGTTCTCACATGGGGAGCTGGAGCTGACAGAGGGACTTCATCAACGCTCTCCCCGGATTTGAACCTGCGACCTGTCAGTCTTCGGTCGTGCCAGCACAAGGGTTTAACCCACTGCACCACCACGGGCTTTATTGTCTTTTATTGTATGTTCCATGTTTAATCCTTATAGAAAGGACATTATAAATAAACATTGATGATGATGATGATGATGATGATTATTATTATTATTATTATTATTATTATTTGTGCCACACAGCCTGCCCTGTCCCTCTAAAGGCCCCTTTCACACAGCTGTATAAAATCCACATTGAACTGGATTATATGGCATTATGGACTCAGATAATCTGGTTCAAAGCCTTGATATTCTGGTTTATGTGACTGTGTGGAAGGGCCCTAAATTGCTTAGGTGAACTGGAGGATGCATTGCATTGCCAATATTACAGTGAGATTCACCAGTCAGCCCAACTGGCTCCTGTATAAGGGACTGGTGAGAGAGAGTTTCCATCATCTGTTTTGCATCAGGCAGCACAATGTCTTAGATGGGGATGATTGAAGAATGGTTGAGATGTGTTAGGTGATGCGCTCTGAACACTCAAAAGTGCTGTGTAAGCAGTAAGGATTATTATTTGCTTCACAGTTGTTGCTAAACCTTTGAAATCACACTAATGCCAAGAATCTCCTATCAGTATAAACCATTTGCTGCACAGCAATTATGTATATGTGTGTAAAAATAAAATAAAAAAGCCAAAATACATGGAGATCTCCTTTTTAAAAATCCTTGGATACTTATTTTCTCAAGCATCTGAAGATTCGGGGATAATATTATAAGAAATTAGAATCAGATTAGAAGAGAAAAGGAAGAGACTTGGAGAAATGAAATGTAAAGTTTTCCAATCTTCTTGTGTGAATGACAGAAGTATGACCTGAATACCCTCAGCATCTCAATGAGGAGGAAAGAGGGAAATAAAGTCATGCTGCTGTCAGGAGGATTGAAACTTTGGATAGCTGAGGTGCTCTGTCAAGGGAAGGCAATCACAGCACAATGTACAATCAGGTCTAGTGGACATAAGTTGTGTGGTGGGTGCTGGTGTGTGACTGGTGATAAAGCTTGCTCTCCTGCATTCTGATGCAGTTTGGGTTGAATCAATGGGAATAATAATATTTCCACATTCATTTCCAGTTTTTGAAAGAGCGAGCAGAAACTACCTACAGTAGGCCAAGCCTAGATACAGGGATATACAATATTTACAGGTATACACAATATTTTTCTAGGTGTTTGTGAGGAAGTATCAGTAAAGGGGGCAAAGAAACCTGGAAAGCACATTGACCTTTGGTGGAGGTGTTTTTGTACTCTTAAGAAAGATAACTATAACTCTCTCCCCCGCCCCCCACTGCCCAATAAGTCAATGCGGAAACAGCATTTCTTTTGCCCTGTGCATCTTGAGTTCTCCCACAGTGGCTAAGAGAGATTCTGGGATCCAAAGCTGATTGTGATGCATTTTTTAAATTTTCAAAATCATACTGTGAACTACTTTAAGGTGGTAGTTTATTATGGGAGGACTATAAATACCTGAAACAGAGATATAAAACAATGTGGTGATAGAGGTATACATTGACAGACAACGTGAAGGCACAGACGCACAGATACTGTTCTGACAGTGACTTCATAACATTTATTTATTTATTGAATTTATATACCGCCTTTCTCAGCCCGAAGGCAACTCAAGGTGGTTTACAATCAGCATAATTCAATGTCCCCAACAACATAAAATATAATTAAAAACATTAACATATAATATAAACCATATAAAAACAATAGAAACAATAAGAACAATAAAACACTAGAGCATGGATCCATTTTAAATCAAATTTCTGCTTCCTGTGGAATTCTGGAGCTTGTAGTTTAGGGGAGGGGCCTTTACACTGCTCAGTCAGACAGGTCTTGAGCCTCACTAAATTACACACCCCACAATTCTGCAGGAGGCGGAAACCGAATGGAAATTGCATCCATGTTCTGGTGTGATGAGGCCTCCTTTCCATCCTTCTTGCTTCCTACCTCCTCCATCTCATCCACTTCACTTCCTTCTCCCTTCCTTGCCCCCTTCCTGTGCCTTCTTAAACTTTCCACACTCGTTCTCCTCTTCCCAGTCCTGAACTCCTCACCACAGCTCAGAGTCTTGAAAATGGTTTCATAGGTGAAGATTTTGTACAGTGGCCTGTGGGGCTTTGTAATTGATGTATATATTCATTTAACCTACATGCCATCCTTACTAAAAAGACTCACACATATGCTGTGTGTGCTTGGGTGCCTTTTTTGGAACTGCGCCACAGCTCCAACCATCATCACCCTGCCTTCCCATTCCTTCCTCTCCCATTCCAGCTTCTCCTCACCCTTTTATTAAACTGTTTTATCGCTGCTACCTTAAGTTCTCAAACAAAAACAGATTAATTCACTTCACTGGGATTGCAAAGAAGCCTACTGAGAAATTACTAACTTGCTTCCCTCAGAACAATATACGTTTTCTTGTTATGAAATGCAAATACCAAATGAATTGTGGCATTTCCATTCTGCTTTTGTTTATGGAACACCACTAGTGGAATAAATATTGTTGAGAGTGAATAAAAAGGTTTGCAAAAGGGGAAAATCTATCATGGCTGGATAACAACACGGTGTTCTGTGGAGGGTGGGAAAAGTGAACCAAAAATCTGTAAGAAAGGCCTTGCCCCTCGATGGTCCAGGATGGTCCATGTATGTCATCCTTCCTTCACACCCTTCTGGTACACTCCTGCAGTAAGAGAGTTATTAAAAATTTAGGGCAGGTGGCATTCATGCTTCAGCCTTCCCCTTAGAGGCCAATATCTCTGTGTTGCACCTGGATAATTATCCTGTCCGAGGCAAGAATGATTCGAGACATTAGAAATCCCAGAAGGGATTTATGTTTCTAATCTGACATTTGTGTTTACTTTCCTCATCATTCTGATTGCTGTATTCCCCAGCTATGAACGTTTATCAGCAAGAGGAAGAGATGTCAACATGTCCAGATTTTATTCTCATATTGTTCACAGCACCACAAGTATCTTCGTATTTAAAGAGTCACCTGAGAATTCTTCCTTCTGCGCTCTGCAGTAAATTAAATCAAGTGTTTATGCCTGAAAAAGGAAAAGCATCTATGGGATGGGAAACAGGGCTTTGCTTCCTTCCACTATTCCCTGAACTGCTAATATAATTTGCCAGTTCTGGTAGTGACCGAATGGAACATCAGTATCCATGTCCTGTATCCTGACCTGTGACACTTTCAAACTACATGATTATATTACTGCAATTCCAGTTCAGCAGCCATGTTCCATTTTATTGTATCCTGGGTTCAGCAGTTTATAAAGGGGCATTTTGAATTCCTAACCAGAGGTCTCTAATCCTCCCCAGACAACAAACCCCAGGATTCCACAGGATGTTGCTATGACAATTACAGTGCTTTATCTACAGCAATTGCTGTATTTTATTGTTTTTACCTGGGGATACTGTGAATTTATGATGTTGTGTTGCTTGTTTATTGTGTACTTGTATGTTTTGTTTTGCACTTGTCTTTTTCATGTCACACCTTGAATGTTTTGTGAGCTGCGCCGAGTTCCTTTGGGAGATAGTGGCAGGATATAAATAAAAGATTACTACTACTACTACTACTACTACTACTACTACTATAAATGCATAGTATGAAAGATCTCATAGATTGGTAATCCAGGAGTTTGCAGTTTGGGCAAGCATAAGTGGATTCCAGTGGCCATAGTGGACCTTCCCATGGCCCATACAGTTTCCACCACTGATAAAAAGAAATATAAATAGGACATTTAGGAAGATGGGACTTGTGAACTTTTACTTTCTTGTTAACATCTTGTGCCAATGAGATGTTTCACTGTAGTCAGGTAACAGTCCCTGGTCATGTTGATTTGGGGATTATTGAAGCTTTATTCTATGCTCTGCAATGTTATATGGGAGCAAGATTATCCAGGAATAAAAACTTAGTTCTTTCTCGCAATGTTTTTTCCCCTATTCCCCCAACAACACAGATTTTGATGCCTCAAACATTAGTCCTGTTTCTGGATATATTTGACCTGCTAATTCCAAGAATGGCAACAGCTTTCCCTTATCAGCTCTAGCATTTGAGATACAGGACATATCCCATTTGCCCATAGTCACCTGCTGGCCCATAGAAAATCATGAAAACCATATCTAAGAAACTATAGCTGATGCAGTCCATCCACTGCAATTTTCTGAATTAGCAACCCAAAAAAACTTAGAAATATGTCTAAAAACCAAAATACCAAGAAAAATAATGTTGGGCTGCATATTTTTTTTCTTCCTGTTATTACTGAATGTTGTTAAAAATGCATCTATGGCCCTTCCACACAGCTGAATAAAATCCCACATTATCTGCTTTGAACTGGGTTATATTGCAGTGTGGACTCAGATAACCAAGTTCAAAGCCGATATTGTGGATTGTCTGTCTTGATATTATGGGTTTTATGGCTGTGTGGAAGGGCTCTAAGCGAACTTGGTTCTTGATTCACATGCCTAAAAAAGTAGGGAGCAACAAAGCAAGAGATGTCTACAATTAACCCTCAGCTGGCCATAAAGTTATGCTGGAGAACCTAGAGTTTCCTACAGAGAACACCTTTCTATATTTATTTATTTATTTATTTGCTTCACTTTTATACTGCATTTTTCAGCCCTTAACAGGCGACTCAATGCGGTTTACAGTGCAATTTTAAAACACAGCAATATAACAACAGGGACGACAACGTCGTTCCACAACAGTTAACATCAGACACGACAAATCAACAAACAACATATATAACGCCTATAGGACTATAGTCTATAGGACTCTCTAGGTCCTCCAACACAATTCTAGAGTCAAATTCCAATGGAAATTGCCCGTAGAGTCAAACTGGTTGACCTAGGAATTCCTAGGGTTTCCATGTTACTAAACCACAGAAGCTAAAGTCCATTAATTCTGTAGTATAGATGCAACAAGGCCATCCATCTTTGCCTAGAATTGTAAAACAGTGACTTGAATACATATATTTTAGAGTCACAGCATGGGTGACAGTCACATTGCTTGCAGTTTGCAGTACTGCCTTAAACTTAGCAGTGATGGACTGCAATAGAAAAGACATAAATGGCATTTTTTTACTGCTTCTTTAAGCAAGGAGATCTTGCTGCTTGTCACTATGGCAACTGCAAGCTGTCCAGTCGATATTTTATCTTCCTTTGGGGAAGGCAGAAATGGTGTGAAAATGCTTAAAATACACAAATAAGATTTAATCATAATCTTCTTAACTAAAACATGCTTTTCAAGAGCTGGGACTTATTTGAGAAAATACAGGTAGGATATTGACACTCCAGCCAGCTGAAAACTAAAACTCCTTTGCTTTTTAAAAATGCATTCGGGAACATTTGGGACTTACTTTCTGTCTTTGTACCATATTTTAAGGATAAAGATTCCCTTTAAAAATGATAGTACAGTTGGCCTTCCACTTTTGCCGGGCTTAGGGGCTCAGGACCTGGCAAAACGGGAGATAAACAAATTTTAAAAAGTTACATTTTAGTCTGAGAGAACTTCTCTTTAGGTATTTCTAGGTCCTCTAGTGTGCCGCTATAGTCACTTATACTAGAGGACCTACAAATGCCTGGAATAGTGCTGGAGGACCTATATATGTTCAATACTATTCCATATCCATGCACAACATATAGTGGAAGCTGACCATATGGTCACACTTCCCTTGATCTAGACACTATACTCCTTTTGATGCAGCCCAAAATCCCATATTTTTTTTTAGCTGCAACAACACATTTGTTGGCTCATGATCAACTTGTTGTCCATGAAGACTCCAAGATCTTTTTCACATGTACTGTTGTCGAGGCAGGCATTTCCCATCCTGTATTAAGATGTTCTCTGTAGGAATCTCTAGATCTTAATACAGGATGGGAAATGCCTGCCTCGACAACAGTACATGTGAAAAAGATCTTGGAGTCTTCATGGACAACAAGTTGATCATGAGCCAACAAATGTGTTGTTGCAGCTAAAAAAAAATGGGATTTTGGGCTGCATCAAAAGGAGTATAGTGTCTAGATCAAGGGAAGTCATGGTGCATTTGTATTCTTCTTTGGTTAGACTTCACCTGGAATAGGTAAAGTAAAGGTAAAGGTTTCCCCTGACATTAACTCTAGAGCAGTGGTTCTCAACCTGTGGGCCACCATATGTTTTGGCCTTCAACTCCCAGAAATCCTAACAGCTGGTAAACTGGCTGGGTTTTCTGGGAGTTGTAGGCCAAAACACCTGGGGACCCACAGATTGAAAACCACTAGTCTAGAGGATGGTGCACATCTCCATTTCTAAGCCAAAGAGCCGGTGCTGTCTGTAGACACCTCCAAGGTCATGTGGCCAGCATGACTGCATGGAGTGCTGTTACCTTCCCGTCGAGGTGGTACCTATTGATCTACTCACACTTGCATGTTTTTGAACTGCTAGGTTGACAGAAGCTGGGGCTAACAGCAGGAGCTCACCCCCGCTGACCTTCCGATCAGCAAGTTCAGCAGCTTAGTAGTTTAACCCATTGTGCCGCCACAGCCCCTATTCAACATATAGGATTTGCTATAATCCGTGGTGTCAGGGATCCATGAGAGTCTTGGAAAATATCCTCCATGGATATAGGGATAGTACCCAGATTATAGACCTCATCTCCTGGGGGGCCACCACTTCCCTTGATAGAGGTTGAATACCAACACCAATGACAGACCAGCTTTTGTCTTATTAGGGTTTATTTCCAGTTTGTTTGCTTTCATTCAGCCCATGTTGGAAACCAGGCAGCATTTAATTTATCATTTGCTGTGCTTTCAAAAGAAGCACGAAATAAAATCAGCAGCAGCAACAATAGTGCAGCATGTAATTAAAGCAAAGGAAAGCCACCAGCAAAACAAACAATTCAAAGAGCTAAAAGCACTAACGTTGTTTCAATACTTTGAACACTGAAATACCAGACCAAACTCTGCAGCAAACAATACTCAATTGTGTGGCAACAAAGTCTCCCTCCTACCTCACCCCATTAGGCAGGGGCACCAAGATGGACATGTAAGTATAGGAGATGTTACTTGAGGGAACCTGTCCCCAAGCTGTTTAAGGGATATAAATGTTAATGGTTGCACTTTCAAATGGCTTCAGAAACTGAACAGTCTTCAAATAATGTAGTTTATATTGACTATAATTACAGAAACTATTTCTCTGATGGAATAACAATATATTTTCTCATAGTGGGAAGGACTGATTGAGTGATCTGGTTACCTGCACTATCTAATAGTAAAGGTAAAGGTTTTCCTCTGACATTAATTCCAGTGGTGTCTGTCTCTGGGGGTTGGTGCTTATCTCCATTTCTAAGCTGAAGAGCTGGTGTTGTCCATAGATACCTCCAAGGTCATGTGGCTGGCATGACTGCATGGAGTGCCGTTACTTTCCCGCCAGAGCAGTACCTACTCACATTTGCATGTTTTCAAACTGCTAGGTTGGCAGAAGCTGGGGCTGACAGCGGAAGCTCACGCCGCTCCCCGGATTCAAACCTGCGAACTTTCGGTCAGCAAGTTCAGCAGCTCAGTGCTTTAACCCACTGCGACACCAGGGGCTCCTGTACCATCTAATGGGCAATATCAAAGCTGCTGTTTTCTCATAAAGTGCAAATATGGCAGGATAAAAGCAATTTGGTGAGGGCTCATCACACAACATTGTGTCAGTCCCATAGATGCATTGCACATCCAGCAAAGAATCCATTATCATTGTTATTCTGCCATTATGTCTTTTGCAATAGAGAAAAGTCTCACGACTGTGCAGTTGCAGCAAACTAAAATTAAAACCTGTTGGTGCTGGGTAGGACAAATACAGGCAGGAAGCTAGGCTATGCAGAAGACTGATAATGGGAATGCCCATCACCAGAACACCATTTCAGTGATATGTGGAAGTGATTATTCAAATAATGGTATGTTTTCATTTGCTTAAACGACACGATTGCCATAAGATTACCGCTAGTGAGATAAAATTCTTAGAGTCTTAATATTTGTATTTGGTCTGGATGGCTCCTCGGGTAGAGGAGAATTTTAAACAAAAGCTTCTTTAAATATCAGACTATACTTTTTGAAACAGGACAAGATCAACCCAGAACTTTAGGATTCTGATCTGATGTTAAAAAAGGATGTTGTTTATGGAACAATGCACTCATGAAGGCACAAACAGCAAAGACAGAGGTTATGTTCAGCAAGAGTTTATCATATTGATTCCAGGTATTCTTAACAACATTGCACTTCAAAGAAGGCCATAAATCGGTGAAAGAGCACCTGTTTTGCATGTCTGAGGTCCCAGGGCCATCCCCTGTCCATCTCTTGTCAAAAAAAACCTTAAGTAATAGAGTCTAAGAATGACCCCTTTCTGGCACCCTGGATGACTCCTGACAAAGTATATTGTTATAGGCCAGGCAGGCTATCGTTCTGCCAACAGTATATGGCAGTAGTGCATATTCAATTTAAGGGATCAGATGTGCAATTTCAGTATTCCAAAACCATACAGCCCTAGGAGCCCTAACCAGGCAAGACATTCTGAATTGGAGCTTCAGCACACAGCTATGGTAACCTTTTCTTAACTCTCCCAAGTGTAAAATTCCATATTCTCCAACATTTCACAAGACAAAAATGGGACATATGTGGTCACACATCATCAGAGTGTGGTCAAGATGGCTAAAAGTATTAACAAGGAAGAATACACAAGCAAGGAGGACTGCAGCAGCTTCCCTTGGCCTGAGCCGACAGCAGTGTTTATCAGCTTGTGGGTTCCCAGATATTTTGGCCTTCAACTTTCAGAAATCCTAACAGCTGGTAAGCTGGCTAGGATTTCCAGGAGTTGTAGGCCAAAACACCTGGGTTGAGAACCACTGGCCTACAGGGAAGGACAAGATTCTGTCCGCTCCTCTCCTTACTGCTGAGTTAAGTGTGATGACAAAAGAGAATTAAACAGATCAGAGAAGGCATGATTTAGACACAGTTGAATAGCCCTAGTGTAGCAGACCTACAGTACAGCCCTATAGTTTCCCTACAGCACCCTCTTACTCAAAATGGTTGACCAGACATTTCTATAAAGCTCGGAAGTAGGACGCAAAGGCCATAGTTTTCTCTCACTCTTGTGGTTTAAGAATGCATGTATACCGTAAAATTAAGGCAGTGTGATACCACTCCAACTGTCATGGCTCAGTGCTATGAAATCCTAAGGTTGTATTTTTACAAGGTCTTTAGCTTTCCTAAAGAATTCTGGTGCCTCACAAAACTACCCATATATATTGCACAATACTTGCCATCGCATAACAGTCACATTTTGGGAAGCGCAAAAAAGTTTTTGGGGAAGACCTGGGCAAGTGAACTAAGGGGGCAACTGCAGTTTTGGTGCTGTGGAGCACCAAAAAAGAAAACACTCCCCCACTCTCTTTCCCTTTTGGCAGGCAGTCACACAGGCAGGTTACTCTCCTCTTCCCAGAACAAGTGCTTCCTTGTGGGTAAATGTGGGTAAATGGAGCATCACTTGTGCTTGTGGCTGTGCCCTCACTATTACACAATGAAAGAAGCCTCTCACATGGGGCTTTTTAACCATGTAATAGTCACCATCGCACAATAGTTGCACCCACCCCTCTTTTCCCCCAAAAAATGGGTAGTTGGGAGTGTGACTTTTATGTGATGGTGTAAGTACTGTTTTTATTGTTTTAATTAATGTTCTATTTATTGTTTTAATTGTGATTTTATTGTTTGCTATATGTAGCAGCCTCAAATTGTTACCAAGTGTAAGCCGTCCTGTGTCCCCCTTTGGGGGTTGAGAAGAATGGGGTAGGAATGCTAGAAATAAATAAAGGGTTCCATAGTATTGTGCCATGGCACTTGAAGTGGCATCAAACTGCATTAATTCTACAGTATAGATGCACCCTAAATATGATGCCTTTAATCTTGAAGGAAACATAAAGTAGTCAGAAGTGGGATTTACCTAATTACTGTTTAATACTAAATTGCTGAATGTTGCCACACTTTGTGGCCATGAATTCTATGATTTAAGTGTTAGCTACAGAAAAAAGTACTTCCATGTTATCTGATTTGCACCTTTCTTCATTTGACTTTATGTCCTGGGACCTCTTCACATGGGGCAAATTTCGGCAGCAACGTCCATTCTGTAACAGCTTTGCCATGGAGCTCACCAGCTCCCATCACTTACCAGGGAAGTACTTCCAGCCACCTCTGTGGCAAAACTACTGCAGAACCAGAATTGCCACTGAAAAAAGTCAGTGGAGGCAACACAGGAGGCTATTGGTGGTTACATTGCTCTCAACGGGGCAAGCTGGCCAACTAATGCTTCCCTCCATGTGATGAGGTAGAGAGGAAGCCAGGACAGTGCAGGGTGTGGGGCAATAGGTTCCCATGCCCCTGGACGTGTACTGCCAGAATCGCCGTGATCCATGACAGTCCCTAGTGTCCTTTCAATCCAAATCAACCCTGTCTTTCAGAAACACAGAACAAGAGTAAGAACTCATACAGAGTTCTTGTTCTATACTTTCCATGCTTTTCCTCCTCCAACATCATTCAAGCATCTGGATTCAAAAACCTGGCACATTCCTCTGGACTGCAGAGATTTCAATATCCAGCTAATGGTGTTAATTCAATTACAAGCCAGCAGGTGATGCTCAAGTCAAAAAACAGAAGCGAATTAATTTTGTCCTCCCACCTAATGTGCGGCAAGCAGTTGAATCATGCAAAAATCATTATGCCTCCAAGACATCATTTATCCGAGGTGAGTCAGCCAAAAGCCCTCTATATGCTCTCTGTCTCTCTCCTTTCCTCTATTCCCCCAGTGCAACTTTATCAGAGAAGGAAGACTGCATAACACAAAAGCAAAGCACCAAAAGATTTGTCACTGTCCATACTAATCTACTGCTTAGATAAGAGACCACCAAAAATAAAAGTAGATTGTCGGGTGGTGAGAGAGGACTTCAGGATTACAAGATGACATGTCTGTAGGTCATTGCAAAGTTCCTTGGCTTCCCATGGGGTCCAGCTAGCACACTCAAGCCAATTTAATCCTCTGCCGTCCAATTTTTTCAACTGCTTTTAAAATGGGTTGTTGTAGGTTTTTTCGGGCTGTATGGCCACGGTCTAGAGGCATTCTCTCCTGACGTTTCGCCTGCATCTATGGCAAGCATCTTCAGAGGTAGTGAGGTCTGTTGGAAGTGGGAAAAAGGGTTTATATATCTGTGGAATGACATGGGTGAGACAAAGGACTCTTGTCTGCTGGAGCTAGGTGTAAATGTTTCAACTGACCACCTTGATTAGCATACAATGGGCTGACTGTGCCTGGAGCAAACTTTTGTTGAGAGGTAATTAGATGTCACTGTCTGCTTCCTCTCTGTTGTTGTGCTGTTGCAATTTTAGAGTTTTTTAAAATGTTGCAATTTTTCTTTCCTCTGCCTTTGTCCCCGGCTTTCTTCAATTGCTGCAGACTGTTGCTTCAAGTTAGAATAGGTTGGTCAGAGCAAGGATTTCATATATTATACTGTCCATTTTTTCTAAATTCTGGAAAGTATGTGTTATTTTCTGCTATCTGAGGGCCGTTCCACACAGCGCTATATCCCAGAATATCAAGGCAAAAAATTCCACATTATCTGAGTGTGGACTCAGATAATCCAGTTAAAAGCAGATGTTGTGGGATTTTCTGCCTTGATATTCTGGGATATAGGTCTGTGTGCAAAGTCCAAAGTTCTTTCAAAAATGAACATGCAGGCTGCAAGTCAAAACATAATCCACACACTAAAGTCAAGGTCCAGTCAAGTCAAGGTTCACCAGCAGAGATGTAGCAATTTCACTGACATTACTTCCAGAACCTAGCTGATCCAGGGCCCTACCACACAGCCATATAACCCAGAATATCAAGGCAGATAATCCACAATATCTGCTTTGAACTGGGTTAACTGAGTCCACACTGTCATTTAATCCAGTTCAATGTGGATTTTATACAGCTGTGTGGAAGGGGCCCCAGTCTCAAGGTACTTATGCCACTTTCCCAAGTGATTTCACTTGTTTGTCCTCTCAGCAAGTCAATTGGATCTCCTCAGTTGAATTGCATCAGTTCTTAATTGCAGCCTAGCTGGAATACTTAGCTTATGTTTTGCTTCCTGATGCCCCTGATCCTGCCCCGACTCTATATCCCTATCTTAGATTATTTTAATTATTTTTACTAAAATAGAAATCTTGAGAGGGAATTGGGTTATTTTTACCAACCTTCATACGAGTTGACTATAAAATGTAAATGTCTGGGGTTGACATTCATTAAAACTCCTTCTGGATTTATAAGTGAGTAGGAGTCAGTTCTGCAATGGCGCCTCAGTCCTGGAGCTGTGATTGAAAATAGAACTTGGAAAGGTTATTTAAAAATAAAAATCCCTAGCCACTGTGTGGTCATTGCTGATATTAACTGGAAAATTCTGACCATTGTAGTCCAAGCTCTGTCTCAATTTTATGTTCCACATAAATATTAGGAAGAGTTTCTTGACTATAAGAGCAGTCTGACAATGGAATAGGTTGCCTAAGTGGGTAGTGGGTTCTTCATCCTTAGAGATCTTGAAAGAGAGGTTATATGGGGCATCTGTCAGGAGTGCTTTAGTTGTATATTCCTGCATGGCAGAGGATTGGATTAATGGCCTGTGTGGTCACTTCCACCTCTATGATTATATGACTTCAACTTTCCTGAGCTGTGCTTGAGCACATCTGATCTGTCATCTAACTCATGTTGCTAACCTATAGCTTCTGATGCTTCAAGAAACCACCAGGACCCAGCATGAAGCAGATGGGAAATAATCTCTTTTCTATAATCCCATAGGACTTTTTTAAATATTCTTTTCCAGTTAATTAATTTTGCTTGATAAGATAGATAAAATTAGAGTGGAAAATACCAGCCGGTGAATCTGTGGGTGGGGAAAAATAGGCCCAGGAAGGTAAAATGACTCACCCAAGGTCACCAAATGACGCAAGGACAGAAAACTGGGAACAAGCAGCCCATCTGATTCCCCGTCTATGTGCTAATTAACGTCTAATCATCCATCTGTAAACACAGCCAAACACTTCAAGAGATTACAACAGTTGGTGCCCTTCATTGTGTTATATAAGCAAACATTTTTGGACTTCTCCTTGTCACAGCAACCATAATGTCTGCTAGAAGATCTCCACTACTAACCTGAAATCAGCTGAATATGGACAAAGAGGAATAGAAATTCTGGGAATTATAGACCAGTAACGTTTAACCTAAAGGCACCAAATCCTGTCTGATCTTGGAAGCTAACTAGGGTCAACTCTGGTTAATACTTGGGTGAAAGACTATTAATGAATACCAGATGCTGCTGGCTATATTTCAGGGAAGGAAATGGCAAAACCACCTTTGAGTATTTCTTGCCTAACAAAATCATATAAAATTAATGGGATTGCTATAAGTGAATACGGCAGCCTGAAGGCACATACACACAACATTTGAGTTTGTTCTTGGAATGCCTTCTTTTCTTCCTTTGCTTGCCATACTTTTTCAATACTGCCAGAATATCATACAATAATGGAGTAAAGATTAGCAAATAAGCAAGATGCGAATGATGATAGTCCATATCATGCTCACTAAAACTAACCAAATACCCTGTGAAGATCCTTCTACTATCTGGAATATTGTGTCCAATTCTGGGCACCACAATTGAGGGGAAATGTTGACAAGGTGGAATGTGTCCATAGAAGGGTGACTAAAATGATCAAGAATCTGGAGAACAAGCCCTATGAGGAGTGGCTTAAAGAGCTGGACATGTTTAGTCTGCAGAAAAGACATGATGGCCATGTATAAATAAATGAGAGGAAGTCATAGGGAGGAGGGAGCAAGCTTGTTTTCTGCTGCCCTGGAAACTAGGATGCAGAACAATGGCTTCAAACTAGAGGAAAAGAGATTCCACCTGAACATTAAGAAGAACTTCCTAACTCTGAGAGCTGTTCAGCAGTGAAACTCTCTGCTCTGGGCTGTGGTGGAAGCTCCTCTGTTTTTTTAAACAGAGGCTGGATGGCCATCTGTTAGGGATGCTTTGAATACAATTTTCCTGCTTCTTGGCGGGGAGTTGGACTGGATGGCCTATGAGGTCTCTTCTAACTCTGGGATTCTATAATTCTACTATCATTGCCATTATCCATTTCCGTTTCTCTGTTCTGTAAAGCCGTTCCTAGTGTCTCATTCCAATCTGACACATTTATGATGTTGCAAATAGGCATATATATGGAGTGATTAGGAAGCATGGTTATTGGGACATAGGAAAGAGCACACACATTGAAATGGAGGTGCACTGGATATGAGAAAAGCCTAGTTCTGCTATTGCAATTAATTATGTTGCTATATGAAGATATTAGGTTTTTGTATGTAGGAATATAAGGGGTGGGTTATTTGTGCGCTTTCAGGAGGGGGTGATTCCCTAAAAAATTCAGGAAAATAATTTTAAAATAAATTGATTTGAATTTCCTTTAAATTGGGATTCTTTTGAAGCACTGGGGGGGGGGGGGGTGTGATGATTCCCTAACAAATTTCATGGAAATAATTTGGGAATAAATTGATTTGAATTTCCTTTAAATGGGAGTCCCATTGAAACATAAAATTGTAGGTTCAGAGGAGTGTATTTGTCTTTTAGCTTCACCAATTTGCTTTTACATGGGTTGCTGCAGTATTAAAACTTTTTGAAGGGTACACTTCTGAATTCACAATTTTTAAGACTTATCTATACCAATGAATCCATAGCACATGGGATGGATTAGCCCTTCCCTCCATGCATGCAGTGCACCTGATCCAAAGCTAATTATATATAGGAAAGCATAAAATAATATTAGTTGTTCTAAGCATAAATGCCTATTTGAACTGGGCTATGCGTGTGAGCTATGAAAAGCATATTGGATTAGTGACAGTGGGAAACCTTTAAGTACTACAGTGGGAACTGATTTGAACTGAGACCACAGTAACCATTCCTACATCCTATGCCCACAATCTGCCTTGAGTCACCTTTGGCTGAGAAAGTGCGGCATACAAATGTGGTAAATAAATAAATAGAAATCCAAGTTGCATACGTCCAACTGTGCCAGCTTGGCGGGGACAGTCCCAATTCATCCTCTAGTTCCACTTTCTGAGCTGCTTTTTAAATGTCCCAGCTTCTCTCTCCTTCTCCTTTCCTCCTTAGTCCTCAGTATCTTCCAATTTATGAAAATGTTCAAAATGAATGAGTTGATTCCACTCAGTTAGCTCAGCAGCAAGGAGAGGAGAGGAATGGAGTTGCTTTGCTTGGATTCAAACAAAAACAGAATTTTGCATTCTTCATCTCCATTTGACCATTTCCTGATGTTGTTTGGCCACATGTGCTCTGCTTTTGATCTGGGAAACACTGGATGAAACTGGGATTTATCTAGCATAGCATTACAAAACCTTTTTATACAGATCGCAGAAGACTTCCCTATCATAGCTAGTCCATTTTCCTGAACCTGCAAAAGAAGACAACAGGAGAGACTAGGCTTTTTTAAAGCGCTAAAGCCAAAACAAAAGGAAGTTCCTTTACCTTCATGTTCTCTTGCTATTACTAATTTTCTGAACAATTTTTTGCACTTTTTCCTAGTGTGAATTGGAGGTGTACAATTCAACCAAAAGGCATGCTGTTTTAGGTTCCATTGTCAGCTGCCCCCTATTCTGTTTGCCGGGAAGTTACTCAAATTGGGAAGGGTGATGTCATTTTCATTCAGCAAAGATTTGGCCCATTGGCTACAACTGGAAATTTTAAAGGCTCAATCTTCAGTCATTTTAAAGCTCAAACTTCACTATGCAGACTTAACTCCTTCCTCTCCAGGAACGGATAAACTCTGGCTCCCTTAATCCGTTTTTACCGAACTTTGCAGCTTCCTCCTCCCCGTTCTGTTTCTAGATATTATACAAAACGGCCCACCTAATATTACAAATAATTCTTGTTGAAACTGATTCAGGCTCAAGTCTAGTGTCAATGGGCAGCAACCACTGGATCAAAAAGTCTATGTCCACCTATAGCAGTGGTTCTCAACCTGTTGGTTTCCAGATGCTTTGGTCTTCAACCCCTTAGAAATCCTATCAGCTAGTAAACTGGCTAAGATTTCTCAGAGTTGGAGGTCAAAACACCTGGGTACCCACAGGTTGACAACGTGGTTGAACATTTGTGAAAGTCCAAGTATATGGTGTCTGCCTTTCTTCTGTCCATCTGCTTATTTTAATACAGAGAACTGGGAAGTGTGGGCCCTTGAACATTCTAACTGGAGATCAGCTATTACCAACAGTGCTGTGGAATTCAAAGACGAATGAAGGGGAAAACATGCCAAGAGAAAAATGTGTCAAACAATTCCTTGTCAGGAGTGCTTTCTATCTGTAAATATATGTCCTCACTGCAAAAGACCAGTTGGATCCAGAATAGGTCTCTAAAATCACTTATGGACCCATCACCAAGACTCTACCCTTGGAACACAATCATACTCGGCCATGAGGGATCGCCTATGAAGATGATGTTTACTGACTAACTGGTCCCAATCTGCATATTTGAAACAGCTTGCTATTTTCTTGTCTTTGGAGAGCCTCCTGTATAAATGAACCCCATGTATAAATTATTGGGAGCGATGCTGCAAAAGTATCTGATTAGACATATTTTTGAAATTTTAAAGCAATTTTTAAAAGACAGTTGAAAACATATGGTTGTGTGAACAATGGGCTATACTTTATTTAGTATCTCTCTCCCTCTCACAGATGCACATACATACCACATGGTTTCTGTCTAAAATGCAAGCCAAAAGAGCTAGACGGTGCATATAAAAATCATAACACACCCCACCCCAATTTAAGGAAGTAAAGATTTCCCTTCAGGAACTGTTCTGAACATGAATGCGAGGTTCTGGATAGAAGAAAGCTGCACCTCCTTTCTTGCTGGTCTTGTTGAAATGCCTGACACGAACAGGCAGGCCTGATTAGAATCTATATATACTGTCCCTTTAGGAATAGATAAGACAGCAAAAGACAGCCAGGGAAGAAATTGCTTCCAGTGGCAATTTATGTGGTTATTCTTTATTTTCTTCCTGCCCTCTGTACAACATAAAACATTTCTGCTAGCTAAGAGATGAAGAACTGAGTTCAGAAATCATTGGACACGTTGTTCACATTTTTTAAAAGTATGGAGGTTTAGGGACTTGGCAAGCTGAATTCCATAACAGCATTTGCAAACTCTAACACCGTCCTGCCCAAGACTAAATCCCACACTTTGTTAAAACTTCTAACTAGTGCATCCCTTGGACTGAAGCCTGTGGAGAAAGATTTAACTGAAAACACATGCCTGGGAGGTCGAAAGCTCCCCTCTCTCCATTTGCCATAAGTGCTTGACAGTCAGGCCGAGAGTGGAGAGCATTAGAGAAAATACTATGGGATACTTCTAT
This sequence comes from Anolis sagrei, assembly GCF_037176765.1. NCBI lineage: Eukaryota > Metazoa > Chordata > Lepidosauria > Squamata > Anolidae > Anolis > Anolis sagrei. The sequence continues at coordinate 35,553,397 of NC_090022.1, read as the reverse complement.
AAAAGAATCCCTTTTCATAGGGGAATTTGAAGTATGATTCCCACGACTGCACTATAGATCAGTTATACTTTTTATATGTATGTTATGGTGAGTATCAGTTCACATATCACCAGATCTATGAGTAAACATGTTTTGTTGGCAGCAATGCCTTACTTTTTGGAGCAACAAGACCACAATGCACATTTTTGCATTTTAGGTATCACTTTTTTGATATTTTAGAGGTAAGGTTTGTTATCTTTTTCGATACTCTGGATAGCGAAATACATTTGGAGACATTATGAAGTTATTTCTTCTCCTCCTCTCCCTCGGATGTTAGACAGTACGACTAACTTGTACCTCTCTATTTTTAAAATGGATTTCTAAACATTACAAGTTACAAGTTCCTGTTTGCTGATCTGTCTGGAACTTATTGCATAATGTATTTTTAAAGAAAAAAAACTTCTATATGAATATTGTCAAAAACCAGAAGCCCAAAAGGACCAGCAATTGAGCCGATAATTACTTTCCCCCCAGTTTCAGACAACTCCTCAATGAACTTGCCAAAGCTTGCACAAGCACATGCACATTTTAACATTTAGTTTAGGGAAAACCCTAATCCCTTCATAATGCTTGGGGAGACACATAAGGGGCTTAGAAAGAGGTATAGGGTTCTTTCCCAATTTTATCTCAATTTATTCCTTGAAACTGTTTCTCATCTCAAATTCCAAATTGGGCCCCCTCCCTGGAGATCCCATTCAGTGTGTCAACATCTTCAATACCCACTGTATGATTTCATTGTCCCGTTCCAGCCAGGCAGCAACAAAGTCAGCAAATCCCATTACCTCCACCCCAGCCACATTCTTTTCCTCCTGCACCTCTTTCCCTGGATGGATGGACCAAGAACAGTTGTTAGCCTTCAAATTCAGCAAACAACAGTTTATTAAATTTCCCGCCATGCCTGGAGCCAGATAGCAGCTTCAACAGATGGCGCTCCTGCACCTATCAGGGAGCCAATCCTAGGCAGCGGATCCTAGCCAATCAACAACCGGTGCAGCAGAGTCTCTTTGTTTGGAATAGCTGTCAAAGTGCTATAAATAAATCTGTATGTTTGCAATTGCATTTACGTGAGTCTTTGTAGCACAGACTCTGCTGACATCCACATTTGGCCAAGGTGAATAAAGCTTCTGTTCCTTGTCTTCATTTTGTCTGTGTCTCATTGAATCTTTTGGGAGCTTGACCCACAGGGTCCCAACCCTATGTGCAGTAGCTGAAAATCACACAACATGAAGATAGAACTAGATATTGCAAGAGATACTGAAGATTCCTTTCTTAGTGAAACCCTATGAAGCACAAACACTGTTCTGTGCCTTTCCTCCCCACCATGGACCTCTTCATGGGAAAGTCTGCTATGATAAATTATGATGTGACATTATCTCATTGCCAGTTGCCTTGTATTCTTCTACTTGCAAAGCAGTTTGTCAAAGCTGCTTGTCAAAAGTTGCTGACAAAACAACATGTTAAGTGGGTGGCCCTTTCCTCCATGAGTAACTGGTTTGAAAAGAAGAAAGTAGAAATAATAATCTCTTCTCACAACAAAGGAATGAAGATGTTGATTCCCCCAGGTTTTGCATTGAAACCAAGTATCTATACTGAGATCAGTAATCAAACTCAAACAATCTGTAGTAAGGCTATCTGCTTCCACAGCCTTCCATAGTTGTCCACACCTAGGATATACAAATGTATATGCACATACACAAGGCAGAACAAGATGTAAGCTCTTTCTTGTGTTCTTATTGTTAGGTAAACATCTAGACCAGTGGTTCTCAAGCTGGGGTCCCCAGATGTTTTTGGCCTTCAACTCCCAGAAATCCTAACAACTGGTAAACTAGCTGGGATTTCTGAGAGTGGTAGGCCAAAAACATCTGGGGACCCCAGTTTGAGAACCACTGACCTAGACAATCATATCACTGGAACCTAAACTTAGAAACCCATGACCTAGGCATCAGACAGATTAAAACGTAACAGACTAATTCCAATCAATCTGATTTAAAAAGGAAAAAATCCAGTGCAAATCTTTCACTAGAGTAGAAATACTGAGTCAATGAGATTTATATCCATGTCAAATTACCATTCAGCCACCGATTCAATAGACCTTTGCTCATTTGCCCAACAATTGGATTTAAACTATAACTCTTGATAATATTTCCCTCCCATCTTTACATTTAGAGTGAGCTAAGAGCAGAAGAAAATTCTCCTTCCTGGATGGGAGCTTCTCTGCCTCCCAATGGGCAGGCCTTTTTATTGGTTGGCCACTGTTGGGAAAACAAACCTCATATTCCCAGACCTGATATCACTCTGTCAGTTCTCTTTTTGCAAATACCTCAGCACTTCAATTTCTGCACCACATTTTGTCTCTGATTGATGTTGCTTCCTCAGCCCAAAACAATGGTCTCTTGCTATTAGGCAATTCAAGACCATTGTAAATTACCATTATGCTACATGGTTGTGAGATAACTGTTTATCAACATGCCAAGATGTACTTCCAGTGAAATATGCCGTGCACAGTAAAAAAAGAAAAGAAAAGAAAGAAAGAAAAATGCTATCTATCTTTTTTCAAAGACTGGAAAGACCTATTCTGTGAAGACATGATCAGCAAGTAAACAAGATTCATTTATTTAGTGGGTAGAAATAAAAAAGTGACCAAATGATGATGATTGGGGGTTACTGACAATATTTACCACCCCAACTACAATAAGCTATTATTTACTGTAACACTGAAAGAGAGTGTGCCTGAGCTGTAAGCAATTCTTTCTTCTTTTTGACACTGGTTTCCAAAATATCAGCAGTTGTCTTGTCAACCAAACAGAAGAGCTTAGTGCATTGGTCCCACTGCAGGGTGGAAACCCAGTCCAGCTGTGCCTAGCACAATGCTCACCGCTAACCAGACAGAACATACAAAAATGGTATATCTTAAGGAATGCTGAACTGAATGTATAACTTGGCTTAAAAATGCTCCATATGTTTACACACAAAGCACATTGTTCTCTCTCTTTTATAAGAAGCTGCTTTCAAAACTGATATTTAAATCACACAGTTCAAAGGGATTCCCACTAGAGAACATGGTGTTATCTGAAATGCAGTGATGAGTTGTAGACCAGTCAGTATACATAAGATAAAAGTAGAGAATCTGAAGTATAAGTGCATCTGGATAAAATTATGGAACATGTGGCGATACCCATAAGGGCTGGGCTCCAAAAAGCCAACCAGGTGTCTAATTCCAATTACTGATGACCTACCATGAATAACGAAACCAGGCATGAAAAGCAACACATGGAGATATGAGCAGACCTTACTTTCCTATGTCTTCACACATGCACGCACACGCACACACACACACACACACACACATTATGATATGGCATGTTGGGGTGGTCAGATGGCCTTCCTCTGGAGGCCATCAAAGATTGGTACCTCCCCAACAGTGCTATCCACCATGTATGTCCAGAACACTGTTAGTCCAATCTCGAGTGGTCAGACACATGGAACTTGCACAAGTATTCACTTACCAAGTTCCTGTTCAGGCAATGGATTTTCTCTGATTAGTGATTAGGCTAGTGTTTTGGGACTTTAATTCACAGAAGCCCAAGCCACCAGAAGAAATGACCAGGGAAGTCCAAAATATCTGAAAGATAAAGCTGTGGGCCACAATGTTTAGAATATGCACCAAGAGATTTTTAGCCCTCTCTTTCTGGCAGCATTCCTTCTGTGCCTCAGCCAAAACTTTGCAAATTGTCAAGGTTTTCTAAAGCAGCAGGACTCCATTTGACATGAAGGGTTGCCACTGGAAGAAACTAGTCATCCAGCAAAGAAATAGAAACAACCAGAAGCCTCTTTCTTTCATTAACTTGCTGATTGTTCAATCAATTATATTGGGACCAATTGTGAAAGGAGACTATCTCCCTTGCAGATACTGTTGGCCTAAGGAAATTAGCTCCACTACTTCTTCTTTAGTGACACCTCTATTGTGCTTTATCACCACTTTTTTTTTATAATCACACTAAGGGGGAAAAAACTGTAGCTGAGAGAAAAAGAAAACAAAAATCTTTGATCTGAAATTAGAAGTCATTCTTTCTGGGGCAAATATTAATTCCAGAATGAGTGCATATTCCCAAAAAATATTCTGCTTCAACACACTTCCTGGGACTGTAGTCAGGAACAGGACTATGGCCCCCATTTACATGGACCACTTAATGCAGTTTCAAACTTGTATTGAAGAAAATTGTTTCACTATGCTGATGGTTACATAGGAAATCCTGGAACCAGTTTGAGGCTCAGATAGTGATTACTAAAAACTGCAGAGCAGTGATATACATTAAGGGCAATTTTGGGGCACTTTTGTGGGAGATAGTTGTCTGGCTGCTGCAGTTTGAAGCTAGCTTAACTACACTAAATGGTCAGGGTTGATGGGGCCAAGATATTGTAATTCAGATTCTCTAACTGCATTCAGAAGTTTGTCTTAGGAACTCTGGAAACGGGGGCCTTATCTACTCAGATCCAAAATGTGGGTTCTTTAGCCACCCCAGAGGGCTGATCAAATAATTACTTGAATTGTCAGATGTGCCTATGGGTTGTGCACACCCACAAAGGCACACACCAGTAACACCAAGTGTCTTGGGAGCAACATCCTCCTAAATTTATCACCATGGAAGCTTTAGTGCTTCTAGTGACCTTCTGTATTGGATAAAATATAGGCCCATTGTCCTAGTAGACAATTACTCTTTTTCTGTTTCGGTTAAGAAGGAATTTTTGTTATTTATGGCTATTGACAAAATGCTGTGCTTCATTATTGACTTGCATACTTCATGAAGAAATAAAGCTTAACATTAGCAAAAACATACATCTACTACAGCCTGCAAAGCTGGAGGGAATGATCTCAAATCAATTTCCTTAACGCCCCTTCTTCCAGAAACGTTAGGCATTGCTAGGTGGATAAACTTCTAAACATTTTAACAACTAAACTGCTCCAGATTCACTCTCATCTTCATTCCTGCTTCAGATGTTTGGTGTTGAGCTATGATTCTGTCCGTGAAGCCAGAATTTACTGATATTTTAGTGCATCATTGACTAGGACATTAAAAATGACAGCTTCCCCAAATTTCACAGCTTTCCTGTTTAATGCCTGAACAACACTATTGGCCTGGAGCTTCCAGATCCCATAATTTATTGAGTCGTTTCGCAGGTCACCTCACATTAAGATCTGAGGCACCGAATTTAAGTTGAAGGAAAAATTCACTGTTAAAAAAGTAATAAAATGAATAAATTGATGTATTTGAGTTTGCCTTTGGCAACAGAACAGGGAAGATTCATTTCAGTTCCAGAGCTGTTTCAGCCCTCCAGAGTTGCAGGACTACAATCCACATCACCATCTGGCTAAGAATAATGGAGATCGTAGTCCAACAGCTCTAAAGAATGCCATGTTATGGAAAACCAGCCTAATCATATTATACCATAATGATGGGGAAAAGCCCCCCAGGTGGTCTGCATTTTGAATAAGAGGGCATACTTTTTTGGTCTGAAACTAGCAAATATACACACTCTTCTAGATATGACAGCTACTGATCTGATGCATTCTTTCTAGACCTATAAGGGCTCTTCCACACAGTCATATGAACCAGGATATCAAGGTGGAAAATCCCACAATATCCGCTTTCCAGTTCAAAGCAGATAATGTGGGATTTTATTCAGCTGGGTGGAAGAGGTATCAGATCCACAGCTACCATTGCTAGAAGACTGTGTACACTTGCCAGCTTAACACCAAATATTGTGTCCTCTTATTTAAGATGACAGAAAGCAGCTCAGCAGGTGGGCTTTTCACCAGGAATATGGACCCGAATCCACCTGCTAATCCCAATTAGAACAGACCATTGATCCAACTGCTGAATGCTAATCTCATTGACTAAATGGGTTTACTCTAATTGGGGTCAGCAATCAGAGATGTCATGGAACTGATCATGTTCATATCCACCCTGACCTAACAGTACTTTGTAAAATAAGGAAATACCAAGAGTGCTAACAACAACAGTGACGCTTGTAAGTTCTGTTAGCAATGTGCGTACCTTCAAGTCACCTGTCAATTTATGACGACTCCATTAATTTCATAAGGTTTTCTTAAGTAGGGAATATACAAAGGTGGTTTTGCCAGTCCTTCCT